>NW_027509183.1:2500-620000 GCF_051911475.1 Siphateles boraxobius
ATTATTTTACACCACTCTATGACTTATTGACTGAGGAGAGAGAGACTGTTCATTACAGTTTTTCTCAACCGCTTCGGCAAATTTTGCGAAACTGTAAAGTGTAAGTGCAAATGTCACAACTGTTTGCTGGAACATCAGAACTCTATTGCATGTCTGCAAAACTGTCATTACTGTACTCACACAAAACATTTAATTCATGCTTCAAAACCTAGTTGTGTCAGTAAATGCCAATGCCACCAAAATAAAAAGTATTTTTGTCATTGTGTGAGCCACACTGGTCAAAATGTTTAGATGTATTTTTTTCACAACGGAAATATTTGTTATTAACAAATTTCATTTTCTGTTTTCTACACTGTACAAGAATGTCAGTTTTGCCTTGATTAATGCTCTTGTGTACAGATTTCAGCAGTAGGTAAAAATGTACAAGGAAAATTCAATACTTTAGTACACAAAAAGAAAATGGACATTTGGTCACAATATGTTACAAATCTGTGACTGAAAATTCTCAGTTGCTTGTTCATTTTTACACACTCTATTATTATGTCTTCCCATAACGCCAAAACCAACACAAACAACAGGGAATTTTCACTTTACATGTAATACATCTACAAAAATAAACTGCTGATCTGTTTAGGGTGGGCAAACTCCATTTATAGCATACTGTAACTTTATTGGTTGATTGGTAAGATTGTGATTCCTATTTCATTGCAATGGCAGGCCATTTGCCAATTTGGCAGACATTACAAACAATCAATGTCATGGTATATATGGAATTTACATGCATTTTCGACAGATTTTGATAATTGAATGGATCATTTTGCATGTGAACGCTCACACGATGAAAGAATGTTTAGAAGTTGTGAAGAGTTTTGATTAACAAGCCATGTGCATTTAGACATTGTGCAAATTGTAGACAATTATACTTATTGCACACATGTGCCAAAACACATGCAATTTGCTTAAATCAATAAGAAATTCAAATTTGAATATGTGAATAAGTTCGGAGATCTGAACTTATTGTTTTGGGAATTCAAGAATTGAGCCAAAGCGATTGAGGAAAACTGTGATAGTCAGTGAAGTGTGATATGCATTTCAAAGTTTTGGCATGTGATGTGATGCTTGCTGTCAGTTTTTGCATTATGATTCATATCAAGCTGCTAAATAATTTCACTGATAACAGATTGCAAAATAATGTCCTTGTTTCATATAAAGGACCATCATCAGTGGGCGTGCTGTTAGAAATTTAGATGGGTGTGTAGTATAAACATTATTGTTAGAAAAATAAAGGAAAACAGGGACACAGAGACACAAAAGCAGCGTTTCTCTCTCAAACACAAGCATTATTCTACTGTTGTTACCAGGCAACAGGCTATTGCTGTTATCTGAGCCAATGGCAAAGGAGTATTTATGAGGGAAATGGTGGACTGTGGGAAAAAAGTGTGATTTCTATTCATATTTTAAGAATGGATTGTTTAGGGCAACAATTACGTCATTTCCCATTTACATCATAGCATGTCATCACTGCATGATGCATGCATATGACTGAAAATATCAAAATGTCATGGATATATTTAATGTAATTGATTTTTTAAGATAGTACTCACCCAAAATGATGATTGTTTGGCAGTCAGAAGACATGTTGGGATGATTTGACAAATACCTTTAAATGAATTAAAAAAAAGTAATTTACTATAACAAATGCATTTTTTAAAGAATCTCCACACAACTTATATAGGCCGACTGTACCATGACTGTCAACTTAAAAAAAGGACAAAAAAATAATAATAAATGTGAAATAAAAGTATCATAAGTGGTACATATCACTTGTGTGCAATATTCCAAGTATTTTGAAGTCACGTGATGCTATTTTTACGTATTTCATTTTTACCTATTCATTACGTATTCATTGTAACCCGAACAAGTGTAGCAGGATATAAAAACAAAATGGTGGATCCACTGGTTTAAATTTTGCATTTTACTGATATAAGTTCTTAGTCTGCTGTGAAAGTGTGCAATGATAGACTCTTGAGGAGAAAGAGAATGATCACCTGCCTGCTGATTAATTGCAGTCTGAAGTTGTTTGTGTGGGATGGAAGAAGTCTTCAAACATTTCTCACCAGCTCTACAAAACACAACAATATAGCAATGTGTGGTGTTTTGATTTAGGCCTACTTATTTTATCTGCGTGTTCATTCAACTTAGTATTTAATCAATTTTAGGCAAGCAAGAGTGCTGTTGTTTAGTGAATATCTTTGTTGTTGTTGTTTTACTCAGCCACTGGAAATAGTTACAAAAAACACCAAAGGAAGATACAGGAAGTAGCGAACACAAAACAAGCGGAGCGGTACAAACAGTGAAACGTCATAGTGCTGATGGACTCTTGGCCAATCAAATTAGTGTACTAAAACGAACGGTTGAATAAATGTTTATTTGATAAACTGGGCGGAGATCCAAGAGCGTTGGGACTATTTCACCGTTTTTATCGCTCCTGATTCCAGCGACAAATACGCGACTGCGAGATGCGTCAAAGTCAATCAAAACCCACAGCCAATCAGAACAACGTGTGGGCGGAGTCTCGCGGCAAGTGCACAGTACCAGAGAGTCATCTTGGCACTCGGAAGAAAATCGATAAGTAGGCTTCATAATCAAATTCACAAATATTACACCATTTAAACATTATTAAAAATACATAGGCTACGGAGTTACTAAAACAATATTTGTCAAAGAATACACTTGTTTGTTCAATGTTTGAACGTTCTTGTTTCCCCTTAGATCTGAGGTGAATTATTTATTGTTGCTTTTACAGCTACAAACCTGGGAGCACTAAATGATATTCAAAGTCACATTGCATGCATGCAAGAAAGGTATTGGTCTTGTTCATTGGTGTGAAAGCTGTCAGTCAGGGTGTGGGGTAGGGTTAGGGGTTATGGGTTAGTTTCTGTTGTAGCAATTCACTTTTCTGCAGGCCCATTACTTCAAATTGCCCATTACTCTACTCGACTCTATTCGCAGGTTACAATATTACACCAGTAGGTGGCGCCAAGTTACAGTTTTCGAATCATTAACACAATTTAATCTTTAAAAAGAACTGATTTGTTAAAGAACAAAACTTCTGCTGAATTCAGAGCTGCATACTAGCACACTACTCTTACTATTTTCCTATGTCAAAAATAGTAAGATTTGTATGCTAGTATGTGGTTCCGAATTCTTTTGAGTGAGTCATTGAAAACACTAGCCTAGAAATCTAGACGCACCCTAGCGGCAGCAAAATTTATTTTGCAGCCAGTGTAGTCTAGCAACTCTCGTTGGCTTTTGAGCTGGAAAAAACAAACTCTTGTCAGGCCAATAACATCATGTATAGAGTTGGTGGGCGGGCTTAACATAATGACAGCAGAGTTGTGACGGTTCCGTGTGAATTCCCTGCTACTTGAAAACAAAGATGACCGCTGCTGCTGGCGAACAGCGGTCTTTCGAATCAGCTTTGGCCGCGACTCTGGAGGACTTGGAGTTAAGCTTTTTTTTTTGAGAAAGGAACAAAGAACGGCACTTAAGTCATTCTTAAAATAGGAAGATGTGTTTGGAGTTTTACCGACTGGATACGGCAAAAGTTTAATATATCAACTAGCTCCACTGGTGGGAAACGCATGGGACTCACTCAGCCACAACCGTTCGTTGCTCTGGTTGGTTGTAGCGCTATCCTATTGCTTGCAGAGGGAATTTGAAAGACAACCATTTATCCCGCCCCTCGGATTGAGGCATGCCAATGGTGAGTTCCCAGACCTAACATCTTGATGTGGGTCTGGGTTGCCAGGCTATGAAAAATGCATTATTCAGTGTTATTCTTTATGAGCAAGTGATTTCAGCAGTAACTTATTTTATTCAATATAATAACATTTTCATTAAAAAAAAAAGTCCCTTAAAAGTTTATTATATAGTAATGCTAGAGGCTGCGGTCTTTAGTCAAGTCAAGTCACTTTTATTTATATAGCGCTTTTTACAATACAGATTGTTTCAAAGCAGCTTTACAGAGATAACAGGAAAATAATGTAACTAAGTTTGTTTCTAGAAGAAAATTTTTGTTGTAAAAAAGTAAGCAAGCCAAAAGCCGGCCCAAAGGCAAAAAAAGGCATCAGTAGCGAGGAACCAAAACTCCATCTGTGACAGAATGGAGAAAAAAAATCTTGGGAGAAACCAGACTCAGTCGCTCAGTTCTTCCTCTGGCCAACGAACGAACAGTGAATGATTATGATTCAGGCAGCATTTCAGGTCAGAAGTCAGATTGGATCGGAAAATTTCAGAATATTATCCAGTTCCATCTGGTTGAAGATCGGAGTCACGCTGGTATGGAGACGGGTTGCTGAGTATCAGTGCTGATGGCTGTCGTGTCGATGAGGCTTTCACAGGAGAGAGTCTATTTGACACAATCTCTGCTGACACTTCAGGGATGTGTTGTGGCCGTGTCTAGGCGCAGGTCCACCATTTGAACTGGATACGGCATCTAGCATCCTTGTTAGCATGCCCGCCTCCCCCTGCCGGAGACCCAGGTTTGAATCCTTCTCGGAGTGGGTTGAATAGGACCTGTTACATTTGTTGCTGTGACCCGGATAGGAGTTTAGGGGGGTGAGTGTAACAGATGTAGGCCAGTAAGAGTTGTGCGTGTTAACCTCACTCCCCTGCCTCTCACGCCGGAGACCGCAGTTTGAATCCCGCTCGGAGCAGATCGAGTAGGACCGGTTACACCAGCAATTATCTCCTTTAAAAAAAAAAACATTTTAAAACCAGCCTAAGTTGGTAAGCTGGTCTTAGCCTGGGTTTGGGCAGCCGGTTTTAAAGGGAGAAAACCAGCTAAACACCAGCTTGGCCAGACATGGAGACTGGCTTAAAACTGCTAAAACCAGATTTAATCAGGTAAAACCAGAAGTGAAGCTTGTCATTTAGTATGAATGTGGCAACAGCATTAGGCTGAGCATTATGAAATCATAAATTATCTTTATTTTGCACTCAGCAGCAGAATGACTATGGGAAAATATGTTCAGATGAGGAAGAGCACAGCTCCCTCCAAAGGGTTAGGAAGGAATTGCACGGGAAGATAGGCTTATATAAGTGCTGTATGCTTGAGATAGAGAAGATTCTTCTTCAGCAGCACATCTGTAAAAGTGTGGATTGTGTAACAGCATTGAGAGTCTTTGTATTTTCTCTTAGGAAGAGAGCCGTGGGATAGTCTCTAGTTCAGGACTATGACTCAGAGCATTATATAAACGCTAATGTATTCAGCAAAGAGCTTCCACAAATGAATCATAAATCAATCAGACTGGAATAATAATCATCAGAGCTCGCGTCCTCAGAGCTTTCAAGAGCAACAGAAAACAAGCAAATTAAACTGATGCCACTGAGCAGTTGATATGTAAATTGATTCATAGGCCTATTAAAATATATTGCCATACAACATAAGAAAAGGATGTAATAAATACTCTAATTGTAAGAATGTAGCTGAATGTGTAGTAATGTACATATTTAGCATGCATTCAGAGGACGTTGCTTTAGCATGGAACAAATTATGATGTTGCCTTGTATACTGGTGTAGCTATTTAGGCGATATATTAATTATTCACATTATCTTCATGAATAAATGTATCACTCTTGCACTTTTTTAAGGCTGACTCAGAAGAAAGAGTTCAGCATTTTGTAGAATGTATTAAGTGCACTTGTTTTCCAGCAGATGGCAGTATTGCTCTTTGTGTTCAGATTCATGGCTGTTACTGCTTATTGCACACATACAGTATATACTGTGTACACTGCCTAAAAGTTTATTTTTGTACGGAAATGTATTTTGGCAGATCAGATAATGATAATAATAATAATGATAATCAGATCAGATGTTAAAATTACTGGTGATATTTCCATTTAAAGTGGAATATTTTTTAAATTATATTTCCACATTTCCCCTGTGGTGAAAATCAAGCTTTTAATGTTGTTTAGATGTTTATGTGGTGTTTTTAATATTCTTTAAGACAAAAAATGTGCAAATTCATAAGTCAACACCATTGCTGAGTATTTTCTCCTTAAACTGCAGTGACAGTCTCAAAAACACAATTTGAAATCTCTGGTGTTTCTGACGTCACAAACTACCTTGTAACCAATCAGGTTAACGTGTGATCGTCAACGAGTGGATCTCTGAGCTGAGTGAGTGAGTGAGTGAGTGAGTGAGTGAGTGGAGGCGGGGCTCATTTGCATATACATAGGATCGTGTAGGCCAATACTAAATGAGGCCAGGGCGTACATTCAAGTTATTTTAAGAATAAAGAAATGTTTTCAAGGACGAACTTTTAAATGTGTCATTTTGGTGATCAAAGTTTTAAAGGATACAATTATTGACTACAAATAATGGACTTAAAATAATGGGATAATGGGACTTTAAAATGGAAGGTCAAGTCAATTTGGGAAAAATATTTAAGATTGAAGCGTCTCTCAAAAAAATTTTTTTTTTGTTTGTTTAACAGCACGTTTTTATTTTAGTTTTTATATATTCATTTTTACCAATAAAAACCTTTTTTTATTTATTCACTATTTATTTTTCTCATACATGTTTTTTATTTACTTATGACTCATTTGCTTTCTTTGCTTAACAACAAAAGTTTTCCTAGCATTCACTTTATTTTCTTTTAAATAAGTTTCTATTATTTAAAATTATAATTCATTATTTCTTCTCTCACGTGACCGTTTTCCTGCTTAAAAATTAGTATCATAATAAATATCTTTACATCCAAATATAATTTGCAATTTCATATGTGACTCTGCAGTGCTTTAAAACACTCTTAAAGTCTCAATGAAATTAAAATCGACAATTCTTGTTTTTATGGAATATTGCAGTATTTATTATAGATGATTTATCCATGCACATCATTATTTTTTAATTATTTAATTTTTAACTAAAATAACTTCCCCTCCCTCTTGCAGCACATCTCTTCTCTAATGACATATTTACTGGCGTGAGGGCGGGGCAATCTGTCACTCACATGAGATCCACCAATAGCAAACCACAACCATCCAATCAATTCCCCCTGGAACAAACACAAGCCCCGCCCTACTTTTCACTCAAATATACGTCACAATCGGGAAAAAAAGACTATCGCAACTTCTGTTTCATGCCAACTTCTACGAAAACTCAGCAGATTGACCATCAAGCACGTGTTGAAGAGCGACTGCGTTTTAATCACAGGGATTACGGAAGGCACCTTCAATCCCCGGAAGCTCCTGTTCCTCCTCCAAACATGTTGTTTCTGCCGCTAATCCTTCAGTAAATGAGCCTACAGTGATTGGATGGCCAGTTCTGGGGTTTGTGCTCTGGAATGACAGTGACACACTTTCCTTTGTATGTCAATTTTATGGTCCACAAATTCAGTCTTTGTTTTTCAATAATCCCTCATTCTTTCCTGTATGTTTCCATCTCTCAGTGAAACACATTGATCACATGGTGAAGGAGGAGCGCTGGACCATTAGAAAACAAGTGCTTTAGCTTGAAGCACGGAGCCATGTCTCACACGACTGTCATGATTGCGCTCAATATTGCGAGATAAGATTAAATGAGATCAGTAGTCAAGCAGATTGAAGCTGTGAATCATGTTTTCCCGACAGTATAATGATGTGCTGCTGCTGCTGCTGCTGTTGGGGAATGCTTTTAGTAATCTGAATGTTTGTAATCTGGTATTTGTATGATCTTGCGGAAACCGCACTGTATAATAATGAGGTCAAACCCTTTCAAAACACAATGACGGTCTGTCATGATAATTTCATTCCTGTCATTTAGCACATTTTAATACGGTGGTCAAACAAAGTTTAAAACTATTTGAACTCAACTGTAATCCAGCAATAATTAAATATATACATAAACAAATAATACACAAAATAGAATAACTCAATGTCTTTGGAAATTCGTTGCTGAAACATTCATTGATATTCTTTCAAGAGATCTAAAATATATTTAGCTTCTAATTTCAGGTAAGCCCCTATGTATACATTTTTGTATCATATTGTCACATTCCACCCAAAAATTAAAATTAAAATTGAAAACACCAAACAATATGGGAGAAAAATGGACTATTATGATATTTCCATCCAGAAGTTTTATTTTTGAGTTTGGTTGTAGTCTCATTAATTTCAATAACAATTCTTATTAGATTCTCATTACTGTAATACAGTCATAAGACTCATCCAGACAAAATGTTTTAAAAATAAATAAAAATGAAGTATATATTAAAGGCAGTACAACAAGTATTATCTGTTACATTTGTTATTTAAATTATACACCGGTAGGCTATATAGGGGTAGGGTTAGTGTAAGGGGATAAGTTTGTACAGTATAAAAATCATTGTCTATGAAGACTCCCCAAAAAGATAGCGAAACCGTGTGTTTGTGTGTGTGTGTGTGTGTGTGTGTGTGTGTGTGTGTGTGTGTGTGTGTGTGTGTGTGTGTGTGTGTGTGTGTGTGTGTGTGTGTGTGTGTGTGTGTGTGTGTGTGTGTGTGTGTGTGTGTGTGTGTGATGGGTAGGTTTAAGGGGACAGAATATACAGTTTGGACAGTATAAAAACCATTATGTCTATGGAGAGTCCCCACAAAGGTAGTGAACCAGACTGTGTGTGTGTGTGTGTGTGTGTGTGTGTGTGTGTGTGTGTGTGTGTGTGTGTGTGTGTGTGTCTGATACAACTACAACTCTGAAGCAGTATTGGGTAAACCAAATAATATACAGTATATTATGATAAGGCCACATCAGTCTTGAGCTTATCTAAGAGAGGTCATTAACCATCCAGAACAGACTGTTTCCGATTACACCACCAGCAGCAGCAGCAACATTCACATGTCTTTCACCCAGTTCTTCTATAGCATATGGCGTTATCACAATCGACCAATGGGTGACTACGAGGAGCAGGTTGATTAGCTGACGTCACGGACGCAGAGAGCGCGCTCGGGGTTGGGAGGAGGCTCGCGCACGAGAGCAATCCGTGTATTTGTGTGTCGTATAGGCCAGGGATGTGAGCGAGGGGCGACGATAATGGGGAATAACCGGGACCCCGGTGCTCTGGAGTGGACACAACTACTGGACGGTGATCATAAAGGGGGTTAACGTGAAGGTCAGCCATCTGTAGAGTGTTCTAAACAGACTGATGGATGTTATTGGGCTAAATGATAGATTGATTGTCACTGGAGACGTTGAGGCAAGACAGTGATTAGAGCTCATATAACCATACTGGAAACGATTTACCCATTTCAATGGCGTTATCATCGACCCAGAGCCAAAAAGGTCACCCGGACCCAGGACTAACGCGGGTTCACCGGGTCTAAAGCGCTCAATCTGTCGTTTTTCCGGCGATGTCCGCGTCTTGCCTCGACCTGCGCAGCGTGATTTCAGTACCACCGCAGCTGGACAGCGACCGCATGGAACTCGCGCTCGATCCCGGCCGTCAAAGCTCACCAGACACCGGGGAATATCAGACCCTCACGCTGATACACACCGCGCCCGGGGGGCTCGGCATGGCTTTGGAGGAGGAGCTGGCCATGCTCACCGGGGAACGGGAGGACGATCTGGAGGTATCCGCCTCAGAGACACCTGTGAGCGGACAGGACTCTGATCTACTGTCGCTCTTCCGGCAGAAAGAGAAGGACTTGGTCCTCGCTGCTAAACTGGGGAAAGCTCTACTTGAAAGAAACCAAGACCTCACAAAGCAATATGACAAAATTACCAAGGATTTAAACGACAAACTGGAGGTGAGGAGCTCGAAAACTCCAACAGTTTGCATATAAAAAAATTTAAAAAGTCTGGAACTTAATAAGTCAAGTTGACATGCCATAAGTTCTGCCTTCAGATTCCTAAAGTTGTTTAGTTTTCTGCAGAATCTTTATAATTCGGGTTTCAACACGAACACACACGCACGCACGCACGCACGCGCACACACACACACACACACACACACACACACACACACACACACACACACACACACAAACACAAACACACACACACACACTTATATATTAATGAGTGTGTACTAAAATTATTCCTTCACTCCTCAACTTTTTTGGTAATTGAAACAGGACTAGGACAAATGTAAATAAAACTGTAAAATGAAACCATAGTAAGTTTTCATGTCCCAGTGCGTGCTGGGAATGGGACTGAATCAACTGAAAATAGGTAATGAAAAGTAACCTCCCCAAATATCAATAATCAAGTAAATTTATTGGTAACACTTTATTTTAAGCTGATGTAGTTACACATTACTACATACTTACTATATTAATAAGAGTAAATTATTCATAATTACAAATAACTAACCATAAACCAAACCCTAACCGTAAATCTAAAGTAAGTAGTTTATTAATATTACTCAGTACTTATTTAAATATTTATAATGTAACTACGTCACATTAAAATTAAGTGTTACCAGTTTAAAGACTGTAATTTAATACTGTTTATCAGTAGTGCTATGATTGATTTTGCATGCATGTGTTGTTTACACGGGTGTGCAGTCAGTCTGCTTTCTTAATTATTGATCAGGATGTATCATAATATTAAGAGCATGATGGTGCAAATCATGTAAATGACTTGAACACATTTAGTCTCCTAGTGTGTAACATTATTCCTCATGCTGAACTCCTGAAGAGTTCCCAACTCCACCTCTATCTCAAGACTATTTACAATTGCACAAATATGCATCTTAAATGCTAACTGACTCATATTATATTATTATCTCTTTTATACAGTCATAATGTCTATGAGAGTGATGGCATTGTGAAAACAGTAGAACCAGAGTTAACGGCATCCATACATGTCAAGACTGCATCTGAGAAGCGTTTACTGTCACTGAATGTAGACTGTGTGAAGATGTTGACTGAGTTGAACCTCGTTCAGACCTATATGGGCTTTGATGGTCTTTTCAGCGATGCTGCAAGCAAAGCTAATGTGCTTTGGCTGCTGTCAGCCGTCTGAGGGCCAGATACTCGACAGGTTCCTGGCAGTTCTCCATACAGTCTCTCCAGCCCGGTTCACATCTTTGACTTAAACCCCTCGTCTTAATCTACATCCTACAGTAGTTCATGTATTTCTTTTATTACTTATATTTTCAGACAATTGCCCTTCATTTGAGGAATCCTTATTTGTTCATATTAACACCCTCTTACAAAAGCAAGTAATCAGCATCGAAATTACTTCTAACGGTTAGTTAGTTTGATAGCCTTCACAGTGGATTTCACGGGCTTTAATCAGTGCCAGATTTCATTTTCTGCAATTACAGCTAGTGCTCTCAGAGGTGCCCGGGACTGAACCTGCCTGACCCTCTCAAACCATCAAATCCACATGTGTAACTAGCATTACAGCCTTTCTGTCCCACTTAGACAGGACGAGACCATATGCCCAACATGTAAGGCGACCAATCACATGCTGTTCTATTACTTGCTATTTAGGGTTATTGATGACACAATAGCTTAGAACTAATAGGGTTAGAACTAATACTGCTATGTAATACACAGATTAACAGAAGTTTAATTAGAATTTTTGTCTGTCCAAAAGTACTAAGTACAGATTATTTCACAAATATACAAATGTTTGAGGTTGGCCAGATATTTTAATGTTTTTGAAAGAGTCTCTTCTGCTCACCAAGGCTGCATTTATTTAATCAAAAATACAGTAAAAAACAGTAATATTGTGGAATATTATTACAATTTCAAATATGTGAATATATTTTAAAATGTAATTTATTCCTGTGATCAAAGCTGAATTTTCAGCATCATTACTCCAGTCTTCAGTGTCACATGATCCTTCAGAAATCATTCGAATATGATGATTTGCTGCTCAAGAAACATTTCTGATTATTATTTTCAATGTTGAAAACAGTTGTGCTGCTTCGCATGTTTGTGGAAACCATGATGTATTTTTATTAAGATTTTTTGATGAACAACATTTATTTGAAATAGAATCTTTTGTAACATTATATTATATTATGTCTTTACTGTCACTTTTGATCAATTTAATGTATCCTTGCAGAATAAAAGTATTAATTTCTTCAACAAAAAAAAAAATTATACTTACCCTAAACTTGTGAATGGGAGTGTAACTCATTCAGTTCTCAACTCATTCACAAAACATTCAGTTTTATTGCCTTGCTAGTTTATTTGCCACTCAGAGTCTTATTGAAAACCATGTCTGTCAAAGATTTGATCCAACCTGGCAAACTTTGGCAACTCAAGGTGATTATTTCCCCAAATCCAGGAATTGAATTGGAATTTAAAAAGCATTTAACTCTAAATAAATGTCAGTGACCCTGTTTCTCTTCCAGCTCCTGGAGCAGGAGAAACATGAGCTGCGTCGTCGTTTGGAGAGTCGCGAGGGTGAATGGGAAGGCCGGGTGGCTGAACTGGAGACAGATGTGCAACACCTGCAGGAGGAGCTGGAGAGACATCAGGTGCAGCTGCGTGAGGCCGACCGGGACAAGAGCCGAGCCATCAGCGAGCTGTCAGAACAGAACCATCGACTGCTGGAGCAGCTCAGCAGGGTGAGTGTGAGTGTGTGTGTGTGTGTGTGTGTGTGTGTGTGTGTGTGTGTGTGTGTGTGTGTGTGTGTGTGTGTGTGTGTGTGTGTGTGTGTGACCCCTCCGGTTCTCCGGCATAGGAAGGACGCTAAGGCCCCATCCACACTACTACGTTTTAGTTTAGAAACGGAAACCTTTTGCTACGTTTGCTCCTCCCGTCCAGACTAAAACGGCAAAAACGAAGACCTAAAATGGAGAAGTTTAGAAACGCTGCCAACCTCGTTTGGCGTTTTGAATCTCCGGAGGGCGTTTTAGTGAGGACGGGTCAAAACGGAGGACTTTAGAAACGATGACGCAGAGGCTCACGCTCGGCTCTCTGATTGGGTGTCATACAACGGAAGAAAACATACAACAACAGCCTGTACTCAGTTACGTTAGTGCAAGTAAATTCTGCATTTCACAATGCTATAAGTGCCTACATGCGCCGGAGGCTATTATTCAAGCGATCTGTGACAATTCCCGTGTGCAGCGGCGGTATGGACCGCGTCTATCAATTTATCATCAATGTATGATCTCGTACACAGAGCGTCGGTTTTGGGTTAAGCCGGGAAGAACCAGCGCATGGTGGGATAATTTTATCAATGAAGTTGTGGTTCCTGAGGAATGGTGCGAAAACTTTCGAGTGTCCAGATCGGCACTTATCAACCTCAGCGAAATCTGAGGAATAGTCAATCTGATTCCTGTTTACACCGGCACGCGCATGCCCAGTGTAGGTGAATGTTTATTTGATCCGCGTTTTCAGTCTTTTTAATGTGGACGGAGATCAGTTCTAATACGCAGCTGAAACGCTGGTGTGGACGGAGATCGTATTCGTTTGAACTCTCCGTTTCTAACCTAAAACGTAGTAGTGTGGATGGGGCCTAGAGGCCTCTACCAGCAGTCGCTAGTTTGTCTCTTGAGGCCAGGGGAGTGAGGTTTACACGCACAGCTCTTACTGGCTGGTCTCTGTTAAGTGTACTCAAGTGGAGATGCTGGCTGGAATCACAGGAGGTTGTGTTTACAGTTTGCAACGGGTCAGAAGAGGGAAAATTCTGTATGATGAAGGAATGTTTTGAAAACTTGAAGTTGAATCTGCTTGCAAAATTGTTCTATAGCAGTATTTTGCTTGATTTCTATGCAACTTTGACATGTAGAATGTAGCCTGTTCCTGTAGATGCACTCAGAGCATTGATTTAGGTATTTATATAACACATTTCTTACACGTTTCTTTCTTGGCGACACTTTACAGTTTCCAGTTGTTAAAATGAGCTAACTGCATTAGCTAATGTGAACTAACAATAAAAAAATACTTTTTAAGTGCCCATATTGTGCTATTTTAAAGGTTTCTAAAGTTATTTGGGAGTCTCCTATAATAGTTTTACATGTTTCCAAGGGAAAAAAAACTCTGCTCTGATTGGTCAAATGACCCAATTTGTTGTGATTGGTCTACTCTGCTCTGATTGGTCAGATGGCTTGGTCTGTTATGATTGGTTTACTCTGCTCTGATTGGTCAAATGGCCCAATCTGTTGTGATTGGTCTACTCTGCTCTGATTGGTCAGATGGCTTGGAATGTTGTGATTGGTCTACTCTGCTCTGATTGGTCAGAGGCTTGTCTTTTGTGATTGGTTGACCAATAACAGCGAGATGTGGAAACAAAATGCCCATTACCATTTCTGAATTCCAGCTATTCCTCAGCAATTGATACACATGCAGCGATACGAGCACTAACGATGGCAAATGTGGTTATGTAACAGGAAATGAGACTGGAATTGCTGACGACTCATTTCTTTAAGGAGACTATAACCTCATTTGTTGTGCACTTTGATCTTTGAAACTTTGTAGACATTTTATGTTCACAAACAGCTATATTACACACTACACGAAAGGTAATTTTCGAAAAAGCACAATAGGGGCACTTTAAAGCATTCACTAATCTTAGTTAATGAAAATTTCTACATTTACTAATTTATTATTAAAATCAAAAGTTGTCTTTGTTAATGTAATTTAATGCACCTGAGTTAACATGAACCAACAATTAACAGTTGTATTTTTAAATTTTTTACAAACAGCTTTGGATAAAACCATCTACAAAATGTAGATTAATGCCATGAAGTTATTAGAGATAATTTAGTGGTGAAGTATTTGGCTCATGGCTCACTCCTTACGGAGATCAAACCAGAGAATAATTGCCAAAAAAACACATAGTGTTCTCATAAAAAGCCATAATTATTATTCAGGTCATTATTTTTATTGAAATATTGATTATGATGGTTGGAAATCCATACAGAGGGAGGTGGAAAAAACATGCACACTATGAATAAATGTCATGGCTCCGGCACACAGGGTGTCCCTTCCCCTTCCTGGAACACGACCACACGCAAACTCATCAACTCATGTTTTCTAAGTTATGCAATCTACCTGTTTCACAGTCCAGCAGGGCGACCTTGAAGAAGCACAGGACATTTCACTGCACTTCTTTACATTGCGGCCAATGAATGAGGCAGATGAAGAAAAAATTTTTGTAGCTTTGGATGTTTTGTGTTTGACGATAATTTTTTTGAAAGTTTTGCAGTTTTGCTACTGTTGCACCTAAATAGGTTTTGGCCAGCAAACAAAATCGTTCGGTAACAAGCATTGTGTGAGAGAGCGCAGTTTTGCATGTGTCATATACAGTATGTCACCTGGTTTTTTGATTTAATTAGTTATTTTCTGTAAAGCTGCTTTAAAATAATTTGTATTGCGAAAAGCATTACAACAACCACACACACACACACACACACAATTCAATTCAATTCAATTCAAATTTATTTGTATAGCGCTTTTCACAATACACATTGTCTCAAAGCAGCTTTACAGAAATTGCATTTCGGAAATGTACATAGAAAAATACAGTTAGTTAATCAAGTATTAATTTATGGCATAACATATCGCCGGCTTTGAGTCGTCTCTTCACAGGCGTCGAGTCGTCTCTTCACAGGCGTTGGGGCATCTGAAGTCTCCGTGAGAGGCTGGATACAAACTGGAGCTGACGAACGCTATTTACCTCGGGACTAGCGTCCCGAGATAACAGCAGAAAGGCAGATGGGAAATAATTAGCATAGCTGATGTTCATAATGTTAATGCATTCAAACTGATTCAGCAGTATCAAAGGTTAAGCATTAAGTGAATACTTGGTTAAAGAGATGCGTCTTTAATCTAGTTTTAAACTGGGACAGCGAGTCTGAGTCTCGTACAATATCAGGAAGGCTATTCCAGAGTTTAGGAGCTAAATGCGAGAACGCCCTCCCTCCTTTAGTGGACTTAGATATCCTAGGAATGACCAGAAGCCTCGAATTTAGTGATCTTAAAGAGCGCGATGGATTGTATGGCGATAGAAGGTCTGTTAAATACGCAGGAGCTAAACCATTTAGGGCTTTATAGGTCAGTAGGAATACTTTGTAATTGATACGTAACTTAATAGGTAACCAGTGTAGAGATGATAAAATAGGAGTTATATGATCATATTTTCTTGATCTAGTAAGAACTCTAGCAGCTGCATTTTGCACTAACTGTAGCTTGTTGATTGAGGATGCAGGACAGCCAGCTAATAAAGCATTACAGTAATCTAGTCTCGAGGTCATGAATGCATGAACTAACTTTTCTGCATCAGAAACAGATAGCATGTTGCGTAGCTTAGCAATGTTTCTAAGGTGGAAAAAGGCTGTTCTTGTAATATATGAAATATGATTTTCGAAAGTCAAGTTGCGGTCTAGTATAACACCCAGGTCTTTTACTGTAGTGGATAAAGTAACAGGACATCCTTCTAAATTAAAGTTGTATTGTAAGGGATTTTGTGGGTAGTTTTTTGGACCAATAAGTAGTACCTCCGTTTTATCTGAATTTAATAGCAGGAAATTACACGTCATCCAGCATTTTATATCATTTAGACACTCTGTCAATTTAGATAAGTTAGTGTTTTCATCTGGTCGTGATGAGATATATAATTGAGTGTCATCAGCATAACAGTGGAAATTAATTCCATGTTTTCTTATAATATTACCAAGTGGCAGCATGTATATTGAGAATAGCAGAGGGCCTAACACAGATCCTTGCGGCACTCCATAGTCTACTGACGTTATCTTTGATTTTTCCCCATTTAGACAGACAAAATGGTAACGGTCTGATAAGTAAGATCTAAACCAGCTTAATGCCTGTCCCTGAACACCAGTGTAGTTTTGTAGTCGATCCAGGAGTATTTTATGATCGATAGTGTCGAACGCAGCGCTTAGATCGAGTAGAACTAGTATTGAGATACAGCCTTGGTCAGAAGCTAAAAGTAAATCATTTGTAATTTTAACTAGCGCAGTTTCTGTGCTATGATGCGGTCCGAATCCCGACTGGAATTTTTCATAGATATCATTTTCTTGTAAGAAAGAGCACAATTGAGCGGACACAATTTTTTCTAGTATTTTAGACATAAATGGAAGATTTGAGATGGGTCTGTAATTTGCTAAGTTATTTGGATCTAATTGCGGTTTCTTAATGAGAGGTTTTATTACTGCCAGCTTGAATATTTTTGGAACATGACCTAAAAATAAAGACGAGTTAATAATATTAAGAAGAGGCTCTTCGACTACAGGTAACACTTCTTTCAGTAGTTTAGTGGGTATTGGATCTAATAAACATGTTGTTGGTTTCGATGCAATGATAAGTTTATTTAGCTCTTCCTGTCCTATAGTTGTAAAGCGGTGTAGTTGTTCTAGAGGGGCCATAATTGAGGCTGAATCATAAGACATCATAGAGGATTGTATATTTACAATTTTGTTTCGGATGCTTTCTATTTTCTCATTGAAGTAATTCATAAAATCATTACTACTATATTGTAATGGAATATTTTGCTCTGGTGATGTTTGTTTATTTGTTAGTCTAGCCACGGTGTTGAATAAAAACCTTGGATTATTTTGGTTATTTTCTATTAGTTTGCGGAGATGCTCAGCCCTGGCTGCTTTTAGAGCCTTTTTATAACGTGACATACTGTCTTTCCACGCGATTCTAAAGACCTCTAAATTAGTTTGTTTACACACACACACACACACACACACACACACACACACACACACACACACACACACACACACACACACACACACACACACACGCACGCACGCACACACACACACACAAACTAAATTTATGCTAGTTTAATACAGTAATTCTCAGATGGTGGATTTGGGCAACCCAAAAATACACTGCAGATCTTTTCTGATAGTATATATTCTCACAGCAGGAAAAACAACAATGCAACAAACAATGCTGAATTCAAATAATCCATTGTAATTAGCCATATAATCATGCATAGGTAGGACAACATTTTTTTAAATAAAAATATTAGGGTTAATAAAAAATTAGATTTTTTAATCAAGTTGAAAATGCCTACTATATCCTTCAATGTTGACATCAAAATCCAAGTTATTTTGGTGTATATATATATTCACCGTATATCTTGATATCACAAAATAGGATTTACATTATCCCATGTGTCTTTTGCATCACACTGGCTGAAGTCACTTCTAAATATGATGGAATTTAAAATGATTGCCTTCTGAGAAATGATGGTTAATCTTTGTAAATCAGTGACTGAGTAATGAGGGGAAACTGGGGTGGATTGATTTGACAGGAAATTGAGATTTGCAGGTTAAATGCCACACTGAGTTTAGTTTGTGCTTTAATAATGGCAGGTTCTTTGTGCAACTCTTGTTCACAGACATGTTTGAAGTCTCATTGATTTTGCCCCAGGATAGCTGGGGTGTTGTGGCAGTGACGCAGCTGAGGTCAGAAAACAATCTCTTCCTGGATCTAAACACCATCGTCCCCCTGACAGACTGATGTTAATGTTTTTAACATTCAGATTTACTGCAGCTGTCCATAACACTCACACTTAGGCCTCATAATGCTTTAATGCTGTCAATCCTAGTCAATTTCATTTACTCCGACACACACACAATACACACACGTCCTATTACCACATGTGGTTCTAATAATGTGCACACATAATGGCAGAAGATTTGAGGATTATAAACTAATCAAGACTGGCAGCACAAGGTCTTCCAGCTGAGGGCAATAACACAGCAAAACCTGAATATGTTCTCAGAAAAGAATGAATAGAGAATAAAAGGCCCATTCACACCAGGAACTATAGTAGTTCATTTTTTAGAAGTTAAAATGAATAAATAAAAGAAAGATAAATAAACGATAACTCTAACTATTAGCGTTCACACCAGCGGACGAAAAACAGCATAACAACGACTAAACAACTCATTGTGCCCACATATACAAGAAAAGGTGCCAAACCAGGCTCATATCATGATCATTTGCAGGTTTGATTGTTCATAAGGAGTTTCGAGCTACTGTAGTATGCAAGATAGAAGCAATTGTTTTGTTTATTCTAAGCGCATACTGTCTTCTGCCACTTTAAAGGGATAGTTCACCCAAAAATGAAAATTCTGTCATTAATTACTCGCCCTCATGTCGTTCTAAACCCGTAAGGCTTTAATTCATCCTCTAAACCCACATGAAGATTTAAAAAAAAAAAATACAATCTGAGAGTTTTCTGTCCCTCCGTTGACAGCTACTCAACTACAACTTTGATGCTTCAAAAAGTTAATAAAGAGATTGTAAAACTAATCAAATGTGCAGCGTAACACAAGAATGAACCTCATTTGTTCTTGCTGAAGCTCAAACGTTCTGCGTAACACGAGAATGAACCTCATTGGTTCTTGCTGAAGCTCAAACGTGGTGCGTAACACAAGAATGAACCTCATTGGTTCTTGCTGAAGCTCAAACGTGCCGCGTAACACGAGAATGAACCTCATTGGTTCTTGCTGAAGCTCAAACGTGCTGCGTAACACAAGAATGAACCTCATTGGTTCTTGCAGAAGCTCAAACGTGCTGCGTAACATGAGAATGAACCTCATTGGTTCTTGCTGAAGCTCAAACGTTCTGCGTAACACAAGAATGAACCTCATTGGTTCTTGCAGAAGCTCAAACGTGCTGCGTAACATGAGAATGAACCTAATTGGTTCTTGCTGAAGCTCAAACGTGCCGCGTAACACGAGAATGAACCTCATTGGTTCATGCTGAAGCTCAAACGTGCCGCGTAACACGAGAATGAACCTCATTGGTTCTTGCTGAAGCTCAAACGTTCTGCGTAACACAAGAATGAACCTCATTGGTTCTTGCAGAAGCTCAAACGTGCTGCGTAACATGAGAATGAACCTCATTGGTTCTTGCTGAAGCTCAAACGTTCTGCGTAACACAAGAATGAACCTCATTGGTTCTTGCAGAAGCTCAAACGTGCCGCGTAACACGAGAATGAACCTCATTGGTTCTTGCTGAAGCTCAAACGTGCCGCGTAACACGAGAATGAACCTCATTGGTTCATGCTGAAGCTCAAACGTACCGCGTAACACGAGAAAGAACCTCATTGGTTCTTGCTGAAGCTCAAACGTTCTGCGTAACACAAGAATGAACCTCATTGGTTCTTGCAGAAGCTCAAACGTGCTGCGTAAAATGAGAATGAACCTCATTGGTTCTTGCTGAAGCTCAAACGTTCTGCGTAACATGAGAATGAACCTCATTGGTTCTTGCTGAAGCTCAAACATTCTGCGTAACACAATGAACCTCATTGGTTCATGCTGAAGCTCAAACGTTCTGCGTAACATGAGAATGAACCTCATTGGTTCTTGCTGAAGCTCAAACGTTCTGCGTAACATGAGAATGAACCTCATTGGTTCATGCTGAAGCTCAAACGTTTCGCGTAACACGAGAATGAACCTCATTGGTTCATGCTGAAGCTCAAACGTGCCGCGTAACACGAGAATGAACCTCATTGGTTCTTGCTGAAGCTCAAACATTCTGCGTAACACAATGAACCTCATTGGTTCATGCTGAAGCTCAAACGTTCTGCGTAACATGAGAATGAACCTCATTGGTTCATGCTGAAGCTCAAACGCGTCGCGTAACACGAGAATGAACCTCATTGGTTCTTGCTGAAGCTCAAACGTTCTGCGTAACATGAGAATGAACCTCATTGGTTCATGCTGAAGCTCAAACGCGTCGCGTAACACGAGAATGAACCTCATTGGTTCATGCTGAAGCTCAAACGTTCTGCGTAACATGAGAATGAACCTCATTGGTTCATGCTGAAGCTCAAATGTGCTGCGTAACACGAGAATGAACCTCATTGGTTCTTGCTGAAGCTCAAAAGTCCTGCGTAACACGAGAATGAACCTCATTGGTTCTTACTGAAGCTCAAACGTGCTGCGTAACACAAGAATGGACCTCATTGGTTCTTGCTGAAGCTCAAACGCGTCGCGTAACACGAGAATGAACCTCATTGGTTCATGCTGAAGCTCAAACGTTCTGCGTAACATGACAATGAACCTCATTGGTTCATGCTGAAGCTCAAACGTGCTGCGTAACGAGAATGAACCTCATTGGTTCTTGCTGAAGCTCAAACGTGCTGCGTAACACGAGAATGAACCTCATTGGTTCTTACTGAAGCTCAAACGTGCTGCGTAACACAAGAATGGACCTCATTGGTTCTTGCTGAAGCTCAAACGTGCTGCGTAACACAAGAATGGACCTCATTGGTTCTTGCTGAAGCTCAAACGTGCTGCGTAACACAAGAATGGACCTCATTGGTTCTTGCTGAAGCTCAAACGTGCTGCGTAACACAAGAATGGACCTCATTGGTTCTTGCTGAAGCTCAAACGTGCTGCGTAACACAAGAATGGACCTCATTGGTTCTTGCTGAAGCTCAAACGTGCTGCGTAACACGAGAATGAACCTCATTGGTTCTTGCTGAAGCTCAAACGTGCTGCGTAACACGAGAATGAACCTCATTGGTTCTTACTGAAGCTCAAACGTGCTGCGTAACACAAGAATGGACCTCATTGGTTCTTGCTGAAGCTCAAACGTGCTGCGTAACACAAGAATGGACCTCATTGGTTCTTGCTGAAGCTCAAACATGCTGCGTAACACAAGAATGGACCTCATTGGTTCTTGCTGAAGCTCAAACGTGCTGCGTGACACGAGAATGAACCTCATTGGTTCTTACTGAAGCTCAAACGTGCTGCGTAACACGAGAATGAACCTCATTGGTTTATTCGTTTTTATATCAGAATGATGTTGTTCTGACATATATCAGCCTGGGCTAACTACTAGAACTAACTAGCCAAATTTTGACTACATAGTAATATTTTCCAGCAAAATATAAAAAAAATTATTGTGGTAAGGTGTCAAGGTGTGGCCGGTTACCATCAGTAGTTCCCCTGGTGTTTTCAATTTGTTTAAGTAATTAAACCCAGAAGCTAGTTGGCTGCTGATGGTGATGTTCTCTGAAGCAAGAAAAGAGGCGCTGAATATGAGATAACTAGATGGGCTTGACAGATCCGCTAATGGATCTGTTGCTCCAGAGTTCAGACTCAGATGACCTTCCATCAGTGGGACAAGCAACAGGAAGTGACATAAGGCAGAGTGACTCATGCATGAACTCAGGTGGGATTAGGGTTTAATCCAGATCCTCTTTTCTTTACCAACAGCATTAGGTACAACCAACTGAAACAGAGCAAGAGAGGACAGCAAGAACACTATGCTGATACATATCTGAACAACCTGATTAAAAGAAAATCACAAATGAGATCTGATTAATATCTCATAAATATTTATTTAGGAAAACAGTCTCCTGCTTCTTACAGTAGATGTTTCTCCTGAGAAAGAAGATAAAACTTTGCACTCAATATGAATTTTCCGATATAGCTCTATACTTTTATTGTATCCAACAATTGCATTTTTAATTATTTCTCTCAAGGAACTTTTAGGAGAAACATTGATAACACTTTTTAACAATTAAAAAGGTTTAATTTATAAACATTAATAACTACATTAGTTAACATGAACTAACAATGAAACATACTTCTTAATCTTCATGTTTATTTCAGCATTTACTTATACATTTTTAAATCTGTTAATATTATTTAATGGACCTGAGCTGACATGTACTAACAATGAACAGTTGTGTTTTTAATAACTAACATTAAAGATATATAAATACTGTGACAAATGTATTTCTCATTGTTAGTTAATGCATTAACTTATGTTAACTAATGGACATAAGTTGACATATAAATAAGACACAGTTGACATAAATAAGATATTTTTTTTCTGGAGGGACAGTGGCAACTTAACTAGATAATGAAGTAGAGCTTATCAAGTAGGTAAAGCCTAGCAAATACAGACAGCATTAATGTTTAGCTAATGTACTGAACATATTGTGTTGTGTTGGACAGATGCTTTCTGTTGCATGCGCGCACACACACATACACACACACACACAGGCGCACACACACACACAGGCGCACACAGGCGCACACACACACACAGGCGCACACACACACACAGGCGCACACACACACACACACACACACACACACACACACACACACACACACACACACACACACACACACACACACACACACACACACACACACACACACGTCTGTCCGCCAGTCCTGGAAGCAGGGGGTTGTCAAAAAAGCCAGAACCCCAGCAGCCTAATCTGATCAGTGAGAAGCATTTTACTAATTATATTAGAAAGGTTTAGAGAGAGACAGAGAGAGAGAGAGAGAGAGAGAGAGAGACAGAGAGAGAGACAGAGAGAGAGAGAGAGAGAGAGAGAGAGAGAGAGAGAGAGAGAGAGAGAGAGAGACAGAGAGAGAGACAGAGAGAGAGAGAGAGAGAGAGAGAGAGAGAGACAGAGAGAGAGAGAGAGAGAGAGACAGAGAGAGAGAGAGAGAGAGAGAGAGAGACAGAGAGAGAGAGAGAGAGAGAGAGAGAGAGAGACAGAGAGAGAGAGAGAGAGATGGACACCGAACAAAATAGACCCACATTTCATTATCAAGATGGAGTGATTTTATAAATGATCCCATTGATTATATGTTCACTGGTGGGCTGCGTTGGAAATGAATGGCAGAGTAACATGGGTTACAGGTTGTGGGGTCAGACAGAAGGAGCTCTGAAACAGAAGAACATCTCTAAGGTTAACCCTGCTGGGACGTCTAATACAGAGACGAGTCAAGAACCCATTAAAACTACAGTAAACTCACTGCCATGATGCCGGGGTGTTGCCGGGGTGTTGCCAGGGCGTGGTTAAGTTGTTCTGTGTGTTTGCTAGGTGGTTTCTCCCTGTCTAGTGTGAAAGGGATAATACCGCAGGACGACACACGGGATGATGCTCAATACTAATACTTAGTGTAGAGACTCGATCACATCACTATCAGCACTAGTAATGCTCACCGAAGACAAAACTAGTCATTTACCCCACCAAAAATGATTTTTTCATATTGCTGTTGCCACAAGTACATAAAAGCAATTTGAACTGAACCCCTCCTTCCCCAACACCAGTTAAATGTGGTAAAATCACTGCGATTCAGAATGTGAACTGTTCAGCAGTCTGACATATTTTACTTGAGTGTCTCCAGTGTCTGTCGCAGAAATGTCACAGGTATCCTGCTCTGACAGTATGACTAAGACATGTCTCAGCACCTCCGATCACTATTCCCACATATCGCTATGGCAACCTCAAGTGTCATGTTCAAATCCATGCGTTACCATGGGAACGCGACCCCCCCCCCCCCAACCTCGGATTCAACTAATAAGACACTCTAAATGAGTGTAAAAAGGAGTTTCCTTTAGCAATTCTCTTTGTTATGTAAATGAGACACTAATGAAAGAATAGGAGCCGCATCCGCAGTCATAAAAGAACATGCAATCTCACAGCATGCCATGTGACGCGCCTGCGGTTCAATACACACGAGTGAGTGTGTGAGACGCGCGTCTGCCGTGGGTCATGTCGATCTGATAACATCAGACACGATTCACACTGAGATTACACTCCTGAATGGACAGACACTAATGGCTCTTTGATTATCACTCGTGATGAAGGTGATGCAAATGTAATTACATTTTAGTTTTAAATTGCGTTATGAATGATGTTAGATCCAGTGGGAAAGAAAAAAATCACAATTAAGAATCAGCAGAGATGCTAAATTAAATCTCCTACTTCTCAGATTTTAGTTGTGGGGAAAAGATGTCTCAAACTGTGCTCAGATTTGCCAAGACACCAGTCAAGTCAAGCCACCTTCATTTATATATAGCGCTTTTATGGACTGTTTCAAAGCAGCTTTATTGATAACACTTTACAATAAGGTTTACTTTGTAAACATTAATAACTACATTAGTTAACATGAACTAACAATGAAACATACTTATAAAGCATTTATTAATCTACAATCAGTCTACAATCAAAAAGTCAGAGATTTCAATGTTAATTCAAACATTTCTCATCAGCTTCTTCAAGACAGAATGATCTGAGTTTCTCCACATTATTTAATGTAATTGAATGTTTTTAAGGACATTTAAAAAAAAAAAAGAGTGACCACTTTACTCTCAGTTTAATGCAAGCTTGAAAAAAATCGAATCACTAAGGCCCTGTCCACACGGAGACGCGTTTAGCTGTATAGTACTGTATACGTACACATTTTTTTATCGGATCGGCGTTTCGTCCAGACGGATCCGGCGTTTTGGGAGACTAAACCGCTATTTTTTGAAACCGGGTCCCAGGGTGGATAAATCTGAAAACGACACCCTTGTGTTTTCGTGTGTACGGCCAATCCGTATATTTTGTGAAACGATGATGTCATCACCCCACGTGTCGACTAGCCAGACACGTCAGACACGCTAAATCAGTAACAACAACTGCGACTACTTGCTTGAGTTCATGCTTCAGAAGCTACTGAGCCTCTTTTATTTCTTTATTTATTATTTAGGCCCACTTTAATGTAGGCTATTTTATTTATCCGACATAAAATTTCTCCTGTACTGTAGGCCTATGTGTTGTAGCCATTGAAGAAAAGTTAGTTTCATATTTATGTGTAAATATTATGTTATTTTTTTCCATTTCATATATGTTGATTATATGAAAAGTGAACAGCGTGAGTAGCCTAATCATAAGATGCGCAATATCGAGACACATCATTTTGACCACTTCATTAAGTTTTGTTTTGTATAAAGCCTTTCTTTAAAGTTTTGTTTAAATTGTATCTTAATTTTAATCAATGTTTCATCAACCAATTTCCTGGAGCAAATATAGGAGACAATAGCCTATAATCAGGACATGGAGGCGCCAACGCGATATAACTTGCATCGCACGTGAACTGGAGCTTGTCTCATAAATGAACAGAAACTCAGAAATATATCTAAGCTTGAAATGTCTACTTTTAAACAAAACAATTCAAAACGAAAAGAAACAGACAACTCTAATAATCCGTATGAAGTGTGCATTTCTCTCTATAGGCACCTTCTTAATAAACAATTAAAATGTCTCCTTGCTATATTTGACACATTCATAATGATTAGGCTATTTGCCGGTTCTTTGTGGCAAGCTTTATTCTTTAGCTAATCGAATATCGTGACTCATCCCTATTTTGTACCAGGCCATTTATGGTTTTTCATATTGTTCAATAAAGTTCTCGGTAAAAAAGAAAAGAAGCTACTGTGCCTAATATTACACACTGTATATTATTGTATACAGCGCGAAAGGTTTATGCGCAAGTCTTCTTCTCTGTTTTTAGTGTATCTGTGTCAGAATTACAGAGCCTCGTACTGGTCTGGCATGTAAACTACATCGGTTTGAGTCGGCTTCAGTGGTTTCGTGTGTGGGCAGATATTTCTTGAGACGGCGCCGTGTTTACGGAATTTTTCTTTAGAACGAGGAAAAAAAGATCGGATAGGGAAAGCTCTGGCTTCGTGTGGACGTGGCCTAACATACAAAGAGGAAGATACATACAACTGTTCTTCCTGTTTAACCACAAACCAGCGGATGTTTATTTTGGTCAAGACTATAAAGCAGAATATATTGTGCCTTTCAACCAGGGTTATTAACTAAAACTACAACTATTAAAAGGATTTCTGTTAATTGAAATAAAGCTGAATTCTACACTAAATATAAATTAGAAATGTTGCTTTGGCAACTTACTGAAATAAGTTGAAGCACTAAAATAACTAACTGGAAATAAACTAAAAATGAAATAAAAAAAATAAATGAATCCTAAATTATAATATAAAAAAAATAATAATAATAGAAAATGACAAGCATGTTACAAAATTACTAAAAATTAAACTAAAAATTAAAACTGAAAATATAAAAGTATAAGCTAATTCAAAATATTAATAAATAATACTAAAATAACTTTACTTGAACTTCAAATTCCCTTCCTGCTTCTCTTTCATTTGATGAATCAGCCGAGCAATAAAGTATTCTTGATGATGTTTTTTGGCTTAAAGCTTAAACAATATCAAACTAACGAGAAGTTCAGCAATCCGATATGAGTCAAAGGACCTTACAAGTGAAAACCTGCTTCTTAAAACATTTCTTTATCTGTGTCGAGTCTTTATCTGTGCCAACAGAAAGTTGAGTCCAAGGTCAAGATGGCTGACGTGTCCTCTCTGTTCTCAACATTGAGGAGTATTATTTTACAAAAACTCTTTTATCAGGAGATTCCTCCTGTCAGGAAAAAACCAATGAATAAATAAAGTTAAGATTCTACAGCCTTGACATAATGTGATGCACACTGTCAGAAAAAAAGTGCACAAATTTTACTTTTAGTGGTACTTGTCACTTGTCAGAATCCTTAAAGGTGCAGTAAGCGATTTCTGAGAGATGCAGTTGAAAGTGGATCGGACCGGACACAACCACCACACATTACAAAAGGAATATCACTGGGAAAAGAAAGGTTATGATCAGGCAAGAGCTTCAGGACCTGCGTTAATATTAGAAAAGCTTTTGAGCGCTGGAGAGACAGCGAGGTTGTGTTTTTCTGCTCTATACGTGAGTAACACTGGTTTTGTTGTGTTTCACAGAACCAAGCTATGCTGTTGTTGTAATGTTAGCTCTAGCAACAGGACAGTTTTCAGTGTCTGTTTGTCCGGAGACTCTTGGTTGTGAATAATCTTGTATACTGTATGTAAATTTTTAGTCCTTTGTTCGCCATTTTCGCTTTATTTTTTGATAAACATTATTTTGCTTAGTTTCAGAAATGATAAAGAGACATCCACTTTTGTTCATGTGTTTTGGGGGCAGAGCAATACGTTTGTTTGGGTTGATTTCTCATAAGCCCCTTTCACACAGAGATTACGGAAAATACACAGATAAAGTGACCTGGGATTTGAACCGGGTTCGTTTGACTTTTGTTCATTCACACTGCCAGTGATTTTCCGGAATCAGAGAGTGCGTTCACACACACAACCTGTAAAAATCCTGTAAAGACACGTGACATCGATGTGACATGTAATGTCTCAGCAGCGTCTATAATTTGCTTATAAGCTGCGAGAATAAATCAGAGAATCAGAGAATAAAATCAGAGAATAATAAATCAGAGAATAAAATGCACAAGCGTGCTTTCTCTCTCTCTCTCTCTCTCTCTCTCTCTCTCTCTCTCTCTCAGATAATAAATCAGAGAATAAAATGCACAAGCGTGCTTTCTCTCTCTCTCTCTCTCTCTCTCTCTCTCTCTCTCTCTCTCTCTCTCTCTCTCTCTCTCTCTCTCTCTCTCTCTCTCTCTCTCGAGAGAGAGAGAGAGAGAGAGAGAGAGAGAGAGAGAGAGAGAGAGAGAGAGAGAGAGAGAGAGAGAGAGAGAGAGAGAGAGAGAAAGCACGCTTGTGCATTTTATTCTCTGATTCGATCATAAACTAGCGCATTACGTACCGCTTCACGCTGGCGAACGATCCCGGCTTCAGCGCCATCATTACGACACGGCATTGATTACGGCTTTTGTTCACACAGCGCGTGTTCCGGGACTGAACACGGCAATGTTACTAGATCCCCAACCCGGCATCGATCCCGGCATCAATCCCGGGTCGTGTTTTCGTTCACACAGAAGGTGTTCTGGCAATTTCCCGGGATCAACACGCTGTGTGAATGGGGCTATATTAACATCCCATACAGAAATGTGATATATATGTCAATATATGTAAATTACATATATAATGTCAGTGCCCATGTATGTCTGCTGTCTATATGAGAATATATGCAAAATTCATATATATAAAACACATAGACATATATGAAACATATATTTCAAAATATAGCAAAAATGGACGTTTTCATGTAAGTGCCATATATTTTCCCGTATATGCACATAAATATTAAATATATGTAAGACGCATATATATGTATATATGCATGTATGTACTTATTTCAATGCATCAGTATCACATGCATGTATGTTTACATACATTTATTAAATATTTGGGAAACAAATATGTATGTCACATAATTATACTTAATGTTGGCCATATATGCGAGAAACCAATACTATACTGTAATATATGCAGATTTATGGTATCATAATGGATGAACTCAAATATTTTCATCACATGTTTGGACACATAAATGTTCATATATGTTGCAGGCATATATTGTGTTCTCAGATAAGTCAAATATATGTATAGATATATGTCATGCAATTTAAAATATAAGTAGATATATGGCCATATATTACATTTTTGTATGGGATTAGCCATGTTTAAATGGATAATTTCTGTTTTAGTTGGAATGAAATAATTTCGATTGGTGATTGATTCTCATTTTAAATATAGTCTTGGTTAAAGAATTATAAGCCATGAAGCAAGCCAATCAGCTACGAGGTGAATCACAGCACGACAAACGTTGATGTAAAGTGGGCGGAGCTAAAGAGATCTTTTGGCGTGTTTTTGGCGTTGCTTTTTTCAACTCTCTGATTGATGGAATTTTCTGTACAGCATCATGGGTAATGTAGTTTTTCAACAGGAATTCCACTGTTAAACAATTATTTTAAAAATAAGATGAAAAAATTTGGGTTGACGGCTTCAGGAGAAGCAAATACCATGGATTAAGAACCTTGTAGCTCAGTTTATGAAGGTTTTAAATTTATCATTCAAAACCAATTTTCTTTTAAAGTTTTTTTTTTACTTCACTGCACTCTATAAATAAAGAGTGGCACGTGACTATGTGCATTCCTGTGTATATATGATTATGATATATGATAGTCATTTCAATTGAACTTCTTTTAATGTTTGTTTTGACTTTCACAATGGTGAAAGACATCCATCTAGAGCATGTTTACAGAGAAAAACGTTGGAAAAGCAGTGCAGTGGAATGCAAAAACGCAATCTGTGTGAACGGCCCTATAGTTAACTCACAGTGTACAGCAGGTTACTGGATCCTGTGTATAATCTGAATCCCAGATAAAAACATGTTCAGTGCGAGATATTGCAGCAGCAAAGTTCATACGGTCGTGAGTGTCATTGTTGTGTTTGTATGTAGCCGGGACTCGTGGGTCATCGTGGTGACAGTCACAGATGATGTGAGTCAGTGTAGGGACTGCAGTGTTGCTGATGGTAATGAGTGTTTCACAGATGCAGTGGCCTGATCGCAGCCGCCCAATCCACACACACGGATCTCTGCTGGAATCTGCTACAGGTGCTACAAAATGCCAAGTGTGATCAATGAGTGTGTGTGTGTGTGGGGGTGAGTCTGGGGGCGTGCATGTGTGTGTGTGTGTAGGTGGGGTTTCTCTGTAATATGACTCATGCTCTTAGATTATTAGGACAGCAACAGGCTTTTTTTTTCTTTTAATACATTTCTCTATGAAAAAAATATAACGTTAGCAGGCTTGCTGTTAAGAAAGCGTGTGCTAACATTATGAAAATAGTCAGAAGGTTAAAAATCAACTCTTAATTCTTGTTACAGGCTCAGCTGGTCATCAAGCAATATCTATTTAACATGCTACTAACTTCTTCCAACAAACCTCTGAATAATTTAATGCCATTAACCTGGCAAACTTTAGCTAATCCAGTGGCTCAAAAACACACACATATCAGCTGGATATCTTGTAAACCTGATTTATTAAAACAACAACAACAACAACAACAAAAATTATAATAAAAGTGGCTCAAAGTCAGTCATAGTATCAGCCCAGTGTCTTTAAGATTGTAAAAATAAATTAAGTAAGTAAGTAAAAATAATAATAAATTAAGTAGTTTAAATTAATTGCTAAAAATGATCAAAGTACCAGAAATTGTCATATTATGCAGCCGGGTACTTTGTAAACCAGATTTTGTTAAAATATCAAAATATAAATGAAATAAACAAAATTGTTAAATCTAGTGGCTCATAGTGGTTTAAGTACCTTAAATAATAAAAATAAAATGTAAAGAAATTAGAAAAAAAAAAAAAAAAAAAAAGTTAAATCCAGTGACACAAAAACGATCATAATCACCCCAGTGCCGATTTTTTTTTTTTTAAAGACCCTGGAAAAAAAGAGTGAAGTGCATTGCATTGTGGGCAAGGGTGTAACTTTGGTTTGAGAAGTGGGGGGGACACAAAGTGGGGGAAAATATTTTCGATTTGAATCCCATTTCCTGCATTTACAGACATTTAGGGACAATGGTGATGCAAAATCCAGGAAATCATTTGATTATAATGATAAATTCTGCCAAAAATAATAGTAGGCTATCTATGTATATAAGAAAAAGATGTCTTACTTTATTGTTTAATAGGGGCCGATTGCCAAGACTTAAGAGAATAATTTTATAAAGTAAAAAATGTTAGCTATTAATGTTTTGTGTGTAAATAAAATTTAAATAAAGTGAGACTCAATTTCCACTGTAATGTAGAAACAACATAAAGACAGAATAATATCTCGATGAAATTAGGCTTCATTTTATTAGGCTTCAAAAAATAGTGAAAAAAGTGAACTTAAAACAAACCTCACATAAACCCATAATAGATGTCATATTATGTTGACTTTCTGTCTAACAGCTGTGCCAGTTGTCTAACATGTATGAAATATACAGACATTTCAGAAAGTTTATAAAACGGCATAAATTATAAATTAAATATTAATTTAAATAAATTAATTTAAAATATTTTATTTGATTAATCCGTTCTTTAGTCAAGAGCAGTTAGTAATTTTCTCTTTTCCTTCTGTTCTTTGGTTAACTTTACTGACAGAGAGAATGAGTGGCTGCTGTCACTTTAAGATCTGCCGCTGCTGACAGGATCTCACGCCTCTCATTCTCTCACAACTCTTTACTTCCATTTAAGATTCTATTTAACGTTAACTAATTTAAGACTGTTCTTGTGGGATACTCGACAAAACGGACATTTTGGCATAAATGTGTGTGTTATTGTTAGGTTCTGTCTTGACTACTTCGTTGCTGACAGAAAATGCAGCGGTTTAAAGTGGACTCGTTTTCATGGTAGGCCTACAGAATGTTTATTTTTTAGTAAGCTACACAGAATGTTCTACATTAATATATTTAGCTAACACAGTCTGAAGTTATTAACCAGCAGTGTAGCTCGCCTCAGTCAACGTAAGGCTAACATCAACAGGTGTAACGTTAGACAGAAAATATGATTATCCTGACCTGAGCAAATTTACTGAATCAACCAATTCACATCTCCTTTCTTTCTTTTCATCCATGATGACATTAAAGTCACCTGTTGTTGTTTCTGGCGTTGCGCCGCAACCGCTAACGTTATTCCTGCTCATTAGAACTTTCAGTGAGCTATTTTTAGAGTGCTCGCGAAGTTCCTTGACGTGGACGCGCGTGTCGTCACAGGCTCGGTCCTTCTCCTCCGTTGCGATGACGGCGTGCGGTTTAAAATCATAACAAATGAATTTGAGGGGGGGGGGGGGGGGGGGGGGGCACAAACGGGATTTTGAAAAGTGGGGGGGACATGTCCCCCCTGTCCCCATAGGAAATTACGCCCATGATTGTGGGATACAGTATCTCACACACTGGCAGCAAAGTTTAATACAAAGTGCTATTCCAAATTCATCCAGTGGTTGTGTAATGCACATTTTTGCAAATGTCCTGGTAATCCGTTCATACAGGCAATTTATATACTATTCACAGTATACAGGCTGCACATACAGTACACGTAACATATAGACTAGACGTCTATGGGAAGCTAACATAAGTTTCTGTGTTTGTGTCCACAGGCCGCCGAGGTGGAGAAACAGTTGTCTACTCAGGTTCATTCTTTACGGGATGATTTCAAAGAGAAAAGCATCTCCACCAACCAGCACATGATGCGCCTCGAGACCCTACAGGCCGAGGTGAGGCATTGTGGGATGTGGATCTTATTTATTTACAGAGTCATGACACCATGATATATTTCAAAATCTGCTTTCCTCTGTTTTCCTTCCTCAAATGATTATTTGTATCATGCACTAAACAGCAAGGGCTTGAAGTAAGTGCTCATAAACCGCTTCCTCTTTTCTGCATGTTCATTCTGGATGTGTGTGTTCTGTGATGTGATCTCATTGTGCGATGCAAAACGCTGCTGGATCATATCCTGAATGCTTTGTTATGTCAGTCTTCTTGCTCACTCATCAGTGAAAGACGGCCATGTGATTGGCTCCTGGAGTCTCTGACGTGACAGTGCAGGACAAACAATGCCAGCTTGAGTTTCACGGGCCGTCATCATTGGACGCTGGTCTATTCAGCACAACTATCTCAAATCAAGGCTTTGTTCAATTCTAAACTGAGGAAACTGTATTAAGCGGAAAAATATGATTAGCTCTGTTTCAAAACCTATAGCGATCTCCCTAACAAGATAGCAATTTACATATATTTTGCAATTTGTGTCCTTCATAGAGAAGGCGATCCCAGAATGCATTGTGACAAGCTCAGTGAAAACATTCATCTAGGTGTGTGTTTCCCAAAAGGGTAACACTTTAGCATAATGGTCCATCATTAATATTATTATGTTACTATGCAGAAAGTAATGCAGGACTAATGAGTAGTACTATACTAACACTTCAGCTACTACTAATAACTAATATATTAACTATGGAAACAAGCTTAACTAATCAGTAAGTAATATCAAATTTTGGACTGAGGTAGTTCCTTATTATGTAATCAATAATTACTGAATGAGAGTGTCATCATTAAGAAATAACTATGAATAAGTCATCAAATGCCATGTCCGTAATTTATAGCAAAAATCTGGCATTAATTTGATCTCAAACGGACTAATTAAAAGAAGTTTTTACTCCAGCCACTCCACCACCAGCATGACTTCATTAACATTAACATGTTTTAACGATAAATTTGCGCACAATACAGTTTCAGGAAACAGTCGTGACTATTGCTAGTTGATTTCTTTAACGATGCATTGTAATATAGTAGTTAAGCAGCGAGTTACGAAAATATTTTAATCATAAAATGAGGCATAAATATTTGTGAGTGCATGTAGACAGACAGCAAGGAAAGTCACGGGTTTAGAACAGAACTAATGTGTCTAGAAGATTCAGTAAATATTCTTTGTATAGAAGAGTGTTTTATTTGCTATACAGCACAAGCTCATTAACATATGAGCACCTACATTTACATATCAACACCTATTTATCATTCAGAAACTTGGACCAACCTGATGATCAACAATATAAAGTAGAGGCTAGCCAATAATAACAAACATAATTTATGTAGAGAAGTCTTAAAGGTACAGCAGCAAAACCAGTCTGATCAAGAGTCAGAGAGATGAACGAAAACGATCATGAAAAACTATTCCGGAGCAAGAAACCTTCTACTATCCTTCTCAATTTCTAGGAGAAAAAATAAAATGCTGAAAGAAGGGGAGAAAAACACTCTTCGTACATACCGGTACATCCACATTTAATGCATGTCTGGTTTTGTATGCATGTGTAAACCATGTTGTCTCTTCAGATATTTTCAACTATATTTTTATCAGATATAAGGGTTTCAAAAATTGGTATAGGATTTCCTCTGAATCAATTTTCACTTAGAAATTGCTAATAAATTTCACAAATAATTGCAAAGAAATGACAAGCAACACATTGAATTAAATGTGAAATTTTGAAGTAAAAAAAAAAGAAAAGAAAAAAAGTGTAAAAAAAATGTTATTGTCCCAGACATTTGGACCCCACTGTATATCAAAGTACCTTAATAATATCATCTGATTCATCACTGATTTATGGTTCCACCACAGTTTATTAAGAATATAGAGATCTACACATTACTGAGATGAAGTGTGTCTGAAGGTTACGGTGTCAGGGTTTACTCGCGGAGGGTTATTAGCCCATGATTAGTGGTCGATACAGGGATGTGCTGTCCGTCAGACCAGAGCTGATTTACAGGATCAGTTTCTCTCTCTCTCTCTCTCTCTCTCTCTCTCTCTCTCTCTATATATATATATATATCTCTATCTCTCTCTCTCTTTCTCTCTCTCTCTCTCTCTCTCTCTCTCTCTCTCTCTCTCCATCTTTCTCTCTCTCTCTCCCTCCATCTCTCCCTCTCCATCTTTCTCTCTCTCTCCCTCCATCTCTCTCTCTCTCCCTCCATCTCTCTCTCTCTCTCTCCATCTTTCTCTCTCTCTCTCTCCATCTTTTCTCTCTCTCCATCTTTCTCTCTCTCCCTCCATCTCTCTCTCTCTCTCTCCATCTTTCTCTCTCTCTCTCTCCATCTTTTCTCTCTCTCCATCTTTCTCTCTCTCCCTCCATCTCTCTCTCCCTCTCTCTCTTTCTCCATCTTTCTCTCTCTCTCCATCTTTCTCTCTCTCTCCCTCCATCTCTCTCTCTCCATCTTTCTCTCTCTCTCCATCTTTTCTCTCTCTCCATCTTTCTCTCTCTCCCTCCATCTCTCTCTCTCTCTCTCCATCTTTCTCTCTCTCTCTCTCCATCTTTTCTCTCTCTCCATCTTTCTCTCTCTCCCTCCATCTCTCTCTCTCTCTCTCCATCTTTCTCTCTCTCTCTCTCCATCTTTTCTCTCTCTCCATCTTTCTCTCTCTCCCTCCATCTCTCTCTCCCTCTCTCTCTTTCTCCATCTTTCTCTCTCTCTCCATCTTTCTCTCTCTCTCCCTCCATCTCTCTCTCTCCATCTTTCTCTCTCTCTCTCCCTCCATCTCTCTCTCCATCTTTCTCTCTCTCTCTCCCTCCATCTCTCTCTCTCCATCTTTCTCTCTCTCTCCATCTTTCTCTCTCTCTCCCTCCATCTCTCTCTCTCTCCCTCCATCTCTCTCTCTCTCCATCTTTCTCTCTCTCTCTCATCTTTCTCTCTCTCTCCATCTTTCTCTCTCTCCCTCCATCTCTCTCTCTCTCTCTCTCTCTCTCTCTCTCTCTCTCTCTTTCTCCATCTTTCTCTCTCTCTCCATCTTTCTCTCTCTCTCCCTCCATCTCTCTCTCTCTCTCTCTCTCTCTCTCCCTCCATCTCTCTCTCTCTCTCTCTCCATCTTTCTCTCTCTCTCCCTCCATCTCTCTCTCCCTCCATCTCTCTCTCTCTCCCTCTCTCTCTCTCTCTCTCTCCCCATCTCTCTCTGATCACTACAGAGACAACATACAGTATAAAAAGCAGAGATGAATTATTGAATAAGAACAAGGCCACTTTATTAGGTCACCTGTTCAACTGCTCGTAAACATATCTAATCAGCCAATCACATGGCAGCAACTCAATGTAGATGTAGACACGATCAAGACAATCTGCTGAAGTTCAAACTGAGCATCAGGTGATTTAAGTCACTTTGAACGTGTTGTGGTTGTTTGAGTCAGACAAGCTGGTCTGAGTTTTTAGAAACTGCTAATCTACTGAGATTTTCAAACACAACCATCTCTAGGGTTTACAGAGAATGGTCAGAAACAGAAAAAATATCCAGTGAGGTTCAGTTCTGTGGTCTGTAGAAGAGCATCTCTGAACACACAACACACCAAACCTTGAAGCAGAAGAGCATCTCTGAACACACAACACACCAAACCTTGAAGCAGAAGAGCATCTCTGAACACACAACACACCAAACCTTGAAGCAGAAGAGCATCTGTGAACACACAACACACCAAACCTGGAAGTAGAAGAGCATCTCTGAACACACAACACACCAAACCTGGAAGCAGAAGAGCAACTCTGAACACACAACACACCAAACCTGGAAGCAGAAGAGCAACTCTGAACACACAACACAACAAACCTTGAAGCAGAAGAGCATCTCTGAACACACAACACACCAAACCTGGAAGTAGAAGAGCATCTCTGAACACACAACACACCAAACCTTGAAGCAGAAGAGCATCTCTGAACACACAACACACCAAACCTTGAAGCAGAAGAGCATCTCTGAACACACAACACACCAAACCTGGAAGTAGAAGAGCATCTCTGAACACACAACACACCAAACCTTGAAGCAGAAGAGCATCTCTGAACACACAACACACCAAACCTGGAAGTAGAAGAGCATCTCTGAACACACAACACACCAAACCTTGAAGCAGAAGAGCATCTCTGGACACACAACACACCAAACCTTGAAGCAGAAGAGCATCTCTGAACACACAACACACCAAACCTGGAAGTAGAAGAGCATCTCTGAACACACAACACACCAAACCTTGAAGCAGAAGAGCATCTCTGAACACACAACACACCAAACCTTGAAGCAGAAGAGCAACTCTGAACACACAACACAACAAACCTTGAAGCAGAAGAGCATCTCTGAACACACAACACACCAAACCTGGAAGTAGAAGAGCATCTCTGAACACACAACACACCAAACCTTGAAGCAGAAGAGCATCTCTGAACACACAACACACCAAACCTTGAAGCAGAAGAGCATCTCTGAACACACAACACACCAAACCTGGAAGTAGAAGAGCATCTCTGAACACACAACACACCAAACCTTGAAGCAGAAGAGCATCTCTGAACACACAACACACCAAACCTGGAAGTAGAAGAGCATCTCTGAACACACAACACACCAAACCTTGAAGCAGAAGAGCATCTCTGGACACACAACACACCAAACCTTGAAGCAGAAGAGCATCTCTGAACACACAACACACCAAACCTGGAAGTAGAAGAGCATCTCTGAACACACAACACACCAAACCTTGAAGCAGAAGAGCATCTCTGAACACACAACACACCAAACCTGGAAGTAGAAGAGCATCTCTGAACACACAACACACCAAACCTGGAAGTAGAAGAGCATCTCTGAACACACAACACACCAAACCTTGAAGTAGAAGAGCATCTCTGAACACACAACACACCAAACCTTGAAGCAGAAGAGCATCTCTGAACACACAACACACCAAACCTTGAAGCAGAAGAGCATCTCTGAACACACAACACACCAAACCTGGAAGTAGAAGAGCATCTCTGAACACACAACACACCAAACCTTGAAGCAGAAGAGCATCTCTGAACACACAACACACCAAACCTGGAAGTAGAAGAGCATCTCTGAACACACAACACACCAAACCTTGAAGCAGAAGAGCATCTCTGAACACACAACACACCAAACCTTGAAGCAGAAGAGCATCTCTGAACACACAACACACCAAACCTGGAAGTAGAAGAGCATCTCTGAACACACAACACACCAAACCTTGAAGCAGAAGAGCATCTCTGAACACACAACACACCAAACCTGGAAGTAGAAGAGCATCTCTGAACACACAACACACCAAACCTGGAAGTAGAAGAGCATCTCTGAACACACAACACACCAAACCTTGAAGCAGAAGAGCATCTCTGAACACACAACACACCAAACCTGGAAGTAGAAGAGCATCTCTGAACACATAACACACCAAACCTGGAAGTAGAAGAGCATCTCTGAACACACAACACACCAAACCTTTTAAATAGAAGAGCATCTCTGAACACACAACACACCAAACCTTGAAGCAGAAGAGCATCTCTGAACACACAACACACCAAACCTGGAAATAGAAGAGCATCTCTGAACACACAACACACCAAACCTGGAAGTAGAAGAGCATCTCTGAACACACAACACACCAAACCTTGAAGCAGAAGAGCATCTCTGAACACACAACACACCAAACCTGGAAGTAGAAGAGCATCTCTGAACACACAACACACCAAACCTTGAAGCAGAAGAGCATCTCTGAACACACAACACACCAAACCTGGAAGTAGAAGAGCATCTCTGAACACACAACACACCAAACCTTGAAGCAGAAGAACATCTCTGAACACACAACACACCAAACCTGGAAGTAGAAGAGCATCTCTGAACACACAACACACCAAACCTTGAAGCAGAAGAGCATCTCTGAACACACAACACACCAAACCTGGAAGTAGAAGAGCATCTCTGAACACACAACACACCAAACCTGGAAATAGAAGAGCATCTCTGAACACACCAAACCTGGAAGTAGAAGAGCATCTCTGAACACACAACACACCAAGCCTGGAAGTAGAAGAGCATCTCTGAACACACAACACACCAAACCTTGAAGTAGAAGAGCATCTCTGAACACACAACACACCAAACCTTGAAGTAGAAGAGCATCTCTGAACACACAACACACCAAACCTTGAAGTAGAAGAGCATCTCTGAACACACAACACACCAAACCTTGAAGCAGAAGAGCATCTCTGAACACACAACACACCAAACCTTGAAGCAGAAGAGCATCTCTGAACACACAACACACCAAACCTTGAAGCAGAAGAGCATCTCTGAACACACAACACACCAAACCTTGAAGCAGAAGAGCTTCTCTGAACACACAACACCAAACCTTGAAGCAGAAGAAACACACCGGTGACACTTCTGTCAGCTGAGAACACAAAACTGAGAGACAATAGAAGATTGGAATTATTATTTTTTTTGCCTGGTGTGATGAGTCTGGATTTCTGCTGCAACATTCAGATGGTCGGGTCAGAATTTGGTGTAAACAACATGAAAGCATGGATCATCCTGTCAGTTCACTACAGCTATACTAAAGGCTCTTTAGTAGCAATTTTCCCATCTGAAGTGTGTGTACTCGAGCAAGGAAAACTATTTTAAGAGCAAATGCTGCAATGTCTGGGTGTTCCCGAAAATGCCGCCAGTGCCAGACAGTGAGAAATGGGCGTCTGTTCCAATCCATGACGCTTCTGGGCCGACCAGGACATAAATACACCAGTGTCACTGTCTAGTTCGGCTGATTTCAAATGAATGTTTGAAGATAAGCAGAAGTATGCATTAAATGTCCAGCTGTGGCGTACGTTGGATCACACAGAATCCCTCAGTGCTGCTGCTGAAATAGGTTAGCAGATCTAGGTCATAACATGAGGGAGACAGCAAAACTTCTGCTCATGTTCGTCTCATGCGCTGCACACACACTTCAGTGAGGTACTTTTCTAGGGACCTACCCTGTCTAGGTCACATTTCACCATAAATGATATACCATAAATTACATTATATGTAGCTTAAAGTAAATGAAACCTATTTTAGAACCAGTCAGATTAGTAGTATTGTAGTATTGTGACATAATTTTCAAGACAATTAAACACATTCTCCTCTTCAAATTCTCATTACTGTAATGCAGCCGTATTTTTTAATTCTCAATGATGATTCTCATTAGATTCACATCAGGGTTATTATTGTTGTTTGAAACTATTTAATCATTTCTGTTAATTGAAATAAAGCTGAAATAAATTAAAATATAAATGTTAGTTGAAAAACTAAAAATTTGAAATATTGCTTGGAAATAAACTGAAATAAGTTTAAAGGGTTAGCTCACCCAAAAATGAAAATTCTGTCAGTAATTACACTCCCTCATGTTGTTCCAACCCCGTAAGACCTTCGTTCATCTTCAGAACACGAATTAAGATATTTGTGATTAAATCTGAGAGCTGGATCACTACAGTGACTAAGTGACTACAGTGGCTCAATCTTAAGTTTATCAAGCGACGAGAATACTTTTTGTGCGCAAAAAAACAACGAGTTTATTTCAACTATTCATTTCTTTCTCTGCGGGCCTCGAGTCAGTTCACTAGTGTAACAGCGCAGTTCTTCTGTGTTGTACGTCACATGCATCACACACATGACCAGCGTCAGCCAATAGTGAGCCTACGTGTGACATAGCTCTACGCAATCACACTACATCAACTGACTCGAGCCCCACAGAGAAGGAAATCAATAGTTGAAATAAAGTCGTTATTTTTGTTTGTTTTTTTGCGCACAAAAACTATTCTCATCGCTTGATAAATTTAAGATTGAGCCACTGTAGTCTCTTGGACTATTTTAACGATGTTTTTAATAACTTTTCGGAGAACAAGTTTCAATCCCTTAGAAGCCTATGGAGGAGTGATCCAGCTCTCAGATTTAATCATAAATATATTAATTCGTGTTCTGAAGATGAACGAAGGTCTTACGGGGTTGAACAACATGAGGGAGAGTAAATACTGACAGAATTTTCATTTTTGGGTGAACTATCCCTTTAAGTTGAAGCACTAAAATTATTTAGTGGAAATAACTTAAAAATAAAATAGAAAAATTAAACTTATATAGCAATACTAAATAATAATAATAAATTGACAAAAGCACATTACTTAAAATATAAAAAATAAAAGCTAATTCAAAATAGTAATACAATTATAATCAAACTAAAATAGAAACTAAAATACTGATTCTGAATTGTGTAATGCTTAAAAATGCTTTTTTTACTAAGTATTTTTCTCTTGTTTCCAGTCCAAACATCTAAAAATTCTTAAATAAAGATGCATTTACTAGAGAAGTAAAATGAACAGATATTATGTCTTGTTTTCTGATAGAATTAAGAGGTTTTTTTTGCCTAAAACAAAAAAATTTCTTTCCCCATTGGCAGATAATTTTGCTTGATTTAAGCAGAACTCACTTAATTTAGATTTTATTTTTTCCTTGTCAAGTAATTTAAGTAATTTAATTTAAGCAATTAATCTTGATTTAAGTATTTTTAGATATTTGGACTGGAGACAAGACAAAAATACGAAGTAAGAAAAGCATTTTTTGCAGTGATACTATTTTTCTTGTGTGTGTTTTTTGTCAATACATTTCAATTTCAATTAATGAATGTGTTACTTGTTGAGTGAATTGTGTGAACATTGTTTCTGCACCAGTGTAGGAGAAACCAGTGAGAGAATAATGATACTTGAAGCACAACTTCTGAGCAACAGCATTTTCATGGGGCTGTTTTGAACAGAAATATTCCCGTTATCAAGCGCACATTCCTGACTATGGAGGTGTTGGTGACTCCCTTCTCATGAAGCCTGGCAACACAGCATTCCAACAACACCAGAGTTTCACCCACTAAACCACACTTGAGTTTTTCTTGAGAAGCTGATAAAGGCTCAGATATATTGCGATCTTCACTCTTCACAACAAGCATCATGTTTAAAGTTTGCAGATGTTTTGGTCTGAATAGCTCAGAATGATGATGATGATGATGATATTTGTAACCTGGTGTGTTTCCGGCTCTCGTTGAGCAGATACAGATGTTGTCGGAGCGTAAGCAGGAACTGGAGCGGCGTGTGAACGCCATGCTGGAGGAGAACGAGCAGATGCAGAACACGGTGGACGAGCTGAGAGAGCGAACGCTGGTGCTGGAGAAACAGTGTCACGAGAAGGACTTACAGGTGAGCGGCTGTTACACAGAAAACATCATATTATTCATCAGGGCTTTTCACTAAACAACATACAGAAGAACAACTCTATATGATTGGACTGATAAACTAATAAGCATACATGTCATAAATCCCATAAACACGAAAAGAATAGGGGTAAAAAAGATATATATATATATATATATATATAAAGAAAAATGATAAAAATATAAAAGTAAAACATGCTTTTTATAATATAAATATATATTATTTTCTCTGAAAACAAATCTTAATATATTTAGCTTCTTGAAATGTACCTTGCGTTTATATATTTTTACTGCAAAAAAATATATATTTTAAAATATATTTACAGGTATCTTATATTTTTTTGAGTCATTTTTATATCAATCTGTCAATCTACATATATTTATATTGTCGGGAAATATGTGTGTATATAAAACTGAATTTACACACAATATTTAGAAATATATTATCTTGCCCCTTAAAGTACATTTTGGAATATATTTTGATATTTGAAGGTTTAAGTGAAATATATTTTAAATATAAAAAATATATTTCATTGAGCCATATGTTTACAACATATATTTGAAATTCTGGCCATAAAAAAGTGAAAAGATTGCAGTGTTTCTTATTTAATTATTAATAATAATGCAAAAATTCTTAATGGTCCTAAAATAGCCTTTATTTTTCTTGCAGCAAAAATATAATTGTCCATTCCATGCATTATATTAAGATGAGCAGTTTGTTCTGATTGATCTGCACCTGAAATGAAATCTGAATGAAAGGAAATCATTGAAAACTCAGCAGACAAAAGCTGCGGACCAAACAAAGAAAGAAAAATAGTCATTATTTTTCTCGTTCCATTTAATTCAGTGCTATTATAGATTTAGTAGTTCATTGTTTTGCGTGTGTTTGATGGTTTGAGTCACTGTATTATTTGCTGGACGGCCTCCAGTTCTCAGCTTTTTTCATCGGCTCTTACGGCCCGTTTTAGATTTACTGAACGTGTTGTTCTTAAAAAGTAATTAATCGCTTCAAAAAAAAGATTTTTTTTTAAAATAAATGAATGAATAGTGCTTTTTAAAAATGGGCTTAAAGTAATGTTCAGTAACGAGAGAGTCCTGTGATATCATTGGTCTAAAATAGAGCATAACATTGAGAGATGAATCACTACATTAAAAACACTGATTTATTTCTATTATCACACTTCCGGTAATGGAATGAATGAATCATAGGTGACAAAATATTTACAGAATGACAGATGATGTATAAAGAAAGCTCTTCAGAGTTAACTAAACTAAACACCCCTCGGCCACCAGCCTGTTTTCAGCACCCGGCCGGTAAACTCCCTCAGCCTCAGGTGTGTGTGTGTGTGTGTGTGTGTGTGTGTTGGTACAGCTGCGGCAGAGCCAGCTGGAGCTGCAGGAGGTGCGCGTGTCCCACAGGAATCTGAGCGCTCGTGTGGAGGAGCTGACGGAGGAACACAGTCTCCAGGGCTTCAGTCCAAACCCACACAGTCTTCTCTGTGAGATGGAACAGAGCATGGAGCAGGAGGAGCTGGAGCAGGAGAGAGAGCAGGTACATCACTGAACAGAAGATCGGACCGCGGACAGACACGCTTACTTTCACTGTGCATTACAGATCTTAATCTGATTGGCTTGCTGCTTCACAATATTTTGGGTAATTCTACAAAACTAGTGACATTGTTTGTGCCCTTCGACCATATATGTGCACCTGGACCACAAAACTAGTCATAAGTCGCATTGTGGCAACAATACATTGTATGGGTCAAAACTATAGATTTTTATTTCATGCCAAAAATCATTTGGATATTAGGTAAAGATCACTTTCCATGAAGATATTTAGTAAATTTCCTACCGTAAATCTATCAAAGTTATTTTTGTAAGTGGATGCAGCAACATCGAGGACTTCCTTTGGACAAATTTAACGGATATATTTGTTCAATATTTTGATTTTTTTGCACCCTCAGATTCCAGATTTTCAAATAGTTGTATCTTGGCCAAATATTGTCCTATCCTAACAAACCATACATCAATGGAAAGCTTATTTATTCAGCTATATACATCATATGACTGGTTTTGTGGTCCAGGGTCATATATATCCATATATATCCTCGGCAAACAAATGGCCCAAGCCAAAAAAAACAAAAAAAACAAAAATTTGAATTACATATTTAGCTTTTACTGGTCAGGAAATTAGGAAATGACATTGCACTGAATCATGTACACTACATTTTTTTCAGAAGTGACAGTAAAGATATTTATAATGTTACAAAAAGTTTTCTATTTCCAATAAATGCTGTTCTTTTGAACTTTCTATTCATCAAAGAATCCTGGAAAAATGTTTCCACAAAAATATGAAGCAGTTTTCAACATTGATAATAATCAGAAATGTTTCTTGAGCCATAAATCATCATATTAGAATAATTTCCGAAGAATGACTTCTTTCAAAAACATAAAAAATCCTGTATGTTTAAAAATACTTTAACAATGAAAAACCAATGCCAAATACTGTATGTTTTAATATTTTCTTAAAATGAAAAACAAACGAACATATAAATACCTTGCAGAATGAACAGGATTTGTCTCCTTTCACTGAAGACATGTGGATTCAACACTCCTGGAAATCCAGGAAATATCAGGGAATTTTAAATGACCAGTCCTGGACAAGTCATCGAATTGATAACATTTGAAAAATTCATGGAATGCATATAGTAGTCTATAGCGAATATACATTTTTCTAGATATGCTCAGCTCTTAAATATTTCACAAACTAAAATAGCTTTTTGCATGAACAAATTTCTATAAATGATCTTTAAAAAGTGCAATCACAAATGCTCTTTCCATCCCTTTAGCTTCGGCTGCAGCTGTGGGAGGCTTACTGTCAGGTGCGGTCCATCTGCTCACAGCTGAGAGGAAGTGACATCACAGACTCCGCCTTATCCACAGACTCCTCCATGGATGAGTCTTCGGAGACGTTGTCGGCAAAAGACGTCCCCATGGGTAGTTTGCCCGCTAATCTTCTGGAGCTGCGCAGACTTACACAAAACCTGCTGGACGGCAATGAATCTACGGTAACAATCATCACATATAAATCTGAAAGTTTTATGTAGTCAAATTGACATTATTCAACGTGTTTTGCATGTGTTTAGGGTTCACGGCGCAGTGACGAGGAGGTTCTAGAAGAGCAGGTTCGTAAATTGAGCGAGGAGCTGCGAGAACTCAGAGAACGTTTCGAACAGGAGCAGGAAAAAACACACAACAGCCAGGAGGAGGCGCTACAGCTCCATAATCAGGTACACACACGTACATACACACACACACACACACACGCTGTGTTCAACTCCACTTTTAGACATGCACTCTCTAAGCTGCCATTTTAAATTGTGTTCAACTTCGTCAAATGGACGAGGGAAGTTTATTTGGACAGACCCTTGCCTCAACCCCTCGATTTTGACCAATACGTACACTTCAGACAGATCCATAGACCACAATGCAACACGATTGTGATGTCACAACAGCAGTGCTCACACTTAATGTACCCACGAGTGAGCTTTCCATTTACACCCCTTGCCGGGGTTCTGCCAGTAGTGGTATTTCACTACGAATACTATAATGTTTCAATTAAATATATATTAATCCTTATTAAATCTAAAGAAGGTATTCAGTAAAAAGCATATTTTCTTTTCTTTTTTTGTTTGTTCTTTAATTAATGACAAGACAGCAGCATGTATATTAAGCTACTGTTACTTTTAAGACGAAATGCACGGATCTGACACACATCAGATATTCTCCAAACGGTTTATGTTCCCTCTAGTGCTCTTCGGTCATTTCTGACTGAAAAATTGTAAAAAAAATTTTGTTTGCGAATTTTCTTTCTCCATCGGAATGGTACGAAGCTTGGTAAAGGTTTTGGCACTTGCTGTGTGAACACACGCAAAAAATAATGGACGTGATTCGAACAGGTTAAACGGTCCTGAAAAAAATAGTCACACTTGTGATCAAAAATGATCGCATAGGAAATGAATGGGAGACGAATTTCACCTAGTGAAAACTTTTGATACTGCGGCCAAATCAAATCTTACCGAAAGCTCATTTTTTGAGATATCAGGCTCAAATTTTGAACAAAACTTGTTTTAATTTATGGCTTTGATTTTCTCAGTTTTAGAGTAAAACATGTTTTTGAAAATATATATTTCATATAAAAAAAAATATATATAAAAACATTTTTGAAATTAAAATGTTAAATTCTGTAACTTTTTTTACGTTCAATCTTTGAAACTTTTTACCATTCGTATTTTTATATGTAATATTGTAGTGTTTATTATAAATGATTTATCTGTGCACTTCATTATTTTTTTTTTAATTCATGTACCCTTATAATCTTTAATCAAATACGTTACCCTTCCCTCCCCCCTCGACACGACTTCTCTTCTCTTCCGGTCAAAATCTATTACTAGAGAGCGTGGCTATTGTGGTCTGTCTCTTTTCTGGCCCGTATAAATATGGGAGGCTCATATAAATATGGGGTGATTCCTTCCGGAAAATTTGGGCTGCTCGTCCTCGTTTTCATCGTCGGGTTCCTCAATTAAAAAATTTTCATCAAACTGACATTCAAATCTGCCTCCATTTTGTTAGTAACGCCCAACCTCCAACGATCCAATCAATTCCCGAAGGATGAAATCAACCCCCGGCCTATATTTTTTTCTAATTTCAGAAGCCGTCTCACTCGGATATACGTCACAATAAGGAAAAAAGGACAATCTCAACTTCCGTTTCATGACGACTTAAGTATGTGCTCTAAAATTTAAGTTGGAAATTAAATTTTCAGGTCTATGCTCAAAAAGTGAATAAAAGGAGGGATTATAAATACAGTGAAAATATAAGTACCATAAAATACAAAATATGAAACAAAAAACATTAAATATAGTACATTCGTTTCATTGAAATAAAATAAAAAAAAGACAAAAGAAATACATGCAAAGAGGACCAGAGGGTTAAGACTTCTTATTTTAACTCAGTTAAGACTGTGCTTATGCGTAGTATACTCGCCAAAACAGGCATTTCGACATCATTTTGTGTGCATTCGTCCATTTAAGTGTAATAAGAACAAAAGAGCTCAGTTCAGCGGTGCGCTGCATGAGACACAGCTCTCTGTGCGCACGCTTTGTGTGTATATGTGCGTGTACCGAATTGAGTTTCTTTCGCGTCTTCTTTCGCTTGAACGGTTTAAAATAATTTGAATGTCACGTTCTAATACTGCTTTCTAGTTTCTAAATAAAAAGTGGAATTTTGATATCAAGCAACCAAAACCATGATTCCCCTCAAAAAATGGAGCCGAATTGAACATCGCACCAATTTTGTAATCGGACATTATTTGGTGTGGGACCAGGCCGGACTTAAACGCAGCCTTATATAAATACCTGAGCTCATCAATTCACCTGTCCTCTGGTTCCTCTTTTGATCCTGCAGGTGGCGCTGCTCTCGGTGGAAGTTTCTTCTTCAAGAGAAGAGAACGATAGGTTGATAGCGATGGCAGAAGTCCACGAACCCAGCGAGCAGTTGCAGAGTGCTATACGAGACAGAGATGAAGCCATTGCCAAGTAAGTGTGACTGACACACATGTACATGTTTAGAGACTTCCTGCAAATCAGTGGTTTTTGCTCAATATTAAACTTCAGCCTGTAAGGAAGGACACTTAGCATACTTTTAAAAACAGTATACTACTCGTTACAAAGATTATACTTTTAAATTGTATACACATGTGTGAACTGAATGTTTTTGACACTTAATTGCATGTTAATTGTATTTAGATGAAAATGAATTATAGTATACATTTTTTATATTAAATGCAATTAGCTGCTTTTTTTGAACCACTTAAGTAGGAGTTAAAGTGTACTGCCGAATGTATTTATGTTCAACTAAAATGTATTTTAATGGCATTTCTATTGAAACTTGTATGTCATATATTTAAATACAGTAGTCAACATTTGAAGTGGATCAAAACTTTTCATCAAAGTTATACATTAATTTTGAACAATACCCATTCTTGTCTTAGAACAACTGATTAACTTTTATGATCCACTTCAAATGTAGACTGCTGTATATTTGTAAATACACATTCGCAATGATGAAGTTGCACTTAAGTACATTTAGAATATATTATAACTTTAAATGTAAATTCAAATATTTAAATTTTTAGAATAAAGTGCTTTAGTATGTTCATCAACACATCAAAATGACTATACTTTAAAGCACGACTTGTAATTATTCAAATGTACTTTTAAGTATATTGTATGGAGCCCCTAAAGGGACGTTCCCTCGCAATGTTATTTGCGTTCCCCCGAGAAACTTTGCGTTCCCTCGCAAACCCTGTTGTGAGCTCGGACAGACACTTCCTGTTTTATGTCCCGCTGGCAGTGCTTCAGAGTTCCGTACGTTAATGGAGCGTTTCATAGTGTTTGAACTTGGACTCAAATATAAAGAAATGCGGTCAGTGCTTTACTCAAGGAGTTGAAGCTGGCAATATTCAAATAGGCTATTCGAACTTCCCGGATCAATATTCTTGAGCTAAACGTTGTTAAAACACAAACGACACATATTTACAATCACAGTAACCTAGACAACGAGGTAATTCTCCTCATAATATAAATTTATCTCTAAACAGCCGTTTGAGAGACAAGTCCAAATAAGGGGCCGTCTGCAAAGTTCAAATCCCAAACCCATCTGCACATTTTATATTATTAAACATATTCTATAGTTTCACTATGACACTACTGTGGCCAAATTCAGTTTAAAAAATCACCGCTCTCCTGCTGGTTATACTACAATACTTAGTTTGATAAAAAAAGCATAATTGTTATGATTTTTTATGAAATAAAATCAATAACTTCACACTGTTATACAGTGTAATGCCATCGAAATTCAGTAAACAAATATAATGCATAAGCTATGATTGTAACTAGCTGCGCACATTTAAAAAAAAAAAAAAAAATGTGCAATTACTTCCCATAATAGCTTTCCTTTAGCTCAAACAGTAGAGCGTTGGTGCTTGCAATGTCAAGGTCATAGGTTCGATTCCCAGGGAAGAGCAAGATCTCATAAGAATGTAAATGTATACCTTTGGATAAAAGAGTTACATTAAAGGGGTGATGAACTGAGAAATCAAATTTTCCTTGAGCTTTTGACATCTAAGAGGTCACCATATTATAAGAATATCCTGTAAGTTTCAGAACTGAAAACGTCCTTGTTAGTCCAATAAATGCTTTTATTGACACCAGGCTCAGCAAACGACTCGTTTTTCAAACTGGGGAACTATGACGTCAAAGAGGATAAAACACCACCCCCGCAGAAGAAGATCAACGCCTACTTCAACACGGCCGGTTTAGCCCCGCCCACCGATTCGCGCATTACAGGCATAGCTAAATAACATAGGCCTACCTCGTGATGACAAACCGGGGCCTGTACCATGATGGTAGTTGAACAAACTCAGGGTTACAGGATTAGTTTTGAGTTGACAAAACCAAACCAATCCAACCAGGCTTTGTTGGTACCATGATGCTGATCATCAACTTTCTCTGTCAACCCAGGCTTTGATCCTGAGTTTAGGAGTTTAGGTGTGACATCAGTATCGAACAGCCAATCACATGTTGAGAGAGTGAAACTGAGATTAATTTCTCGTGAGAGAAGCAGTGCAATTCACTTATTAAATAAAAGTATTAAAATAGTAAAACAAATTTACACAGCAAGAAGAAAACAGCTGTCTATGAAAGAGGACAACTAAAAGAAAAAGTCTCGCTACTGTATATCAGTGCAAGTAAAAGTTGTGAAGTTATTTTATACAGCTGATAAAGGTATAGAGAGAAATGAACATTTAAGCTCACATGTAGTTATTTTATAGCTTCATCTATTGATGCTAAAGCGTATTTATATTACCTTTATATATTTATTCATTTAAACTGCGTAATAATAATTGATGGACTAAAATTGTACATGTGTGATTGATTAAGGGTATAATAATTACATAAATAATATCTAAATCAAACAAATGTATTATTCTAAATAAGCATCACTAAAACCAAGACGGTTTTGTCTTTAAAAATCATTTGCTATGTAGTGACCTTTAATTTGGAGTAGAAACAGGTGGAGTGACTTTATCGCATCAGACATGTGTCACTTTGCTCACAGCTGATTGGTCCAAGTTCGGTTTGCAACCTCTTACCTGGAACATAACCTGCCCCGGACCAGGCTAGCCGTGGAGCGCAAGTTACTATGGCGATGAACACTGCTTAAAGCCAAACCACTTTCATGGTCCCTAAAACCCAGGGTTGTCGCAAACTAAACTGAAACATAGCTGGCTAGCCACCTAAACCGGCTTCATGGTATAGGCCCCGGATCGAGCTACCGAGCAGTAAACATGCCGTTTACTAAATATTGTGCAGTGCCTGGTTGTGGAAGAAGACAGTCGCTGCATAAGCTTCCCCTGGATTCCAATAGGAATGCATGGTTAAAATTTATTTTTAATGAGGTTCCAGCTGATGTGGGTAAAACATTGTCCGTTTGTTCGCTTCATTTCGCCGAGGACTGTTTTGTAAACAAGACACAGGTCGAGACAGGATTTGCAGACCGATTAAGATTGAAAAACGGTGCTGTGCCTTCTATATTGGATTCGACAGGAATGGTGCAACACACTTATGTGAGTAAAATTTCTATAAAAACATTAAAGATAGCCTACATTAGAAGTAGCATAAACAATTAACAATAACTTACCACGCTGTCACAGGCTGAAGTATCCGTTGTATTTGAGGTGTTGTTGGTTCATTGTCCTGCGATTCGGGATCGGACTCTGGGTCGAACATGTATGGGCGAATCATTCCGGTTGCCATTTTACAACATTGGAAGTTTTCAAAACAATTTCCCCCACGTGCACTGACGAGTGAGTTGAAACTCATTATTATGCAAAACTGTTATCCACTCACAGCAGTGGGCGTTTACTTCCAAGTCTTCAATGCGAGACGCCCATAAAAACCGAGCGTTTTTGAGCTAGGCTCAAAACTAGGGTAGAAAATAGCCTATTACTTATTCATTTTGATGTTTTTGAATGTAAAAACCAAGCGAACATCATAAGTTGACCTCAGACAACAATATAATTTTTAAAAAAAAAAGCCAGTTCATGACCCCTTTAACAGTTATGCATTTGGAAGACAAAGTGTTGTATAACCAATATTAGAGCAGTGATGTGTGAACTAAATTTGGTGTGTTACAGTGAAGTTATTGAATATTTTTCATAATATAAAATGTGCAAAAGCAGTGTAGTATGACCAGTGGGTCACCATTGATGTGTAAGCTGAATTGGGTGGCACTACAGTTTGTAACATTGAAGTTAATGACTATTTTTGTGTTTTTGAATATGAGTTGATGCCCTAGTCGTTTTTTGGGTTATATTGCACTTTGCAGATGGTCCTTTGACTTTTCTCTCAGCCGCCTGCACATAAAGATCCATTTAGCCTATATTATAAAGCTCGTTTTTAGGAAAATTGGGTTGTAGCTAGTTGTCTAGGTTACTGTGATTGTAAATAGGTGTCGTTTGTGTTTTAACAATGTTTAGCTCAAGAATATTGATCCGGAAAGTTCCTTGAGTAAAGCACTGACCGCATTTCTTTATATTTGAGTCCAAGTTCAAACACTATGAAACGCTCCATTAACGTACGGAGCTCTGAAGCACTGCCAGCGGGACATTAAACAGGAAGTGTCTGTCCGAGCTCACAACAGGTTTTGCGTGGGAACGCAAATATCTTTGCGTGGGAACGCAAATATCTTTGCGAGTGAACGCAAAGTTTCTCGGGGGAACGCAAAAGTTTTGCGAGGGAACGCAAAAGATTTAAAAAAAAAAATTCTCCCATCCTAATTTTTTTTCCACCACCACGTCCCTTTAGGGGCTCCGTAATATTGCACTTTTTAATCATTAAAAGTCTCTAAGCAAACATAAGTGGCCTTTTATTTCATTAATATTGTATTATCTGCAAGTAAAGTTTTTTTTTAAATATATAATTTTAAAATTTGAAGTACACTACAAGTGCACATTCAATTCAATGAAGCGCAATTCTTTTTCACAAATTTGTGACTAATTCCTGAAATCAAGTGACCAGCAGTTCGCAACTACATATAGCAATGAACCAAAAACTTTTCAGACCACCATGTGTCGTGACACCATTCTGCCAATCACAACATTAACCTGAGATGCAGTTCAGTGACTCTTTTGTTGCTTCTCTTCCCTGTTACAGGAAGAGAGCCGTGGAGATGGAGCTGGCGAAGTGTAAGATAGACATCATGTCTTTGAACAGTCAGCTGTTGGATGCGATACAGCAGAAACTCAACCTGTCTCAGCAGTTAGAAGCCTGGCAGGTTAGTCTCACTCACTCCAATGAATCGCATTACAGAATGTTATTAGACACAAAATATTACAAACAAAGGTAAAACCTGTGGGTCCCATGAAGCAATACGAATGATGGAATGGAATGTGAGACAAAGACTCTAAAGACTGCACAACTCTTACTAGCTGGCCCCTCATAAACCTCGCTCCCATCCGGGTCATGGCACCAATGTAACTGTGGTCTTTAACCTGCTTGTTATCAGGGAGGGGTTACATTGGTGCCGTGGGGTTACAATTAGTTTTGCGTAGCCAGATCTTCAGACTGACGGCAGGAGGTCTAGACTCCATCGCAGCTTTCATTGGCCAAGGACCACCCAGAGGCCAACTGACTGACATGTAAAGCAACCAATCACAGTTCGTTTTATTCTGCAGCATGTTTAGGGGTGTGAAAATGTACTTAGACGTACAGGTCCTTCTCAAAAAATTTGCATATTGTGAAAAAATTCATTTTTTCCCATAATGTTATGATAAAAATTAAACTTTCATATATTTTAGATTCATTGCACACCAACTGAAATATTTCAGGTCTTTTATTGTTTTAATACTGATGATTTTGGCATACAGCTCATGAAAACCCAACATTCCTATCTCAAAAAATTTGCATATCATGAAAAGGGTCTCTAAACGAGCTATTAACCTAATCATCTGAATCAACTAATTAACTCTAAACACCTGCAAAAGATTCCTGAGGCTTTTAAAAACTCCCAGCCTGTTTCATTACTCAAAACCGCAATCATGGGTAAGACTGCCGACCTGACTGCTGTCCAGAAGGCCATCATTGACACCCTCAAGCAAGAGGGTAAGACACAGAAAGAAATTTCTGAACAAATAGGCTGTTCCCAGAGTGCTGTATCAAGGCACCTCAGTGGGAAGTCTGTGGGAAGGAAAAAGTGTGGCAAAAAACGCTGCACAACGAGAAGAGGTGACCGGACCCTGAGGAAGATTGTGGAGAAGGACCGATTCCAGACCTTGGGGGACCTGCGGGAGCAGTGGACTGAGTCTGGAGTAGAAAAATCCAGAGCCACCGTGCACAGGCGTGTGCAGGAAATGGGCTACAGGTGCCGCATTCCCCAGGTCAAGCCACTTTTGAACCAGAAACAGCGGCAGAAGCGCCTGACCTGGGCTACAGAGAAGCAGCACTGGACTGTTGCTCAGTGGTCCAAAGTACTTTTTTCGGATGAAAGCCAATTTTGCATGTCATTCGGAAATCAAGGTGCCAGAGTCTGGAGGAAGACTGGGGAGAAGGAAATGCCAAAATGCCTGAAGTCCAGTGTCAAGTACCCACAGTCAGTGATGGTCTGGGGTGTCAGCTGCTGGTGTTGGTCCACTGTGTTTTATCAAGGGCAGGGTCAATGCAGCTAGCTATCAGGAGATTTTGGAGCACTTCATGCTTCCATCTGCTGAAAAGCTTTATGGAGATGAAGATTTCATTTTTCAGCACGACCTGGCACCTGCTCACGGTAAATGAGCTTTTTGTGATGCTAAACTGTAATGAATGGCAGCGTTCAGCCTCTTTCTCTCTGTCTGTTTCTCTCTCCTTTGGCCCTTTATCCTTAAAGTCAACATGAAGTCAACATTGACCTTATTTACTTTACGACACGTTCCTGATCTTTTTGAACACAATTCATAAATGCATACTATCTTAACAAAATTAAAATGTTTTTGTAATATTAAAAAATCAAAATGTGCTAAAACAGTTTCGCCTAGACTGTACAGTCAATGTTAATCATAAGTCAATATGTATTTAGTGATTGTTTCAGGCTATTACTGTACATGATGTTTGTTGGTTGCATTTAAATGTATTGTTATATCAGCTTCACAGGCAGATACAGACTCAGCATTCAACAAAAAAGCAAAAATTTTATAAAATTCATATTTCAAAATTCAAGGACTAAACAGTTTTGTATATACAGCTCTATAAAAGTCTTTGATAACACTTTACAATAAGATTTGATTAGTTAACTACATTAGTTAACAATGAACAACGCTATTTCTACAGCATTTATTAATCTTAATGTCAACATTTACTAATACATTATTAAAATCAAAAGTTGTATTTGTTAACATTAGTTAATGCACTGTTGAACTGTTGAACAATGCACATGAACAATTCTATTTTTACTTACTAACATTAACAAAGATTAATAATGCTCTAGAATATATATATTGCTGATTTTTAGTTGATGTTTGCTAACGCATTAACTAAAGTTAACAAATTAAACCTTATAAAGTGTTGCCGATGCACTTGTGATAAAAATGGTAAAAAGGTTTTCAAGGTCCATCTCACAAAATAAGTTTGTCTTGATGAAAATCATTGTTTCATGACTTTAAAAATGTACTATTGTACATGACAACATTTGGAAAATATAATCAGTAGTTAATGGATATTTATTGCCAGATAACATTCACATTATAAAGGTTACAGCAATATAAGATAAACATAGATTTGAAAAAGACATTACTATTGGGATCCGTGTAAATGCTCGGGAGGATGAAATCAGTTTCCAGTCATAGATTAAAAAGGAACTATGCTCCATTACAGATGTATAATGTGTTGTGGGTGCAGTTTCATGTTGACTTTAACTCTCAGTATGTCTACTTGAGTGTATGAACGTGTGGTCATCTGCTCCTCCTTATATTAAAGCAAAGATCAGCGGTCCTGTCGCTCTGCCTAACCTGTATCCCGTGACTGTGTGTGTGTGTTTAATACTTAGCTTCCCCCTCTCTCTCTCTCTCTCTCTCTCTCTCTCTCTCTCTCTCTCTCTCTCTCTCTCTCTCTCTCTCTCTCCGCCTGCAGTTTGCCTCCTCAGGGCTGTTCACTGTGTGGCTCTTGTGGTTTCTGATCTAGTGGCCTTTCTCAGCTTCCATACAGACCCCTTCTCCCCTATGGTAACTCCCTCCTGCCTTAGAGGTGAGCTCGGGTTCGCCGTCTTCCCCGTATCCATGTTCATCCCGGGTCATGAGGTCACGAGGTCGCCGTTCATGTCATTGTGATGTTGTTCTTCAGGGCATTATCACACTAGAGCAAACATGAAAGTGAATGCTTATGTGAAAAGAGACCTGTGGTATCGAGAAGGAAACTTTTATTTTTGTTTTCAGTTTCCATTTCAGTTTTAGTCATTTTATTTTATTAATTTTAACTAACATTAACAATGAACAATTGTCGGTCAACATTAGTTAATAAAATACAATTTATTAACAGATACAATATTGAAATTAACATTAAGATTAATAAATACTTTTGAATTGTTATCATTATTAGTTCATGTTATGTTAATGTAATTAACCAATGTTAATAAATTTAACCTTATTGTAAAGTGTTAATTTTTGTTTTATATATTTCTAATTAGTTATTAAATGTATTTATATTCTATTTTATTTATTTTTTATTCCAGCTTTAGTTTTAGTAACGTTAGTACTCTTTTGGTAACACATTACAATAAGGTTTCATTGGTTAACATTAGTTCACCTACATTAGTTAACATGAACTAACAATGAAAAATACTACATAATCTTCGTTCATCTCAACATTTACTCATACATTTTTAAAATCAAAAGCTGCATTGGTTAATATTTAATACACTGTGAACTGACATGAACAAAGGTTAATAAATGCTGTATATAGTCCATTGTTAGTTCATGTTAGTTAATGTAATAACTAACGTTCACAAATAAGACCTTATTATAAAGCATTACCTTTATTTCAATTAGTTGCCACAAAGTTTTCATCTAATATCCAGCCTTCATGTCCGCCGTTCACACAAGACTCATGTTCATCCATTCTCACTCACCTCAAACTGTCGGCTGTGGCCTTTTTTCTGTCTTAAAGTCAAGTGCCGATGTCTCTCTCTCTCTCTCTCTCTCTCTCAGGATGATATGCACAGAGTTATCGATCAACAACTGATGGATAAACACCAGGAGGAGTGGAAGGATCCTCCATTCTCCTTCAGCGGGTCGCGAGGAGGAACCTCTTCCAGAAGAGGGCATCGCCTCTCGGACCGAGACAAGCGCCTCTTTTCATTCTTCAAGAAGAACTGAGATTCTCTGAAGACATGGAGGAAGAGAGAGAAGGGTACAAACAACGAAAGATAGAAAGTCTAAATCACTGGATCAGTGCTTCTCAACTGGTGCTGCTCATTTATTGCACAAACCTTAAAAAAAATCCTTAAAATCAAATACTAAAATGCCTTGATTGATTGCATCGATGCACTCGAAAAAATATTTAGGCCTGAATTTAGATTTTATATAAATTAAGAAATTTCCATTTATGTGTTTGTATTGCATTTAAAATTCCAATGCTGAATTACGAACTAATCTCAAAATAGTACTCATAAACTGAATGTTTTAAATGCACAATAACCTCATTTATCAATAAATCCAGTGTGTTTCAATCATACATTTAATTAATTTAATATTGCTTGTTCCACAGCTAGCCATATTTTAAGCATCTTCATAATTTTTAACTGAATAAATTTTTCACATAATAACTGCATTAAAAAAAGATTATTAAAATCAAATCAAATGAAAATAGTAAATAAACTGCACCATGCAAAAATCTCAGTTTCATCCATGTACTGTATAATTGACAAATATGCATCACATTATTACTTTGTTAAAACAGTGTAATCTAAATTTGATATGCAATTCAAATACACATTGATAGTTTAAAGCTCTCCGCACCCAAAAATTCACTGTAAAAACAAAGACAGAGCTGTTTTTTGGGTCATGACCCACTGGTTGAGAAGCACCGCGCTAACAGACGAGTTCTCTGACGGCTTTGAGCCATTTTGCACTTTATCTGTACCCTCAAACCTCACTCAGAAAGCTGAACAGGAATCTTCGTCGTCCTCCGCTCTGATAGGGTGAAGCCCTGCGTCAGGGTCTGTTCAACAGGGTTCCCAGAATTCTCCAGTCCTATCAGAGGTCAGTTTCCCCTGCGAGTGCCTCGGAAAGCTTGTCCTCACCTCACTGCCAGAGACTGACGGAGGAACATCCGCTTACCGACAAATCACGGGATATGCTAGAGACTCAACTCAGGATGAACTAGACTTCAAACGGTTCAGGACAGATGTTTTCAGCGTCATGCTGTAGTTACAGGCCCAGATGGAATCTGTGGACGCACAAAATTTGTACGGAGCAGAGAATACTACAGTATTACTCAAAGGATGTGTAGCATGACGTGGGTGGCGTATATCTGCATATATTTTCGAAAATTTCATTTTCGGACACAGATTCCATGTTGGCCTGATTATAGATGATGTTTAAATGCTGCAACATTTAAGTCAAAATTAGTAACAGTCATCTCCTCTTAGGTTCATTCACAGAGCCATTATATATATATATATAAAACAAACAGGTGAATGTAATTTAATTGGTCTAACAACTATATGAATATTATATAAAAAAGATAAATTCATTTTTTATATTTAAAAGATAATTATAAAAAGCACGCAACATGAAAATAATAATGCAACAGGAAAACATTAAAGGAGATCTATTATGCCCCTTTTTACAAGATGTACTATAAGTCTCATGTGTCCCCAGAATGTGTCTGAAGTTTCGACTCAAAATACCCCACAGATCATTTATTACACCATGTCATATAAACACAAGGTTATGTCAAAAACACACAAAGTTCATATAAACACAGTCGGCTATGTATGTGAACGTAAACAGCAGGGAAAGAAATCACATGTGTATATTAGATATGATAAAATTACAAACGGAGTGGATGGATTATTTACCACAATAGGATGGTTGTGTACACACACTGCGGACACAATGTTCAAAACAATACAAAAGTTAATTTTATGAGGGCATAATAGGTCCCCTTTAATGGAAATGTGCTGTGGCTATTTTATCAAACGTACCCGAGACAGTATTATGGATGTTTCCGTTATTAGATGATAAACTTCAGGCCGTCTGTGTCACGATCTGTCATGTGAATGAACCAAAGAGCAGACGTGTTGAGCTGTAATCAAGGGAACTGAAAATACTGCGTTGGAAATATCGTTTACACACTTACAAACACGCACACACACGCACACGCACACAGACACACGCACACAGACACAGACACACACACACACACACACACACACACACACACACACACACACACACACACACACACACACACACACACACACACACACACACACACACACACACACACACACACACACACACACACACACACACACACAGTAGAAATCACAGAGAAACGCCAAACTGAATACTCACCATTATAGAATAGCAGTCCTCCGAGATGCACTGAAACTGCGGCTGTGTTCAGAATGCAATATTAGAATACTGTGCAAAATATACTACATACTATTAATAAAATAAATAGTGTGACACTGTATGCAGAATGTAACAGTATTTAAAAAAGCAGTATGCTACTTGTAGTCACAAAAATTAAGAAATTAAGCATTTTTTAAATTCAGTTTAACTTTTGAAATGAGTCAAAATTGTTAATAGAGGTCGTTATTTTCTTACTTCTGGTTCATTGCATTGTGGGACGCAGTATTCAATGCATTGAATGCTGTATATGGATATTGCACATTTTGGCAACTGTAGTTGATCATTAGAGTATTGTTGCATAAAACTCATACTGCAGGTATAGTATGACTGTATGAGTAGTGTGCTAGTATGGTATTCTGAACGCAGTCGGGGTCATTTGTAGTGTGTACTTCCTCCAGCCACTGGGCATGTGGAGATTCCAGCCTATGAGAATGAAGGGAGCACTTGTGTCCTGATTGTGAGCTGTGATTGGGTGCGTCTTCTGTCTTTCAAAAGTGTTCAGTGTGTGTGTGTGTGTGAGTGTGTGTGTGTGTGTGTGTGTTATGTTCAGTCAGTGAAAGTTGGGCAGATTTTGAGCAAAGCTATGCAGCTGTCTTCTTTCTCGCAGAGGTGATTTCTGGTTTGGAAAAACCCAAAGAGTGATTTTTTTATACGTACAAAGACACAAATAGGTTTGGAATAAGAAAAGGAATCAATATATTTGTAAATGTATAACTTTTGAATGATAAATCAACACTTTTTTTAGAACATGTTTTTCTTCATGTAAGCGTGTGTCTGTCATGCTGTCTGATTGATATGCGTTTCTGGAGGATTGATCCGGTCCGGTTCTGTTCCGCTGTCTGATTAGAGTTAAATGTAAACATCTTAACCCACTGAAACTCAATACATCATTCTATATCGATCCAGAGCAATGTGAAAAAAGATGATTGATCCAGTCTGGAGATGTAATACAGGTGAACAATACAAGTTTCGTTGTAACAAAGTCCTATGAATATTAATCATAGTGACTGTTTTCAGTATGCAAATTAGGCATTATCTTACTAAATTTGCACAAAAAAAAGCATATAATAACAGAAGTGATAAACTCAAGTGTTTAAAAGGTACACTATGTAACTTTTGGCCTTCTAGCAGTTAAAAAACAAATCTGCATGCATTTTTCAGAATAGCATTGTTTTGGTTGTCCTTCGGCTCTTGTGCGGATAAATACGAGCCTTCACAGATAATGCTTTAATCAACTCTGCTACATATGGCAGTTTATCTGTATATTCAATATTTTATTTTATTCAATAAAACACCTCACTGACCTGTTAAATAATAAAAACACCATTTTAGCATCACTTTTACAACATTTCACATCCCTCCGTTCTCTCCATCACTGAAAAGCCAAGCCGATGTTGATTCTTGTTTTATTACGAGCTCTGTCTCGTTCTCTTTTCTCCTGCAGACTCTCGTCTGTTCTGTGTTTGTTTTAAACGGGTGATTCTCCGGTTGGAGATCTAGCGGCTCCATGTCAACCTTTCTCACTCGCTGTGAAGACTAACCTCTGCTACTCACACCAGACACACACACACACACACTCAACTAACCTCTGAAACTCCCACAACAGACAAGCGTCAAAGCAGCCGGAGCAACTTTTCTCTATTTACAGATATGACGAGACACACGGGCGAGCGGCGCATGTACGCAATTTCCCACGAAAACCATCCAGACAGATCTGAAATATAAACACTTATAATAGCCTTAACATAGTGAATCAGGGTAAGACAAAACACATTTCGGAAGTATTGATGGTGTATTGACTCATTTAAATTTTGTTAATTTTTAACAAAGTTATGTAGTGCACCTTTAAGCTTTTTTTATTTATTTTTTTAACTAAATACATGCATATGTGCATGTAAATAAACATTCTTGTTAAAATGCTTCTCAATTACATTTAATTTACTCTGAAATTTGGTTTAGAAAATTGCAGTTGGATGATGCAAACTAATGCTATATGACAAAAAAACAACGAATTTTTGATTAATTCCTGTAATGCTTCTCCTGACTGACAGCAGAGGAATTAAACATGTTTTATTAGCAGCATGTCAAACATAAATCACTGATGTGGTTTAAATCTTCCAGACAGCAACCACAGCCTGAATCGCTCCACGTTTAGAGTATTACTCATCTTTTTTCTGTTGTTCTCTGTGTGAAAACATTTCAATGAGTCTCTTCTGTCATTTCTTTAGATTTTTTTCTTGTGTTTTACACACAATGTTATGTAAATGTCTCATATTACATTGATTTTGTACTATCTGTCCTTTTGCCATTTAAACAGTTTTTGCAAGTCTCTCCAGTCTGTGTCTTATATCTGTGTGATGTTTTTCCCACAGCCATGTCCCATTTCCAGAAACAAATCACTCTAAAATATCACAAGTCACTCAAATTTGCAGCACTTGCTCCTTTATGTACATGTCTTTCTATGTATATTTCATTCACGACAAAAACGATCACTAAACCTTCTATAAGATTATTTTAATAGAAATATTGAGTATTAAGCAATTCTGTAACTGATGCTGTTGATCTGATTGTTATAAGCAAACCAAAAAGCTTATTTTACATAGGAAATGGGGAAAAAACATATTTGATAAGAGTTCAGTAACTACAAACAGTGTCAAATGGAATGATAAAATACAGCTAATATTAAGTCTTTTGTAATATTCTTCACGTTCAGGCAAAGACTGCAGACACAAGTGTATTTATCTGTACATTTATAAGTAATATCATGGTAAACATGTGAATAAGGAAGATTTTATACTTTCCATAAATGTATGCTATTTATACTTACAGTAAGTACAACATTGTGTGTTTTTATAATAATCAAATTCTTATTTTTTCAACAGATTCCTTGAAAATACCAAGTTATATTCAAATGCGAACATAAACAAGTCCATGTTTAAAAAGCTTCCAACGTCTTCACGTGGAACGCACTGTGATGTGTCATAATAAAAATACAAATGCAAAATTTTCTCAATCATCAATTATTTCGGAGGAATCATTCCAGTCCTGCAATAAACATCAAGATAGAAGAATGAGGAATGCTTGTAAACACATGTGCAACATGTTCCCTGAATATGCTTAATAAAGACAAGGACAAAAATGCTCGTGTCAAATATTAATTCTTTAAAATATTTATTAATGATTTAATTCATAAAGGGGAGGTCCATAATACATTTCTTTTCTCCAGTGTATAATATAACCACAGCAGAAAAAAGTGTTTCAACCAGCACAGTTTGCATGGACATGTGCTAATATGTCATACGCGCAAGCATACGCACATATATGATGAACAGAAGTCACATAACTGGGTTGAATTTGGCTCACAGCACAGCTAGGGCTTCTGGTGTGTTTTGGCTTACTGAATTAATACTAATAATCAAAGTATTCCTATTGGTGAATCTCACAAAAACGCTCAAGAGCACCAAACTCAAAAGAAGAAATGACATTTTAGATATTAAAAATGAACCAAAGAAGCTCTATCTTTTTTCTTTGTTTTGCATATTTCAATTGAGAAGCATTTATATATATATTATAATACTATTTGCTGTAATGACATTAATGCAGATCTAAATTCATTGCGTTATATAATCACCATATTTTAGCATTTTAAACTATCTGCATTTCCTTTTTTACATTCACAATTTAATGCAAAGAAAAGAATAATTTGCATAAAAATAGGTTTCTTTTTCCTTCATGAAAAATATTTTCTTTACGGTTGAATTGTGACACGGTCACGTTTTCGTGAGATTCACCCCCGAAGAGACCGCCAAAGGAAGATCTCATAGGTTGGGTATCTGTTAACGGTAGATCTGCCATAAACACTGTATTCTTAAAGAAATATCCTTCAAGAAATTTGTCTGTTTCGGGATGAACACAAATAGATTCACCCCTTTGGCTTAAACACTTTAACATAACATCTCCTGTCCCCATATAAAAACATATTACATTTGATATTAGCAATATACCCTTTGCTACTGTGCATAAACATGGTAATTGTTTTTTTTACTTTGCTTGGATCAGTGTCTTCTGGGTCCAGATGAGTTGAGGATCATGTGCTCCATACAGGACTCGTAGCAATGTGTTACAACCTCGTATGACATTAACATCACTCATTGATGAGATGCAGGAGACCAAATCTAGTTCTTAACATCAGCTTCAAACGGCTGCATCCACAAACTCCAGCGTCCGTATGAACACGACAAGTCTATGGCAACACTGAACGAGAGGGCGATTCAGTCACGATACCATCAGAGATCATGGCAGTATCTTCCGCCCTCATCCTTTTCATCTTCACGGGAAGCACAAAAGCAGAAAAACACAAGCCTGAAGCGGCAAAAGAGGTCTGTGAATGTCAAAGAGGCTCTGAAGACTTCAGCCAGATAACTAATCTCATGAAAACATGTTCAGCCCTACATATAAAGGGAAAAAATAAACTACATTTCGCATGAAGCCTATTACAAGGCCAAGAATTTTAGGATTTAAGGTTGTTTTTTTTCATGATAATGATTAACTGAATTCTCTTCCTAATGTTCATTACTGTAACGTATCCAGATGTTTTAATGCACTACAGTAACATGACTATTTTAAAGTATTAAAGGCAGTACAACAAATACTATCATGATGTATAAATACTTTACAAATATGACTTTTCTTGCATTGTAAAATGAGAATTTGGGGGGAAATGCGCTTATTGGTTTATTGTTCTTAAACAGACTTCATTTTCTTTATGCAAATTAAATTAATTTCACATTTAAAACATGGACATGCTCTTTTTGTGAGATTAACCCAATGAAAGGAAGGAACAGATTTGAGGGAAAAAGGATCAAATGAGAGAATCAAAAGACTGCTATTTGACGCATCACTGATTAATATGGTCTAAAAATGAGCTAAAAGTGAAAAACTGTTGGCATCTGTCTTGCACTGAGTCCATGATGAGTGAATGTATGTAAATGCATGATTTCATAAAAAAAAGGCCTAATTGTTCTTGCAGGAAAAAACACTGGCATTCCACAAAAATGAGAGAAAGAGAAGATGATGTAGAAGAAAAAAATAAAAATCACTCCTGAGATGGTGGATAATAGAGAGTAATTCTGAAAACATACAGAAACCTGCGCGGTTTGGCGATCATGTCAGCTTGCTGGTCCTTCAATAAAGGAGGAGGATCTTTTATTAAATATCACGAATTCCACATGAAACTCCTCGACTCCGATAAAATCTGTACATTTTCTTTTAAAAAGTCTTTGTGGTTTGTCTCGGTCCAGAAAGGACTGCATTCTGTCCGCCCTGTGTTTTTGTGAAATCGTAATTGAGACGATCACAGTCCGTCTGCATGTGCCGCCCGCTGTGCAGAGGAACGTCTGTTCGTGCACTAGCAGCATTTTTTCTTTCGTTTGCTACTCTTGCCGAGTTTAATCACATCATTCTGCTGCTGTTGCTGCTGTTTGGCCATAGACTCTTTCTTTGCCCGGAGCACCAGCTCTGTGATGCAGTTAAACATCTACACAAAAACCAGAAACACAGACGTACACGTTACTGCACCATCCAGCACTGATTCTAATAAAAACTAACACACTTTATTCAACACATCCAGCTATAAAATCTGAATGGATGAGCCGTGTTGGAAGCGGCTGTAGAAGACATAGACGAATAGATGACACACACACACACGCATGCATGCCTATACAATATACACACACACATATATATATATATATATATATACACATACATATATATATATATATATATATATATATATATATATATATATATATATATGTTATGTGTATATATATATATTTTTTTTTTATTTCAATGTTTGGTTAAATTTCAATGTGCTAAGTTTTAATTGACAAATATAAACTAGGAATGTGCACAAGTAATCACTTATTCAAGCAGTCATTCTGTGAAATATGAAATAAAATATTCTAGAACAGAGCAAAACCACATTTCAGTGATTTTTCCAGGCCTAGAAGCTGCACATTTGTGAGTCAGGAGTGTCTTAAGTGTTTTTACAGCACCATCTGAATGGTCATAAGACAGACCCCTGAGGAACTCACCTCCTCCACGTTGACATTCTCTTTTGCACTCGTCTCAAACAGGCTGATGCCCATCTGCTCTGCGAACTTCTGTGCGTCAATCGTCTCCACAACCTTAGAGTTTGGATCGTCGTTTTTATTGCCCACTGAAGGGAGAACATGACAGAAGTGGAGAGAGACGTTAATACAGAAGTGACCTTTGGCAGTTCTACTAATTCATGTACTTAAGGTTTCATATCATGGAACATTTGATGTGTTTTTTAAAATAAGTAAGAGTTTCACTAACTGCACCCTCTCACCCTGACCATTTATTGAAATTGAAATGCAAAAAAAAATACTTTTTCAGAAGATTCATCATGGTTATAACATTACAACCCTGAGCTCCTTAAATTATGAACACATACATAATGAATTACACCACATTTCATTTGCAAAGATGTTAACCAATCAAAACATTAAATCAAAATCAAAATATAAAAGTATACTTGAAAAAAATATTTAAAAAAATTGTGTGGAGCCTGCAATGGTGAACTGACCTAATATTCGACAGACGTCATCACAGTTCTGGTTTATTTCATGCAGCCATCGCTTGACGTTGACAAAAGACTCGGCACTGGTGACGTCATACACTACTATGACCCCATGGGTTCCTCTGTAATACCTGAAAATGGAAAATCAACAATATTACAGACTTGTTTAGTTTAAAGGGATAGTTCACCCAAAAAAATTAAAATTGACTTACTCACCCTGAAGCCATCCAAGTGTGTACGACTTTCCTCTTTATGTTTAATAAAGAACTATTAAAAAATTAACTGGCTCTTCCAAGCTTAGTGGGTATATTTTTTTGGAAGTCCATCAAAGCTTATCCATCCATTATAAAAGTGCTCCACACAACTCTGCGGGCATTAATAAATGCCATCTGAAGTGAAGCGATGCGTTCGTGTAAGAAAAATATCCATATTTAAAACTTTATCGACTAAAATAACTAGCTTTTGGCTAGATGTAGGAGTAGCGTAAGCTTTGACGCCTCTCGCGGTTCAAACAAACAGGGCTGGGTAACCGCGTGCGGCATTACGTTGTGTGTAAAGTTTACTCTTTTGGCGTAAGTCGACTTGCGTAGGCTGTCTTCAGGAAGCTAGTTATTTTAGTCGATAAAAGTTTTAAATATGGATATTTTTCTTACACAAACGCAACGCTTCAGAAGGCCTTTATTAATCCGCCAGAGCTGTGTCGAGCACTTTTATGGACTTCCAAAAACATATACCCATTAGGTTGAAAGAGCCAGTTCATTTTTTTTATATAACTCTGATTGTATTGGTCTGAAAGAAAAATGTCTGTTGTATACACCTAGGATGGCTTCAGGGTGAGTAAATCAATTTTCATTTTTGGGTGAACTATCCCTTTAAGTAAGAGTTTAGTTGTCAGTTACCAGCAGGAACCAACAGTGAACAGAGGAACAGCCCTCTGACTTAAAAGCACAGGCCATCTTCTGTCTCCAAACACAGACACAAAGACAAGTGCACACACAAAGAGCTCTTTGAGAGGTCTGTAGCGACCAAGCCCTTCTGTTATTGGCCGAGCCCGTCACAGTTCTGCCTTCATAGCAGATCAAAGCACATAAACATGCAGGAACATGTACATACCCTAACGAGACACTAATGAAGTGTCATACATTCTCTTTGTTAGCTACGTAATGACCATCCAATGTCACCACATTAACACCAGTCCAAATACAAGAAATGCGTCTTTGCATTTTGAAGGGCAAAAATGTAGATTTGAATACTTTAATGTAAGCCATATGTTTTCAGTTAAAACTGCTTTTACCAATTATGGCTTATAAATTTGGAATCTTTAACCAATTGAAACGTTCAATATATTTTATTAAGCATTTTCTGTATGAAAGCTTCTACACAAATTAAGTTTATTATATAATGGTGTGTTTTTCACCAGTGTGTTGTTTGCAAATGATTGTATTCTCTTGCCACATGGAACTGTCCAATAAAACCCATGGAAAGCTTCATTCCCAGAGTGCCAATGGTAGATGTGGATTCTCAGTCAAACAGCAGCTATAAAACGTTACACAACTAATGAGAAACTTCAAACAGATTCCCTGAGGTGTTCTGTTAGTGAAGAGCCGCGCTCGTACACACAACACCCAGAAAAACAGTCGTCTTGAAACACTGTTCACTTTCTTAAATAAAATGTTATTACTGAAGCTAAGAGTGAAAGCACTATTTTAATACATTTTTAAAAAGAAATACCAGATATAATTTCATCTGACCGAGTGTTTGGTTTGATATCTACTGGGTTGGTTACAAAGAGCTTCCTGTCAGACAATATCAAACACAAACTTAAAGCATGTTTCCGTTCTGGCGATACAATATTTGGTCCCACACTTTATATTAAGTGGCTATAGGTACTATGTACTTACATTGAAAATTATAATTTGATACAATGGACTTATTGTGTACATACATGTTTTTACATTGTACTTGTATTTTGAAAATATCTGCGTGTAATTACAGCTGTAATTAATGTATGCAATTACATTTGTAATTACACTGTTGACCTTCCCTTACACCTTAACCTACCCTTAAACCGACCCATACCAGCACACCTGACCCTAACCTTACCCGTATCACACACACCAGCCCCTAACCTTACCCGTATCACACACACCTGACCCTAACCTTACCAGTATCACACACACCTGACCCTAACCTTACCCGTATCACACGCACCTGACCCTAACCTTACCTGTATCACACACACCTGACCCTAACCTCACCCGTATCACACACACCTGACCCTAACCTTACCCGTATCACACACACCTGACCCTAACCTTACCAGTATCACACACACCTGACCCTAACCTTACCCGTATCACACACACCTGACCCTAACCTTACCCGTATCACACACACCTGACCCTAACCTTACCCGTATCACACACACCTGACCCTAACCTTACCCGTATCACACACACCTGACCCTAACCTTACCCGTATCACACACACCAGCCCCTAACCTTACCCGTATCACACACACCTGACCCTAACCTTACCAGTATCACACACACCTGACCCTAACCTTACCCGTATCACACACACCTGACTCTAACCTTACCAGTATCACACACCTGACCCTAACATTACCCGTATCACACACACCTGACCCTAACCTTACCCGTATCACACACACCTGACCCTAACCTTACCAGTATCACACACCTGACCCTAACATTACCCGTATCACACACACCTGACCCTAACCTTACCCGTATCACACACACCTGACCCTAACCTTACCAGTATCACACACACCTGACCCTAACCTTACCAGTATCACACACACCTGACCCTAACCTTACCCGTATCACACACACCTGACCCTAACCTTACCAGTATCACACACACCTGACCCTAACCTTACTCGTATCACACACACCTGACCCTAACCTTACTCGTATCACACACACCTGACCCTAACCTTACTCGTATCACACACACCTGACCCTAACCTTACTCGTATCACACACACCTGACCCTAACCTTACCCGTATCACACCTCAATAGCAGCACTAGTGTTTTACAATACAACATCAACACAAGTACTTTGTACTTATTTTTTGATGTAAGTACATAGTACTTAAAGCCACTTAATATAAAGTGGGACCCAATATTTTCTCAAAAAGGCTGAGTACGAAATCTTAAAATGTTTAAAGAAACCTCTTTGAAATGGAGTATTGTTTTAAACAGAAAGCAGCAGAAGTTCGATAATTTCATGCGTTTGACTCACGTAGATGTGATGGTTCTGAAACGCTCTTGTCCAGCTGTGTCCCATATCTGCAGTTTCACCTTCTCTCCGTTAATTTCTACTGTCCGGATCTTGAAGTCGACTCCTATAGTGGTGATGTAACTACCTACAACACAATACAACACCATTGAACAACGTATGTACAATCTTAATAGATTAGGTTGGGCTTTTCTACCCCTTAATTTCCATTATTAGTTCTACAAACATTGTACAGAAAATAATTGTACGCAAATCACACTGTTGGCTTACATACAGCTCACACATCACATGAGACATGATAAAACGACAACGATCTCAGCTTAAACATCAAAGTTTAAGAGACTACTGAACAATCCCTACTAATATTTACAGTGATAAATATTTTCTTTTTTTTCTTTGCCATGTACACTAACATTCTATAGTTTGGGGTCACTGAGAATTTTGAAAGAAGTTTCTTCTGCTCACTTTTATTTTCCACATTTATTTGATCAAAAATACAGTTGAATCAGAAAAATTATTACAATTTCAAAGAACTGTTTTTTTATGAGAATATATTTTAAAGCCTAATTTATTCCTGTGATCAAAGCTGAATTTTCAGCATCATTACTCCAGTCTTCAGTGTCACATGATCCTTCAGAAATCAGTATAATATGATGATTTGCTGCTCAAAAAAAAATTCTGATTATTACTATATCATATTTTTGTGGAAACCATGATAATATTTTTTCAGGATTCTTTGATGAATAGAAAGTTAAAAAAAAACATTTATTTGAAAAATATTTATTATGTAACATTATAAAATATCTTAACTGTAACAACTTGATGAATTTAATGCATCCTTGCTTAAAAGTCTTACTGACCCCCCAATTCTGAACGGTAGTGTATGATTCATAAAATTTGTTAAGTTCCATAAATTAATCAGTGAAAATAAAATCTGCAAATACGAAATTGGAAGTAATTGAAATTGAAGTTCATTAAATTAAAAAAATTAAAAACACAAAACAACAGCTGTAACATTATCACGTTACTGGCTACAGTAAATATCATGAATATAGCTCAAACATGATAAATCAAACAGATGACGCTGGACATGTTCATGCATCTTGATCTTACCTGAAAAAGTGTTGTCTGCAAAACGCAGCAGAAGACTGCTCTTTCCAACACCTGGAACGATAAACAACAAACAAAACCAAAGAATGAGAAAAAAAAATGATACAACATATGATGCAGCAGATTTCAGCTGAATATGATAAATATTGGCTCCATTAAACCAGACAGACTAACGTCTGCTCACCATGTGGTTTCTCACAAAGCTTTCAAACTTACTGCTTATAGATAAAAACTAACATTAGAGAAACATGGGGTTTTCTCAAATTATGTTAGGACCAAAATAATCTCAAATACTACCAGCATAATATCTCATCCACAGTGACTGCAGATTACTGTACATTTAGACAAGAATTTGAACTGTCTGCATTCAAAATGAGCGTGTCACTTTCTTCAGCTCTGGTGGGTTTGCACTTCGCAGGTGCAGTATGTCCGAACAGTAATGGAGCAGGACACAGTGAGCACACACACACACACACACACACACACCGACCGCTGACTCTCAGAAAGGAAGATAAACCAAGCAAACATCCTCTCCTGACAAACGACGCTACGAACACACAGGATAAAAGATTTTACATGCTTTATTTAGTGAAGGGCTATTGAAAGGCAACACAGATTTCTGTAGAATGAATATAACTTGTGCATGATTAACTTGTTTAACGAAAAACATGGACCATATCAAAAACCTGAACTTGCAGTGGACAACCTGCATTAGACAAATATTTCAGCTCTCTCAAAAAGACCACATAATCTAACAAATCTAGCCGCAATTGTAAAGGTTAAACCTAAAATCTTGTATTACATGCCAGATCACCAGTGTCCAAACTGAGCCCTTCTATCAAACGCCTCAGATTTTCTTTCTTCACAGACCACAGATCTGCAGCATATCATTCAGTCCCTTTATTAGAGGTCATATCTGAACCAGAGGTCAAATAAAAGCCCTCAGAGGACAGAAACACTGAGGCCTGTGTGTCCATCTACGGTACGGTCAGCAGCGGACGGGTCAGTGCCAGCGTCCATCCTTCATGTATGTATGGACAGCTGTGGTGAATGACAAACTGTCAGTATTAAAACATGACAGTAAAGAAATTCTGACTAAGCTAAAAAAAATTAAAAACTGTGTGTGTGTGTGTGTATATATATATATATATATATATATATATAAGAAAGAGGAATATAGCAACATCATTGTCATGGTTCAATTCCCAGTGAAAAAAGATTTATATATATATATATATATATGAACTTCTTTATATAGGCTATATATATATATATACACATATATACACACACACACATATATATATATATATATATATATATATATATAAATAGAATTCAACAACAAAATGTATGCCATTCTCAAAATACTACTAATATCCAGCTCATCCAAGCTTGATTGATGTTCGTGTGTGTGTGTGTGTGTGTCGACTGCTTCACACAAGAAGGTGCACAAACTCAAACCACAAGAACCACTGTGAGGTGTTGCTGCTCTTTTAGTCATCCATTTAAAACAGGACACTCGCCTTTACTTTAGTGCAAAGAATAAAGCAAACACTAAATCTCAATTACTTCAGCTGTCACACACAATAAAACACACCACAAACTAAATCAAGTATTTCTGTGACAAAATAAGGAATTCCAAACACTTCAACTATTCAGGTCAGTGACAGCCCTTCATCATGTCTGAATGGCATATCTGTCTGTGCATCTCAAACACTGCAGGATTGTTTACTTCATTAGTCTTGAATATGAACATGTATGGAATCAACATGTTCCAGAAAGTGCCACAATGCCATATTCATTTTCAACTAAATCTATCATTGAATCATTTTTAAACCAACTACGTAAAATGTTATGATTGTGAAAGTGTTTATCTTCTGCTTTGATATCGTGTTATCTAATGCACTGACATTCAGGCACATTAAGTGTGACATCAAATGCTCTCTGTAGTCACTTAAATCAATGCACTTCTGTTCTAGTACTGAATAAATGATGTTAAAGTAAGTGTGATGAACAGCAGATCAGACTGTGGATCTCGGGCCTGTCTGCTGTGATCCGCCCGATCAGCCCATAAAGCAGCAGCACAATGACACAAACACGCTCATCTGTCCATTAAATCAGACCTGCGCTCTTTTACAGCATGTCGGACCTCACAGCTTGAATATGAGACACTCAAACCCCCACAGAGCCTCGCCCCGGCCCGCTTCCCGTCCCGCATCCCCGGCGTCTCTTACCGCTGTCCCCGATAATCAGCAGCTTGAAGAGGTGATCGTAGTCGCGGGCCATGCCGGTGGAGTGTTCACTTCAGCTTTACGCCTCTCTCCAGCCGAACGCTTGGCTGGAACCCGTCTGAGGTCCTGCCCGGAGAAGAGCGGACAATTTCACCCCGATAGATGCCGAAAGCAGCGGGTTTGTCGATGTCAGGAGTCAGTCAGTCAGTCGCTCATTACCGGAAACGGCGCTTCCTCCTCCTGCACCAGCGCGGCTAACGGACCAATTAGAGTGCGCCGACGCCATATGACGAAACAGCCGCCAACGAGCCAAAGGATCAAAGGGTGTCACGCTCATTAAATTATTATTTCTTTTAAATCATAAAATAGGTCAATGACAAATAAGATAGCTACAATGATTTTTTAAAAATTTAATTAAAAGAATGAAAGTGTCAGGATGTACATTTTCTTTTGAACGTTTTCGACAACGAGCCCGCGTCGCGATACAAAGGATCAAAGAATGTCACGCTCATTTAATTATATATATAAAAAATAAAAATAAAAACACATAAAATAGATCAATGACAAATAAGATATCCACAGTGTTTATTTATTTATTTAATTTAAATTAATTTAAGTGTCAGGATGTTTTTCATTTGCAAAACGTTAACATTTTCTACACTGTGCAACAACAACAATACTTTATTCCTCGTTTACATAATGCAAATATTCAAAATATTTTTTATGCTTTTTTCTTGAGGTTATCTTAATATTAGCATCTTTATTTGTGACTGACCCTTATATGCCCGGCCAAAAAAGAAAAGAAAAAATTGCTGTTTGGATTTAAATAGGCAAACGCTTAAGAGTCTTTGATTGGATCATTATTGCAGTGATTATGCATGAAGAATTATTTCCACACATTAATCGGCTCTTCTGAATCCAGAGTTTAAATTCATTGAAAGTCTTTGTGCTTTCTTTTGAAAGACTTTACAGAGTGCTGGACTCTTGCATTGACAATACAAGATCTTGACCAAAAACTGATGCACCTCGTGATGGAAATAAGATAACATTTACATATTTAAATCCAAACAAAGCAATTTCTTTCTCCTGCCGGGCAGTGTATAAATGCAATATATGCGTATTTGTATTTATAGCATCAGTACAGCAGAACGTTAAAGCGTTTTACCACCCATTGAACCTTAAAGTTGATTAAAAAAAAAAAAGTTTGTATATAGCATGATATTTGAATGTGTTACTCATTAGGGCCAAGTACTATATTGTTGAAAATATTACCATCTGATACCAGGGTACCACTACAGTGCCCTTTTTAAAGTGGTCTTATTCTTTCTTCCTTTGTGCCAAAACAGAAATATATTCATGTCATCTCAGCACTTTCTCAGTGAGAGCCAGAAAACTTTTCAAAGCAGTTTAAACATTGACAGTCTGTCAGAAAACTGCAGATTTTATTCCCCAGGATCGGCTGAATTATGTTGCATATGAGCCAAAAATTGACATGAATATGGGTTTGTGATGACTCTAAATCTACAGATGTGTCTGAAATATATATAAATATATATATATATATATATAATTTATTTATCAACCAAAATTACATTTACTTCAGATTTTATGAGTGTTTACTAAAATCTCCAGCATAAATGTTCCTCCTTAAATAGCATTTATAATCATCCCAGAAGTTGAAAGAATATCCAGTGTAATAAAACTCACATTTTAGATTTCTGAATTATTTCATTTCAATTACTTGAATGGTAAAACCACAGACAAGAATCTTGAGTACAGCGTCTTAAACGTGGGTAATTTCTCTAGAAAATAATACTTCAGTGAATTTTTAATATTGTGGTGTTATTATTATGCATGAAATGTCAAGCATTAAAACACAAAGATTATTTCTTTAAGTCAAACCGTTTATTAAATCAAGGTTTTCATTTTCTATTTATTCATACAACCATTTTCAGTGGACACAGCGCTAACTGGAAAAATCAGCATCACATCCTTTGGGTTGCTAATAGCTCACGCGTCTCTCTCTCTCTCTCTCTCTCTCACTCACTCACACACACACACTTACACAACAGCTTGACACAGAGAGGAACTGCTCACCATCAAAACTAAATAAAAAAGGGAATCAAAACATCAATTTGTAAAGAATTGGCACAAATTAATATTTCATCTCTCAGAAGAAAACCAAAACAAAAATGCACATTTACAAATTACCAGGCAATTAAGGAAAATGCCAATTTTAGATGATGATTTTAGGGGCTTGGCTCAATAAATACTTTCCCAGGCTTTCCTTGTGGCGTAAATGATGAGGACAGTCAAAGCTAGCGTGAGGAGAGTGTGATGCAGGATCTCCGAGAACATCAGTGACTACAATGATCCCGAGCAGGGCTGAAGCTGTCAATCATGTGAGGATGGTGTCGTCGATCTCTTCGTTGGAGTCGGGAAGGCTGGAGATCTTCTTCAAGGATCTGCGGTGACAGTCTGACAGCAGCTCATTACTGGCCGAGTCCAGGATCGCACTGATGCTCTGAAAAAAAAAAAAAATCACACATGCAAACGGTAGTTGAATTGCTGCACTGTGATTGGTCACGAGGCGACTTTTTAAGGTCAAGCTGTGAATATTCGCCTTTGGTTTGTTTGTTCAGAGTTTGAAAGACACTTAATATTCAGTAATATTATTATTAGAATAGAATTCGACTGAATAGAATTAATAACTGGATATAAACTGGATTGAGCTGGATAATGAGCAGTGTTGCCGAGTAACGCATTAAAAATAACATACATTAAGTAATCAGATTACTTTTTTGATGTAATGAATAAACTAATGCATTACTTTACAAATGTGCACATTAATATTTGAGTTACGTTTTTAAAGTAATGCACGTTACTTTTCAGTTGAATTATTTGCTTACATTTTTTTAAACTGCTGCATCAAAAATTAACCTCCATAATGAGGTCAGAATATAATAATATTCTAAATGTGTTTTTAAAAGAAAATGAAAGCGATTATTGTTGAATGTAATTACTGCAGAAATACCAGCAAAGCTTGGAATAGAGCGAGCCTCAGTCAGGTGAGAATAGTCACGCATAAGGAGCGTTACTAATTACTTTCTTAAGGGGGTAACACAATACTGTAATGCATTACTTTTAAAAGTACCACACTGATAATGACACCATTGTCTTCTGCAGAGCTGCTATGTTGTTGAATTGAATCAACAGACTCGAGCTGAACAACTAATGTCTTTAGTTAATGTAGAGCTGCTACTGTCTGTATCGTATAAAGCGCTAGGCTACATAAGTAAGTGCGACTTGACTGTGTTTTTCCGAGGAAGAAAGAATGACACATGACTGACCTGCATGCGCTCCTCTCCCTGGCGCAGTCGCAGCACGCTGACGAGTGTGTGTTCGCTCTGGGCTCGGACGCTGGTGTTCTTGTCCTTGGTGTTGTCCAGCAGGGCCTTGATGACCGGTTTGACCAGATTGGGATCTAGAGCTGGAGTCTCCGCCTCCTTACACACCCACCACAGCACGCGCTCCGTCACCAGACGAATGTCACTCGACTGGTTCTGCAAAGACTGTGGGAGGAGCCACGACACAGTCACACCCACGGATCGATTTCTGATGTGCGTTTGTGTACGTTCGCAATAGCATACTAAGAAGCATCTTTTAAATAAGCAGTATGTTGCACGTATACTGTAGAAAGTGTGCATTTTCAGTACGCATGGAATATAAAAACTCTAAAGAATGTAGTTATGTAGCATTCCACAGTTTGAAATGTTTGTTGCACAAAGAATAAGGTTTCATTTCTTAATATTAGTTACTACATTAGTTAACACGAATAATGGTAATTTCAACATGCACTAACACATGCATAATTCACATGTAATGTTCATATTTAATAAATCTGAGCAAACATGAACTAGCTAACTGTATTTTTAGTAACTGATGTTAACAGACAAATAAATACTCTAAGAAATTAATTGCTTTTTGTTCATTCTAGTTAATGCATTATACTTTTTTGGTAACACTTTACAATAAGTGAAAGTATGCAGTGCAAGTATGCAGGCTGTATGCTAGTCCTGGAGCGCCAGACTCACCTTCACGAACTGTGTGATGATGCGTGGTGACACGGCCTCGGTTCCTCCAGTGCGGAGCTGGTGTCTCGTCAGGAAACCCATGGCTCTGATGCCACTGCAGGCGATGGGGATCTGCAGAACACACACATCGATGACAATTAAACAGCTGAGCCACAGATACAAGTCTATAGTATGCACTACATAATAAACTACGTAAATGTAGTTTCTTGAAAAATATAAGCTGTATTATCACCATAAAAACATTGTCCATTTTATGTAATTTGTGTGTAATATTGCACTATTTATTATAAAAGATGCTATATACTATAAAGCAAATCTCAACTGCTTGATTGCTTGTATTGTGGCAAAATATAACAATATTATTGCCCAGCTGTAATCTGATAAACGTGATTATAAGGCATGAAGATATTAAAAACACTAACAATGATTATCTGTAAAGCTTCTTTGGAACTGTGTATCGTGAAACAGGCTATAAGTCTTAACTCAGACTGTTCATGGACCAGCGCTTGTGAAAATCATAAGCTCCAATCTTATTAGCTGGTGTTAAGCACTGTCCAGGAGTCACAGGCTTTAATGTCTCTTAGTGTAGAGATACTAAGATGCCCAAGTCTGCACCTCGTATTGTTGGAAGGCGAAATATGAAAATGTTTGTTGAGCAGGGTTTTTTATATGAATTATTTTATTTTGACTGGAGTAGAATTGCCTTGATTGATGATGTGGAATTAGCCCTGACTTTCTTTCAAAACAGTTTTCTTTATATTCTTAACAGACATGCACCTATTCGTAAAGTTAGAATTAAGGGGCGGGACAATCCCTGGTTTACTTCTGAGATTTCTAATTTGCTCCATGAGAGAAATGTAGCCTGGGCAAAAGCAAGGAGATCAGATACTGATGCTGACTGCTTTGTTTTCAGACGGTTGCGAAACAGATTCACTTCACTTTTCAGAAAAGCTACAGCTGAATTTTACTTATCTGAAACCACCGAGAATCTAAATGACCCCAAAAAAATTTCTGGAAAACTATTAGGTAATTATCTTCATCGACTAAACCAAAAGGTTTTCTGTCGTCTCTAGTTAAGAATGGAGTGTCTATATCTGACCAAAGTAGAAATGTTAAATTATTTTAATGAGCATTTCATATCATTCTGGGTTCTTGTTCGATTCTGTTGCCCCTATAGTGTCGGAGCCTGTAAATGACTGTTGCTGATGTTCATAAAGCCCTGAAGCAATTGAATCCTCGAAAACCTGCGGGCCACGATCACTTAGAACCTTTCTTTTTGAAATTAGCTGCAGATATCCTAGCTGAACCTCCGACTCATCTTTTTAATCTTTCACTGGTCACAAACAAAATTCCCAAGGTATGGAAGTATGCTTATGTTTCACCACTTTTGAAAGGAGGTGACCCTACCTTGCCTAATAATTACAGACACATTTCAAAACTTTCAGCATTGGCCAAAGTGTTGGAATCTTTGGTTAGTGAACAAGTGAAAGAGTATTTAAATGCTCAGTCAATTTTATCTAAGCATCAATCTGGTTTCAGGAAAAAAACAGCACTACCACTGCTGCTATTAAAGTAATTAATGATATAGTCAAAGCACTTGATGACAAGAAACACTGTGCATACTAGTTCAGAGACTGATCAGTATAGGTATGTCTCAGCACTCTGTGGGCTGGTTTATCAACTACCTCGCTGATAGGACTCAAGCTACGCAAGTTGATGGCCTAACGTCAAAATATTGATCAATTTGTAAAGGGGTCTCACAGGGCTCCATTCTGGGGCCACTTTTATTCACTATTTATATAAACTGTCTGGGGGAAAATGTCCAAGATGCATTTTTCCATTTTTATGCAGATGATACGGTTATTTATTATTGTGCAGCTTCCATTAGGAAGGCGTATGAATGCTTGCAAACTGCTTTCGATACAGTGCAAGCACAGCTTTATCAATTGAAGCTTGTGCTTAATGCAGAGAAGACCAAAGTAATGTTTTTTTCAAACTCAAGGAAAATGAGTTAGACCTGAATATTGTTACTGACCAGGGTAAAACAACTGAGGTAGTTTCATCTTATAAATATTTAGGTTTTTAATTGATGATCACCTTTCTTTTAATCTTCATATACAGAATCTAGTAAAAATGTTGAAATTGAAGCTAGTCGATGCCACATTTCTCTCAATTATTGATAATGGTAATCTGTTGTATATGAATGCCCCATCAAAGTATCTTCAGATGTTGGATGCTGTGTTTCATGGAGTTTTAAGATTTATTTCAAACTGCAGACCCCTCACTCATCACTGTATACTTTACTCCACAGTGAATTTGCCTTCTCTGTCAAATCGCCGGCTTAATCACCTTTATATCTTTATATATAAGGGCATTATAGGCGGGCTTTCATGTTTCATATCTGAATTTCATTCTTTGACACAGAGTACTTATGGTTTACGGTCCCAGAAAACTATTTCATTGAATGTTCCTCAAGCCGGGACAGAGCTGTTCAAAAAGGCCTACAGAAAACACTTAAACTACAGTGTCTAATTTCCTTAAATGATTTTAAAGATTATGTTAAAACTATACCACACGTGCAAATGTTTTAATTAATGGCACTTTTATTTAAATTGAAATGTACTTGAGTTGTCTTTGCCTCTTTTGTGATTGTGTGATCTAATTTGTTCTGCTATCTTGGCCAGGTCTCTCTTGAAAAAGTGCGACTTACCTGGTTAAATAAAGGTAAAATAAAATAAAAATCACAACACAGATGCTACAACACACAAGGCAGAGGATTTAACACAGCTTGTAAGGTTTAAGCAATGAACAAATGAATATTCAAGAGTTTTGACTGTTGTCATCGTTTTCAGATTTACATGGCCCTAAACATGCTGATATCACACGGCTCTTACTCTGTCTGCGGTGGCACTAGATAAGACGGCCTCCAGCACAGAGGAACTGTATTCATCCACACACAGCCGATCAGGAGCGGACTTCACTGCGATAGACAGAGCCAAACTACGGCCATGACGCACCATCCAGTCCACACCAGACACATCCGCTACAGAGACAGACAAACATGACTGAGGAGAAGGGCATAATATGATCTGGATAACAGTGGTTTTCTATGCTCATTGCATCACAAACTACCAGGAAGTGTGCATAGGATGGGTGTGATCTTACCGAGGACATGCTGCTGTAAGACACTCTTGAGCTCATCTTCAGACAGGAAGGCACAAAGTTCACCAATACAGCCTGCAGAGGCCATTCTCGTGGCATCCTACACACACACACACACACACACACACACACACACACACACACACACACACACACACACACACACACACACACACACACACACACACACACACACACACACGGTAAGACTATACTGACACTCTCACAACCACATCCTGTGCTAGATACTGCTATAAAGACAAAGAAATATGCATTCACATTCTTATGTCTTTAAGTGTAAAAACAAAAATGAATAGGAAAATAATCATAATAAATATATTTAAATATTAATTAACTTTTTATTTTGGTAAAAACAAGGTGGTTCCATTTTTTTACATTAGTTAACTACATTAGTTAGCATGAAAAATACTATTAAATAATGTATTAATCTTAGCTAATGTCATTTTCAAATTTTACTAAAACATTATAAACTTAAGTTGTCTTCATACTGTTGGTGACAGTTTATAATAAGTTTAAATTTTTTAAGCATTAGTCAACTACATTAGTTATCATGAACTAAAAATAAGTAATACTTCTACAGCATTTATTAATCTTATTTAAATGTTAATCTTAACATTTACTACATTTGTAAGATCAAAAGTGGTCTAAAGTTTGTAAGAGCCAGGATATTATTTAATATAACTCTGATTGTGTTCGGCTGAAAGACGAAAGTCATATACACCTAGGACAGGCTTGAGGGTGAGTAAATCATGGGATACATTTTTATTTTTGGGTGAACTATCCCTTTAACTAATGGGACTTAAGTCGTTACTGTCATTGGTCTTTGAATGATTTATAATCTCTCAAGGAAAACAAAAACAAAAAAATGAAATGCTTTCTGTACCTCATCATGTCCCAGCATGCCCAGCAGTGTGGTGGTGATGTTCTTCCTGATACTGGGGTCGACCTTTGCCCCTGCCCCCTGGATGACGAAGCGCAGGGCCTGTAGCATGGTCTCTCTGCAGCACGAACAAGAAACCAGTGACTGACAAGCACAAACTACAGTTTTACTTTTGACAAACTTTGATATGATAAAGAAACGAACAAGAAATTTTGTATTTGAATAGTGTTCTAGTCAAGTCACCTTCATTTATTTAGTGCTTTTAAAAATTTAGATTTTTTCAAAGCAGCTTTACAGTGATAATAGGAGATTAAAGTAACAGATTGTTTTGGCTTTACAGCAGCTCTAGAATAAAGTTATTGTCCAGTAGGGGTGGAACGGTACATGTATTTGTATTGAACCGAAACAGTACGGGCGTCACGGTTCGGTGCATGAATTTACACGGTATAAAAAATAAATAAAACTCACGTGCTAATGAATTATTGTAATGCGGAACTACTGTTAGATATGCGGGTTCTTTAGGGACACATAATCTGTAGCCCCGCCTTATGAAGCTCTGATTGGCGCCTATGTAGCCGAGCTTCGCCTATGTATGCAGTTTTTTGTCAAGTCGACGGTCCAGTGAGTGAGTCGGAGATAACAACACTAAGGACGAGTATGGCGACACACCAGAGTTAGAGGATCCGCCGGCCTTTTAAGATCTCAAGTTTGGGAAAACTCTGGATTCTCAGTCATTTACAGTAGTACAGGCGAGAGAGTGGTGGATAAGACGAGGACTGTGTGTCGGTGTGTTCAGCAGTTGTTGGGTATGTGAGTGGAAATACTTCTAGCATGCTAACGCATATCTGACGCCATCACCTAGATGTGTCAATCACTGGAAATGGACAAAAAAAACTGTCCAACCACTCCCCCCTACAGAAATATGAACTATGGGACAGTTTATGTTCACCACAGCAAGTATAAATACATTTAACTGTAATGTGGTAATACAAAAAAAATGACTCCTTAATCTTTATTCTGAAGTTACCAAATTTGCCAGTTGGCAAAGGTATACCTGTCGCACTTAAAGGATTAGTTCACCTCAAAATGAAAATTTACTAATAATTTACTCACCCCAATGCCATCCAAGATATCCATGTCTTTTTTTCCTCAGTGGAAGAGAAAATAAGTTTTTTGAGGAAAAAATTACTGGATTTTTCTTCGAATAATGGACTTCAATGACAACCAGCGTTTTGAAGGTCTTTAAAGTGCTTCAACGGACTGTGCATGATCGCATCTGAGGAAGAGAGGGTCTTATCTCGCCAAATGATAGGTAATTTTCAAAAAAAAAATTTTTTTTTATATATATACACTTTTTTACTACAATTGTTCGGATTGAGCTGATCTGCAACGCGCAGGGAACTACGTCATCACGTTGAAAGGTCAGGCTCGATGTCGCCGGCGGAAGTACCACAACCTTTCAACTTGTCGATGTAGTTCCCGGCGCGTTGGAGATCAGCTCAATCCGAACAATTGTAGAGGGTTAACAACAGAGGGTTAAAAAGTATATTTATATATATATATTAGGGCCGGGACTTTAACGCGTTAATTAAGATTAACTAATTACAGACTCTTAACGCGTTAATTAAGATTAAACATGTTAAAAAATTTTCAACATTTTTCCGCACCGCGGAACGTTTCTCACTGGATGAGTTTCGGCGGACCGATTATACTGGAGCACCAACTAGCGTTCATGACTTCAGACAACAACAAACCACAGTGAACATGAACGAAGAAGCTGAAGAGACCGTTTTGGTTGGTCCCGTGGTTGGAAGCGTCGATAAGAGCATGGTTGTGTGCAAGTTATGCAACAAGGAATTCGCATATCACCGCAGCACATCGGGCCTCAAGCATCACCTCAACGCAAAACATAGAGCAGCTAGCGTGGATCTATAGGCTACCTGAATTTCTGAAATGTACTATATTTCTACATATGCTATTCCTACACTTAATGGCAAAAATTGCACTGGTCTGCTGGACTTGGTTGAACAAAAATAAACAATATTTTGTTGCTTAAGCTTATGTATTCAGTCATTATTCAAAGGTATACTAAAAATCCATGTGAAAAAAATTACTTCTCACTGTTCTCAGGTCAAATATTTATGCAATTAAAATGCGATTAATTTCGATTAATTACAAAGCCTCTAATTAATTAGATAAATTTTTTTAATCGAGTCCCGGCCCTAATATATATATATATATATATTTTAAATTGACTTTGTTTCGCGAGATAAGACCCTCCTCAGCTGTGACCGTGCACAGACTGTTGAAGCACTTGAAAGACCCTTGAAACTGCATTGATTTGGTCTTCAAAACGCTGGTTGTCATTGAAGTCCATTATTCGAAGAAAAAAACAGAAATGTTTTCCTCAAAAAACTTAATTTGTCTTCCACTGAGGAAAGAAAGACATGGATATCTTGGATGGCATTGGGGTGAGTAAATTATTAGGAAATTTTCATTTTGAGATGAACTTATCCTTTAATAGCAAAAATTATTTTATTTTTTGTGGGGGAAGGTCTCGCCTAAGTAGATTTTTTTTTTGTTATTCTATGTAATTTGCACTTTCATAAATAAGACACGCTGTTTTTTCAGTTTTATAGCTGATTGTCTTATTTTGTTTACAAGTTACAGATGGAGTCTAGAGATGATGTGGGGTAGTTATTGTTTACATCTTACTTCACACACTTCAGGCTGTAGCAGCAGCTCAGGGGAGAGACTGTATGACACTAGCTGGTACAGCCTGAGACATGCACAATAAAAAAAAAATTGCCTTCTGCATTTTTGTTTTGCTTTTCTGTCCATTGTACCGAACCGTGACTTCTGTGTAGCGTTCCACCCCATTGTCCTGCTAAAGTTAGCTTTGATTGATTCACTTTCGTTGCAAAGATCATTAGTTATTAACAGGGTTCCCATACCTTGGTTAACTTGAAAATCAAGGACCTTTAAAGGACTTTCCAGGTCCAATACTCTCAAATTAAAGGACTTAATGTGGGAACACATTTGTTGTGTCCAACTACAAACATTCAGGTACCATTGTAGTAGTTTCGTGCGCACATGAACGTAATGGCGACGTACAAGACAAAGTACCTTATGCGGGAAACACTTAACGTAACGCGCAAATGCGTGTAACTAACGTAAATCAAGCAAGCTAGATTTATTAACTTAGGGGCCGCTAACATGACACCGTTCTAACAGAAAACCCGATAAGCGTTCCGGCTGCTCATTTGCACAACAACAGTGCCTGGTGGCTCGAGAACGCAAATAAGGAGGAAGCATAACAGGCTGTTTTAACTCTACCTGACTCCAGAGTCCTCAGCGTTGCGTATGGCCGCCAGCTGCTCAGTGAACAGTGGATCTACTTTAGTGTGTATGGCGACCAGCTGACCGAGAGCCTCTGCGGCCCGAAGCCTCACGGCCCGGCTCGAGTCCTGAAGAGCCTTGAGGAAGGTGGTCTGGAGCTGCGGCAGGAACGGTTTCAGAGCGATGCCCACCTGTACAGGTCACAGACACAGAGTAATCATGAGCAGTGTTGTCAGAAGTGCGACTTCGGTACCAAGTCCATACTGAAACTTTTAAAATGTGATGCTTTGAGCGTTGTTGAGCAGAATCGTAAACACCTCGGAATGGCCATTGTGCTCAACGCACTCATCAAATATGTCTGTGATTGGCTATGATGATCAGTGCTTCAAAAACATGTTGTAAATATACATCAATGACGCTCTTCAGCGAGCGCTTACCATTGGTGGAGGAAGTACTGAATCTCAGTTCTTAACTCAAAGTACAAATAACAAGTGACAAATTTACTTTAGTAAAAGTAAAAGTACCACAATGACAACCCTGCTTAAGTAAAATGTACCTGATTTTAGATGTACATTAAGTATTAAAAGTAAAAGTACTTGCATAACATGCTCAGTTAATCTGGTTGTATGTCGAACACCTCCGAAACAAACCGTTCTCGGTTCTGTACTGGTGATCCGAGAACTGCTGTACCAGTGTGCGCTTGCTCAGTATCAGCTGCTCGTGCTCATCACTTCTCTCAGCACAACAAGTCTCAGTTCAGTGAACTTCTGGATTTACCGGGGTAAATTATACTCCGGGATATTGGTTTATCTCGAGTCAGGGGGACTGTCAGGCATGTCTGAAAGTGAGTAACTTTAGTAACTTGTGGATCAGCGCTAACGCAAGACGCCAACTGTTTCGAACGATTCAGTCCGATTTAGTGTACTGGTTCGACCGGTTCACTAAAAGAACGATTCGTTCACGAACCGGACATCACTAATATCTATGGCAACCAAACTTGGTGAGACAAACATTCAACGGACGGACGGTCAGGAAGACGTTTTGGCAGGGGGAAAACTGATCAGAAAATGTAACGGAACGTTGTAGAAATGTAGTGGAGTAGAAAGTATAATAATTGACGTAAGATGTAACAAAGTAAAAGTCAAAAGTATGCACTATTGATTCTACTGAAGTAAAGTACAGATACGTGAAAAATGTACTTAAGTAAAGTAACGAAGTATTTGTTACATTCCACCACTGGCGCTTACACAGATACACACATTGATAGACGGCTGCTTGTGCTTTCAAAAGCTCCTGCTCCCGTTTAAAAAAAAAACAATCACCGACATATCCGATGAGCTCGTGAACACAATGGCCAATCAGAGGTGTTTATGGTTCCGCTCAAAGCGACACATTTTTAAATTTTCAGTACCGAAGACGGTACTTTTGACAACACTAATCATGAGTGTGAATGAAGGGTCTGCATCAACATAAGGACAGAGGCATGATGGACACTGACTTTGGCCAGGAGTAGAGTGAGCGTCTCGAGCAGAGCGGTTTTCACAGACCAGGTGAAACGGTCTCCTAGGATTCGGATGAGCGGTCCAGTGATGTTGACCACAGAGGGCCGGAGCGCCTCCGCTGATGTCAGTTTAATGACTCCTCCCAACGCTCGAGCCGCTTCCTCTTTCTGCTCAGGACTTCCTGTCAGCACGCCTTCCCTCAGCACGGGCAGAATGCACGTCACTCCCTGAAGGAAATATATATTGAATAGAGGGCATACAGCATACATTATAGTATTTTGAATTTGCTTTTATTTAATGTTTTCAGTTGTTCATTTCAGTAATTTTGTTATGTGCTTTTGTCATTTTATTTTTCCTATATATTGATTTAGCTTTATTTTTATTTCAGGTTTGGTAATTCCGCCACAGAATAAAATAAATAAATAAATAAATAAACAGTAATTGCGACTTTTTATCTCACAATACTGAGAAAAAAGGCAGAATTGCGAGACGTAAACTCACAATTGCACAATAAAATGAGCTTTTTAATTTTTATTCCTCAGCAGAAACAAGCTTCCATATATTTTGTCACTTTAAATTAAAATTTAATTTCAGGTTTTTTTTACTTTAAAATTTTCATCTAATATTTAAAATTTAATATATTTATATTAATATTTATATTATATATATATTACATATTATATATATATATATTAATATATGCTTTTTTTAATTAAAAATGATTTATATAGTTTAGTTAACAATAACAACAGTCTTTCATATTACACTTAATGCAGAATGCTAGAATTACTACAACTTTAAAAAATAGTATGTAAAATTGTGTGCAATATATAGTTTGTTACAGTTTTATCAAATGACATCACTATGTTTAATACAGTGAGTGGCATCCAGTTAAAATCTTTATCATAACAATTGTTACTTTGCACTTTTAATCTAATTTGGGTAGCACTTTATTTTACAGTCATGTTCTGCATGTACACACTATGTACTTATAGTAATTAAAATAAGTAGGTACTAACCCTGAACCTACACCTAACCCATGTAGTTGCCTTATATTACCCAGTAGGGTATTTCTTAGGAAAGACAGTGTCATTCGGAACACTTCTAAATTGATTATGTGTCATCAGAGATGATATGTGCTGACATTTGCTCTGCAGTTTGACTCTTTTGTGTGATGCTCACCTTCTTGGGCAGACAGAAGCCAGGTAAGTGTTGACCTTTGACCTCAGCGGCAGCCGAGCGGATGTCCCTGTGCAGGTCATCGATCATGGAGAGCTGGCTGGCAGCATCCAGTTTCTGCACAAACACACACAGTTTTATATTCACAACTCCAAACATAATGAAACTATGAGAAATGTAGCAACGAGATACCACAGTCATATTTCATCACATTTCCCATTTAATCTTAGTAGTAGCAAAAATTATGTAATGCATATAAGAGGAAGTGGTATCTTCTGCCCACCAAGGCCACATTAATTTGATCAAAAATACAGTAAAAACAAAAATATTATTAAAATTTCAAATAACTTTTTAAAAAAGAAAGTAATTTATTCCTGTGATCAAAGATGAATTTTCAGCATCGATGAATATTCAGCATCATTACTCCAGTCTTCAGTGTCACATGATCCTTCAGAAATCATTCTAATATGATTATTCATTTCTGATTATTATCAATGTTGAAAACAGTTGCGCTGCTTCATATTTTGTGGAAACCGTGATACATTTCCAGATTCTTTGATGAATAGAAAGTTTAAAAGAACAGCATTTATTTTAAATTATTTGTATTTTTTGGTACTAAAAACGTACTGACTCCAAACCTTTGAATGGTAGTGCATAAGCAACAATATAATGATTCATAGTAATAAACTGCAATATTTACCAACATATACTTCACTAATACATTTTTATATAAAAGAAATACGGGGCTTCTGTGAATCTGTTTCAGTCAGAATCAGAATCAGAATCAGAATCAGAATCAGAATCAGAATACATCTGCCGGGCTTCCAGCTGTTCCGAGCGGTTCAGTGAGGTTAAATCAATTACATTTACATTTATTCATTTAGCTGACGCTTTTATCCAAAGCGACTTACAAATGCTATATATGTCAGAGGTCGCACGCCTCTGGAGTAACTAGGGGTTAAGTGTCTTGCTAAGACACATTGGTGTCTCAGTGGATTCGAACCCGGGTCTCTCACACCAAAGGCATGTGTCTTATCCACCGCGCCATCACCACCAATTAAGTGAAACAAAGTGATTTACAGAAATGAATCAAGCTTCCCAACTATCTTTTGCTACAGAAGTTGCAATCAGAGTCTCATACTAGAGGTCAAGAATCATGAAACTAATCTATTCGTGTCTTGTGATCACATGAGATGATAATACCAGGTATAAACAGGGTCTTTGAGAAGATCTGCACGGATGAAAGCTTCATTTACCTTTGTGATGGAGTTGATGGTTTCCCAGCTCTGGCTGAGCACTTCTGGGTTGGGGTCGTTCATGAGCCGCATGAGGCCGGACAGCAGCGTGCGTGTGTGAACGCTGTAGTCCAGTCGTGTTCGTGAGAAGTAGCCGTTGAGGATGGTGACGGACGCCTGTCTCAGCCCAGCGTCTGCTCCTCGCGTGGCCTCCAGGAGATCATCAATGATGATTCTTTGGCCGACTTCATCCTCCACCGAGAGGATCACAGTCTGACAGTTGCTCAGCTCCTGTCGAAGGCCATAAAAGACACATTTACACCATCAACCTATTCTCATTCTTCAACATTCCCGTTTCAGTAAGAGTTGATGGATCAGTATGAATGATTGACAGCTGTGGTGTTCACCTGCAGGCACTCCTCTGAGCCCAGCTTGTGTTTGAGAGAGGAGAGAAGCGCGGGAAGAATCACCCCGAGGTGACGCGTCAGAGCGTCTCCCGCCACCGCTGACAGGAAGGCCAGAACACGCGTGTTTACAGGAGGAGCCGTCAGCTATAAAGGATAAAAAATACAACAGTTAAACAAGTGCAAGGAATATTTTAGTCTCAGGCTAAGACAAAACGCCCACAGATCTCATGCAGACTGAAAACACAAAAATGGCAAGATTGGCTGTTTCCACGGAATCAAGTCGTCAAATTTATTTATATAGCAGTCTTTACAATACGCATTTTTTCAAAGCAACTTTACAGAAAATCATAATCTAAATGTTTATAATATCTTAATGCCTTAAAGTTGCATTTAGCAAATTAGAGCTGGGTGATAAAATAGTATAAAAATATAAGCAATCAAGCAGTTGAGATTTTCTATAAAGTATATTTTGCCCTACACGAGTATGAAGTTGGACATACTTATATATGCAACTTTATATATACAGAGCTGGGCGATAATATAGTTACATTTTGATACAAAAGTAAAAATCAGGTGGGTGAGATTTGCTATAGAACATATTGCTTTACATGAGTTTACTGTATGTGTGCAGGTAAAGCAGGATTTACTATATTTACAACTTTTAATATACCGCTGATGATTTAACAAATCAAGCAGTTGAGATTTACTATATAGTGCAAAGTGCTAATTGTGAGTATACTGTATGTATCTGGATAAGGATGGATATACATACAGTAGTATAATTTGAATAGATTTCAGTAGAATCAATTTTTAAATGTTCATTGTGTGGCGATACTAAATCAGTGTGCACAGGGAAACAAAGTTGGATTTAAGGAGTATTGGGTGGATATAATGAGCAGCAAGAGTTTGACAAATTTAGTGAGGTTTGTGAGATCAAATCTTTGAAATATCACAGTTTACATTGAGATGTTTTGCAACAAGTAAAGAAATGTTGTAAATAATTACATTAAAAAAAACTGTGGTTGATCACTTTAAATGTCAGTGAGATGGTAGGCAGTTCTTGGCCAGAAAAAGCTGCTTTTATGAAGATAGTCAAAGCCTGTATACACACGTCTATAGATCAGGTTAGTTAAAAGAGGCCACTGGTAAAGAGAACTTGCCTTGGGAACCAGATAAGGAAGGACTGACCGACTCTTCACAGCCATGACCTGTTTCAATCCATCCAACGCAAACTCTGACGTCTCTTCGTCCTCCTGCAAGAAAAAGCATGTACATTTTAGTGCTTTTCACAAAACATACATGCTTCAAAGCAGCTTAGGTGATCGTAACTGGCAACTAGGCTTAAAAGTGTGACGTTTTTTAAAGAAGTCAATACTTTTATTCAGCAAGGATGCATTAAATTGATCAACAACAAAAAAATCTTACAAGAAAATGCTGTTCTTTTGAAGTGCTGTGTCTATCTATTCATCAAAGAATCCTTAAAATGTAATAATATTTGCAAATATTAAAGTTTTTACTGTATTTTTGATCAAATAAATGCAGCCTTGGTGAGCAGAAGAGACTTCTTTCAAAAACATTAAGAAATCTTACCAACCCCAAACTTTTGAACAGTAGTGTTTAGAACAGTAGTGCAAGGTAAAGGCGAGGATTGTGGGTAGAAAGCAGTACCAGTTGTCTGAGCAGTGCAGGCAGAATGTCGTCGAGGGCCTGGTGACCGATGGTGGCGTGGAGCTGCTCGAAGGTCTTAGCAGCCGCTTCACGAACCTCCTCCAGAGGATCACACAGGGCCTTTCTCACGGTGGGAACCAGAGACTCGGAGAACACCAGAACCTGACACACAAACATCGGTCATATGAGCAATAGTTTCCGCTGCAAGAACTTTCCCCAGGACTTCGGGGTGGTACTCAGTGTGTTTCCACCGCAGCATCCAGGGTCTAAAATGAAGGGTCCTGGTTAGGGATGTGCACGAATATTCGAATGATCGAATATTCAATCTGTAATTATTATTCGATAAATAAAATACTATTCGAATTTTACTTTTTTCTTTACATTTTTTTCACAGTTCTAATTAAATGCACTGGGTGGCGCTTGTGGATCCACTTTTCATTTCCTTCTCTGTGGGCCTCTAGTCAGTTAACGTAGTGTGGTAGCGCAGTGCTACATCACACGTAGGCTCACTATCTGCTGACGCTGGTCATGTGTGTGATGCGTGTGACGTATAACACCGAAACGCTGCCCTGTTACACTAGTGAACTGACTCGAGGCCCACAGAGAAGGAAAATAATACTTGAATAAAGTCGTTATTTTTGTTTGTTTTTGCGCACAAAAAGTATTCTCGTCGCTTGATAAACTTAAGATCGATCCAGTGTAGTTACTTGGACTATTTTAACGATGTCTTTAATAACTTTTCGGGGCCGGCAAGTTTCAATCCCTTAAAGGGATACTCGACTTTTTTGGGAAATAGGCTCATTTTACAACTCCCCCAGAGTTAAACTGTTGAGTTTTACCGTTTTTGAATCCATTCAGCTGATCTCCGGTTCTGGCGGTACCACTTGGCGGTACGCAGCGCCTGAAAATAGGCTACCTTCCGTCAACTGCGCTGCGTCATATCATTACGCCTGCTGCACTCATGGTACGGCAGTAAAGTTTCTTGATTATTACGCAGGAATGAGAGTATAGTTCCTAGCCATATCAGCCTAGAAAATCGCAACTTTACATTTTCCGTCGGTCTTATAACTACAGAAATTTAAAAAGAAAGGTTAATTGTAACTACAGAAGAGTCAAGTTTTAAATATGAAAAAATAGCGAAACACTTTGGCCTTTTTTTTGAGAAATGCTAATGGTCTTGTCCACTTCAATGATGTATGCTAAGCTATGCTAAAAGTGGTACCACCAGAACCGGAGATCAGCTGAATGGATTCAAAAACGGTAAAACTCAACAGTTTAACACTGGGGGAGTTGTAAAATTAGCCTATTTCCAAAAAAAGTGGAGTATCCCTTTAAGAAGCCTATGGACTAGTTAGTATGGAGGAGTGATCCAGCTCTTAGATTTCATCAAAAATATCTTAATTCATGTTCCGAAGATGAACGAAGGTCTTACGGGGTTGAACAACATGAGGGAGAGTAAATACTGACAGAATTTTCATTTTTGGGTGAACTATCCCTTTAAGCTAAAAATCCAGAGGATGAAATCCAGAGGGAACTGTAGCATGCAGTTCTACGCCACCGGACTATTTTGCCTAATCTTCACGGTACTTCAGACCGCAGTGGAAACGCAGACAGCAACAGGCCCGGGGGGGGCGGGGGTAGTTCCTGAGACAAATTGTTCCAGGTAATTTCGGTGGAACCGCGGCTAATGATATGAACAAAATCAAGCTGTTGAGCATTATTCTATCAGCTGCAACTCACTGCATCTTTGCTGGTGGACTTCATGATCTCGCTGAGGCCGATACACACGCCCTGCCTCTCGTCACTCTTATCTGAGCGCAGACCTTCCTCCAGGATGGGAATGATCTCGGGCAGGATCTTCTCACCCAGTTTCCTCACCAGGTCACCCAAAGTACGAGCAGCGATCTGGAGCAGGACAGAGGGGAAACACAGATCATTAGCTTTAACAACACGAGCAAGGCATTACTGTCGGTTACTCATCAAAATCTATGATGAAAAGAAATTTTATAATAAATAATAATAATAAAAATTTAATAATGATTAAAAAAAACATTATAATAATAAAAAATTATGGCACATTGCGGATAATGTTAAATACACATTGATTTCCACATGACGCAAGTAAAAGTCCTACTATAATTCATTATGGTATTTTATTCATAAAAAAAAAGAAAGAAAAAAAAAAGAAAAAAAAAAAGAATTGACCCTAAAATATATATTTTTTATTATGCCATAATAATCTGCATTATTACGGCACAATGTGGATAATGCTAAATACACAATGCTTTACAAATTACATAAAAGTCCTACTAGAATTAACAGTATTTTATTAATAAAAATCTAGACAAAAAGAAACTACTTTAAATAATAATAATAATTATAAAAACATTACAGCACAATGCGTATGAAGGTAAATACACATTGATTTCCAAACTACACAAAAGTCCTGCTACAATTTTATTACTGTATTTTTTTAATCAAAATCTAAAAAGTATTGTAGGCTATAAATAAATATCATTACACCACAATGTGTATGATCCTAAATACACGTTGCTTTCCAAATAATGTAAAACTACAACTCTAATACAAATCTGATGTAATTGTTTGAATGGAAACCAATTTCCAAACACCACACATGCATGTTTTTCGTGTTAGACTGAAAATGGCCTGCAGTTGTTGTACCGTTCTCTTGTCCGGGCAGGTGGAGGCCAGGAAGCCCAGCAGAAGCGTGAAGAGGGTGGGGAGGATTTCTCGAAGCGTGCGTGGCGTGTTGGACACCACGATCTTCCACACATGAAGAGACGCCTGTCTCACCACCAACTGTGTGTCTGAGCGGCCCATGTAGAGCCCCGAAAGCACACGGTTACGTCTCTCTGCGCCCAGCGCTCCAATGATGGCCTGGGTAAAGTCAGTAAAAATACAACATTTACACACACCGTTTCCTAGAACACAACAGGAAATGAATATATTTTCGTATTCTAATAAAAGCACAGCTGTCCTGAATGCCATGAATCCAGGGGCTCATTACATGTTACCTTATTCGACTGGGCCGTGCCAAAATTGTCATCCTCTGACGCTGTCTCTGTTGTCATCTTTCCCGATACCCCGGAGATATGGAACAGCAGGTCTCCTAGCAACTGCACCGAGCTGAATCTAAGAGAACACAAACCTTCAGCATCAGCATCCAGAAAACAGTCTAAACTTGTGAACTGATGGAAGGACCATTTAAAGGGATAGTTCACCCAAAAATTAAAATTATCCCATGATTTACTCAACCTTAAGCTATCCTAAGTGTATACGACATTCTTCTTTCAGACCAATACAATCTGAGTTATATAAAAAAATGTCCTGGCTCTTCAAAGAGCATCTGTTCATGATAAAAGTGCACCACACGGCTCTGCGGGGGTTAATAAAGGCCTTCTGAAGGGAGCCGATGTGTTTGTGTAAAAACAATATCCATATTTAAAACTTTATCGACTAAAATAACTAGCTTCCGGCTGACGGCCTACGCAAGTCTACTTACGCCTCAAGAGTAACACTGGACGATGTATGACGGAGATGTAGGAGTAGCGTAAGCTTTGACGACTCTCGCGGTTCAAACAAACAGGGCAACAAACTTAAGCTCCTCCCACATTTCTCTTTACAAATTCTGTTTTGCTGTATCCTCTGCGCGTCCGCGTTTGTTAATGCGTCAGGTCCAGTGATACTCTTTCACAGCAAATCGATGCGTAGGCCATCTGTAGGAAACTAGTCACTTTAGTCGATAAAGTTTTAAATATGGATATTTTTCATACACAATCGCATTACTCCGCTTCAGAATGCCTTTACTAACCCCCCCCCCCCCCCCCCCCCCCCCCCCAGGGCCGTGTGGAGCACTTTTATGATGGATGAATGCGCTTTATGGACTTCAAAACATAAATGGCCATTCACTGGCATTATAAAGCTTGGAAGAGCCAGGATATTTTTTAACATGACTCTGATTGTATTCGTCTGAAAGAAGAATGTCATATATACACCTAGGATGGCTTGAGGGGGAGGAAATCATGGGGTAATTTTCATTTTTGCGTGAACTATCCCTTTAAAAGGCTGATGGGAGTGTGTGTGGTACCTGATCCTCCAGAGGTCATCAAACAGGCCCTGCTCCAGCTCTGGCAGCAGTAAAGCGATGGCAGTCTCGGCGTACATGCTGATGATGCGCTGGCCCGCACGCAGGGCTGTGTCTCGCACATACTCGTTCTCATCGGCCAGAGCCTGAACACACACACACACAGATCTTTATCTACCCAGAGTCATTCAAACAGACCAGCTGATCTATGACTAGATTAGAACAATATTCCTGGATAAACAACGTAACGTAATGCAACGTAATCATGAATTTGAGAGTGAAACAATATTTAGTGGGAAATAACAACGAATGAATGTCATCCTGACTGAACTGAGACCACATGGCCTGGTTCAAGTCAAAGAAAAATACAGTTAACGAGAGTTGTTACATTTTAAATGAAAGCTTTTCTTTAGAGAAACATGGTCTGATCCATTAATGCACAATAACCAGAAAAATGTATTAAGAAAATAAATATTTATTTATTCATTAAATATAACGAAAAGTAAACATTAATTAATAATTTAAATTAAGAAAATACATATTGAGATATTTATTTTCTTAGTAATAAATTATTATTACTAAGAAAATACATTTCTTAATATTTATTTTGATAAATAAATATTAGAAAAATAAACAGATTTACCACTTTAATAATAATTTATTAGTAAGAAAATTCATTCTTAAATATTAAAATGTAAACATTTGCTTAATTATTAAAATAAACATTTTCAAATATAATAAAATAAATAAAGGATCACAATTTTGATTTCATGTTGACATCCAACAATTTAAATACTTTTGAACAATTGTGTTGAAATTTAAACTGTTTGAACTTCTGTTGAACTTGAAAATGCACAAGAAAAACATTGCAAAATGATTAATAAGTATTTTAACACGTTGTCTGACCTTTAGGATGCAGGGAATGATGGGACCCACGTATGGGGTGAATTTGTCCCCAAAGGTCAGAGGGAGGTAGATGAACATCATGATGTATCCGTCTCTGACGTGAGAAGCGATGTCCACTTTACTGGCTGTCTGGACAACGTCTGGCATCAGTTTATCCAGCTTCTCCACACCTAACGCTGCCATCACCTCAGCCAGACCTAACAGAGGAATACAGCACAACATTAATATAGATTATAGACAAACACACTGGTGTAATCAGGGCTCCACGGTGCGAGTGTTTCACTCACATTTGAGACTAAAAATAGATCTGAGCGAACTATATATAAAAAAAAAAGTCACTGTGTTGCTCAGTTCGTTTTATGAAATTTAAGGTCATAAAAGTCTTATCTTATATGTAATATCTTAAATGGCATAACATTTTTTTATTATATTTTAAGAGGTCTTAAATTTGGGGCTAGATAAACAGGAATTTGTGATAGAGCCTAATGTAATTATTACATTTCAGAAGGCGATGATTTAATTATTTAATATGAATAAAAAGTAGGAACATGATGCTGTTTCACATTCTACAGGCTCACGATTTCAGAGCACTTTACAATGAATACTACACATTTATGCGTAGTTTAAAAGATTTTTTTTGCACCTTTAACATATTGCTTATGATCTACAGTTGATGAAGTATGACAATGCGTATTTTAATAGATTTTCGGCACATTTAACTCTCTGATGGTCTTCAAAAAAAAATCACACTTGTGGTCTTCGGGGTCTATTGGACCCCAGACAACAACATTTAATTTTGTAACCGAACAATATTTTTTTTTAACAAATATAATTTTACTCGGTTCATCAATGTTTTTACTCAACATTTGTGCAGTTTTTGTAGAATTTATGATTTTTAAAAAATTTCTATAAATAAATAAATAAATATTTAATTAAATAGGATTTTTACAAAAAAAAAACAGCATTTTATGTTAAATAAACTTTATAAAAGACCCAGATTTCTAACTTTCATTCCTGGGGATACCATGGATAATTTTACAAGGTTTAATGTAAGATTTTTGCCCATTTTTTGGAAAATACAGGTTAAAATTTGTAATAAATCACTTTAACCACTAGATGGCTATAGAGCTCCATTATATGCTATTTGCTATTTGAATTACTGAAAGATATAGTTTCTAAAGTTGGATTCATATCTAAATATGATAAAATCACAATTATAACAAAAAAAAAATACTTTTTTTCAAAAAAAAATATTTTTTGTACTGAAAAAAACACAGCACACACAAAAACAACAACAACAGTGAAGTACCAAACCTGCAGACAGGGTTTTATGTGTACAGTGTCACCAATTTATTTTTGAGGTGGTTCTTCATTTTGTATGATTTTATTTGACAAATTATAAGGACTTTTTATAGCCTTACAAATGTATTTCTGTGTGTGTGCGTTTGTGTGTGTGTGTGTGTGTGTGTGTGTGTGGTTGTGTGTGTGTGTGTGTGTGTGTGTGTGTGTGTGCGCGCACATTTTCAATGCGTCTAAGTGTTACCAATTTATTTTTCTGGTGGTTCTGCATTTTAGATTATTTTACAAATGATAAGAGAACAGTATTTATAGTCTGTATGTATTCCTGTATAAATGTATTCCTCTTTATGTGTGTGTTTGTGTGTGTGTGTGTGTGTGCCTGTGGTGAGCATGATCATTTTGGATTGTGGATGTTTTTTGCATTGTTGGAAGTGTGCCACTTTATTTCTGTCATTTCTGTCTATGTGTTCTACGTTGTTTCTGATTTTGATGATGTTATTTTGTCTATTTTGATTGATTGAATACAAAAAAAAAGTCACTGTGTTGCTCAGTTCGTTTTATGAAATTTAAGGTCATAAAAGTCTTATCTTATATGTAATATCTTAAATGGCATAACATTTTTTTATTATATTTTAAGAGGTCTTAAATTTGGGGCTAGATAAACAGGAATTTGTGATAGAGCCTAATGTAATTATTACATTTCAGAAGGCGATGATTTAATTATTTAATATGAATAAAAAGTAGGAACATGATGCTGTTTCACATTCTACAGGCTCACGATTTCAGAGCACTTTACAATGAATACTACACATTTATGCGTAGTTTAAAAGATTTTTTTTGCACCTTTAACATATTGCTTATGATCTACAGTTGATGAAGTATGACAATGCATATTTTAATAGATTTTCGGCACATTTAATAGATTGCTTATGATCTACAGTTGATGAAGTATGACAATGCATATTTTAATAGACACATTTAATAGATTGCTTATGATCTACTGTTGATGAAGTATGACAATGTTTACTTGGTGTTTATATTGAAGATGGTTTTAAGAGTGCATATTTTTAATATCTTTCTCATCTTTTTGAATGAGCAGCTGGCAATAGCAAAGCATAGACATTTTAAAATAAGATTTTCGATTTATTTTGGGCTTGCTTATAATTAAACAAACTATATCCGGCGTCTAATTCACTGTCACAGGAAGAAAAATGCTAGAACATAATTACTCAATATATAGATTTTCCCTTTATTAGGGAAAAGCACAACTATTTAACATCTGCCTACATTTAACTTAAGAGCACATGTTCTTCTCTGGGGAAAAGTGCACTTCAAGCCCTGGTTGTGTGCGTGTGTGTGTGTGTGTGTGCTGCATGTCTCTGCTGCCCTCTAACGGTGCAGTGAATCACCTTGAGCGGCACCAGAGCGGTCCACAGAGCTCTGTTCTGACGCCAGCGTCTCCATGAGCCACGGCACCAGATCATCGAAGCAAGCCTCACCCATGCCCTTCACCATGGCACCCAGAGCCTTAGCAGACACGGTCCGCACCTGAGAGAGATTGACAGACGCCATTAACAACAGTTTATGAGCGGTCTTGAAGAGTTTCCACGGATCAGTGCAGACGATATTACCTCGGGCACCGGGTCCAACAGAGACGCTTTGAGTCCTGGAATCACGCTGGGTAGGTATGGAGACAGATCCTGCAAACCAATATGGCATTGAAAAAAGATATTAAAGCAATGAGCCACTCAAGGCCTTGTGTTACAGTGATTTACCACGGTTAACAGGTGTTCTTCTCTAAAATTATTGGCCTAATGTGGCTTATAGCTTTTTAAAAAGCATTTAATTCTAATAGAATTTCAAATAAATAATCAAGAATGAACAATTTTAAACTGCAGGGTGTATATGGATGCTTAAAAAATACACTAACAGTGAGAAGTTTGGAATCATTAAGTTTTTTTGTTTGTTTTGATTTCCTTCAGAAATCATTTTAATATGATGATTTGCTGCTCAAGAAAGATTTCATATTATTATAAATGTTGAAAACAGTTGCGCTGCTTCATATTTTTGAGGAAACTTTTTTAGGATTCTTTGATGTATAAAAAGCTGTATAAGATGTATAAGAACAGCATTTCATTTAAAGAATTTTTTTACGGTCTTTACGGGTCACTTTTGATCAATTTAATGCATCCTTGCTGAATTAATTTTTCCAACAACAACTTTTCAACATTTCTAACATCAACACATTATTTAGGATATAAAAGAGCCAGTTGCGGTCAGGTGAGAATCATGTCCTACCCTCTGGTCAGTTAGTGAGTACATGTTTCCGATGATCTGCGCGGCCATCTTGCGCGTGTCAGTGGATCGGTCCTGGAACGCTCTCTGGACGATGGGCATTATCAGAGCCAGAGACGGAGCGTCGATGAAGTGCACAAACTTGGTGTCCAGCAGCGTTTGCAGGCAGTGATGCGTCCTATGAGACGGGTCAGTCAAAGCGTCCAGCAAGATGGGGGTGATCGCTGCCGAATTCACAATGTCAGTTCAGTGTCCTCAAAACATTAACCCATTCAGACGCTAATTGTGTTCAAGGGACGCCAAAAGATATGGCCACACTTTATTTCTACCATGAAATAATCAAACTAAAGTGAAATGATTAATTATCCAGAATACAGAACATTATATGTATGGATTTGTTGTGAGGTATTTCAAGAAAATGATATACTGTACATGGGTACATGGTAATAGACACTGGGTTTGAATGGGTTAAAGCCCCAGTCCTTTAACACTGTGCCACACCTCCCACCCAAACAAAGCAAGCAGATTTACACAACAAACAGACCGCTGGGATCCTTTCAAACATCCTAGACTGGCAGATAATGATTTAAGCACTTCTCCCAGCTCTTTCTTTAAATGTGTGTATTTCATACCCAGGATCTCAGGGTTGCGGATAACAGAGCCGATCTGTCGGAGCGCTTGCTGACCGGCTTTCTGCACCTTCACATGAGAGTCCGTCAGAACCTCCGTCAGCTTGGGAACGATGTTCGGCAGACACGAGGACAACTGCTTAGGAGCACAGTACGCCATCGCACCCAACAGCTCCACGGACCCTGCACACATATTAGACAGAAAACTAAAACACTGTGCTTCATGTACGATAGTGATAATGATTAACAACAAAAATACATATTAAATACATATTAATATATAATTATAAAGATTCAAATAAAAAACAAATTATTTATAATTAAATATAAAATAATACATTTAAAACATGCTGTATTTCCATGTGAGACAGATTAATAAAAAGATATATGAGATAAATAATAATATTATAGTTATACAAAACTGTACTATAGTAAAAAACAATTAATAATTTAATAATTTACATGCGATTTGGTGATGATTTATAATAAAAAAAATGTATTATTATTTATTAAAAATTATGAATAATAATTATTAAAATATGGTAATAGAATAAACAATGCTCTGCATTTCCATGCGAGACAGTAATAATAATTAATTATAAAATAAAAATAAATATATACAAAAAGTATGAAAGAAACTACTATAATTATAATTAAAATACAAAATACTATAAAAAATAATTAGACAATGCACTGCATTTCCACGTGAGACAGTGATGATTAATAAAAAAAAATATTTTAAACTATTTTAAAATGATTTAAAAACAATTTAGCTTCCCAAGAATTCACACAAAAAAAACCCAAAATTAATTTTTACACATTCATATGGTAATATCTGAAATGAATACGTGTCAACAGTTTGCAGTGAGAAGAGACCTGCTTTGGTTCTCCAGGACTCCTCCTCCAGTGCCACCAGCAGAGACGGCAGCACCAGCTTCACCCCGTGAGCGCTCAGATTCTTCATCACGGCCTTGGCACAGTCGTCCGCAGCCTGACACAGCAAAACAACCAATCATGATGCAGCATGGAGAGTAAAGCATAGATGCATTCATTTATAATATTATACATTTCTCCATCCTTACGGAAAGCGGAGAAAAGTGACAATCACAGCCAATTATATTATTATCATAGCATATGTGATAAAGGTAGTGATTAGGGCTGCACAATATATCGTTTTAGCATCAATATTGCAATGTGCGAATCCGCCATAGTCACAAGAAAACGGAAAACTTGCAGGCTTCACGCCTACTTGAACACATGGGACAAATACAGGAAATACGTCTTGCAAGTAGACAAGTGGTCAAGTGCAAAGACCACAAGTGTGGGCAAAAAAACTGGTTATGATGCAGTGTGAGACAGGAGAAGTGCACGTACCTCTCTGACGTACTGGTTCCCATCACCAAAACAGAGCAGCAGGTGAGGGAGGACGTGGACCACATACGGTTCAAATAACTTCCCCAGCATGTTACACAACATCTCAAACGCAAACAGAGCACCTGTGAGAGAGAAAATTAAGGGCTCAGTATTACCTTTAACTGTGCACTCGCTCAATTATAACATGCTACTTTCCTTATTTTTTTCTTAAATTTATAACATTCTGTGGAAAGGAAGAGAGCAGGGAACGGGAGCAGTACAACAAGCAAGACTCGAACCTGCTTCACCCACATGTGCACCACAACTCATGCACTAACCACTGGCTCAAAATCAGTCTATTTATTTCATCATTACTTAATTAATTCATGTCACTGGTTTACTTTATTTGCATTGTTGTTTTTAATTTCAGTTTAGCTTCATTTTAATGTATTATTTATTTATTTATTATTAATAAACAACCGCAGTTTATTATCTCCGCTCCAACCTCCTTTATTCATTGAAAGTCTTTGTGATGTGCTGGAGGAGACTTTACAGAGTGCTGGACTCTTATGACAACACAAGATCTTGACCAAAAATGTATGCATTTATTTCCATCAAGAAGCATTGTACTGACAATGCAAGAGTCAAACATTTAACACGCTAGAAACATAATAATCACTGCAATAATGATCCAATCACAGACTCTTAAACATCCAAACAGCGACTTTTTTGGTTATGCAGTGTATAAATATAAAATCAAATATTATATTTGATAATAATATATATTTTGTCATCCAATAAAAGCACACTTCACTGAAACGTAATGCATTAGTTTCTTTTCTTAAACAGTGCTTTGTAAGCCGCAGTCTCCCTCACCTTCTCTGCGTCTGGAGTTCTTCTTGTCCTGGATGGCGTCTGTCAGAGTGCTCATGATCTCCTGCTGTTTGAGAGACAGGATTCCCAGACCTTTGACCAGGCCGGCCAGCCCGTAAGCGGCTCCCTTCCGCTCGGCGTATTTATCGCTCTCCAACAGGAGCTGCAGGAGCTTCCGCACCATCCCACCAGCGTCCTCCTTTATAGCAGGAACCAGAGGAGGGAGACAACTCGCCACCGACTCCTGAACCTGAGCAGGACCAGACAGAGAGGGATGCATGGGAATATTTTAACACTGTCGTTTATATGCATCACTAAACTGTCACTTAATGAGACAAATAACCAAACAGTAATAACAAATACATTGTATTATATACATATACAATATATATATATATATATATTGGCCAATATATATACATACATATACATATACACACACACACTATATAGCAAATCTCAACTGCTTGATTGCTTGTATCATCGCAAAATGTAACTATATTAACGCCCAGCTCTTATCTGCAAAAAGCAATTATGAAGATTAAGATCATGTTAATCATGCAACGAAAAGCTGTTTTGTAGGGCTGGGACGATACACCTATCTCCCGATTCGATACTATCTCGATACAATATGTATTGGGATTTTTTTAAGAATTGCGAATCTACAAGTATGGTGATTCGATATTGCAATGTATTGCGATTTTTACATTTAAAAAAAAAAAAAAAAAATTAAAAAAATTAAATTTTACACTAGACCATGGGGAAAAGCTAAATCGTACACTTATACAGACTGTACATGATGTATACAATGAGTCCGAATATATGCATAGTGCGGCCTCTCTCCTATTTTTTGTATGTTAATCATCCAGGCCAGCACTCTTAAAGTTTATAAGTATATGCATTGAGTGAAGCCTGCCCCTATCCTCACGTAATCATATTTACAAAAACAATTCATCACATCTTTCTGACTTATTTCAGAAGCATCATACAGAACTACATTCTCTAGAATAAAACAGTCACTTGTCGCCACCTAGTGGCGAAACAATGTAATCGATAAATGCGTTATTTTAAGCACCAAGTTTCTATCAAAAGCTGATTTACTCTATTTTGCTCGCTACCGTAGACATCAGTGTTTATATTTGAACTTTAAACTTTTATCCCAGTACTTCTGTGATAATATGAACTATTGCACCACAGAAATAATGATACTATGAGGATGAAAAGACTGTGAAGCTGTTTTAGAATAACTCTCTCTGGGTCAGCGGCTGTTCCAACACAGATTGAATGTTGCGATATGATTTTGTCAAAGGTTTAATAGACAGACATATTGGAAGATCGCGTGTGTGTTTGAATCGAGATCACAGTCAAGGCTTTTCAGTGCATTCAGTCTCAGGTCGCTTTCACGCTTCCACTTGGGACATTACAACACTTAACACTCATAGATTACGACATGCCATCTTCTGTTGGAACAAAAGTGCCTAACTTCTGTCAACCTCATCTATAAGCAAGGACAAAAATAAAGCAATTTAATTTGAATTAATACTGATTTTTTCTCCCTGCCCTTTTGCTTTGAAACAATGGAGTATTGTGAAAAGTGCAATAAAAAAAACTTGACCATCTGAGATGGATGTTAATACAAATTAAACAAGCAAAAATGTCAGCAGACCTGTTGTGACGGAGTTGAGAGGGCAGTGATCAGCTTGGCCATGATGGGTTTGACTTTCGGGTCACTCTTGTCCAGATGTTTGGCAAGTGAGCCCATGAGGATGACCACACTCTGCCTCACAGAGTCATAGCTGGCGTCCTGCGGCGCGCTCTTCAGAAACTCCTCAAACACGGGCAGCAGAGAGCTCACGTTGTCCTGAGAGACAGAAACAGCATCAGAGAGTGAGCGTGGCTTCAGGAGAACGAGAGCGAGGCTGGCGGGGCATCTGATCGAGTAACACTACCTTGCCGTGTGTGTTGAGAGCGGACAGTGCCGCTTCCAGCATGCAGCGCCGCACCTCTGTGTGTCTGTCGTTTAGAGCGTCAGGCACAAAGAACAGGAACAGGGGCAACACCTGACTCTCATCCAGGAACTCAGCCAGTTTATTCAGCGCCAAGGCAATGCCACACCTGCACACAGGAAACGCATCACTCACAAGCCAGTCCCAGGGAGGAAACTGATATATGACTCTGGGTGATTTTCAACTCAATGCTGGTGAACTGCATCTGTAGCATGTTGTTGATTATCGCAAATAAGCCTTTGTAAGTCAATTTGTAAACACGCAAGAAATCCATTATAATGGGAGATCTGTGGGCAAATGTGAAGCACTGGGAATGTTTAATATACATTTAGAAGGTATAACCAGAATATTACGTCTTTGCATTAGACTGACATGACAACCTTGTCTGTTTCAAGTTATCCAATCAGGTACCTCATGCCTTGAAAAGCTAAACAAGTAAATTTTTTGTTGATGTAATGATTTAAAGAATAAAATCAAAAATGAATAGCCTACCTAAACTACATAATAATAAAAAAAAGTCACAGATTGCCACAGATGTTGTTCAAATTCATAAATAAAAACAAACTAAACAAACAAAAAAAAAAGCTGAAAAAATAAACAAAGACATTTTTTCGAAGTAAGTTTTCCAAAGTAAATATCTATATTAACTCCACAGCCATCATGTAAATGCTCTTACCTGGCCTCCCATTGGTCTGGAGGAGCTTCAGAAATGATGCGTCCTAGAGCGTCCAGAACCGGAGGTGGTCTCTGAACACAAAACACAAGCATCACTCATAGCCATCCCATTCAAACGACAATCCAGAGTGATTCGCCTTTACAACGATGGCCATTCAATTTTAAATATTAGAGCAATGAATAAAAAAAACTAATTATAAAAGCCTGTCTGAGTGATTTATGACACGTAACACAGCGGCTTTAATTTCCCAGATGGATTTCAATTAAGCGCTACAAGGCTTGATGAAATATTGATGCCTGGTCCTAAATCTCTGGGGTGAGAGACTCACGTAGAGCTTCTGATGGTAGAGTTCAGTGAGTTGGGCCAGAACGGTGGCCGACTGCTCCTGGTACTGGCTGACGGCGCTGGACAAAGCCTCGGCACCCGCTGACCGCACCGCCTCCTCGTGGTGGATCACATCCTCGATCAGGAGTGGACAGAGTTCAGGGACGAGATCCAGACACAGAGCCTGCCAGAGCCTGCCACACACACACACAGCATGAGAAACAATAACCACTGCAAAGTGTTTCAACAATAATCAATGATTCACTGCTTGATTAGGTGTTTAAAAATCATCGTATAGCTGAAATAATGGATTTTATATACAGTACTGTGCAGAAGTCTTGAGGCGGGCGTACACGGTGCGGTTTTTGCCGTTTTACGAGCTGGCAGATGATTTTACGAGCTCAGGGGAAATCGCGTGGAAATCGGGGATGCTCACATGGTCGCTCGCAGCGTGTGACGAATTAAGAGTCGAGCCAGTTACGAGCACCTACCGACAATTTTTAAACACGTTTTAAAAATTCGTGGAGTCGGCCTGATTTTCACCAGCGTATAGGCTGTCCCCTATTGCCAAATCATACACAACCACGTCACAGGCTAGATCGATGGGGCTATACCTCAGTGGCAGCAACCATACAGCGTGTGCATACACACACATACACACGCACACAAAGGAATAGTTGAAAGGAATGGCTATTGTTCTCTGCTTTTCAAAAAATTATTTGCTCACACATTTCTGTCATTTTTCTATCTGAAGCTATAGTTGCCTTCAACATCGAAAGCTCCAGTCTCTGTGTTTAGCGCAAATGCTCACGTGATGCCAGCTCGGGAGAAAATTCATGCCGTGTACCAGTTGCTTTAATGCGATTATCAGGTTAACTGACTTGTGACGTGTGCAATATCTCACGACCTCACAAGTGCCCGAACTCGCACCGTGTACGCCCGCCCTTAGGCGTGGTTTTAGATATTTATATATTTTGCTGTAGTGTGTCAGTAGGAAATCTCAGTTCCAAACATTCCTTTTGCCATTAATTGTGATATTTTTGTACGCACAAGGAGTCTTATAATAGCCGGTATGATCTGATCTCACCATCTCACCAAAACTGAGACAGACTAAATGCAGAAGAACTGCGGCAACGTCTTCAAGACAAGGTTTCTTCAAGCGTCTTGGAGACATTGCTCTTCTGGATTTAGTCCGGTGAAATAATTTATACTTCTGATCATTTCATTGTATTTTACACTAATGCATTCACTTTAGAAACGTACATATTTTTGGCAGAAGAAACTTTTTTTATATATATATAATTAGCTGGTGAATTATTATTATTATTTTTTTTTTCCATTTTATTTTGACACAAATGCACATATTATTCTTTTTTGGTTATATATATATATATATATATATATATATATATATATATCCTTTTTTAAAGACCAATGCCTTTTAACTTTTTAACACCATAACGTCCATGATTTTAGCCGGTGACAAAGTATTTTTTTATTTGATTTGATGTGACAATTGATTGCATTTTAATTCAACACAAATGCATTTTCTCTTCATAAATGTCCATTATTTTAGGATGGAGAAATAATGTGTTTTTGTGTTGTTTTTTTGTGTGTTTTTTTACACAAATGAGAGATGCTTGCTATAAAATTATACATCAACAGCAGTTAATTTCATAGAATAGGATCGCTTTCCTAACAACTGTGAACTGCACAGCAGTCTACATGACGAACCATTTCCCAGAGCCCTGTTTTTGAGCTTGGAAAACAGCTTTGACCCCGAACCAAACTCTGATGTGAAACTGATTAGAATCAGCACTAGGGCTGGACAATAATTCAATATCAATATATATCACAATATTTTTTTTTTCGATAACGGTGATATGATTTTTAAACACATTTTCAATATTTCAATATACATAGCAGCATTTGTCACTGACTGGCGTTAGTCGCGCAGCCGTCAGAAAGAGCAGAACACAACTGGCTACTGTCCTGATGACGTACACCACAGACACGCAGCCACTGCTCAGAGCAGCGGATCTCCAACGCGGCAAGTTTCAGCCACAGAATGAGCGCCCCTGACCGCAATGCAAATGTGACTGAACGAGCTTCCACAAGTGAGGAGAAAGCAGACGAAATAGTTGATAAGAGAGGAAAGACTAATTCAGTGGTATAAATTCAGTGGTGTTTCGGTGTTTCAGCGTGCTGCAAAATGTGCCGGAGTGTGACTGCCGAGTCCGACTAGCAGCGGGAACACATCAAACGAGGATCAGGAGATAGACTGTGCCGATGCGCGCGTCCGCGGCCAGGAACGTCGCGTCCACACTCTAAAAATAGCTCACCGAAAGTTCTAATGAGCGGGTATCGCTCCCTGTGAATGTCCTGACGCGCGCACACACACGCACACGACGCGCAGAATCCAGTTCTCTTTCTTTAGCGCTTGAATAATAACACACACATTTATGCCAAAATGTCCGTTTTGTCAATTGTATCCTCACAAGAACAGTCTAAATGAGTTATATAAAATCTTAAATGAAAGTTAAGAGTAGCCTAAATGAGAAAATTAAATGCGTAAGATCCTCTCATCAGCAACAGATCTTAAAGGGACAGCAGCCAATTCTGTCTGTCAGTTAAGTTAACCAAAGAACAAAGGGGAACAGAGCAAATTACTCACTGATCTTGTCTAAAGAACGTGTGTAGCTTTAATAAGGATTAATCTATATTTAATTTATAATTTATGCAGTTCAGACTATTTGATAACCTTATTCAATTTCTGTATATTTCAGTTTTATTTACACACAAAACATTAATGGTGAACATTTTTGACTTGTTGATTTTGACTTGTTTTTGACTTTGAATATTGCTACCCATATGCTTTCATAGTCTTGTAGCAGGTATTGAGAAGAGAATATTATTGTTATGATGGGTTATTTCATTGCTTCATGTAGTTTGTTATGGTGCAGTAGCGAAAGACTCCTTTCGCAGATTTCATAGACTTGGCAAATTCATTTTTCAGAAGATTGTAGGAACAGACATCTGTTATGGGCGTTCTTGGCAGTTTTTCAGAGGCTTTTATATTGTTCATATCGGAATTATATCGTATCGACCGAAATTAAGAAATATATCGTAATATAAAATTTGTCCATATCGTCCAGCCCTAATCAGCACCACAGGCTGCAGTGTGTAAAAGTGATTCTACGCTAAAACTGCATGACTCACTTCTCTGCCAGAGCTCTGCCTTCCTCCTCCACATCAAATTTGGCCACCCACAGTCTCCTCAGCATCTTCAGACCGCTGGCGTCAGCGCTGTCGGTGGGTAACGCCAACTCCATCTCCAGCAGACCCTACGAGAGTCAGTCCACAGGTTTAATTAAAACATTTCATAGTATACAGTACTGTCAATACAAAGTAGGGCTGCACGATTAATCACAGTTTCCATGTAATCGCACTTAAACCGATTTGGCTTATCGTGATTTTGAAATCGCAAAGGCTGTGATTATTTGTCGTGCACAGCTTGTCATTGATGAATGGCTCTGTAAGCGCTGCTCCATCTGAAAGCACTGTGAGTTTGAGTCACTAATAACGTGCTTTTGACAAAGAACATCTTTCCAAGCATGAGAAGCATTTATGAGCCTCTTGTCCAACAAAAGACAACATTTAATTACATGTTTTTACTCCAAACTCACTTTGTAACAACAGTTGAGCTCCTCCTTCTGTGAGATGATGTGCTTCTTACACAGAATAAGGCAGTCGTTTGTTTATTAGTCATGTTTAATCAATCAAAGCGTTTCAATCTTCTGTTTATTCAGCTACAGCGATAGGGATTTCCTGGAATGACGTGCATTGTCTACTACTTCTGCGGGGCATATTTGGCATGTGTGTTTGAGACGCCCTCTGGTGTTCAGTTGGATATGTGGTGTGTGTGTGTGTGTGAGACATGTCCTCTGGTGTTCAGATGCATATGTGGTGTGTGTGAGACATGTCCTCTGGTGTTCAGATGCATATGTGGTGTGTGTGAGACATGTCCTCTGGTGTTCAGATGCATATGTGGTGTGTGTGAGACATGTCCTCTGGTGTTCAGATGCATATGTGGTGTGTGTGAGACATGTCCTCTGGTGTTCAGATGCATATGTGGTGTGTGTGTGTGTGTGAGACATGTCCTCTGGTGTTCAGATGGATATGTGGTGTGTGTGTGTGTTTGTGTGTGTGTGTGACATGTCCTCTGGTGTTAAGATGTGTGTGTGTGTGTGTGTGTGTGTGTATGTGTGTGTGTGTGTGACATCCTCTGGTGTTCAGATGGATATGTGGTGTATGTGTGTGTGTGTGTGTGTGTGTGTGTGTGTGTGTGTGTGTGTGTGAGACATGTCCTCTGGTGTTCAGATGGATATGTGGTGTGTGTGTGTGTGTGAGACATGTCCTCTGGTGTTCAGATGGATATGTGGTGTGTGTGGGGGTGTGTGTGTGTGTTTGTGTGTGTGTGTGTGACATGTCCTCTGGTGTTCAGATGGATATGTGGGGTGTGTGTGTGTGTGTGTGTGAGACATGTCCTCTGGTGTTCAGATGGATATGTGGTGTGTGTGTGTGTGTGTGTAACATATCCTCTGGTGTTCAGATGGATATGCGGTGTGTGTGTGTGAGACATTTCCTCTGGTGTTCAGATGGATATGTGGTGTGTGTGTGTATGTGTGTGAGAGAGGTCCTCTGGTGTTCAGATGGATATGCGGTGTGTGTGTGTGAGACATGTCCTCTGGTGATGGATATGTGGTGTGTGTGTGAGACATTTCCTCTGGTGTTCAGATGGATATGTGGTGTGTGTGTGTATGTGTGTGAGAGAGGTCCTCTGGTGTTCAGATGGATATGTGGTGTGTGTGGGTGTGTGTGTGTGTGTTTGTGTGTGTGTGACATGTCCTCTGGTGCTCAGATGGATATGTGGTGTGTGTGTGTGTGTGTGAGACATGTCCTCTGGTGTTCAGATGGATATGTGGTGTGAGTGTGTGTGTGTGTGTGTGTGTGTGTGTGTGTAACATATCCTCTGGTGTTCAGATGGATATGTGGTGTGTGTGTGTGAGACATGTCCTCTGGTGATGGATATGTGGTGTGTGTGTGAGACATTTCCTCTGGTGTTCAGATGGATATGTGGTGTGTGTGTGTGTGTGTGCGTGAGAGAGAGGTCCTCTGGTGTTCAGATGGATATGTGGTGTGTGTGAGACATTTCCTCTGGTGTTCAGATGGATATGTGGTGTGTGTGTGTGTGTGTGAGAGAGAGGTCCTCTGGTGTTCAGATGGATATGTGGTGTGTGTGAGACATGTCCTCTGGCGATCAGATGGAGCAGCATTTACTAATGATCAGCTGTGCTGCACTGACAAACCGCGCATAAAATAATCGCAGCTTAAGCCAAATCGCGTTTAATTCATTCATTGCGATTAATTGTGCAGCCCTAATACTGTCAATACAAACGTGTTCAAAGGCAAGATGACATCAGAATAGTACTGACCCTCAGCGCAGCGTCTCTGACAGAGAAGCACGAGGACAGTAAAGCCTCCAGCAGAACGTCAATCTCAGGCTGTTCGGCGAGCGCACATCCCTCCTGCCCTCCAGCGCTGGTACACAGAGCCGTCAGACAGTCTGATGCCAGCACCTACAACACACACACTGTCACAACACAACTCTCCTCAAATACTGTGCGTGTCGCTTGATTCCAGGCTCTACCTGAAGGCGAATGGTGGACGTGCCAATCACTTTGGTCAAAAGTAGCAGCATACTGACTCTGGGCAGCAGTTCTGGGCCAGTCTGGACAAACAGGAAAACACATTCATTATAAACTCCTGGCGTTTCAGTTATACAGACATGGATAGACTCATTTATTAATTGCAAATCATCTTAAATTCAAGGGCACATGAATGAGATCTTACTTTATAAACATAGAACTGGATTTTTTTTTCTAATTAGATTTTTATTTCATTTTTACTGTATTTTTAAATAAGTAAAAAATATTTAATTGTATATTATATATAAATTATATATGTATGTATATATATATATATATATATATATATATATAAAATGGTAGTAATGATTTTTTTTATTTAATAATGTAATCTTAAGTTTTTTTTATTCAATTAAACTTAAATTATTGATTTAGATTTTTTTAAGATGCAAATGGAGATTCTGTTAAATAACGCCACTGAAATGAAACATTCATAATCAAAACAACAAAATGTATATAATAATATTTCATATCACAACAAAATTCAAATCATCATATCCTACCGCACCTAATTGTGGTCAACCATTTATTAATTCCGAAAACAAAAAGTCATCAGAAAATCACATGAGATCGCTACAGTAGCAAATGACAACCATTCAGACAAATAATAAAAAAAATGTCTTGTTCCAGAAGCCGTTTCAATTGCATATGTGTCACAATAAAAAGATTTTAAAGGCCTGTTCAAATCAAGAATTATAACGATAACTATATTAGCGTCCACACCAGCGGACGATAGTGTCCTGTTTTTTATAAGCGTGCAGCAGTTTTTTCATCTGCCACTTTAATGCTCAGGCTCTTAAAGCAGGATGAATTCTGATTGGCTGTCAATGTTTTTATCATTCATCAGCTGGAAAAAAATCGTTGTGAAAGTGATCCAAAAGATACAGCTTCTCTGTGCCGTTATCGTAATAGCTGTGGTGTGGACTCTGATATTCATCATATAATCAGAACGGATTTTTAGAACTATATCTTTATCACTATAGTTATCCTTGGTGTGAACGGTCCTTAATGGCATTCACTTGCATGCTAATTAGTTTTGTATAAGAACATTTACATGTCAGTTTCTGGCACGATTTTTTCCTCGTTTTTAATATCTGACCAAACCCACATAACTTAGGATCTATTTCAAATCTGAAATCTTAAATTGAATAAAAAAAAATCCTGAATGACTTCAGTTAATGCAAAGTTGATGGATCAATAAATCAAAACCACAGATTAATGACAAAGCAACTCGTTGAGAACCCAGCCGTACCTCGTCTATCACCGTGTCGTCCGAATGCGCCCGCAGCTGTGCGTGTGTGTTGATGACCTGTAGCGCGCGGGTCATCGTGAGCTCCGTGTCCTCTGAGGATCCGCTGCTCTGACTCAACACAGCCTGAAGAAGCGGGAAACAGAAGGAGAACGCCGGCGCTGGCAGGGCAAACGCTTCTGACCCTGCAATCATTGAGAGGTTTGCCAAGTTACAGAAGCTCTTTATTATTTTTTTGGACCATGAGGTCCACATTCTTGCACCAAAAGACCTGTTGTATTTTAATAAATTTTTTCCCCTCTGCTGCGTGTGTGTGTGTGTGTGTGTTATTCACCGGTTTTGGCGTCTCTCTGAGGTGTCGTGTTTGCGTGCAGCAGTAAGATGGTTCGCTGAGTCGCTGTGTTCAGATCTTCTTGAGCCCAAGCAGGATCCAAATCACACTCTGGCTTCAGCTGACGCAAGGTCACATGACCCACGAGAACCGCTAAACATATAGAGAGAAAAACTAATTTGAGCCACATTCACACATGAAAGCGAAAGTAGACATCTGTTATTCACACATGCTAAAACAATCGAAGGAACAGCATTAACCCTGTAAAGCCTGACACATAAAATAATCGACATGAAAATCTTTTTTTTTTTTAAATGGAACAGTTTATCAAACCTTCAGAAAAAAGAAAAAAAGAATAGAAGTTTCCATACGTGTTTTTGAGTATCATATTTGATGCATCAGGCTTTTATGACTCAAATAGTCTGATATAATGAGAATATAGAGCTCAAACTCGAGGAGGAAAAACACCTCATTTTTATTAAGAGGTCCAAACTAAGATGGCCCAAACTAAAAAATATGCAATTTGGTGCAAATGCTGATATTTATTTGGCCAAAACACAAGATGAATTCAATTCAATACCTTTATTTGTCCCCCCAGTGGGGCAATTAGTTTGACAGCATAGGAGCACACAAACTTACAGACACAGATACACATAATATGATAAAATAACAATGCACATTCTGATCAAATTCAATAATGTGTAAGCTACCTTTCCCTCCTTGCATTTAAAAGTTCTGATAATAAGATGATATTTACTAAGATCAAATGTTTTATGATCCGTCTCTGTAGTTTTAAATCATACAATGCAATACAATGATGATTGAGAGATGAACAAATAAATGTTCCTCAAAAGTCTGATGATCAAAATAAAACACTGATGCATGGATAATCAAGAAAACCTCAGTTTCTTCAGTCCAGTATGTGTTTATCTTGAAATATTACTAACAATATTAAAGATAATCTTAAGTCTACTAAACAAAATCATTAAAGATTTCACAGCAAAAGAAACGTGAACCACCATTATACTAAAAGGCCTTTCACTTGCTAATAAAGAATGAACTATCAGGCTAAATTTCAGGCTTCATAAATTTGCACATCAAACATGATACAGTAGTTTTATAGGGTTAAACATGCATTTGCATTCACAAAAACGTACACAAATCATTTATTTAGGTGAAACTCGAAAAATTTGAATATCGTGCAAAAGTTATAATTTTGATGATTATGGCTTACAGCTTATGAAAAACCCAAATTCTAAATCTCGTAAAATTAGAATATTACATGAAATCAATAAAAAAAAGGATTTTAAATACACAAATGTCAACCCTCTGAAAAGTATAATTATGCATACGTATATAGTTATATATACTAAATATATTAGTTTCACCTTTTAATTTGAATTACTGAAATACATGAACTGTTGCACGATATTTAAATTTTTCGAGTTTCACCTGTATATGAAAACAAGGAAAATATGAAAAGGAAGGGTTACCCAAGTAGCGCAGGTGTTTAGGCATCAGAGTGACGCCGATGCGCAGGAACACCGGTGTGACGCGTGGAGCCGCCACAGGAGACTGCAGGAGGGGAAGAAGAACCTGCACGACTGCAGGAAGATGAACCCAGATAAGAGGAGGACGACGGGCCAGAATCGCATCTAACAGACCCATCGCACACTGCAGCTCCACGTCCAACTGAGAGAGAACAAGAGTGGTGTTACACTTAAAGACACTTCAAAAGTGAATCGATCACCTGTTTATTCATGTGCACCATATTTAACTCTACATCGTTCGTGCTCAAACAACAACAACAGAGTCCCTTTTTTACTTTCGGTAAACAGTCAAGTGTAATCTTAATATTTAGCAGAGAGGTATACATGTGCATGAACACATTTTTTAATGTCTTAAACTTAACAATTGGTTTGTTCACGCTGATGATGCGTCTCGGGTGGGTTTTAGTAGCCTGTGGCTGTGACCTCTTACCTCCTGCAATCTCTTGCGGATGCTGGACTCTTTCTCCAGCTGGTTCTGCATCATCTCCTTCTGTTTGCTGGACAGCTGGATCTCCTCTTTGATGCCTTTCTTCTTCTTGATCTCCTGAAGGACAAACACAAGGGGAGGCTCAATCAAAATGCGCGGTATAAAATAGAACACACTACACCAGATACTGTATCCTACAATGCAATGCGCTTAACTTTGTTTCATTTGTCAGTGTGGTGGATGAACAGGATGCTATTATTGGCCATGATTTTTAGTGTCTAGACTTCATTATTTGGTCTAACAAAAGTTAAGACATTTTAATGGTAATGCTGATATAAAAGTATAGATAATATATAAAAAACTAAACACGTTAAATAAGATGTACATAAAATGATCACCATCACTGAAATTTAATTATATATATATATATATATATATATATATATATATATATATATATATATATATACTATATTTACTATATATTTTGCACAATATTTAATAGGGCAGTTAACAGATTGACACTAGGTGCCCAAATGTTTACTAGGGCACGGATAAATCGGCCAGCCCAATAGATCAGTCTATAACTATTTTTTTTTAAATGCAAAACACTATTATAAATTTGCTAAATAATTTTTTATCTTCAACATGACAACTAAATTAAACAGATAATGCAATGAGATGAGAATGTTCTGCATCTCAGTTGGAAATATTTATTGTTGCATACTGTAAATAGTATTTGACTAAACAAGTGTACAGTAACTATTCAGCATGCACACTAGAACATAGTCCAAAACAACATGTTCCCTTTAATATTCCAGCGGATTGTTTGCAGTATTTCTCGCTCACCTCTTGAAGCTCCATTTCAATGATCTGCTCTTTGAAGGAATAAGCCTTGTTCTCTCTTTTCATGTTGCCTTTCTTTGTGCTCTCCTGCTGCGCACTGCCAAACACAACAGCAGTGTTTACAGAAGAACCATGTGATTCTCATCCATTCAATACCTCAAAAAATGAAGTTCATTCATTCCATCTGGACTGATTCAGTTCACTTTACCTCATAATGATGCTCTTATCATAAAGTTCTCCCTCTGGCGTTCGCATGATTGCATATTCCTGACGCGTCACCTGGATCATCGCATGATTGGACAAGCGGTGGGTCACGTGATCCATGACACGTGGCAACAGTTTAGTTGGAGACAGAAGCGATAGAGAACCGACAGCATTCTGAACAGCCTACAGCGAGAGAGAGAGAGAGAGACACAATAACAATCATAAATCCAGCAAAAATCTGACCTGAATCTTAAATGTGTCCCATTATATCAATGCAATAATTAAGATAGTTTGAAAACACAGTATATACAATATATATCAAATAAGATGTATATAAAAAGGCTGCAATACAATTATACTCATACATTTTACACAATATTTATTTATTTATTTAGGAAAATCAGAAAATGGGCATTATTTATTGATAAGTCTGTCAACAGATATTAATCTTAAATACATGCCCTACTATATCAATATGTGTGTCCTACTATATCAATGCAAAATTAAAGTCACAATGAAATCAAAATAGACAATACTATTTTTGCAGTATTTATTATAAAATATTTATCCGTGCACATCATTCTTTTTTTAAATTCATGTGCCTCGTAATCTTGAATCAGAAAAACTTCCCCTCCCTCTTGCAGTGACATCTCTTCTCATCTGTGAAGACGAGGGCGGGGCAACCTGTCACTCACATGAGATCCACCAATAGCAAACCACAGGGACAAAATCAAGCCCCGCCCTACATTTGTTCTTGTTCCAGAATCCGTTTCACTTCAATATTCGTCACAACAGGGAAGAAAAGACTATCGCAACTTCTCATGCCGACTTTAAATGCACCTGATTGTCTGTGTTGGCTTCTAGCAGGCGAGGTAGAATCTTCTCCAGGTGTTTGTCGATAAAATCAGCAGCGTCCATCTTCATAGTGGACAGAAGAGAGGGCCACAACTCAGACCTGATGGCCACTAAAAAAGAAAGAGCGTGATTAACAGCTATTGGGATATTCCTGTACGGATGCAATCAAATCCACTGGGAGAGAGACGGACCGATGGAGGGATGATGGGTAACGATGAGAATATCCAGGGCCAGTTTCTCCGTCTCTGCCGGGTCGTTCCACTGGGCCGCCGCCGAGCAGATAACCCTCAGAGCGTCCAGCAGGATCCGCGGAGCAACATACGAGCGTCCCGTCTCAGTCAGCTCACCCGTCTCCGTATAAAGAGCTTCTGACGGCAGAATCTGATTCCAGAGACGTAAAAATTAGCAAATTCAAAACACGTTAGTGTGAAGTAGCCTAATCGTTCAACTCCTCTTCATCCCTCACCTTGTGTTTGTTAATAATGACACGCAGTTCTCCCAGAAGGCCGTGGGCCAGGCTGGATCCGCCCAGCGAGGACAGTAGCTTCTTCACGGTCTGCTTAGCATGTTTACGCACACACCACTGTCGGGACAGCAGCGCCATAACTGTGGCCTGATGATACATCCTGAGGACGGCAAACAAGGGTTTGAGTCACATGATCACTCACAGATGCTTATGAAGACGGCAAGAGTTTTTGCACTATTGTTGAATGCCAAAATTCACCCCATTTACTTTCTTAACCCCGTTATCAGCTAATTTCAGCAATGCTTTAGTGGGGTCAAAATACCCCCAGACAACACGGAGTGCGTAAAAATGTGTACAGGCATATGAAAACTGTAACACAAGATATACATGTTTATGAATTCTTCTAATAAATAAAAGTAGCATAATTTCAGAGATGTCGAAGTTGCTTTGGGGTCAATTACTAAATTACTAAAACTAAAAATTATATAATTAAAAACTAATTTAAAATATTAATAAATCCTGTAAGATTATATTAATAATACAAAATAATTTGGAAATGAGCAGTCAATATTTTTTTACATAATGAGGTCAAACAAATCAAGCAAATGAAAATTTCACATGCATTTGTGTTTATTAATTTGTTTAGTAGTCGTGTAACAAGTGGTTAAGGTAGAGTCAGCTGATCAAATCCCTAAACAAACACTTTTAGGGTGAAATAAGATCCCATTAGGCTTTATTTTGCATATCACATCCCACTTTTAATGATCCTAGAGTTGCCTTAAAGTTTTCTGACTGAATATTCTTTGTCATTACGAAATTAAAAAATGAAACGTAGAATTGAACACAGGAAATAGAATTCCTTCTGCCAATTTAACGAATAATTAAATTCTACACAAAACATTTCAGGGAAAATAGTAGTGACTCACTGAGACTTGCTGTTGTTGAGTCTTTGTGGCTGATCCATGAACAGTCTTTCACACAGCAGCAGGATGGTGCACAGAGCTGTGGGTAGGGTACACAGGTGTGTGTGTGTGTGTGTGTGTGTGTGTGTGTGTGTGTGTGTGTGTGTGTGTGTGTGTGTGTGTGTGTGTGTGTGTGTGTGTGTGTGTGTGTGTGTGTGTGTGTGTGTGTGTGTGTGTGCGCGTGTGTGTGTGTGTGATCATCAGATTTACTGATTAGTAACTAAAACAGTCAAACAAATTCATTAACATAAATGAAGCTGAAATAGAATAAAATACAAACACTAGATGAAAAACAACTTTAAACATAACTGAAATAAAATAATTTGAAATACTAAAATTACTAAAATTTTAAATTAAGCTAAACAGAAGTATAAAAAAACAATAATCCTTTTATCTCCCTTTATTCACGCTGAAAAAAATCTTCAAAGAGGACCTAATAAGCTTATTTTTACATGTTCAACTTTATTTAGTGTGTAATGTTGGTGTTAAGACCATAACAAGCTCTGCAAAGTTACAGCACAAAGTCACTCAAGTGGGAGTTATTCTCTACATCAGTGTCACTGTTTCTGAACTTCATGAAACGTCTCCATTGTAGTTTTCTTCCGGGAATGGACACGTTACAATATTCCTCATTTAAATAATTTCCACCCATGGTATACTCAAAATAAAGCAGGGGTTTCATAAAGACAGGAACTAAACAGGGCTGCCTTTCGCAAAAACATCATAAGCCTAAGTTGATCGTAGAACAATTGCCATCAATGGTGTCTATAATCAACTTAGGCGATGCTTTTGGGAGAAACAGCTCTGAGTGTTACTGACAGACTGGGAAGAGAGGAGCTGCAACCATGGAGAATATGGGGAAAATGTGTTTTTTGAACATTCAAGCATGAAAATCTATTCTAGTAGAGCTCAAAAACAAAATCAAGACTTTGTAAAAAGCACAATATGGCCTTCATCGTCTAACCGCTTTAGGCAAAAAATATTCCTCCGAGCCACATCAATGAAATCCTAAAATCGCCTCTGGATAAGTTTGATAAATGGAGCGTTTCTGACCTTCTTCACTGGCCTGAGAGAGAAACTTCTCAGTGGTGAACAGAGGCTTCTTTTCATCCAGTATCAGGTTCCAGAAAGACGCCAGCTTCGCTTCTAAAGACACAGAAGAACATGAAGATCACCAGCATGAGACACAGGAGGACGTCAGCAGAGTTTCAGTTGATGTGTTTCCATCTAAAAGTTGTGAATTTAACTTGTGTGCAAACTTGAATATCGCAAGAATATTTGCGAATAAAACAGCATATCCATACCATGTGTTCAAGAGAACTTAATCATAACTTCCTGGAAAGTTGGTGCAAATGATATGTAATAAAAATGGAAGTTGCTGCAACCGGGGAAGCCATTGTAGCTCTTTTTTCCTTCATTATAAATGACTTGCGGCTCAGAGCGACAGAGGAAACGCAATAAACGATGTTGTTCTCTTGCGTTCGGGTGCTGGTGTTTGGGAACGCAATCATGTGAGACGCTTTTGGAGGGAATTAAACCAAATCATTCTGATGACAGACTTTGGCTCAAAGTGGTTTCAGAACCACCAAACAAACATTTGAAATGCCGTGATGCGATTGGTCTGCTAGTAAAGTCCAGTTATCCAACCAATCCTCTTTTGAGGCAAAGTCACAAAAGTTTTTTGTTCCGCATCAAGGTAAATTCAGTAAATGTGTTTCCATCATAGTTTAAGCTTACAGGTGAAACTCAAAAAATTAGAATATCATGCAAAAGTTATAATTTTGATGATTATGGCTTACAGCTTATGAAAACCCCAAATTCAAAATCTCAAAAAATTAGAATATTACATGAAATCAATTTAAAAAAAAGGATTTTAAATACAGAAATGTCGGCCCCCTGAAAAGTATAATCACACAGATATATATATAGTTATATATACTAAATATATTAGTATCACCTTTTAATCTGAATTACTGAATACATGAAGTTTTGCATGATATTCTAATTTTTCGAGTTTCACCTTTCTTCTTATCAGATAAAAAATGTATTCGCCTCAATTGAGTGCATTAGTTTTTTACGTGGATTTTTTTAATTTGATGTTTCAATCCAGCGTTTATATGCAATATCCCAAAATGTGCACAAAAATAGGTGTGAACGCTCACCAGACACAGAGTCGAGCACAGACAGCCGACAGAGCAGCACAGAGGCGGTCACGCCCTCAGACAGCAGTGCATGCTGGGTATTCTGGGCAGCAGCTTTCTCCACAGTCTGGATGAGGAGAGGTAGGAAGTCAACAGCCTGACTCAGAGTGTCACCTGAACAGAATGAAGACACACAAACGCTGTTTATTTTGTCAAAACATCACCAGCACAAGTATAAACCCATGTGAAACCACCCAGCAGTCCGACTGACCTTTGAAAGCCCCGATCATGGCCTGGAGATACGCCTGACGCACGAGGGACGTGGACGTCTTGAGGCCGAAGGCTTTTTTAAACCATTCCCTCAACTCTGAAGGTACGTTCACCGTCAAGCGGCCCGTCCACTGAGATAACACAGACGCCGCATGTACCAGTGTCCCCTCATGGACTATAAACACACCAATACAACAATCAGCAGATATTAGACTTTTATGCATGTTTAAGAAATATTAGACCTTTTAAGATTGCTTAGTGTAAATTAAATTACAAGTTTAAGACCAATTTTGCTACAAAACAAAGATTGGTCCGACTTTATATTAAGTGGCTTTAAGTACTATGTACTTACATCAAAAAATAAGTACAATGTACTTATTGTGTTCATGGTGTATTGTAAAACACTTTTGCTGCTATTGAAGTGTGATACGGGTGAGGTTAGGGTCAGGTGCGTGTGATACGGGTAAGGTTAGGGTCAGGTGCGTGTGATACGGGTAAGGTTAGGGTCAGGTGCGTGTGATACGGGTAAGGTTAGGGTCAGGTGTGTGTGATACGGGTGAGGTTAGGGTCAGGTGCGTGTGATACGGGTAAGGTTAGGGTCAGGTGTGTGTGATACGGGTGAGGTTAGGGTCAGGTGCGTGTGATACGGGTAAGGTTAGGGTCAGGTGCGTGTGATACGGGTGAGGTTAGGGTCAGGTGTGTGTGATACGGGTGAGGTTAGGGTCAGGTGCGTGTGATACGGGTAAGGTTAGGGTCAGGTGTGTGTGATACAGGTAAGGTTAGGGTCAGGTGTGTGTGATACGGGTAAGGTTAGGGTCAGGTGTTTGTGATACGGGTAAGGTTAGGGTCAGGTGTGTGTGATACGGGTAAGGTAAGGGTCAGGTGTGTGTGATACGGGTGAGGTTAGGGTCAGGTGTGTGTGATACAGGTAAGGTTAGGGTCAGGTGTGGGTGATATGGGTAAGGTTAGGGTCAGGTGTTTGTGATACGGGTGAGGTTAGGGTCAGGTGTGTGTGATACGGGTGAGGTTAGGGTCAGGTGTGTGTGATACAGGTAAGGTTAGGGTCAGGTGTGGGTGATATGGGTAAGGTTAGGGTCAGGTGTGTGTGATACGGGTAAGGCTAGGGTCAGGTGTTTGTGATACGGGTAAGGTTAGGGTCAGGTGTGTGTGATACGGGTAAGGTAAGGGTCAGGTGTGCTGGTATGGGTAGGTTTAAGGGGGGGTTAAGGTGTAAGGATTGGGTCAACAGTGTAATTACAGAAATTAATTACAGCTGTAATTACATGCAGGTATTTTCAAAATATAAGTACAATGTAAAAACATGCATGTACACAACAAGTCCATTATATCAAATTATTAATTTCAAGGTAAGTACATAGTACTTAAAGCCACTTAATATAAAGTGGGAGCCAAAGTTTTCATATTAAGTAGGGATGCACCGATACTAGCATCAGGCCCGATACTGAGTTCATGTACTCGTAAAAATGCTCTGATACCAACAACCGATACCAGGCAGCGTTTGTACACGTGTGTCCAGACAAAGAAACAGTGACAACAGAGAGTATAATGGGCATAAAAAAGAAGGCTGTGGAATATTAAACAAAATATAGTAACAACTATATAGCTGTGGTGCTCGAGCTGATAAGAGAAAAAGGCGCAGTGGATTGAGCGCGCGGCGGCACAGATGCGCGAGCTGGTTGAGCGCATCCCTTTTTCACAGACGTCAGTGGAAAGTTTATAGTTCAGTCGAATGTCAATGGCAAAGAAAATATAATGAGGCATGTAGTTTATTATTAACGTTAACTGAGAGAGAGAGAGAGAGAGAGAGAGAGAGAGAGAGAGAGAGAGAGAGAGAGAGAGAGAGAGCGAAAGGGGGAGAGAGAGAGAGCAAGAGAGAGAGAGCGAGCAAGAGAGAGAGAGAGCGAGAGAGCAAGAGAGAGAGCGAGCGAGAGAGCGAGAGAGAGAGGGAGAGAGAGTGAGAGAGCGAGAGAGAGTGAAAGAGAGCAAGAGAGAGAGAGCGAGAGAGCAAGAGAGAGAGCGAGAGAGAGAGAGCGAGAGAGCAAGAGAGAGAGCGAGAGAGAGAGCGAGCAAGAGAGAGAGCGGGAGAGCAAGAGAGAGAGAGTGAGAGAGCAAGAGAGAGAGAGTGAGAGAGAGAGAGCAAAAGAGAGAGAGTGAGAGAGCAAGAGAGAGAGCGAGAGAGCAAGAGAGAGAAAGAGAGATCGAGAGCGAGAGAGCAAGAGAGAGAGCGAGAGAGCAAGAGAGAGAGCGAGAGCAAGAGAGAGAGCGAGAGCAAGAGAGAGAGCGAGAGAGAGAGAGCGAGAGAGAGAGAGCGAGAGAGATAGAGCAAGAGAGAGAGCGAGCGAGAGAGAAAGAGAGAGAGAGAAAGAGAGAGAGAGCGAGCGAGAGAGAAAGAGAGAGAGCTAGAGAGCAAGAGAGAGAGCGAGAGAGAGAGAGCGAGAGAGAGCAAGAGAGAAAGCAAGAGAGAGAGCGAGAGAGAGAGAGCGAGCGAGATAGAGCGAGCAAGAGAGAGAGCGAGAGAGAGAAAGAGAGCGAGAGAGAGAGAGAAAGAGAGAGAGCTAGAGAGAAAAAGAGAGAGCTAGAGAGCAAGAGAGAGAGCGAGAGAGAGCGAGAGAGAGCAAGAGAGAGAGAAAGAGAGAGAGAGCGAGCGAGAGAGAAAGAGAGAGAGCAAGAGAGAGAGAAAGAGAGAGAGAGCGAGCGAGAGAGAAAGAGAGAGAGCGAGCGAGAGAAAGAGCGAGCGAGCGAGAAAGAGAGCGAGCGAGAGAAAGAGAGAGAGTGTTAGATTTGGATTATATATAACTAAATCGTATATGTAAGTAATACATGAACTGTTACATTATTATACATTATTACAGGACGTTTGCAGGTCAAGAAGTTCAATGAACGCAATCATCCAAAGCACGCCCCGAAAACCAGCGTCTCCGCGCGCAAATATTGAATTGATTTGTCTTTCGCGTCTCTTGCTTGTAGTGACGAATTCAAGTGAACGTAGACAGTGTATTCAAACGGGGTCCGTGCGTTCGGCTGTGTTTTAATGTTAATCAAACAAAGGACAAATAAATGACTCACTGCTCTTGACTAAATAGGCTACCTTTTCTAACTTTATAAAAACATCTATATTTAATTTATATGCATATGTAATGAATATGCAGAGTTTTTTCACATTTGATTGATTACTGTAGTTTTTGTTTTTTATCAAAATTGGAATAAAGAATTCATATTTCACTGGTGTCTAAACATTTGCACCACTGACCCAATCCTCAGCACTGACCCTTCTGGACCTGCTCTAAATATGTGCTATTAAATGAAAGATAAAATATGATAGAGCAATAGAATGAAGAAAGTAAGTAACAAAAGCTCATACAATGCATTACGCTGTCTTAATTAAGCATGAAAATAACTGAAGGAAATATTTATTTGATGAACAAATTAAGCCAACTAATATGATTTTTATTATTTTGGTTTCTCTACCAATACATTTAAAAATTACAAATGCAGTGAAAATACATGTCGGTTATACGATATCGCCGAGTACCAAAAATTAAAGTATCGATCTTGTTCTGAAAAAAGTGGTATCGGTGCATCCCTAATATTAATTCATTAAATGGCAAAAAATATATAATCTTGATATTTTACTTTGGCTAGTTGCATGGTTGCAAATATTTCTCATTTAATTTAGTTTAACTAGATGTACTTCCATAAACAATTATGAAATGCAAGACCTTTTAAGATCGTTTAATCTTAATTAAATTATGAATTTAAAACCAATATTCCAACAAAACAATTCATTTTAAACCTTTAAATAGCAAACTGGGTAGAAACAAAATCTTGATATTTTAAGTCAGGGTCAAAACAAACGTTTTGTCAACATTTAATTTAAAATATTTATTTGAAGTCCCACTGAGATTTTAAGATAAGGGTTATGACAGGGTTATAATAGTTAACTAAAACTGAAAACATTAAAAAAAACATATTGGCTACTTAAGATAAAATAAACGTTAAATAAAATAAGGGGGAAAAAACTTAAACTTATTTTATTTCAGCTATTTGCCATAGAAACTCATAGAACCATAGAAACTTCTTATTTCATTTAGTTTAACTTGATGTTGTTAAAAAAAACTTAAATAAGAATTAATAAAAATTGACAAACACAAAATTAAAATTAAAACGAAAATGGAACATGTAAAAATAATAACTAATTTAAACTGTTAATAAACAATATAACAGTATCTCAGTGATACTAAAACACTGTTCAAAGATTTAACAATGAATTTGCATGTTTAACAGTTCTCAGGCATCAGTTAACAGTCATGACAAGTAAACATAAAACTTTATAGTGATTTATTTTGATTTTTGATTTTAAAATAATTAATTTTTAATTTAAAATAACAATAATTTAATTCATTATTAGCATAACATCAACTCACGAACCCCAGTCCCTCCAAAAACCCCAGTTTATGAAAGTAGTCTAAATGCTCTCATACTAATGTGGATGTTCAGTGTTTAAACCAGTATGAACAAAGTTCATTAAAAAGTTCCTTTTTAATGTGATTAAAAACCAGTAGGTTTCTCACCTTCCTGTTGCAGGTATGGAATGAACATCACAGCCACACTGGAGCTCAGAGACTGAGAGGAAGTGCCAGAGACGGCGTGATGACTGCAACTTCTGATTCCTGTTTCAAAAACACACATAAATGAAGCTTAATATGTTAAGTTACACAGAAAACCACTGGAAGAGCAGTGCAGCAGAATGCAAAAAAAATTTGGTTTCCAGATGGAAATTAGCAGTGATCAAAAGACACTTTTAATTCAAGATTAGCTATTAGAAAAGAAAAACAGTGTGTAAAACCATTGCTGTCCAAACAGGCGTAATGAGCATGTGAGAGATATTCACCCGAGAGAACGCTCATCTTCTGGGCCACAACAGACAGCTTCCCCTCTGAGCCTGTGCAAAACAACATCAATAATTAGGAATATCCGCAGGATCTGGTGATGTGTGTGAAATTATGTGTAATGATTATTGGATGATGAGCTTCATATTATAATTTTACTGAGATTACTGGTGTGGTTTTCCATGTTATTTTTAAATAATTATGAATTATTAATAATGGTTCCTATTATTATTATCATGTTAAAAGCAGTTTTTGCTGCTTAATATTTTTGTGGAAACTGTAATACATTATTTTTAGGATTCTTTGATGAATAGAAAGTTCAAATGAACATTTTATTTGAAACAGAATCTTTTGTAACATTAGAATGGTCTTTACTGTTTTTTTAATCAATTTAATGCATCCTTGCCTAATAAAAATATTATTTAATTTTTTTTAGTATGTAGTATTATTTTACTTAACCGTAACTTTTGAATGTGTATTTTTGTAAAGTTTCCAGAAAAATATGAAGCCGCACAACTGTTTTCAACATTAATAATCAGAAATGTTTCTTGAGCATCAAATCATTATATTAGAATGATTTCTGAGGGATCATGTGACACTGAAGACTGGAGTAATGATGATCTTAATTATTTGAAAACTTTTGATTGGTAGTGTATACATTCACTATTTAAATGTGAATGATTTTTAATATTATTTCTATAAATTTTCCATTAAAAGAAATCATAATTTTAAGAGCACATGACCGTTGAAACCCTGAAAGTCGTCACTGACCTCCGAGAATGGCGAAGAGGTGTTTGACGAGGTCCTGGACGGCGCTCGGGTCGCTGCACTGTTGGGCCAGATTCTGAAGGGCCGCCACCGCCTGGTCCATGAGCTCTGGGTTATTGGACTTCAGCTGACCTGAAACACACAGACTTCACATTAAACCTGCATGTGACACCTCAGACCAACCTCTCAATCATACTGACGACGACTCACTAGAGATGCCCTTCCCAATGTCCAGCGCATACTGACTCAGGTCAAGCGTGAGAGACGCCAACATGGAGGAGATCGCTGGAGGAAAGACCAACAGAGATGGACACATTCAGAATTAACAATCAGTATAGTAATAAGAAATATCTTGTTCATGCTTGGTAGACAAGAGGTTTCCAAAAAATTTTAAAAAATAAAATAAAATAAAAAAAATCCTGCAATTGAAACTAATACACTATCAATATGTTTCATGTGAGCATTTCTATAAACAAAAACATTATCAATGGACTGGCAGAAATACTCTTTTTTAACTATATTATTTTGTTATATTTGATCTTTTTAATAGTTAAAAGTAACCAGGGTTATTATATTTAACTAAAACCATACAAAACATTTTTGTTGTTGAAATAAAATAAACATTAACTGAAATAATATTTTGTATATACTAAAATAACTAAAGCTAAAATAAATATTAATAAAAAACACATATAGACATACTTTTTTTAACTTTACAATTAGTTAACTGCGTTAGTTAATATAAAAAAATACTTCTAATTTGAACATTTACTAATTCATAATTAAAATCAAAAGTTGTCTGTTCATATTATTTAATTAACCTGAACAAACAATCAACAGTAGTATTTTATATATTAATATTAATATATTTATAAATATTGAAATAAATTCTAATTCAAAATATTAATAAAAACAATAATAGTATTTCAATCGTACAATAATGGCACTGACAGAAACATTATATCATAATCATTTGTTCTGAGCAGCAATGAAGATATCATGACTCATCTGTGTGATAATGAGTGACACTGTGAGGTAGTGTGTGATGATCGCCCGTAGTGTCTCACTCACTCTGAATGGAGTTCTCCGGGCTGCGAAGGAGAGCTTTCTGTAACGTGGGCAGCAGTTGCTCCTTAAACTCAGAGTGAGACATGTGACGAAGCATTGAGGCGCTCTTTTCCTGAAAACACATTCAGCTTTAGGTTTTATGATCTCAACATTGCAAAGAGTATTGATTCACACAGATTCTCACCAGTATATGCGGATGCGGTCTGGTCTTACTCATGAGGACCGTCTTCATGTACAGGTCCAAGAGAGCCGCCTAAAAACAGAACAGTGTTGATATTGTTCAATAAAAGTTAAATTATGAAAAATATTTTTTGTCTAATTAAATAAAAGAAAAAAGAAAGCTTATAAAATGATGCCTTGGCAACTAACTGAAATAAAATTTAGTTCCTTCATGAATCTCTAGAGGGCGCAAGTTTATAGGTCCTTTACATGCAATCTGAGAGCAATCGCATCATTACCGCATGCAGCCAATGAGCTTGCTGCTCAACATTTAAATAGTCTGGTTCATTGCTTGCTGTAGACGAGAACTCCTCTGAAACCCTTCACCTCCCCCACCTCCACCTGCCTAGATCTGCTATGGGATTTATGTACGTCTTATTAGGGCAGCCCCCAACTAAAGATTCTTCAACTAGTAGTCGTTCATTTAAATGTATAGTCGCCTAATCGCACATTTACATTATAATTAAATTATTTGCATGTACCCCGGGGAAGGGGGTACCGGTAAAAGTAAAAAGCAATAATTATGAACGAGTCCGAAAAACAGCAAAGAGACTCACTGAACGTGAAAAAAAAAAAATTTGTAAACTTAGTATTCTCCGAGTCAGTTTCGGCTGCTGACTGGCCATCTCCACAGTATAGTGGACGTGAGAAACGCACGTTTCATACAGATTACATAGAGAATATTTCTTTCCGAATTTGAATTGATTAATTTAAAAGTAGACACTTCAAGCTTTCTGTAGACATATAGAGTATCCCTGTGAGGCAATTATATGCTTGTATGAGTATGTGTTTTGGTTAATTTTTTTTAAATGATTCATTAAAGTTGTTCTCGGAGATGCAGATAGTGTTTATTTACAAAAGCAGGAGTTTTGTTGTTGTGACAACAAATTAATTTTTACAGTTTACAAATAAAACCCTTTACAGTAAAGTGGTTGAAGGAATATTTCACCCATGGGAACATTAATCTTTATTGAAAGTGGGTCATATATGTAGTCGAATACAAAATAAATTTGAATTTGGTGCCTTATTGACCGAGGAAAGACAGAAAGTAACTTTAGGGCGCATTTGTATGAAAGACAACAACTACCACAATGCACCACATTGCAAAGCTCCGCAAGCCACTCCCACTAATCCAGAACAGCGTCTATGAGGTATCCGCCTGTCAGAGAGATCACTCTTCCGTCTACAAGGCTAGCTACCACCAGAGCTTGAAATTCATTTCACACAAAATTTCTAGTTAGTTGGCGAACTCATTAGTAAATTACTCCTCGTTTGTATTGTTGAGTAGCCCAGCTCGAGCCAGTCCGGGCTACTCGTCCGCGTCAGCTCTGCTGCCTCCTGTTCCTCCATCAGCCTCAGCTGCTCTTCACTATATTGCGGATTGTAAAAGTAGCCACGAACATCTGGTTCGAGCATCAGACTTTCAAAATCCTCCTCTTCCATATCATATTGAGTAGCTACATTTCGCCATTGTAACTTCACATCTGGCTCCACAGCGCCTGTTAGCTTAGCTTCCAAACAAGATGGAGGATATTGTTTTTAGTTTCTGCAAGTGAAGTCCCACCCACTGATCTGTAAAAGGTCTGTAGTGTGAGTGGGTCCCACCCCCTGGAAAAATGAGGAACGAATGTTTGTAGTCTCAACCCCTTTACAAAGATATGTGACTTCCTGCTTAGAATGACGCAAAATGGCGATTTTTACATCATTATAAACAGGAACTGCAACACTGAAATCCTCATGTCTCTCGTCTCAGGGGAAAATGAGGGAATAATGCACGACCATTCAAAAATATGACTGGGTTTCTAACGATACAAAGCTTAATTCAAATGGGTGAAGTGTCCCTTTAACATTAGGCAACTACTAACATGTTTCAAATGATAAGCCATATTTGAGGTCAGTGAATGATAGACAAATATTTGTATCTCCTGCCCGACACATGGACCAGCCATGTTAATGATCTGTCTGTCACGGACTGCGTGACTTCGCCACTTTGTGTGGAGGTTTTTTTTTTTGGTGACTAACCAAATAATTCAAATTTGGTCAACTAAGTCTCTTCTAGACTAGCCAACTAACATTGTGGACTATTAGGGGGTGACGCCCTTCTATTTACGCAGCAGCAGCAGCATATATTGCATGCTCACAGCAGCGTGTCTTTATATCTATTAGTGGTAGCAAGACCACACTTGCTCTGCAGCAGGAATCAACAGCAGTAGATATAGTCCGCCAAGACCAAATATATCAACATAGCCATATTCAATAACATTCTAAAACTATTTTGTGAGTTGTCATGATTGAAGTGGAAGTTCTAAAATTACTAAAACTAAAATAAATTAAAGCCAAAAAAAAAAAAAGACAAAAGCACATCAAAACTAAAATTAAAAAACATAACAATAAAAGCTTAATCGAAATATGATTAAATTCTGAAACATATATAAATACTTAAACAACATTGAAACAGAAGGACCACTACAGTCTCGTGGCATGTGAAGCGCCGCAGAGGTTGAGTTTATCACCTTGTGTTTGTTGATGGTGGCGATGTCTTTCTGCGCAGTGCAGAAGTCCACACACAATCCCAGCAGAGGTACAGACACACAGCTCTGATCCAGACTCAGCAGAGTGCTCATGTACTGATCCACCAGACCCGGGGTCTGCAGAAACAAAGACAAATTTTACAAATATAAAACTAAAGGCTGTACATATATATATATATATATTATATATATATATATATATATATTAGGGCTGCACGATTTGGGGAAAATGTCGTATTGCGATTATTGAGGTCAATATTGCGATTGCGATATAATAAACAAATGGTTTCATGAGTCAACTTGCTTGGTTCTCAAGGAAAATGCACACACAGATTAGTGATAATGCTGAAATGTGTATTTCTCAACTCAAACTAGCAACAACAACTAAATGATTGATAACACCTATAATTATCAATAAGTCATTGATGTCTGGATAAAAATGCCCCCCCCCCCCCACACACATACACACACACGCAATTTTGAACATTAATTATAGCCATCCAACATTACAACGATTCCGTCATTACAATTGAAATCTATCAATTTTTTAAAAACATTTATTAGGCTTCAAAAAATATAACAACTTCCTGTCTAACAGGTAGGACATATACAGAACTTAAATAAAGTTATCAAACAGTCTGTGCTGCATTAATTTTAAATTATATATAGACTAATCCTTATTAAAGTTACAAAAGTTATTTAGTCAAGAGAAGTTAGTGTTTTCTCTGTTCCCCTTGTTCTTTGATTAACTTTAACGACAGAGATAATTAGGGGCTACTGTGTACCGTCCCTTTAAGACCAGCTGCTGCTGACATGCGCCTCATTCTCTCACGAGTCACACCTCTTTACGTTCATCATAAGACTGCTCTTATGTTATGAAGATACTTGACAAAAAAGTAATTTTGGCATAATTGTGTGTGTTATTGTTCATTCAAGCGCGAAAGAGAACTGTATTCTGGCGTGCTGTCTTTCTTTCTGTGAGTCACAGTCAGGACATTCACAGGCAGCGCACTCTTTTTTCTCGTGTCACGCATGAATGGTTAAAAGCATTTGCATGAATAAGAGCGGGATCATGTAACTAGCCAAATGATGACAAAAATTAACAGATGCTGCATTAATAGCCCTAATTTGTTTAGGCTTTTTCATATAAAATTGCAGCATTTTTCGTCATATAATCGCATAGGCTTGACATTGCGATATGATTAATTTTGCAGCACTAATATATATATATGCAGAAAGGAGGAAGTAAACACTTTATCACAAAAGATTTCCATTTCAAATAAACACTGTTCTTTTTTTAACTTTCTATTCATCAAAGAATCCTGGGGGGAAAAAAGTATCAAAGTTCCACAAAAAAAAAACTGTTTTAAACATTGAAAATAATCATAAATGTTTCTTGAGTATCAAATCATCATATTAGAATGATTTCTGAAGGATCATGTGACACTGAAGACTGGAGTAATGATGCTGAAAATTCAGCTTTGATCACAACACAAGTATAAATTACATTTACAAGTATTTAAATAGGAAACAGTTATTTTAAATTGCAATAATATTTTACAAGATTACAGTATTTTTATCAAATAAATCTTACCGGGACTACATTTTTAAACGACACTGTATGAGACATCAGAATGAATTAATTTAACGTTACCTCCTTCCACAGCTTGTTAAAGCGTTTGCTGATTGACTTGAGCGCGTTCCCAGAAGCTCCGCCCACTGCTTCAGCCAGCAGCAAACTCTGAACCTCAACCTGATTGGAAAAGAGAATATGATTGGATAGATTGCATGTAGAGATCTCAAAAACATTAAATAAAAAGAAAGTCATACAGGTTTAGAACTATGGCTAAACTGAGCTATGATTAATAAAGACATAAATGCAACTGACCAGTTTCTTCCAGTTGGCACCTTCTCTCTTGTCTGCGGTGGGAAACACAGTCTGAACGATCAAACATGTCCATGGCAGGGCGCAGCAGGCTCCTGACGCTGTGCTCTTCCTGGGGGATTTTTTGACATTATATCATATATATAGATCGTAGCTTGGGTAAACTTGCATCTGATAATGGTAAGATTTGTGCAGTCACTCACCCAGGCATCACGGCCCTGCTGATCACCCCGCAGCTGAGCAAACCGGGGGGGAGGTTGCTCGCCATGGCATCAGGCTGTGATTGGATGAGCTCTTCGATGACCGAGAGCAAAGCTCGCCGAGACGCGGCATCCCTGAGAAGACAAATCAAATCCACCTTCATAAGAAGGACACTCTCGCATGTTTTTAAGAGGACTTGTCACAATATTCCTCATTTAAATAATTCATACGGAGGATAAAGGGGCGGGGCCTGGTTGAGTTAGTTAGTAGTGTGTGGAAACTGGCGGTTATGGTAAGAGGGGAGACATTTCCCAAACACACTCGAAGCGCTCGACCAATCACAACACACTGCTCCAGCCGACCAATCAGAGCACAGTGTGCTTTTCAAAGAAAGAGGGGCTTCATAGAGACAGAATCTAAACAGGGGTGCGTTTCCCAAAGCCAACTATGGTCGCAACTTCCGTCATTACCAATAGAGTTCAATGGAAATTGTGATCATAGTTGGCCAACGATGCTTTTGGGAAACGCACCCCAGAGCGTTACTGACAGATTGGGAAGAGAGGAGCTGCAACAACGGAGAATATGGGGAAAATAATGTGTTTTTTGAACATTTATGAATGAAAATCTATTCTAGTACAGTCCAAAAACAATATCAAGACTTTGTAAGAGGGCATAATATGATCTCACTAATGAAGGGGGGTCCAAGAAGGTCCGCGGAAGAGTTTAGAGAAAAATTTTGTTTTAAATGTTTTTTTTTAAATAAATAAAAAAGGTTCAAATGATAACATAAACAGTTAAATGAAAAATTTAAATAAATGAATTGTTAAAACTTATATTTTTATAATTTAAAAAAAAATGTAAATTAAAAAAAAACTACAAATTAGATTATTATAAGTAAACAATAATATTGTGTTTAAAATAAATAAATATTACAAATTTGATTAAAATAAATGAGTGAACTATAAAGGTTGAGTTTAAATAAATAATACACAATTTTTTTTAAGTACTGTAGTGACTAGAAAGCTTAAAACTTACAAATATTTTCCAAATAATACTTTAAATTGGTATAGTATAGAATTGAAATTTAAATAAATTGGGCCTTTATACATGAACATGTATCTATAGCTGCCTTAAAATTTCTGATGAGGGTGTGTTGCGAGGACGATCGTATTTGATTGTCCGTAGCCTCTAAAAGATGGAAACCCCTGCTTTAATGGACAGATGGGAAGAGATCGCTCACACACACACACACACACACACACACACACACACACACACACACACACACACACACACACACACACACACACCTGTATCTGTGCAGGGTGAGATAGAAGAGTTTGCACAGTCCTTTGATGGCCGGCTCAGGAAGGTCTGAAGAGAGAATTTAACCACAAGCAATTACAGACTTCAAACAGTTCAGACAAAAATTAAAGTCATTTTCTCACTCTCACATCATTCCAAACTTTTATGACCGAAACTTCTGAAAATGGGCATGTGTAAATCAGATTTACAGAACTAATGCAGAGCTTGAAATTTTCACTGAATAAATTTGTGCCTAACGCAGAGTTAACATACACTACTGTTGAAAATCTTTAAATGTTTTTGAATTAAACTAATACTTTTATTCAGCAAGGACACACTGAACTGATCAAAAGTGACAAAAGATATTTATGATGTTACAAATGATTTCTGTTTTAAATAAATGCTGTTCTACTGTATATAAAACAAATCAAGGCTTCCACAGAAATATGAAGCAACTCTACTGTTTTTAACATTGATAATAATCAGAAATCTCAGCAAATCAGCATATTAGGCTACGTTCAGACTGCAGGTAAATGTGGCCCAAATCTGAATTTTGTGCTCAAATGTGGCTCAGATCTGTTTTTCTCATAACAGTGTGAACAGCACAAAAAACATCAAATCTGATCTTTTCGATTCCGATATGTGCCACTTCCATATGCGGTCCTAAATCCGATACAGTTTTGCAAGGCATCATCAAAACATTCCCCGGCATTATCAAAACAGTCGTGAAAGATATTCAGTGGAAGGACAGCGACGTGTCAGAACTCATAAGTTTTACATGTTTAAAAACTCTTTGTTTTTTATATGGCCTGCGCTTAATTTCGCTGGCTTCGGTTGCAGATCACACCATAAATAAACGCTTAATCGCTTTCTTTCATGTCTTCTGTATAATAGCGTGCTGTGTGACGTCTTTTTAGCGTTCTTTAATGTGTAATGATGCTGAAAATTCAGCTTTGATCAAAGGAATAAATTACATTTTACAATATATTCACATAGAAAACTTTTATTTTAAATTGCAAAATTATTTCACAGTATTGCAGTTTTTACTGTATTTGATGAGCATAAGAGACCTATTTCAAAAACATTTAGACAAACAACAAAAATATTGCTAACCCAAAACTTTTGTATGACTTTGTGTACGAGTGGTACGGACAACTGTTATGAAGCTTTATCAGTGTTTTTATGTGACTTTTGGAGCTTGCAACTGAAAAATCATATTATTCCTTTAGTCTGATACAGCAACAGATCAACTCACCCTTTCCTTTTACACATTCCTTCAATTCTCCAAGAATTTCCTTGCGCTCTTTAATGCTGGATGAAGTGACTTTCACAGCGAATCTCTTCAGTGTGTCTGAAACCTGCCCCTACAAACACACAAATAACAGCCATCAGAGCGCTGCTGATCTAAATAAAAACATGTATATCATATTACATTGGAGTTGTATTTAAAATCTGGGTCTGTTTCTACCATCTTAAGCACACAGAAGCTTCTCATGGTAAACATTGTTTCCACTGCAATGCTTATCACTACTTTTATTGTTACTATATTAAAGCTCGAGAAGACATCATATTATAACATCATCGCTGTTATAAAACAACACAATAAAAATGACAACGATTTTGAAAGCATCATATACTGACAGATGGATATTCATTTATTATAATTTTATATTAGTAGTTACATTATGATTATCGTGGTACAGGTGATTGTTTGACCAGCTTTGTTTATTTAGCACAGTATAATTACACTGCATTTTGAAGATCATCATGATAATACAGTGTTATATGTTCAAAAAACATGTTTTTTACCATGATACCATGTCCACAAAACATGGTACTTCTAGCACTTTCTTAATAGAAACTGAAGTGAATGCGTGTTTGAGATCAGCAGATACACATTTAAGAGGGTTACACACTTACAACAGGCTCAATCTCTCTCACACTACAGTATAATCATAATACATGTGCTTATTGTGCAATTCAGCCATCGTTAATGCTCAGTTTGTCGTTATTAATGAACATTTATGCACTAAAGCGCGCACAGCGCTGTTTGGTGTGTCTGAACATCACGCGCTCGCAGATCACACGTCATCTTTATGTGAAAACTCATAAGAAAGTGGTGAGATGCAGAAGAAAAGTTTGTGTTATAATGATCATGCAGCAGCGGTTCGAATCACACCAACCTGCGTGTCCGCCGCCATCTTGCCGGCCTCGATCTGGAAAGGATTTAAGTCGTCACTTCCGGAGTCATTACCGTCCTCAAGAGCCACGTGCTTCTCAGGGTTTGTAATTTCCGGATAGCGCCTCTAGAGGGCGCCAGTCCAGCATGGGGTCTAAAACTTTTTCTCTTCATTTTATTATAAGCTGTCTATTTATTAGATATAGTGTTTTTTTAATCAATAAACATTCAAATGAAAGAGACCAAGTAAAATAAATAAGTATAAAAACAAAAAAAACTAGCAAACAAAAAACCTACACACCAAGTGTTGTCAAAAAGACATGTGAGGATTTAGTGTACTGTCTTTCGTACAAATGTCAAAGCAAAATTGTTAGTATATTACTTTAATAATAATAAAAAACAACATCAAGAGGAAAATATTCAGTGCATTAAAACACCTGATTTATTTGTATATAATTGCATGAATTGAAACCGTAACCGATACACACAGAACAAAATGTGACAGTGTTACAGGAGAAAAAAATATGCATAGCTGTTTTCACATTGGGTATATGATCAAATTTGTAAAGGGATACTAAAACACTCATGAACAGAAATAGAAAAGCGTCAGATCGATTTATATGATAGAAAATCTCAAAATAAACAAAGGCACAACATTCGACCAGTGTAAATGTGTGATTAAAACAGGACATCACATGATCCTAGATTTCCACCGCACGTTCTTTTGGCACAAAGCGATTAGGAGCAAAACTAACAGCAAAAGACAGGACGGATTATTACAATTGAGTTATCAAAGAAAAGTGAATGTAATAAAGCAATTATCCTCTACTTTCAAAGTAGTGTTCTGAGACTGAATCACATGTACAGATCTCTGGCACATCGGGTCATATAAAAGCTTTCATATAATAAACACTTGCTGGTATGTTCGGCCAATGCATCCAATAAATCATACTTGCAATCAGGCATCCAGAAAGCCGCATCATTACAATAGATATCAGGGACCGCATATATAGATAATTTGCAAAAATCACTTCTATTCCAGTGACAACATGTTTCTTAAAATACAAGAAAGTGTTCATCAGTTCACCCATCTGTAACATTAAAGCAAGTTTTCAAAACTTGCCCTTTAAAATTACTGAAAGACACTTAAGACTTCCATGCAAAATGAAAGAGAAAGAAAAAAGTATTAATATAGCCTACTATAATATCACAATATAATAATACAGCAGTTATATTGTAATATTGTCTAGAATTGTCTCTGAGAATGAGCAAGACAATATCGGATATTAATTTCCAATCAAATCATATATTGTATTCAAGGGTTGAAAATTGCACAATATTGTCACAGCTATAGATGAGCAACATCACATCTTTGATTTCTAGGATGATTCGAATCATCAGTGGTTGTGTAAATTGTTTTGTGAATAAAAACCTATACAGTTATTCGTATTACAAAACATTTCCCAAGATTTCATGTGACTGGTTCATTCAAAGGAATATTATGGGTTAAATATATACAGTATATATATATATATATATATATATATATATATATATATATATATATATATCATGGATCATATATCATAGTTAACTACTTTCAAAACTGACTGTAAATACATTTTTCCGAGCAGAAATGATTTTCTGTGGTAATCTTATGCTACAGATGCAGTCCATAAAGATTAAGTTGTATTTAACCCCATATATTCCTTTAATAAAATACAACTTCAACATAGATTAGAAATGTCATGTTATATCTTGTATGCAAAACTACATGTTTAGTATAAGTCTTTTAAAATCAGTCAAATTTGTAATACAAAACAAGGCACTAAAATTAGCAATTCGTCGAGGTGGAATTCAATGTTAAAATGACGCAAATGCAGCAAATTGATCTTTTTATAACCAGGTAAAGCCTACAAATCTGTCAAGAACACGTCCGGGTCATATTTCACTCCAAAATACAAAAAAAATAGCAATAAATAACAATAGATTATATTTCGCTTAAAAGAAAACGAAGCCTATTTTAGGACTAATAACAATGAAGAATGTATCTACACAATGGCAATATTTGTTTTACTAAGTTTAGTTTATTCAAATTTAAAATAATAATAAAAATATTGTTATTGGACAGATTTTTTATTATATTACAGTAATAAAAATTAGACATTATTACATTGCAATAATGAGAATTTGGATGAAAAAAAAATGTGACTAATTATTCTGAAAATAATGCCACAATACAAAAAGTTCTTAATAGTCCTAAAATGTTTTTACCGCTAAATATAATTCCTTATTTTTCCTTTTGGTTTGGGGCTGATATATGACCTGGATATTTGTTCATGAAATTCACCCAGGGACTATTGGCTCAAGTTGGATATTTCCAGTTGTTGTTTGTTTATCTCAGTTGATTGTGTCTCAAACCTTCATTTCCCATCATCCCCGCAGAACCGTTCTCTTCATCAAACAGTTTCTCTGCAGCTCAACCAGTGAGCAGAATACATTTTTCACGCACTTTCTAAAAAAACCCCGCTAGTTCAAACATCTCCTGAACTTTCCTCTAACACCCTCTGAAAAACAACCTGGCTTTTGAGAGCATGCATCACTTCACCATCGTTTCAACCTGACCAGCAACGTCATGTAGGGATGTCGAGAGTCAGACACATAAACCTGAACGACAAACACACACACACACACACACACTTTACACTAAATCATACTTCCATCAGTTCCATCAGGCATCTTTCTAGCTGAACAGCTTGATGAAGCAGCCCTGGCAGTAAGGCTTGTCGTTCTGCTCTTTAAAGGTGCCCTTGTTGAGCTGCTTAAGGCAGAAGGCACAGACGAAATGCTCGGGATGAAACTTCTTGCCCATGGCGGTGATGCAGCGGCCCGTAATGGGTTTCTGACAGCCGGAACACAGTGACCCGCGGCGGGAGTGATAATGGACCTCACAGTAGGGCTGACCGTCGTGCTCGAAGAAACTGCCGTTGATGAAGGGTGTGAAGCACTCCTGAAACACATCATTACTCATTAAAGTACTGATTTACGGACTTTATTTTTCTACTGTTTTATTGTCTATTGTAAAGCACTTTGTGACCCTGTCTGTGAAAAGTGCTGTATAAATACATTTTACTTACTACTTCTGCTCACCAAGGCTGCATTTATTTCCTTAAAAAGTCATATTGTGAAATATTATTAAATAACTGTTTTTTAAATAACTGTAATTTCCTGTAATGCAAAGCTGAATTTTCAGCATCATTACTCCAGTCTTCAGTGTCAAATGATCCTTCAGAAATCATTCTAATATGATGATTTACTGCACAAGAAACATTTCTGATTATTAATGTTGAAAACAGTTGTGCTTTACATGATACATTTATTTCAGGATTCTTTGATGAAGAGAAAGTTCAAAACAACATCATTTATTTGAGATGGAAATAAATCTTTTGTAGCATTATAAACACCTTTACTGCCACTTTGATACATTTATAAAAATAAAAAAAACTGACCTGAATTTTTGAATGGTAGTGTATCATGGTTTCCACAAAAATATTAAGCAGTTAAAAAAAAAAAATCAACATTGATAATAATGAGAAATGTTTCTTGAGCATTAAATCATCATATTAGAATGATTTCTGAAGGATCATGTGACACTCAAGACTGGAGGAATGATGCTGAAGATTCAGCTTTGATCACAGGAATAAATTACAGTTTGACATATATTCAAATAGAAATAAGTTCTTTTAAATTGTAATAATATTTCACAATATTACTGATTTTACTGTATTTTTAATAAAATAAATGCAGCCTTGATGAGCAGAAGAGACTTCTCTATAAAAATTGTAATCACTCGAAACTTTTAACTGGTAGGGTATTTCCAAAACCAAAGCAACAAACCAACAAAAAAATAATATTCTTCATTATGTTACACGCACCCTGCACACAAAACACTCTGGATGCCAGAGAGAGCTCAGGGCAGAGATGTAGTTCTCCAGGATGGCACGAGCACAGCCGCCACATTTAGGAGCGAAGAGGTCAAAGTAGTCTTTACGACAGTACGCCTTCCCATCCTTCTCATGAAACCCTGAAGAACAAAGATGGATTTATAATTTATAAGTGTGCAATAATAAAAAACAAAGAAAAAATTGAGCTATGCGTTTACTCGCCTTCAGGACCGAAGAACGCCCCACACTGCGCACAGAAGAAGTGTTCAGGATGCCACGTCCTGTCTAACGCCGTTACCACTTTCTGTGAAGTGAGAAAAATTAACACATATGTTTTTGTGGAGGGTTAATGTTTTGTGTTAACATCTGTAGCAGGCTGTCAATTACCACACAAAAAAATATATAATTACTATAATAATATAGTAGCACTTCATTTTACAGGCCTGTTTCGCATGTCCATACGATGTACTTATTGTAGTAATGACTCTAACTGGGTAATATCCCTCACTGAGGCATTAGATTTTATGTGCTTTTTTTGCTGTTCACACTGAAAAATCTAATTAATCAATGAAGTTACAAAGTTGGTTCTCACATCCAGTATGGGTCCGTTACAGTAGTAGCAGCGTGGAGAGAATAAATGGTGGTAATCTCTCTCGCAGTATGGTTGTCCTTCTCTCTCAAAGAAGTTTCTGGAACCAATCTCCTCCTGGCAGTGTGTACACACAAAATGCTCTGGATGCCATGTGCGCCCCATGGCAGTAACTACCTGTACAGAAACACACACACACAACCTTTGTTTAGATGTGACCAACTCTTTCTACCTAGACACACAACATATTAGCTTGTTTCCGCCACAGAATTTTTTTCTCACAATTCTGTGACTTTATTGCGACTTTATATCATGCAATTCTGGCTTTATATCTCACAATTGTATGTTATAAAGTCAGAATTGCGAGATATAAACATGCAATTGTGAGAAAAAAAGTGATATAAAGTTGCAATTACGAGTTATAAAGTCAGAATTGGTAGAAAAAAGTTTGTGCATCCCTCTATCACTCTCACCTGGCCCACAATGGGTTTGCAGCAGGCACCACAAACTCCTTTAGCAACCGTCTGCACTCCCAGCTTGTGGAGGTCAGACTGAAGACTGCCCAGCATGTTGTCTAGTTTATTAACCTGTCCGTGTGGACCCTTCCCCTGGGCCATGATCTACAGATAGATAGGACAAAAGACAGAGAATCAAAATAAGTCTTCAAAACAAAATGTTTACTCACAAGCACAAAACACAGGGAGCTTTTTAAGCACCTAAATCTTAAAAAAACATTGAGTCGTCAGTTTAAAAAAATTATAATAATAAACGGAGCAATTCCAATAGGGTCCTCACATCATCGTTGCTCTGGCCCTAATAACTATGATAATATAGTACCACTTTATTTTACAGTCCTGTTTCGCATGAACTGTAGCAATGACAACCCCCTAACCCAAAATTATACCAAAACAACGAATAGCGAATATTTAAAATTGTATGATACTGACAGCATAATTTTGTAAATAATTGAAATCCAATCAAATTATTGTCAGACCAAGTGCTTTGTCCAAACACTTGCTGATGTGCATCTAATTTAATCTAATATTTATGACCAGGACAAGAGGCTGAGGGATGCACACACACACACACACACACACACACACACACACACACACACACACACACACACACACACACACACACACACACACACACACACACACACACACACACACACACACACACACACACACACACACACACACACACGTCTGGTTCGCTATCTTTGTATGGACTCTCCATAGGCGTAATGGTTTTTATATTGTCCAAACTATATATTCTGTCCCTTTACACTAACCAAACCACTAAACCAACCCATCACACAAAACTTTCTGCATTTTTACATTTTCAAAACACATACACATCTCTCCAAGCCCTCAAGCATACAACATTCAATTTAAAAATCACAAATCAATTAAAGTTTTGTGATTTTTCTAGGAGAGGACAGTAAGACAGGAGCTTAGTCTATGACAGGACTTCTGCACCTGCAACGGAGGGAAGAGCGGGTCGTACTCCGTCTGGCAGCCCACTGACGCCAGCACTTTGGGCGGGGTCACAGAGGCAGGTGGCGGGGTGGGTGTGGGCAGGGGTGCAGGATTGGGTTTTGGGGAGGGAGCTGGAAGTTCCACAGGTTCAGGGGTCGGGGGCTTGGGTGGAACTGGAGGTGGAGGTGGAGTTGGCTGGGGAGGAGGTGTAGGCTCTCTTGGAGGGGGGGAGGGTGCAGGTGGTGGGGAGGGGGCAGGTGGTAGGGGAGGAGGCATAGGAGCAGAAGCTAATTTGACCGGAGTGGGGCGCTTTGGTTCCTCAGCAGGGGGAGGGGGGCGAGGGATCGGGGGAGATTGGGGAGGTAGGATCACCTTCCTCTGAGGAAGAGGAGACTCAGGAGGTATGATTATCTAGAGGAAGACACCAATCAGATGGAAGAAGAGAGAGAAAGAGATGGAAAGTAGGAATGAAGAAGAAAGAAGCAGGTGATTATAGAGAAATTTTAAAGCAATTAAGCAAAAGGAATTTAATGGAAACAATGTGCAAATTCTTCCCGTCTACCTTATCCACCTCTTTGTTGTGGTCTTCCCGTGAGCGTTTGGGGTTGGACATGACGATGACGCCTTCTGTGAGCCAATCATCCGGCTGCTGCTTTTTTGGACGATCTTTACGGGCTATTCCCAGCTTTCCTTGCAGTTCCTCAATGAGCCGGTCCTGGGAGTTGCTCTTGTGGAAAATCAGGGGACCCATCTTCTTACGTATCAGGCCATCTCGGTACATAGGGTGGACATTTTGAATCTCCTTGGTGCGTCTAATCACTGATTTGATCTGAGACAGCAGTAAACTTCTTGAGATGGCAAAAGCCTTGTGAGAATTGGTGCTTATTTCCAAAAGAAACCAATCACAACAAGCAGGGAAATAGGGAAGCATTCAGATGCGATCCAGTTGCAGAATCCGAAAATGGTGGTAGTTAACACTGGTTATCAAGTGCACAGAGGTACCACTGGTTTTCAAGTGCACACACAGCAACACTCAAGTGCATCTGCTTTTCTTACAGTTACAATTTACCATAAATAAAGTGAAAATTAAAGAACAAGAAGAACGATAATTTAGGGTACAGAGTTAGGAACAGTTCCAACTTTTAGCCAACTGTCTAAAATGTTTAATTTACATGCTGGCAAACAAACCACTACAAACTTTGTTTATAACTCCAGACCACACAGCATTCTCAATCAACAAGCATTGCAGTCTCATCCATACGTGTCCTGAGGCTGAGATCCTGTCCATTGTGCCAGCCATATGAAGCATGGGATGGTCCATTTGGCCATCTGGAGTTCCAGGGCAAGACGAGGGAGTGAGAGAGTCATCCATCCAGCTTGCTTCAGTCATGGGGGTCATGGAGCCATCAGGTCCTTCATAAGCCATCTTCAGCTCCATGTCAGCCCAGTCAATATCACTCCTGCAGTCCGACTGATCCTCCAAGAGCCCGTCCCCCATTTCGCTCTCCGTGTGTGTGTATAGATGAATGTCGCCGCGATCCGCCGACACTATCGTCTCCTCGTATACTTCTGGTTGTGCTCCTAAAGTGAGCCGTGAAGCTGCGGATGCTGTGATCTCATTCTCAGGCCTGCTGAAGCTCATGGCAAGAAGTTTATCTAAGGCGTCGTCAAGAGAAGGCTCATAGGTTGGTGGTTCAAGTCTAGAGGGAGGAAGGGGTTTGAGAGAAACAGATAGCTCAGGCTGTCCTGATGATGGTTTTGGGCTTGGAGACTTGGGAACCGCTAGAGATTGGGAAGAAGAAAGGACTAGAGGAGGTGAAACAGCTTGGGGAAGAGACAGAGATGGTGATTCAGAGACTGTAGGAAGTGGGGATCTGGGAAAAGATCTCACTGGGCTCAAAGGTTTTGCTTCAGAACTGGAGAAATACAGATCAATAGATGCTGGTGTCATCAATGGACTAACTCGTTCAGGGGTTCTGCTGAACGCTGGGGCACTTATTGGACTAGAAGACTTGTGGAGAGGTGAATAGGACTTCGGACCAGAGCTTGACATTTTGGCAGAAGGATTTCCCTCCCAGATAGAACAAAGTTCCCGAACTCCGGGTGCTGTAGTCGTGGTTATAGTCTGAGACAAAACCACTAGAGACTCCACTTGGGAGGAGAGCTGGGAAGCAGAAACATCAATGGCAGAATCCAAGCCCAGGTCAGATACCGGAGAAAAACGAGGACTGGATGCTGCAGGTGGAGACAGTTGAAAGGAAGGCTTACCACTAGATAGTGGAGGCGCAGCCCCCGGTTCACCAGATTCCTCCACAATGTGCAGATCAAAGTTTAAAGAAGTGGAGAGACCTGGGGAATATCGGCTTGGTTCCACTGGGAGGGCATGGGACAGGGATTTAGACACAGCAGTCGTAGGAGGAGGGTGGATTTCAGCAATGGTAGTAGTTTGCTCAAACATTGGCTCAGAGTTCAGGGAGCCTAAGGAACTTGGCTGGAGACATAAAGAGGGCACAGGGGTAGAAAGAAGGGAAAGAGAAGAGATTGACAGATTAAGGGATGCAAAGAATGAGAAATAATTAAGAAAAAGCTTCAATGAGATGTACAGAACAGCTGAGGAAAAAACAAAACAGATTCAGGACGCAATGTTAAAGTGATGAAATGAAACTAAAGCTAGAAGTAATAGATGAGCAGGAAAAGGTTTACAAATAAATGCACTGGTAAATTTTGTGAAGTTCTGATAAAGACCGGCCAGGGCTGAGTTTCCCTACAGCAGTTTAAGCCCAATAAGATTGTAGACACCATTGGCACCAATGGTCTCAACAATCTGCTTACAATGTTTTTGGGAAACGTAGCCCAGATTGTCGAGCAGTAAGTCCTGAAAATAGATCACCCAAACAACATAGTTCGGCACACATTCCCAGACACAACGTCTCTTCAACTCACTTACACTGTCCTAGTAAAGCACACACACGAACACACATACACACACTCACATTGCTCTGCACCTTAAAATCTGACAAACAGGCCATGAGCTCATCCAGTTCTCGTGTAGCAGAGGTGGCTGATATTCTGCCCTGCTCTTCGGAAGGTGTGTCCACCTGTCCATCCGTCAAATCACTTCTCAGAGCACAGGGGCTGGACCTGTTTATGCAAATTACATTAAATTGCATTCCATTAAAATGCACAATGCAAATCCATGTTTCCCCATCTGGAGATGACCGTGCTGGTGATCTTACGTTGGGGAAGGCACAGAGCTTTCCAACTCATTCAGAAGACTTTCCACAGTGGGACGACCATCTTCTGTCCCCTTCGTTCCGTTCCTCTGAGGTTTGTCCTGTGCTGCTGGTGTCAGTGTGATCCCTGGGTGGGCTCCATTTTCCTGTATATAGTGGGCAACACTGCAAGGTGGCAATGGGGGTGCTGCATCCTCTGCAGAGAGATTTCAAATTACAATTATATGGTTTTATATCTTATTTTTTTGCATTACTTGCACCACTATTGGTGTGAACAGGCCTTAAGTGTGTCTATTTACCTGTACTGGAGTAAGATGGGGCGTTTTGTTGTACAGCATTAAGTTCCAGAAGAAGGCGGTCCAGTTCAGACAGGTTGCTGCCCAGGGCAGAAGTCATGGCTGTGGATGATGAGTCTGAATGCTTCTGCTTATTAGGAAAACTGGACAAATAGAAATGTGCCAATAAGGGTTTAATTTTACATCATAGCAGGACATAATAAGTAGGGCTGTGCGATTAATCGTAATTGATTTTTGATTTCGATTCTGGCTTCCAACGATTATGAAAACAAGATAATTGAGGTTTTGAAAACACATGTGTAACAGTATATTGGATCCATGCATTAGCTCTTAAAGTGACAGTAGCCTAATAAACATGCTGCAGTCTGTCATAAATGATAATCAAACAACAAATGACAAAGGAAAATCACTCACTGATCTTGACTGAATAACTAAAGTGGCTTTAATAAGGATGAATCTATATTTAATGTACAGTAAGACTATGCAATGTTATTTTACATATTTGATTATTCAATTTTTTTGCTGTATGCTATTAGTTATCTGAAAACCACTGTTAGTACGTCTTCCTGAAAACTTAAAACACTATTTAATTTGTAATTTCGTTCTGTATTTATTTGTGTTTTGTTTGCAATTAGTTTCTTTGTTCTTATTGTATTGCTGATTGTTTACTTGTCTTATGTAATTATTTCGAGGACCTTTTTCTTATGTTAGTTAACATAGTATTAGATTTTGCTGAAATATCGATACTTGTGAAATTTTACAGATATTTAAAATGACTTATATCGTGAAATATGACTTTGATTCTATCGCCCACCAATAATCGTGTTAAATAATAGTGATTATGATTTTTGCCATAATCGAGCAGCCCTAATAGAAAGGATATTATGGTAGATCACACTGTAGAATGACAGATAACCATTTTGCTTGACTTTTATTAGAATGAGCTGTCAATTCTCATCTGTGGTACTGTAACTCACCTGTAAACGTGGTCTTCTTCTGTATGCGAGGCTGGTGGACTTCTGTCCCGAGACAACGTGCTTTTATGAGCAGGGCCCAGAGACTGGATTTCAACAGAATAAAACCAAAATGCATTCATTTTTATGCAAATCTTACTGAAAATTTAATGCATTGCAATACATTGATTCTCAACTGCTGCGTCACAATCCAAAATGGGTTAATTTTTCAGTTTATAAAAAAAAAAAAATTACTGCAGTGGCCTCATGAAAAGCCTATTATTTAAATAAAATAAAATAAATAAATAAAATCTAAATAAATACTTGCTACAAAAATATGTAACATTTTATTTGTTTATCTGCATGTCAGTTGACCATAAGCCAGAGAATCATTACTAAATATTTTAGGTTGAAAAAAAGGTTTGGGAATCCTAAATGTTGGATAACCAATTAATGCCCAATGCAAAATATGGGTACTAAGTAAAATCAATAGAGAACCACAGATAAACTACATATTTTTCCCCATAAGCAAGAACAAGACACACTGAGATGACGTGATTATTATATGTGACCAGCTTATTTTGGAAAGCCCCAAGATAGTTTGTGCTGAACCTGTTGTGAGGAGCGCTGGGAGTCCGACCGGGGCGAGAGGGATCCGTTCAGGGCCTCAGCTGAGGGGGGAGGGGGGAGGGGAGGAGGAGGGGAGTCATCCTGGAAGAGGTGCCCTCCGGAGGGGTAGGAATAGGGCGTCTCCTCGGGTAGAAACACTGGGCACTTGGAGATATGGGCGGTGGAAGACTCGAGATCCGCAAGCAATGCGTCTGTGCAGAAAGATGAAACAAATTCTTTATTGTACAGTGTCTTCGAGTTACTTCAGGGAAAGAATCAAATCCTTTAAAAAAAAAGGTTTAGTTCAGTTTAGTCATAATATAAAAGTATGTTTTTCTGTTCTATCTTTAAGACAGGAGGGAGTTTTGCGTTTTGAGTTATTTGTTTCAAAAGACCAATAAAAGATAGAGTAAAAAAGTTTTAAAAGTAAAAAAACGAAAAAGATTTTTAATGTTTTAGAAAGAAGTCTCTTCTGCTCACCAATGCTGCATTTACTATGTGGTCAGAAAGAGTAATATTGGGAAATATTATTGTAATTTAAATAACTGTTTATAATGTTTTAAAATGTAATTTATTCCTGTGATAAAAGCTGCATTTTCAGCATCATTACTCCAGTCTTCAGTGGCACATGATCCTTCAGAAATCATTCTAATATGATGATTTGTTGCTCAAGAAACATTTATGATTATTATCAATGTTGAAAACAGTTGTGCTGCTTCATATTTTTTTGGAAACTGCGATGTTTCATTTTTGGCAGGATACCTTTATTAATAGAAAGATTTCATTTAAAAGAAATCTTTTGTAACATTATAAATGTCTTTAGAGTCAATTTTGATAAATATAATGTGTCCTTGCTGAATAAAAGTATTAATTTCTTAAAAAAAAAAAAAAAATTCTTACCAACCCCAAACATTTGATGGTAGTGCATGTTTGTAAAGACAGATAATCTTTTTATAATAATGCAGCTAGACACAAGATCAAAGAGGAAAGTCTGAAAGAACAATGAACAGGGTTAAAAATAAAAGACAGTAGCATGATATTTCTCTCCATCAGAGAGAGAGAAAAAGAGCGACAGCGTCTCCACACACAGATATAATGTTTGCTTGTGCAACTCAGTCGTGCATTCCAATCTTTCTAACCATCCTCAGTCATGTTACTAAATACAGTCCTTCAGCGCAGCTATGCCAGCTATAGCGCCAGACCCGAAGACCCTCTCTGAGGAGCTTTTCTCACAGAAACACTACGGTTCGGTTCAGTTTTGGGTAGTCCACTACCTATTGTACCTAACAATAGCCCTTAACTATAGCACAACACTGTTGTATTGAACCGGTTTGGTCTGTGTCTCTGTGTTGTGTCAGCTGGCAGGTAAAACTCTGTGATGAAGCGCAGAGACCCTGTCAACACATCCGTCACACTGAGCTGTCCTGCAGTAAGAGTTGAGCAATGAACCCAGTCTACCCTCTGCAAACGCTGTTATTGATGAGTGACAGATTTGTTGATTTTAATAGCAGCAATGTAGCATTGAACCATTACACCATTGTGCTCACTTTTACAATGGCTTTGACTGCAACCAATCCGATCAAACTAAAAATGTGCCCCTTTTTTAAATAATATTAAAATAGTACTAGTTTATTAGTTAAAATTGGTGTAGAAACAACTTTAAATCAGAAATTGTTAGAAAATTTCACAATTAATTACTAAGAAATGGCAAGTAGCACATTGAATTACACATGATGCTTTTGAAGTAAAAAGACTGAAATTCTATTGTCTTCTAAAACACTCTAATAATCTTTGTTATTTAAAACTTTGACAAATATTTTTCACAGTGTACTAATAATAGCAGTTTGTGCGCTGGTGTTATAAATTATTTCAAACATAACTGCATAATTCTATAATTGTAATCACTGCATGATTATTATTTAAAACATTATGGGGTTGAATTTACAGGAAAAAGTAACTATTTTGTTATATACCTTTATCATTATTAAAGATTTTGGTCATACAGTCCATGCCTACTGTAAATCCAGCTTGTCCTTTACATGCATACAACCGCCAACAGAAACTTTGGAAAGACAGACGGAGAGACCGACAGAATCTCAGACGTGCAGCTAGTCTAAAAGGGCCAAATAAAGCTCTTACCTCACTCTTTTCTCATGCACCTATTCATGCATTCATCCAAGCGGTCAATAATAGCCTGGAGACATGCAGCCGTCACATACCGTACAGGCAGAGATCTCCTCACACACAGCACAGTGAGACACCTGAGCTACTGGAACTCTTACATGAGTAGACACATCAAAGCCAACCTCACAGCAGACGCTATAAAAACGTGATGGTTGAAGAGCAACTACTGTATGACGAGAACGTAATGACACTCAGAGATGAGTGTATGAAACACTTCACTCTTTAAATCTAGTGCCGATGGAGTTCAGCTTCCATACAGAGTCTCTGAAATCTTGATAGTGTTCGTTTACAGACAGTTAGTGTTGACAGTCATGGAAAACCTGGAAATATCACGAGATGTTATGGAAATTCTCATTTGTTCTCTAAAGCTTTGGAAATTGTATATAGTTTACGTGTTTTTTTTGTATATGCATAAATATGCAGGCATGTTAATGTTACATATATGACTAGTTAATGTGTACATTTAAAAATGTAATAAATGGTTAAAAGGTCATGCCAAGTCATCAAATTTCAGTCAACATTTTCTAGTCGCTCAGTTCTAAAATATTTTAGTGGCTAGAGATGTTTCCTGTGTAAAGTCAGAGTTTTGTGATTTCTGATTTGATTCATTCAAAAGAAACATTCAGTCTGATTGATTCAATAGCAAATCCATCTGAACTTGAATGATTTTTACGATCCATTTCAATCAATCTGAATCTAAATGATGTTTAAAAAGGATTAATTTAATCAACATTATTTATAAAAAAAACATATCCAGAACAAACAACTAGTCATTAGAGCTACATGATTAATCATTAAAAGATTGCAATCTCGATTCAAACACCAATGCAATCTTATTCCTGAATATGATTTGGCTCAATGATGTACGATCACATCGAACATTCAGATCTAAAAGTGACTTTAAAAAAAAAATTTAGTCATTGAATCGTTCATTCAAAAGAGTCCTTCAAAAACACTGATTCATCCAGTAATGAAACATGTGTGGTCTTTATGAGTGGGTCACTGAATCATTCTCTCAAATTAATAAAAAAATGCTTTATTCAAATTAATTTAATATTTTTTAAATAGACTGCAGCAAGTAATGTTTTGTCAGAACCTCTAGTAAATTACACGTTTTTGTTTAGTTGTCCATTCAGGATCTTAGCAGAATTGTGATCTCTATTTTAAACACACACAAAAAAATCGTGATTCTTAGTTTATCCAGAATCATGCAGCTCTACAAGTCATGCAAAAGTCATGGAAATTCACTGGAAAACTGACACAACACATTGAATGCATTTTCAATGTGTTGAATGTATTTATTGAATGCATTTTAACTTTAAACAGAAACCATCTCTATACATATCTTTCTTGAATTCACTCTATTTTTAACAGTGAAATGGAGTACCGTCTGCTACTATCCTGGTCTTGAAGTTACACAAGGGTCAAAATATACTACATTCGCTTAATGCATGAACGTTGCTTACAGCGAGGGCAGAAACTGTGTACTCACGGAATTTAGAGTATTCCAGAATGTATCCCAGTATTCCGTCACACCTGAGTGTGACCACACGAGTGTGTGTGTGTGTGTGTGTGTGTGTGTGTGTGTGTGTGTGTGTGTGTGTGTGTGTGTGTGTGTGTGTGTGTGTGTGTGTGAGAGAGAGAGACGGACAAGGGGTGGCAAAGCCACACACAGAAGACGGCTTGCAATTAACCCTTTCTTGCTCCGACAACTTTAAACACCAACAGTGTTTACAACATTCTGTTTTATGGCTATATTCCACATTTTAGTACAGTCATAAAAATGTTAATTGGAATTATGGGAATTACACCATGAACAAAACATGGAATGAAATGAAAACTCTTCTGGATGCTTTTCATTTGCTTTGCAAACAAAATAAATAAATAAATAAATGAATAAGCAGAATTTTTCCAATTAAAAGGTTTGTAAGATCAAGAGAAGCATGAGTCAAACGTATGCTCTTACTTTATGGAGACCTTTTCACATCATCAAGCAAAATATGTGAGAAAGTCAGCAGATACAGCAAGTGCTCCTTAAATGGCAGTCGGGTGTGTTTTACTCCCAGGAGCCTCTTCCTGGGAAACGTCTGCCTGTGTGCTGATGTCAGCGGGACTGCTGTGGGACTAATTCTGGCATCATAAATTAATCTGAAATATTAGGTGTGGTCAATTAAAAACTGCATGCAAAATGTGCATTTAAAGACTACTAGTTTGAGGCCTTTTTACAAAACACACACACACACACAATCAGGGAACGTCCATGTTTAACCCCTGCTGTTCAACCGTGAGGCAGTATACAGCCTGTCTATTTAAAGCATGGAGATCAGCGCGTAAGTCAGTGCAAACATACTGAAAATAAACTGCGCGACTCTTCAGGGCCCTAGAGGACCTGCACCTGGTGCTACGCGCCCACCAGAACCATTACAACCGTCAAGAGCATATATACTGGCAATGCCACACATGCCTAAACCATTGCATTATATGCAGCAGAAGAGATGACTAATGGTTTTATAGCCGTCTAATGCAGTGATGCATGACTGATGGGTCATGGCCAAAAATAAATTACAGGTGGGTTTGATTTGGGTCAGGGAAAATCAATGCAAATAATAAAATGTGACTGACTGGTCACCTAACTGACTTAAAATGGAAGAGAAAATGTAAAAACTGTGGACACATCAATGGGAAAGTGTGTCCAAACTTTTGACTGGTACTGTATTATAATATACACATAAAGAAAATCATCCGATATATCGATATCAGACTTTTTTTACTCCTCAATATCAGTATCAGTCCCCAAAAATCAGGCTCTAAAACAAACTACTCACAAATACATCCATGTGGTAAAAGATAGTCAAATTACATATATGTCAACATGGACAGGTTGTGTGACGTGCCCTCATGCTCGAAAAACATAGGCAAAACTACACAAAGTCAAAGAAAATATGATCCAGATTACAAGTTGAAATGAATATAAGCATGAGTTAAATCAGTGTGTTTTATGTGGTGAATTACCAGCTGACACCAAAAGACTTTTACAAACCAAATCAACACACATTACAACAAACGATCATTATGATTTGTTTATGCATGCATATTGAAGTGCCCCAATTATTCTTTTTGGGATATTATTACCTTTCATGTAGTGTGTAATATAGCTGTTTGTGAATGTAAAGGGTCTGCAAAGTTGAGTCATCAGTAATTCCAGTCTCACTTCCTGCTCGAACATATGTAGGTTTAAATAAATTTGCATAAAAATGCCAGCCAATGCTCTTCTTCGCCCCGCCCTCAAACATTGTAGTTGTATCAGAGACTGGAAGAGTTTGGTTTGTGTTGTTCAAGTCGAGAAGACGCTGTTTTCTGCTGCCAAAGCAAATCCTTGATGAGATTGATACGGTAAAACCCACGCCTTTGTTACTGTTCAATTCACTGTGAATTAAGTGCTGAGGAAGAGCTGAAATTCAGATGAGCTAATGAGTGTTTGGTTTCTGACACGCGCTGTTAAGTGGTCGACCAATCACAGCTGGGCCGTCTGACCAATCAGAGCAGAGTAGACTCTCGGAAAGGAGGGGTTTAGAGAGACTGAATCTTTGAAACAACCGTTTTCAGACACTTTAAATGAGGTGATGTGCAATTTATATTGTTATATTAAAGGTATAGCGGAGGATCTTTCCGAATTTTAGAGAAGACCCGCCCTCTCCAATTTTTTTAAAAATGCACATGCGCAACACTGTATTTGCTCCCGAGAGGGAACGCCTATTAAACTTGTTGAGTGACCGAGGACTCAAGACATGATATGCAATGGAGAAGTAGCTTGTTGCATTTGTGTAATAAATACTATGGTGAACACATTGTAATTATCTAAAATGAACACACAAGGTTTTAGAAAATTTCAGCGTGATACCATTTACCATTTGGTCATAAGGCTACTTTAGACAAATTGAGATGTTTACCGTGTCTACGCGGTGCATGACTTGTGCCAGGGCTAGCATCGCTAATCATAGCTTACATTAACTTTTACTAGCAGTGATTTTAAATGGATTTCTCCAAATAGCATGACAAACTTTACCTGTCTAGTAGAATCTTCGCGACTGCGGCATCAGTGGGAAGCCCAACCTGTGCTTTTAGCGCACGCCAGCGTGTGAAATATTCACCCAAAATCAAACTGGTCTTGTTTCTATATTCTGCGGCCTTTCTCTTCTTATCATACACTTCGTGTACATTTTTTCTCTTTCGACCTCAGCCATTTTCAAAGGAATGCCTGAAACCGTAACTCATCACACATAATACAGCTGAAAGTGCGCATGCGCAGAAAGCGAAAACTACATAGGGACGAGCACGTACGACGGCCTTACGTAAACATATCACCAGAATGATTGACACTTAGGTGGACCAATAGTATAGGCTACCCACCCGGAAAAAGAAAATCCTCCGCTATACCTTATATTAAAGTGTTTTTTAACCTTCAATCAAAAAAAAAGTTTGCCTCTCGTTAAATTTAATTAATTAAAATAAGCAAAAGTAACATTATTGTTTAATATTTTGTCACAACTTAATTTAATTGTGTTCAATCAACCTAATACAAATAAAACTGAAGTTTACTTAATTCATTTGTGTAAAAACTACATGAATCATTTTTGTTGACAACTAACTGGGCAGTGGATCTGTATATTTCCCAGCATGCTTTGCAAGGGACTGCATTAGGAGGGTAAATTTAGGGATTAAAGTGTTATTTTATGTTTTTTCAGGAAATGGAAAGATGTTGATTGTTAATGTTAGTATTTAATGTTCAGTTATGTTAGAAACTTAGAGGACTTTCTGTAATGTTTTTGAATTGTGTGGTTACCATTATGCAGAAGAGTAACGATTGTTTTCAGGCTGTGGGCACTCAGTATACACTACATATGCATTAAACCTCACTCACAGACCTGCATAAGTCATATCTAATATTACTATGTTAAAAGTTGTTTAAATTAAATTGAATGCAAGTACCTTCTATCATTGGAAGTAACTGCAGAGTCAAATCAGCTAAAATTATAATGTTGGCGATTTTAGGCAGGACAAAAATTAAATCTAGTTACCTTGACAAAACTTTATCTAGTAGGAATGACACAATTTTTTCAGTAGTCTTGACTAAATGAATTTAAGTTCATATAACAAGATTACATTTGAAATCATTTCAAACAAATTAGATTTTGTTGGAAAAATGTAATTCAATTTCGTGGAAATGTTTTCCTTAATTTAATTAAGTTCGTTCAACAGCTTGTTTTTTTTTGAGTGTTGGAAGCATATAAACCTATTGTAGGAGACATCCAAAAGAAAATGAGGAACCTTTAAAATAGCATAGTAGAGGCACTTTAAATCTATTGAATAATTGTGCATTATTTAAGCCTATTCATTTCAGTTCATGGTAATATTATTGAAAATAGTTTTATTTGAGTTGAGACGTGTTTCATTGCAGTACAAATATTCATTACTCTTTAGAAAAAAATAACAAAATCCCACCTGTTGGAAACTGAGTCGACAAAATAAATAAACTATTGAGAGTTCCACACGTGTGTTTTTAGAGAGTTCATTTTCTAAAAGCCCACCAAAGTGTCCAAAGATGAAGCACACTTCTATGTTTTAACAATAATCTGCACTGGAACAGAAGGCAGAGAGGTGTGAGAACAGGCAGGATATCCTGTGCAACACATGGCTATCCTGTTTTGGGTGTTGCCGGATTTGTAAATGTAAAAAGATTAAAACATTTTTTTAAAAGGCTATGAGAAAGTAATGATTAAATGTTGGTGAGTTTGTTAGATTAGTGTCTGTAGCAAACTGACTGTAAGTGTTAAATGTCACTGTGACCGCTTGAGTTCTGAACTCCCCGGCAGGGGGCAGTGTTGAGTCATGGATTTATTCTGTGTCAGGGAGGGTCTGAGAACTCATTTAACGCTGCTGTTTATGGAGAACATAACCTATTGGTTAGTTAATGTGATTATGAATGCAAACGGTGGTGTGAAGCCAAACTTAAACTTAATCCACAGCAGAACAGCAGTCCACACTCAACAAGCTGAACTAGTGGAATATTACACTTTCGAAGTAATCCACAGGGTCCTAAGGTTACTAAATGTCACTTTCACTGAAATATGTTGGGTTAAACAACTCTGACATGCAGCAGAATATGAATATGGACCTCTAACTCCATTCATAAAAAGCAAACTAACAAACAAAAACGCGTTCAACAGATATGTATTGCCCCATAGACGTGTAATGTTAACACATTTAGAAACAAAATTATTGTCTATGATATTTAACAGCTTATTGCAGATACAGCTGATAGAACTTAATTCACCCAAACATGAAAATTAATTCTGTCAATATCTAGTCATCATCATGTCATTCCAAACCAGTATGATTTTCTTCTTCTGTGGACACAAAATGTCTTTCACATACAGTGATTGGCTACTCACAATTCGCATTCACATCCGTATATATATATGGAAGACATATCTTATTATCATACTTACATTCTTCTGCATTGCTGAGCATAATCTGATCATATAAAACTAAGAGCTGAGAGAGGTTTATAAAAAGCAATCAATATGAAAGGTTATACAAATGCGCATTACTTGAATAGAGGCCAGGTGTGACAGTGATATCTTCTGAACAGGGAACACACAGTATAAAGTGATGCAGAGAGTCTTGGTCTTCTCGTTTCTAATCTTATTACTCCTTATTATGAGGTTGTTAACCACTTTATCGCTTCAAACTCAGAAAGAATTCCACACATTCCATCAGAGAGCTGCCTTAGAAACACTATAGAGGAGAGAGAGAGAGAGATAGAGAGAGAGAGAGAGAGAGAGAGAGAGAGAGAGAGAGAGAGAGAGAGAGAGAGAGAGAGAGAGAGAGAGAGAGAGACGTGTGGGCTGAACTGTGACACGGCAGAGGAATGTAGCGCAAACGGCTTCACAATGGCTGGTCTTCATTTCACTGTTACGATCCCACCCACCTATATTTTAAAATACCAGAAACCGTGAAAGCACTACAGTCCAGAAACCCAGCCCTGATGGTTAAACAGCAACAGAACTCCAACTAAACTCCTGACAACTCCTTGACACACAGCGTCTGAAAGCATCGTGTGTGTGTGTGTGCAAGCAGCATAATCGTGTTGTTTTCTAAGACGCCTATCACAAATGCACTTTGACAAGATATTGCATGGCAGATTCAGCAAACAATAAAAAAAAAATTCGACATTCAACTTAGAAAAACGGCTAGACATTTTGTGTGTATGATCTTTCTGAGATATTTATTTTATTACCCGCCATCAATTTGATAAAAGAAATGCCTCAATTAAAGAAAGAACAAAACACTGTGCCAGTTCTACTATTCCTGCTACAAGAAAAGATGAAAAGAAGACAGACATTTACAATTTATATCGTACTCCTGAGAATGTGTTGTATATTTGTATCTGTATATTTGTTTTTGTGCTTTTAAGTATAGACTTTCTAAATTCAAAAATTCAAGATTGTGGATGAAACGAGAGCAGTTGAATAAAATGCATGAATAATTCAGTTAATATACAAAAAAAACTTTTTCTTCCGGGAACGAACACGTATTACTCATTTAAGTAATTCATACGCAGAATAAAGGGGCGGGGCCTGGATGAGTTAGTTAGTAGTGTGTTGAAACTGGAGGTTATGGTAAGAGGTGGGACATTTCCCAAACACACTCGAAGCGCTCGACTAATCACAACACACTGCTCCAGCCGACCAATCAGAGCACAGTATGCTTTGCAGAAGGAGAGGCTTCAAAGAGACAGGAACTAAACAGAGCATTACTGACAGACTGGGAAGAGAGGAGCTGCAACAATGGAGTATAAGTAAGGGTTATTGCCCGGGGTGTCCATTGTCTAGTATTAATGGACGACGGCGAGGCGTGAACCGGTTGCCTCCGCCGAAGTCCATTAATACCTAGTCCTAGACAATGGACACCTCGAAGGGCATTAACCCGCTTATACCATGGTCACTTGCCAAATAACACATTTTTAAAACATTAGTTAATATTTTAAAGCAACACCAAGGAACTTTTCCTCTGCGGTCGCCCTACAGGTTGAAAGTGGAATTGTCCATTACCGCTGTCGTAAATAATTTAGCCTACCGCAGCCTACTGTCGCACGCGCACGCACATGCTCTCCGTTTATCCAGCACCGGCTTTGGAATCAACAATGGCCACAGACAAGGTAGAGTATGATGCATGATTTTATGAAAGACATCACAAGCGAAGAAAAACTATGAATGCCGTAAAGCAGTCGAATTTTGTAGTTCTTTTTGTGCTCCGGTTACTACCCGAAACCCGAAGTTACATAGTGCCAGTAAAAGCGATACAGACCACGTCAGGCTATGGCAGACGTGTCATTTAACCTATTGTAAGTCGATGTACCATCACAAGGGTCTTGGAAATATATTATGAAGGTTGAAAAACTACATAGTGTTACTTTAATTAGGGCCCGAGCACCGATGGTGAGAGGACCCTATTGTTTTTGCTCCGTTTATTATTATTCCGCTTCTTTTAATTCTATTAAATTATTTTATTCCGCTTAAATTATTCTATTCTTCTTCTTCTTCTTCTTCTTCTTCTTCTTCTCCAAAGTGAATCGCTTTTTAGAGGGCTTAAACTTGCTCGAAAACTCTGAAACTTTGCACACGCTTCAGAAGTAGTGAAAAGTTACGTGTGATATGGGTTTCAGAATTGTGTGGGGCAAAATGGCTTAATTGCCCCCCCTAAATTATTGCCACGGCTCTAGGTTTCTCAAACAGGTATGAAATTCGGTACATACATGTAATGACCCAATACCTACAAAAAAGTTTCTTGGAGCGTAGCCCTAAACACAACAGGAAGTCAGCTATTTTTAACTTTTTGAGCAGTTTTTGCCATTTCCAGACATTGTAAAGAGTCCTGTCCTGAACACATGACCATGCTAATATTCGGTTGTAGAAATAGCGCCACCTGCTGGTAGCAGGAAGTGTGGCAAATACAATTTACTTTAACATAGTCCTCCTATTTTTACGTACTGCCCACTGTGCTCTGTTTTCCTAAAGCTGCCGGGTGGTGGTGGCGGGTGCGAAATTTACATTTGATATGGGTTTCAGAATTGGATGGGGCAAAAGGGCAAAAAGTGGGGCAAACAAATATTTCGACTAATTTCCCCTGGCGCTACGTTTCACGTACGTCGATGAAATTCGGTACATACATGTAATGACCCAATACCTACTAAAAAGTATCTTGGACCGTAGCCCTAAACACAACCGGAAGTCTGTGGTTTTGAATTTCTTCTCCGATTTTTGTGCAGATTTTCAGGCTTCACACTTTAAAACACTCCTCCTTTGATATGATCCTCTTCAAATTTGTCCTGTCCTGAACACATGACCATGCTCATATTTGGTTATAGCAATAGTGCCACCTGCTGGTAGCAGAAAGTGTGGCAAATACAAATTACTTTAACATAGTCCTCCTATATTTTCGTACAGCCCACCGTGCTCTGTTTTCCTAAAGCCGCCGGGTGGCTGTGACACGGGTGCGAGGGCCCTTTTCATAGCTGCTTGCAGCTTTAATTAGTTTTACAATCGAAAACTAAAGTTTTTACAAACATAACATGGATTCCCTGGTTACGCCTGACGGTTTATTTAGCAACCAGAGATATTTATAGTCCCCTCAGCGCTGTTATCTCCTTGTGTCGTTTCTCCGTTTTATTTACAATTTTTCTTTCTTCAGCATCATCCCAGTCATCAAAGTTGTCAAATTCTCCAAAAAGGTTAAAAGAAATAATGAAGTCGCTCATTGTTGTATTAGTAGGCTATGTATAACGGCTAACTAGGTGTTTGTTTTGATACAATGAATTGTAAACGGATACTTTGGCCCCATCCACACTACTACGTTTTAGTTTAGAAACGGAGACCTTTTGCTATGTTTGCTCCTCCTGTCCAGACTAAAACGGCAAAAACGAAGACCTAAAACGGAGAAGTTTAGAAACGCTGCCGACCCCGTTTTGCGTTTTGAATCTCCGGAGGGCGTTTTAGGCTACGTTTACACATAGCCGGGTATTTAGAGAAACAAATACCCCCCCCCCCCTCCGTTTTCAATAATAACATCGTGCACACAACTCACATAAATACGCCGCGAGCGCCATCATAACTATGCCAAACCTATGGGCGGCAGTGTAGGGAGAAGGATAAAGCCATGCAAGCCAATCAGAATCATCAGAATCGACAAGAGAGAACCTAAAACTCCGTTTCTCCCAGTTGACACGGCAACACATAACCGGCGTTTTCAGAAATCTCCACTTTGGCCGGAGTTTTTAGAAGTAATCGTTTTCTGTGATAAAAACAGGGTTTTTGTGTAAATGAAAGGCCAAACCGCAGGGAAATATCTGCGTTTTCCCTTCGTGTAAACGGGGCCTTAGTGAAGACGGGTCAAAACGGAGGACTTTAGAAACGATGACGCAGAGGCTCACACTCGGCTCTCTGATTGGGTGTCATACAATGGAAGAAAACATACAACAACAGCCTGGACTACCAGTTACGTTAGTGCAAGTAAATTCTGCATTTTACAATGCTATAAGTGCCTACATGCGCTATAAGTGCCTACTGTGACCATCTGTGCAGCGGCGGTATCGACCGTACATGGAGCGTTGGTTTTGGGTTAAGCCGGGAAAACGAAGCGCATGGTGGGTTAATTTTATCAATGAAGTTGTGGTTCCTGAGGAATGGTGCGAAAACTTTCGAATGTCCAGATCGGCACTTATCAACCTCAGCGAAATCTGAGGAATAGTCAATCTGATTCCTGTTTACACCAGTACGCGCACGCCCAGTGTAGGTGAATGGTCACGTGATCCGCGTTTTCAGTCGTTTTAATGTGGACGGAAATCAATTCTAATACGCAGCTGAAACGCTGGTGTGGACAGAGATCGTATTCGTTTTAATTCTCCGTTTCTAAACTACAACGCAATAGTGTGGATGGGGCCTTTGACTGCCTGTTGCTATGGTTACTCACAGCTGATGTAGCCAGCGCATTTATTTATTAATTTCGAACGGTAAACAGTCAGTTTCATCAGAACTCCTTTACTAGGTGTCCTCTATCACTGTGTTTTTTGAACATTTATGAATGAAAATCTATTCTAGTAGAGTCCAAAAACAATATCAAGACTTTTTTTTTTAAAAGAGCATGATAGGTCCTATTTAAGTCCTGGTCATTGTAACCAGTGGACGTTCTCCTGCAGGTCAGAAGAGGCCAAACTCTGCCTGTTTATGACTGGAGACCAGAGGCCAAAGCTGGCGACCTCACCAAAGGAAACTCTATACCCTCTAACCAAACTTACTCTGATATTTATAACAGAGAGGCAAGAGGGGGTGAGCGAGGGGGCCAACAGAATGACTGCAGGACAGGTCACAAAAGAAACAACAGAGAGAGAAAAGGCAGCTATAGTTACAAGACAGAGATGAAAGAGACAAACAGAGGGGGGTCATCGAATCTGAGGAGGAGAGAGAGCATGACTGAAAGCATGAAATGTGTTAAAGGAAAGGATTGACAGATATTTTACAGAGAAATCTCAAGTACCCGACCCCACCCCTGTAGAAAGTTGACACTTGGCACCCAAAATAAAAGCTCTTCCCAACGGGACTTCAAGCCAAGCAGACGGGGGTCCCTTGTCTATTCCTGACACCTACGAAAACACAGAAGTGAGAACATCTAACCGACTCGTACGCGCATACGCAGGTCAAATCTGATTGGATGGTTATTTAGATAAACGCTGACTGACTCTATCACAGTTCAACGTGTTAAACCTGGAGAACAGACCACAAACACCCCACAAAACTAGTAATAGAGAATAATCGGAGATTACGTGACATAGTGACTGCTGTATGATTACTCATTCATAAATTAATTTGGATTAAACCATCTGCTTACAGTCGTCATGAAATAAAATTTTACCATTCGTATTTTTATATGTAATATTGTAGTGTTTATTATAAATGATATATCTGTGCACTTCATTATTTTTTTTAAAATTCATGTACCCTTATAATCTTTAATCAAATACGTTACCCTTCACTCCCCCCTCGACACGACTTCTCTTCTCTTCCGGTCAAAATCTATTACAAGAGGGCGTGGCTATTGTGGTCTGTCTCTTTTCTGGCCCGTATAAATATGGGAGGCTCATATAAATATGGGGTGATTCCTTCCAGAAAATTTGGCTGCTCATCCTCTCCGGTGGAGAGAAATCCTCCAAAACTGACTGTAAACAGGCATTCAAATCTGCCTCCATTTTGTTAGCAACGCCCAACCTCCAACGATCCAATTCCCGGAGCACGAAATCAAGCCCCACCCTACATTTTTTTCTAATTTCAGAAGGCGTTTCACTCGGATATACGTCACAATAAGGAAAAAAGGACAATCTCAACTTCCGTTTCATGACGACTTTAAGCTTGATGGATAAATACAAATAAATGCAATATTTAACTGATTTTATCATTTTGATTAGCTAATTAAAAAAGACTTCCTGGTGGACATTCACACAGAATGTGCATCCCGCTGCGCTGCTTTTCATTGTTTTTCTATGTAAACATGCGCTTGATGGACGTCTTTGACTGTTGCGTCGCCAGCTTTTTCAGAGTCTCACACATGAACGCTGCGTTTTTAGGGCCCCTTGTTAGAAACCTGGTCTGCTTTTCCATTGTTTTTCTATGTAAACACATGGTAGATGGACGTCTTTAACCGTTGCGCTCGCATCTTGCATCTTTTGCAGCATCTAATGAATTACACAGTGCTCTAAAAACACGGCGCTCAAGTTGAACTTCAAGTTCAAGATTCAAGTTCACTTGAATACGAGTGTATTTTGTCTTGCTGTAAAGTAAGCAAAATAATTTACTTCTTTTAAGTATATAAAAAAAGTTCAAAACCTGTGTAAAAAATCTACAGTGCAGTAAGACAAAATATACATTGATAAAATCTGTGAAATTAATTATATCTTTGGCAGTGCTTTTTATATAGTTTTTTAGCTGGAAAACAAGACAAAAATGAAAATGTTTTGGCGTTTCAACAATCAATAACCCTGCACTGCAAAGAATTATGTTCTTACTCAGCTTTTTTGTCTGGTTTTCCAGTAAATATTGAAATATTCTTAAATAAAGATACATTAACTCGAGAAGGGAAATGGCTTTAAGATATTAAATCTTGTTTTCTGAAGTTTAAAATAAGAAAAAATATGTCAATGGTGTCAGAAAAATAAACGTTATCACAAGGGAAAACAAGATTATTTTTCTGACCCCATGATTGGCAGATATTTTTTTCTTGTTTTAAGCATAAACATTAATTTTTATCAATTCTTCCATAAACAAGACTTTATATCAGGTCAATTTGCTTCTCAAGTAAATATATCTTGATTTAAGAATGTTTAGATATTTGTACAGGAAAACCAGACAAAACACTACGTAAGAAAAAAATTTTGCAGTGAATTTCAAGTTAATTTTACGAAATAATAAAGTAAGTGCTCTTTTAATCTGAGCATTTTTATGCATTAGCTCAATCTGCAAATTTGGGCAGGATATTTTGGAATTTGCATTGATTTTGGATGGTTGTAAACAATTGAGCTGAAAGCACTGCCTTCTTTCTGTTATCTGAAAGCATTATAATTAAAAGTTAATCAAAATATATATTTTTTAAAAAATACATCAAACCCTCCCTTATGTGGAAGAACTTCAGTGAGCTTTGTATATGTGTGCCGTGGACTCGCATGTGATTTGGTTGACCACGATGGATGAATATAACATCTGCACACACAACTTTGATGAGCATTATGTGTCTAGTGGAACATTTTACACAAGCAGCGCTTACAGGGAGTATCTCCCAAATCCACTCATGTGGGAAGAATCCTGCTGTAACTACGAGTTCTGGACCATCCAAGGCCATCAGGAAAACAATCACCGCTGTGTCTCAGGGCAGACGCCCTGCCAAGGAGGGAGAGGGGGAGCGGGGCATCGAAAAAGAGCTCGAAGGAAATAGAGAAAGAAAAGGCCAGCAGAGAGGGACGCGTCCGAGCGTTTTCATCTAAATCACCTCATAACAGCAGGAAAACACATGGCAAAGTCTGGCTTTGATCGCCCCTTCAGCGCCCGCCATTATCGTAATTGAGAACAGATAGGCCAATACTCTGGAAATGACAGAATTATGAGTCAAAAGACTCTCCACTGATAAAAGCTGGTAACTTAATTAAGTAAAACGTCAAGGATTCTGCGTGCCTTGTTTAATTGCACACATAAAAAGCCCTTGTTTCAGATGTGTGTGTGATTTGTGTGTGACCGCACTTCCCAGCAATCTAAGATTATAATTCCCTGAAAATGCTTTTGATGATGAGGGCTGAAACTTATCGATATGAGAGAGGAAAAACTGAAAATAGTTTTCAAACAACCAAATAACATGATGCTGTATGTTTGGCATCACTGACCTCAAGCCTGACGCGATGAATGTTCATGTTTCTCACACAAGGCGCCAGATGACTTCAGAAAACTTGGCTCACAAATCAAATAGGAAATTTTTATGAGTTGTAATGTGGGCCTGCACGATTTAGGGGGGAAAATTTAATTGCGGTTTAAAAAAAAAAAAAAAAAAGTAAAAAAAAAAAAGTGATCATGATTTAAAATGCGATTAAAAAAAAATCCAGATCTACTGTGGTTATTTGTAGGGCTGCACAATTAGTAGAATACGGCTAAAATTATAATAATAATTTTTAATATTATTATTGCTAAATATAATAATTACTAAATCTAATAATAAAATAAAAAACTATAATATTATCTGTACTATTATCATTTATAACCATCTTAATTTCTTTATTTTCAAACGTTAAACCATTTATTATGTTGATGGAAAATCGCAGGGAGCCCTTAAAGAATATATTTTGTTGATAAGCGCTTCTCATTACGAGTGGGTAAAATGTTCAATTGCATGTTAAAAAAGAGCAGATGAAAACTGCGGTTCATTGTGAAGCAGCATTTACTGCAATCTGAGACGCTTTGAGATGATGAAAACAAAGTGTAAATGAACATAGTGCCGCGCTTCACTCTGAAACATTATTATTTAATTCACTTGCAGCCTTTGCGATCTGATAATCACACTGAGCGATATTGCCATTTCGGTTTTATTTGGATTATTTGTGAAGCCTTATTGTTTTGTATCATTTATTCATCCTTATGTCGTTCTAAACCGCATCTCTTTCTTACTTTTGTGAAACACAAACAAATGTTGCCCTAAAAAATTTTTAGTGTTCTTTTGTCCATACAATGTTGTTTGGACCCCAACATTCTTTAAAATATCTCCTTTTTTGTTCTAAAGAAGATAGGAAGCCATACAGGCTTTTAAACATCATGAGGGTGAGTAAATGATGATAGAAAGTTGTTTTTCAGGTGGACTATGCCTTTAAAAGACATACTAGCACTGTTCTGACTCATCTAGAAGCTCTGTATTTCTTGAGTGGGTTTAAAGTGTGGCCACAGAGCTCAACACACAGCCACTTCCTCTCTCCACTGTTTCCTGAGGAAGTGAGGCAGACCCTGAAGCCTTGGTCTGAGGGCAGGTTGGGCCATGGAACAGTCAGTGTGTGTGTGTGTATGTGTGTGTGTGTGTGTGTGTGTGTGTGTGTGTGTGTGTGTGTGTGTGTGTGTGTGTGTGTGTGTGTGTGTGTGTGTGTGTGTGTGTGTGTGTGTGTGTGTGTGTGTGTGTGTGTGTGTGTGTGGGAAGGGGAACTGATTTAGTCTGAGTCTCTGCCATGATACTTTTCTAATCCTCCCTTTTCCTCATACCGTGTCCTAACCAGCACAAAGTGAAAATATTCCAGTGACAAGCGCTTTTTCTGTGCACACATGTAGTGAAAGTATCATGTGATCAAACAACAAAATTTCAGCCTATCAGATTGATGTGAGGATGGATGAGTTCTGTGTGTTTGCATGATCACAATGCTTCTGAATAGCATTTCAACTGAAAATGACACATACCTTTCAAAAGTTTGGGGTCAGTAAGTATGATTATTTTAAAGATATTAATACTTTTCAGAAAGAATGCATAAAATGAATCAAAAGTGACTGTAAAGATTTGTTACAAATATTATATTTCAAATAAATGGTGTTCTTTTAAAAATTCTAATCATCAAAGAATCCTGGAAAAAATGGAATGATTAGAACTAAAATGAAAATGATTTCTGAAGGATCATGTGCCAGTAATGAAGCTGAAAATTCTACTTTGATCACAGCACAGGAATATATTAAATTCAAAATACAAAAACCCAGCCAAAAAACAAAGAGGTCACTGTTTGGATTTAAATAGGCAATGCTTAAGAATCTATTTCTTAGATCTATTTGTAGGAATACACATCATGACTATAATCCAGGATGATAATGTCAAGATTCATCAGGCTCAGATTGTGAGGAGAATGAAGAATCATTTTCACTCATGAATCGTCTCCTGAGTCCAGAGCTTAAATTCACTGAAAGTGTTTGTGATGTGCTGGAGGAGACTTCACAGAGTGCTGGACTCTTGCATTGACAATACAACATCTTGACCAAAAACTAATGCACATCTTGATGGAAATTAATGCTGTGATGCTATTTCAATCTAGATGTGCATCAATGTTTGATTAAGGTCTGGAATAGGATGGTCACATGGTCTTCCTATTTCCTACATGTTTGTTTAAGAAATGAAAAGCTACACACTCCATCAATTATGGTTAGAAGAATTGTTGCCAAACATATAACATGCTAAAAACATAATTATCACTGCAATAATGATCCAATCATAGACTCTTAAGCTTTTGCCTATTTAAATCCAAACTGTGGACAAAAAAAAAGTTATTTTGAATAGTAATAATATTTCACGATATCACTGTTTTACTGTATTATTTTATATATCTCATTTAAATAAACCACAGACGAGGGTTACCTTGTCCGATAGAAATGATCAAGTGTTTACTCCACAAAAGTGTTTGAGTGGGCCAAAGCCAAATTCTTTAAATAAATTAACAGACAAATCATCATTGTTCTGTGATTCTCCACAAATTACTACCTTGACGACTTGTCCAATGCGGACCAGATGAGAAACAGCATTCGCTTGAACAACACCCTCATTGTGCACCTGCGTGACCGCAACACAAAAAATGTGTGTGTGGGTGGGGGGGGGTTGCTCTCTCGCTCTCTCTCTCTCTCTCTCTCTCTCTCTCTCTCTCTCTCTCTCTCTCTCTCTCTCTCACACACACACACACACACACACACACACAACCCCTGCGTGCCAAACTACCTAAAATGATGCCAGCGGAGGTGTTTGAGGTGTAAAATGATGCCTTCATATACATAAGGGAACTTCAAGGTCTTCATGACAAACCATCAAAATAAAAGTTCGGTCTGACTTAAAGACATTTTTAAAGAAATATATTACTTTTGAAGAATGTACTTCTCAAAGTAATGATAATTAATAATAATATAATTTATTAAAACTTTAATTTTTTTCAGGAATATCACAATTTGTAGTCCATATTTTAATTTAAACTGTAAACCTTGGTTGGGCAGCACTTTGTTGCCATAAAGAATGGTGAAAATTTCATTTGATATTTAAAAATGGTTAATCAAGTCATGCATTAATTTGATTTCCACCGTTTTTGGTAATACATTTGTGTTAAAACATAGGATCCAGAAACAACATAGAAGACATTTTTATTGAAATGTTATTGTTATTGTTGTTATACTCTTATTATTGTTTAAATTGTAATTAACTTTTAAATTGCTTTATTAATTAAATTGATTAGACATCCATTTCAGTTACTGAATTTAACGAAACCATTAAAAATGGAATCTAGAACAGTTCAAACTGAAAACAGAATTTTTAAAAAAATACAAATGGATTTCATAAGGCCCTGCATTAGTGTCCAAACACATCTGACCTCATCAACAGGCCAATTCTAAATCCGAAACACTGATCGCCTCTAACAAAGCTAATAAAGCATTCCACTGTGAGCAGCTGGTTGGAAAAACTCCTCTCATTCGCCCTTTGACCCTCGAGTGAGTCAGTTCAGTTCCCTCCCCCACTCCAGACACAGGCACTGGATTTCCCCGTACACACACCATCATATCCAAACTCACTGACGGCATGCACTCGCCTGTCACTCGGCTCTTCCAACGACACCGGGACCCAATCCTGCTCTGAGGACAATCGCCAAAAAAACAACATGAACTGAACTACCATGAAATATCTTCCTTCTTTAGATGTCAAATTATTAGGGCTGGTCCGAATACCATTTTTTGAGCTTCGAAGCTTCGGTAGTAATGAACATCGAATATTCGAAGCTTCGGAATCTCTATAGCCTATGTCTGTATGTCCGTTGCATTTTGATTATTTCGAGAACCGTTCATCCAAACGACTTCACAAGGGAGTGCAGTGTTGTATTTGGTGCAATATAGACGGACAGGCGAGACGCGACACGTTTAGAATTAATAAACTTTTAATAAACTACAGAACGGCGCGAGCCGGATGCGCGCGCGCCTCACGCGAGCAGAGCTTATGCTCCGAGAATGGACACTGCACTAGTGATATAAAGCACACAAAGGTCTGTTAACTTAAGCAATATTTTTAACAAGGTAGTCTTATAATATTTTTCTCACTGACAAAGTATAGGGTAGATTTAAATAAATAAAAACGAAATTTAAAAAAATAAAAACGAAATTTAAATATAGAAAAAACGAAATTTAAATAAAGAAAAACGAAATTTAAATACAGAAAAACGAAAAATAAACGTGACGTCCCAGTAAAATCTCAAAGTCTCCTATATTTAGCTGTTGATTAATTTAGATTGATAAGGGTAAAAAGGATAATACATCCAAGCTCATGCATGCACTTCTGTCCATACAAACTCCACTGTTCTGCGCTTTAGTCAGAGAATACTCCCGTTGCAGGAACACATTTAGTAGTCCAAGAAGAAGCAAATATATTTATTAAGTAGATATAACGAAGTTATATGTTAAGTATTATACTTCACCAGATTTTATAGTCACTGACCAGATGAGTGGTCTGTTATAGCATTGCTCCGGACAACGGTCATCATTTAGAAATATCTGACCGCTGAATGCTGCAAATGACCAATCAGAACGAAAGCCATGTGATAAAAGACGATGCATAGTTTGGATAGAACAAGAAATAAGCTTTTCCAACTCATGACTTTTGGCATTAATATCAAAGGTTGTGCGTCCAATCAGTGTGCTAATGTGCCTAAAACACTAATATAATAATAAACCCAGTGTTTGTTCCATGTGCTATTGTTTATGCATTTGCAAAGATGGTTTGTTTTCCTTTTCAGCCAATGGCATGGTAAAATATTTGCATGTTGAGACTATGAAGCTCATGGTTATTTTGATCAATTTTGTGTTTGGCTTTAAGAACATTTAGGCCTGGTTTCAAAGACAGGGCTTAGATTAAGCCAGGATTCGGCATTAGTCATATTAAGACAATTAAGTAGCTTTTTTTATGAATGTGTCTTAGAATAAAACATTAGAGAAAACAATGCTGACATATTTTAAGATATTTGTGCAAGTGGCATCCAATTAAAACAGCTCAAACGTGCATTTTAGTCTGGGACTAGACTTAAACCTTGTCTGTGAAACCAGAGGTTAGTACAATACACCATTTTGGTACTTTGTTGTGCCCAATTAAGTCCTGAAGCAAAGCCAATTTGCTTTAAGTCACAGATGGGCTGCAGCAGTCAGCTGTGGGCGGAGTCACTATATCCCCCAAGAGGACACGCCCCTCCACATGGAGATCAGCCAGTTATTATCTGATCTGAGGGGTATTCCAGAAAGCAAGGTTAACTTACTTTAACACATACCCTGAACTCTCAGTTGATTCACCCAAACCTTGCTTACATTTACATTTATTCATTTAGCAGACGCTTTTATCCAAAGCGACTCACAAATGAGAACAATAGAAGCAGTTAAACTAACAGTAGGACAACAATACGTAAGTGCTATGACCCCTCTCAGTTTAATTTAGCGCAGTTTTATTTATTTTTTAATAGTAGAATAGAATAGAAGAGAAAGTGTTAGTATTATTGGATCAATTGCTGCCGAAAAAGATTTGTCTTCAGCAGTTTCTTGAAAGTGGCTACTGACTCAGAAGCTCTGGTTGAGTTAGGCAGATCATTCCACCAACAGGGAACAGTCATGGTAAAGGTCCGAGAAAGAGATTTCGTGCCTCTTTGAGATGGTACCACAAGACGACATTCGCAAGTTTCTGGATGGCACATAAGTCTGAAGTAATGAGTTTGGGTAAGAGGGAGCAGTGCCAGTGGTTGTTCTGTAGGCAAACGTCAGTGACTTGAATTTAATGCGAGCGGCAACTGGCAACCAGTGCAATTTTGTAAGGAGAGGAGTGACGTGTGCTCTCTTCGGCTCATTAAAGACCACTCTGGCTCAGCATTCTGGATCAATTGACCCATCGCAGGGAGCTTGATTGACAGGAGTTCTGACCAATCATACTTCGCCATCTGCCATTTTGTCCGACAAAGCAGTCAGGAGAGTTAGTATTAACATGGGAGGATTTGAACTTGAAAAACTGAATATACTGACACCTTTCCGCGGTTAAAACAACATTCCTTCTTATGTTCATTCATGTTTATTTGATACTATAAATGAACTAGAAGGAAGAGATGGTCGGTTCACGAGCAGCTTTAACTGAGGCTCTACAGCGATCTGTCACGACACATTAAAGAGCCACAAAATCAGTCTCCTCACTGATCCGCAATGTATTTTTCACTGCGTGAGAACATGGTGTGTGCGTGAGAGCGGCGTAGCTTGTCGGACATTAGCGACAGTAACTAAGGGGGGCGGGTCTTTGCGAAGGGTCAATTGTATAGGTTTGACAGAGCTTCAAATGGTCTAAAATGCTGCTGCCAGATTCCTGACTGGGACCCGCAAACATGAACATATCACTGCGATTTTATTGTCTCTTAATTGGCTGCCGGTGCGATACAGAGTTGACATGAAAATACTGATGTTTGTTTTTAAATCTTTAAACGGTCTAGCACCTTCATACTCGACCGAACTTGTAAATGTTAATGTACCTGGGAGGTGTCTAAGGTCCATGAGTAACTATAATCTGTCCAAATCACGCTCATGCTTAAAGTCTAGAGGGGACCGTGCTTTTGCTGTTGTCGGTCCTTGTGGAATAGCCTCCCTGTCTCCCTGAGATCGCTATCCTCTTTATATGCGTTTAAACTCAAACTAAAGCTGTATCTTTTGAATCGTGCATTTATTTCAATTTAAATTTATCTATGTTTTCTTCTGCAGTCGATTATCTATTTATCTATTGTTTTTTTTCCTTAAATCTTGTTGGATTTATGTTATGTGAAGCACAGTGGTCAACTTCTGTTGTGTTTACTTGTGCTATATAAATAAAGGAAAGAAGAAGAAGAAGAAGAAGAAGAAGAGCAAGCCGGAAGACCAACCAGGAGAGCATTACAATAGTCCTGTCTGGATAGAAAAAGCGCTTGGACAAGGAGTTGTGTAGTATGCTTGCTTACTCAAGGTATGCAGGATCCAAAACCACGGTCTGGATTAAGTTCAGTATGAAACTCATAGTTATTGGTGACCACATAAAGACAATTCTCAACAGGGGGCCGAATCCAGGAGTCATCAATGAAACAGACACTGAGGCTCCATCCTAACACTTTGCCAGCTGACTTGTTGCCTCACTGCCATTTCAAACAATGGCTTTGTAGGCAGCATTTGCGCACAGACTTCTGAGGCACCGTAATGGTTTAATGATTTATAGCAAAATAGAGCAAGCTTTGGTGATAACCAAGCGAATATTTACTTAGTACAATTGTAATTTCGCGGAAGTGAAAGTGGAAAATTTTGGTCAAAAATTTACATTTACACACAAACCGCAACTTTCAGACACCATCTTTATTATTTTTCTAGCTCAACTGTCACAGAATGGAAAGCACAGGATTATGGGCTATCAAAGGCCATGAAGGATACATCTGTGCTGCCTTCAAAAACCAATCAGATGAAGGAATCTCACGAGACAGGAAGTGAAGCTCACATTGGATTCGGACGTGCCCTGATCCCTTCCTACATTGAAATATTCCTCCGAAGACAGGATGTTAAAGTGTTCGTACGCAGCCTAAGAAGAAGTGTGCCATACTTCTTATCTTCTTCTTTTGTTTAATGGCTATTTACATTCTTAGTGCACTGCATATCGCCATCTACTGGGCAGTTTTGTAAAATGTTTTAATCTTATCTTTTAATCTTTCTTTAATCAGTTTTTTATTACTTTGAACAAGAATTAGTTTGTTTGATGCTAAATATATACATTTTAAAAACGAATAGAGAGAAGAGTGAGAGAAGAGAATAAAATAAGATAAATAAATTAGAGGGAAATAAAATTTGCTTTATGTTATGTTATAACTATATCATAGTGTGAAATCTGTTATGCTCACCGAAGCCTCGTCATGCGCTGAATACCTCAGAAACAAACTACCCTGAAAGTTACCTCTGTTTTTTTTTTTTTTTATGAAAGTTGAAGTTATCCGTTCACTCTGAGTGAACTTATCCGGGTATGTCACATAACCTGCTTTCTGGAATAACCCCAGCATTTCATAAACAGCATCACAAAATCAATACATAGCTGTCAAGTCTCTCATCTCACAGCGATACAAGATCAAATTATTACAAATTATATATACAAACAAATCAGCAAACTACTCTCTCAAATCATTCAGGTTAAGATGAAGGGCTTGATAGTTCTGTGAAAACTCATCAGAAGGCCTGAGATTTTATTTATACAAGACATTTTCTATTTCTTTAATAGAATTATGTGGATTTAAACACGTTCAAATTAATCGAATGGAGTTCTAATTGGAATGCTTTATCGAATTACACAAAAATACTGAATAATAAGCAACTTTCAAAATGACAGTCGTTCCAATTCTGCAGAATTTCATACAAATCTTCCTGTGGTCCTGCTCATCAGACTCTCAGACTCTGATTATAATCATTCATTTTTTACTGCATAAGTCCATCTATCTGTGCACACTCATATTGAACTACACACTGCATATCTGTCAAATGTGCTATTCTGATCGTTGATACACATTTTAACGTTTTTCCTCTTATAGACATATTTGATCTTTATTATGTTTACTTTTAAAGTCTTAGCTCATATCTGTGATCCTATTTGTATTTTCTTCTGATCTCTGGAGCTACAACCTGCGATTACTGATAAACTTTGACTTGACTTGTGCCAACAACGCTTTTTGGCTCTGACTGAATGTATGAAGGTAAGAAATATATAATTAATGACAAACAATGTGCACTAGCGAGATTTCAAATAAGCAGCATTATTTGAAAGAGATTAATAACTATTTAATGACTGAAGATGTTTCCCAAAGGTGGGAAAAAGCGTACAGCCCAACAACAGTCAACCCCATTTTTATTTTCTTTTATGATACTAATATTGTAACTGTAACATTAATATACACTAATAGCGCGTTCAGCAGGATGGAACGTCAAGAGTTACACTATGACGTCGCCGTTCGGAGAAAGTATTACTTTGTATCACAGCTCTTGTGCGTTAGCTCACTGGCTACTGTAGTTAGCCTCTCTCTCCCTCTCCCTTTTATTTTTCCGCTATGTTTATGTCTGTCTGGAAACAACATGTGGGAATATGTGTTTTACCTAGATCGTCCATGTTCGCGCGCTCCCGAAAGTGCTCTGGTCCTAATCCGACTCTGAAGACGACGTGTTGAGCTCGTTTCAGAAGAACTGTCTGTGCTGAAGTTTTTCCTGCTGTTCTAGACAGACGCTGGTCTGTGTGACTGCTGGACAGGACTGGACCCCCGAAACATCACACTGATCACAGAACTGAGAAACTCACTTCACTGCAGCGACCTCTGCTGGTCGAAGAGCGCCACACCGGGGGCAATGGAAACATCAGAACTATTTCTTTCTTTCTTTCTAACGTTCTCAGTGAACAGCTGCTGTTATCATATAGGAATGGTTTTCACAGACAGGGCTTAAGCCAGAATTAGGCAGTGGTTCAATTAGGACATTTAAGTTGCTTTTATAAAGGTGTTTTAGAAGAAGAAAAAACATTACTGTTGCATCTTGAGACAAAACAATGACACTGACTTATAAACAAATATCAGTGCAAGTTGCTTTCAGTCAAAACAGCTTAAACGTGCATTTCAGTCTGGGACTAGCTTAAACCTTGTCGGTAAAACCTAGAGGTAATGTTGTAATATTAGTTAATGTTATTATTGAAAGTTACTATAGAGTTGGTATGTATCAGAAAATACATATCTTCTGATTTATTTTATTATGTTACAAATGTATCCTTCATATTTCTTATATTCATTTATATATCTGAAGTATCAGTTATTCATTTACTTTATAATCATAAACCTTACATTCTACAATATGTCTGAGCTGTTCCGGTGTGAAACTGTCGTACAAAGTCATGCACAGATGCTTTAATGCTTCGGTAGAGATGTGATCGCTTGTTAAGAGGTGTCAAAACCACAATAGTTCATCAATAAGTTTATCCTGCAACTTGACTTGCCACCATGACCTGCTAGACATTCACACAACCTTTAAAAAGGCCTAGTGATAGATTGTTCTTTCAGAAGGCACTTTTCAGGCATGTAGTTGCAAAGTTACTTATAATCAGCAGGACGTCTTTTGGGGGGCATCAAAATAAAGTTAGGCAGGTATTAAGCAGACAGTCTAATAATACTAGTTGACATGTAGTTGCAAAGTTACTTAAAGTTGGTAGAATGTCTAAAGCAGACCATCGAAATAGTGTAACCACATTGCTCTTCATCGTGTTTGAAGTCTCAATGAAGTTAGTGAAGAGAAAAGATCCTGCAGCATTAGACACAGATACAGACACTTGATCTAATGCAATGCATAACACTCTATATGTATTGTGTGAATGTGCATACATAAATAAATTATATTTCTATTTCAGTTTAATACTCTAATAAAAGTGTCTGATAAAAGAATAATGAATAATGATAATGCAACAGAATTAAATAAATTAACTAAAAGCCATAGAAAGCGGATCATGTATCTTTGTGTGTGTGTGTTTTTTTGTTTTTTTTGGTCATGTAACGAACTGAAGAACATTAAAAAACTTCAACATGTCTCATTGGAAACAAAGGCTGCATCAGAAATCGCATACTTCCCTATAAAGTAGGTGAAAAACAGTATGCGACAAAAGAAGTGTGTCTGAATTCACAGAAGTCATAAAGAGCAGGCAAAGAGGATGACCTACTTCTTACGCGAGATTCTGAAGTGTGCATATGATGGAGACTTTACTATCCCACGAGGCCACGGGAGAGGATCTGTGAATGGCAGTTTTTTTTTAGCAGCCGCAAATTACTTAATCAAAATAAGTACCTGCTCAAGAGAGTATATGATTTTGGATGCAGCCAAAATGTCTATTGATTTCAGAAAAAACAAAACAAAATAAGAAATGATTAATAATTTTATTGTCTTATTGTTTAAATAAATCTGAAATGTTCCTCCTGATGTGAATGTGGTGTAAGTTGTAAAAGTTAATGTTTGTTTTTAAAAATATGATCTCTGGTTTTGAATGGCACAGTCAGTAAGTTGCCTTTAACTTATTAACACAAGATACGTGACATTCATTTCCCTGTGGTTAAAATTCAAACAATCACTAGAGACTGACACACTTTGAATAAAACAAATGAAAACACCTCACATTATAAACATCCATCCCAAGCATCTTAAAAAAACTCAAATGTCTAGTTTTTCAAATGGAGTCTTGATTTTGTCAGAAGTCCACAGCCTTCAGCTTCTTCTCTTCCCGCTCGGTCAGAGGCTCCTGAGCCAGAATTTTCCCGTGCAGACGGTGATGTTTCCCGATGCCCAGCTTGGGTAAACCTCGGTTCAGGCCCTCCAGCAGAACACAGGACTTACACAAGGCCTGACTGGAGATATAGCCACAGCGCGAACACGTTCCCTGGACCGGCATCTTCACCCCGTCCTTTACGGAGAGCGTCTCCCCGGAGTGGATGACGTCTATGATGGCGCTGGGCCTGATGGACTCCAGGTCTTTGAGGAAGGCGCGAGCGTGACCCCGGTAGGCGTTCGGCGAATAGATGCACTCTGTGGAAAAGTAATCGAGCTTCTTAAAATAGGCGTAGAGGACGATTTCTTTCTCGTAGGCGTATTTAAGTGGCTTGCAGCGAGGAATGGCGCCCTCTCCTTCGCTGGCCGTGCTGATGGAGGTGCAGCGCCGGAGACGTGCAATATCCCCACGCAGGACATTCATCAACACCGTCTCGGACACGTCATCCGCATTGTGACCTGCTCGTTCGACAAAACAAACCTCAGTATACCTTTCAGGAAAATGCATTCCTTTCCATCTATTTCTAGACATCGATTTCTGAGAGAAGAGTTTCTGAGAGACTCAAAGTGTATTTCAGAATACATTAATACAAGTTAAACTGTATGAAACTCATAAAATGAATTCATTAGGGTTAGTCTTCTGTAGGTGTAATCTAATGTTTCAGGAGGATTCAGTCATATTAAATAAAATTTTTAACTGGTTAATTTAGATGTTACCGCATGAAACAAACATGTCAATGTCATATCCCCCCCCCCAAAAAAATAATAGTGCTGTCAAATCGATTAATCGCGACTAATTGCATCTAACATAAAAGTTTGTGTTTACATAATGTGTGTGTATAATTATATTTATATATATTATATATATTTCTTAGTCTGTGTGCAAATATAATCAAACATATTTATATGCACACACACACACATTAGCATTCTGCCTTTATTGGGTCTATATACTTTTAGCTGCCTAAAGCAATGAACTATAGACCCCTTTTCAGTTGGTAAACATGATGACGTTTTTATGTGGGCGGAGCTTATGTGGAGGCAGAAAGATCCCCCTGGCCACTTCAGTAACGTTAGTTTCCAAGTTTTGTTGGCTTGCTTTTTAACAATGGCTGGAGAAAATCCAATTTTATCTTAATGTGCAAGGTCACTCACTGTCCAGGACCGCGATTGTTATTTGCAAAAGTTAATTTTAGCGGACGGAACCAGATTGGCCGCCCCATACACGCTCAGTCAATGGAGGGACGATCTGACAGGATTAACGTTAACGGTAGGCTACCTCCGGTTGAGTGGCCTGACTTCTACACCTATCCGATAGAGAAACAGAGCGTAAAGAGAAACTGAGGGCATATAAATCTTTAGATGTCTATAAATATGTGCTGAATGGTTATGTACAAGACTTGTGTGGTACGATCTGCAGTTCTGCCTAGCCAGCGCCAAGAGGACGACAATGTGAAGAGTGACATTATGGTGCAATTTTAATGGTGTGAATATTTTCTAGAAATAAAAATTCCAGATACAGCATATTCAATTTTCATTGATTCTAGCACCCAACAACAATAATACTAATTTAAGCTCCTTATTATGTAGCCGAATCTGTGCTGGTTTGTATTGGCCGCCTCCAGTTTCCCCTTTGTTTTGCCTCCAGCTAACGGCGTGACGTAATTGTGACGTCGGCCCAAAAGGGGTCTATTCCATATATCAATAATGACATCATCATTCTTCCAATAAGTGAATTTAAAGGAAAAATTGAGTCCACTCTCTTTTATTTTAACTTTATCTTATGTTTAGTATTGTTCGTCAGTAGAGGATGATCTTAGAATCACCCCAACGTTGAATAGTAAACGAATAAAAATGAAAATATATAACAGTAACTAAAATGTGAAAATTAAATTCTCTGAAGAGGATGCATGTATTTAAGTGTATTAATTAGCTTCTGAGAAGGCACAATGCAATTTATTACCTCTGAAACACATTATTTGTCTCTCAGAATATCTCATAAACATGTTGGAAAAGACATTACTCGCCTGTGCATATCTTGTCCACTTTCAGCATCATGGCTCCTCGGTCCAGCGCCTGCCTGCGAAACACACCACAGAACGTGCAGTTGTTCTTCAAGCCCACCTGCTTTACGATGGCGTCCATCGTCCAGCCGTACAGCTCTTCATAAGACACGATCTTCAGCGGCAGCTCAAACTGCTGCTGGTTCCTCTTCACCGTCTCCAAGGAATCATCTCTGTAACCCGTGATGCCCTCGTCCACAGACAGCAGCAGGAGGTTCAGCCCGTAATCATAGCGCTCGTTCAGGAGCTTCATCACATGGGCCAGGACGGTGGAGTCCTTCCCGCCCGAGGCACCGATGGCCACGGTCTCCCCACGATTAAAGAGTCCAGCAGACATGATGGTTTGATGGATCTCCTCCTCAAAAGCCCAGAAGAAGCAGTCTTTACAGAGGGAGTGTCCAGTCTTGGGCCGCTTCAGCACGGCCCGTCTCTGAACGCAGTTACTGCACTGGACCGGCATGATGACGATGCGCACACACTGCAGAGCATTTCAGAGTCACATCACAGCTGAACTCATCAAAACACATGCTCAAATAATCTTTCACCCAGGGTTTTCAAGCTTTTAGATCCCACTGTCCTCAAAATGAACGTCTGGTAATTTAAAAGGCATATATAATTTTTTTTTCATGTACAAAGACCAAATTTATACTGTGAAAGATAATAACAATAATTAATTCATTACATTTATATAGCGCTTTTCAGGGTATTCAAAGCGCTTTCACATATGGAAGGGGGAATCTCCTCAACCAGCACCAATGTGCAGCATCCGCCTGGATGATGCGACGGCAGTCAGAACGCCCGCGACACACCGGCTTATTGGTGGAGAGGAGACGGTGCTGAAGCCAATCATGACATGGGGATGATTAGGAGGCCATGATGGTCAGAGGCCAAGGGGCAAATTTGGCCAGGATGCCGGGGTTAAACCCCCACTCTTTATCGAAGGACATCCTGCCATTTTTAATGACCACAGAGAGTCAGAACCTCGATTTAACGTCTCATCCGAAGGACGGTGCTCTTTGACAGTATAGTGTCCCCGTCACTATACTGGGGCGTTAGGACCCACACAGACCACAGGGTGAGAGATAGAGAGAGTCCCCGTCACTATACTGGGGCGTTAGGACCCACACACACCACAGGGTGAGAGATAGAGAGAGTCCCCGTCACTATACTGGGGCGTTAGGACCCACACAGACCACAGGGTGAGAGAGAGAGAGAGAGAGAGAGAGAGAGAGAGAGAGAGAGTGTGTCCCCGTCACTATACTGGGGCGTTAGGACCCACACAGACCACAGGATGAGAGAGAGAGAGAGAGAGAGAGAGAGAGAGAGAGAGAGAGAGAGAGAGAGAGAGAGAGAGAGAGAGAGTGTGTCCCCGTCACTATACTGGGGCGTTTGGACCCACACAGACCACAGGATGAGAGAGAGAGAGAGAGTCCCCGTCACTATACTGGGGCGTTAGGACCCACACAGACCACAGGATGAGAGAGAGAGAGAGAGAGAGAGAGAGAGAGAGAGAGAGAGAGAGAGAGAGAGAGTGTCCCCGTCACTATACTGGGGCGTTAGGACCCACACAGACCACAGAATGAGAGAGAGAGAGAGAGAGAGAGAGAGTGTGTCCCCGTCACTATACTGGGGCGTTTGGACCCACACAGACCACAGGATGAGAGAGAGAGAGAGAGAGAGTCCCCGTCACTATACTGGGGCGTTAGCACCCACACATACCACAGGATGAGAGAGAGAGAGAGAGAGAGAGAGAGAGAGAGAGAGAGAGAGAGAGAGAGAGAGAGAGAGAGAGAGTGTCCCCGTCACTATACTGGGGCGTTAGGACCCACACAGACCACAGAATGAGAGAGAGAGAGAGAGAGAGAGAGAGTGTGTCCCCGTCACTATACTGGGGCGTTTGGACCCACACAGACCACAGGATGAGAGAGAGAGAGAGAGAGAGAGTCCCCGTCACTATACTGGGGCGTTAGCACCCACACATACCACAGGATGAGAGAGAGAGAGAGAGAGAGAGAGAGAGAGAGAGAGAGAGAGAGAGAGAGAGAGAGAGAGAGAGAGAGAGTGTCCCCGTCACTATACTGGGGCGTTAGCACCCACACATACCACAGGATGAGAGAGAGAGAGAGAGAGAGAGAGAGAGAGAGAGAGAGAGAGAGAGAGAGTCCCGTCACTATACTGGTACAGTATAAATAATACATCTACATCAAGTACAGTATTATAGTGAGTAGGGGGGAAAAAAATAATAAAACATAATAAAAACTAAATATTTTCCAAATAAAATTTCATGCATTCTTTACTGGATAAATTTTGTATTTAAACATGAAAGTTATTCTGGTCAACCGGTTTAATCGCATCCAACAGAAATGTTTGTCTATATAATATAAATATATATGTGTGTTTTTAAGCCGGCAGGCAGGCAGACAGACAGACAGACAGACAGACAGAGACAGATAGATAGATAGATAGATAGATAGATAGATAGATAGATAGATAGATAGATAGATAGATAGATAGATACAAACTTTTATGTTAGATGCAATTAATCGTTTGGACAGCCCTAGTGAAAATATATATCTGCCTTTCAAATTTTAGGATGACGATGATGATCATATTTTGGGGTACGTCATGGAATCTAAAAGATTGAAATCATAGCCTGATTGCTTAACCCTTTCAGCACTTGGCTTATAAATTTAAAGCAGGAATATTTCGATCTAATGAACGTAGATGTTTAATGTTGTTTAGCTTGGGGGAAAGTAGGTGATAATGGTCCTTCTGAATGATAGTTATTTTAATACTTATAAACACAAAGTGCGTTTGATTCGAAAGATTTTAAAGAATAAACATTTATACTTGTACAACTATAAAGCATAGTTGTTGGATTGAATTGTATGCACCCGGTCCTAGTGATTACAAGCAGAAACCACAATGTACAATTTGTTGAAGGGTTTGTAACTAGTTTATGGCCAATTTAAACAAATAACTAAAATCAATTCAGTGTCTGAAAGGGTTAAAGATCGGTCAGAAACGGTATGAATGCATTTAAAGAAAAACGAAGCATTTCAGAATAATTTTAGAGAGGCACATATTATTACACAAGAAAAACGGAACACTACAACAGAAGTTGAACCTTATGAAACTGATCAAATATAACCTAACGTTAGCTACAAACCTTTAAGTAACGTTACTTCCAACGGGGTGTAATTCATTTAGACAAGAGTGAAGATCTAGGACGATGTTGTGTTTGAGTAAATAAAACGCTAAACCAGGGTTATAAAACAAATAGCTGATGAGTTTAACGACTAATTAAAAAAATCTCATGATTGCTTTTAACCATGCTTTTAACCCAGAGAACATCTCAGCTGCTGTGATACAACCACAGGGAAAAAACAGAGAATGTAAAACACACGTTTCAAGTACGTCACTTCCTGTTTGACTGTTTGTTCTGGCGCCCTCTTTTGTCCTGGCATAAGAGTTTAAATTTGAACTTTAATGTCAAAAATGTTCAAATGTTATGATTATGAGGCAGCAGTTATACAAATTTATTCAATGTTAAAAGTACAATACGTTTGCCAGTGTAAATGAATTTTTAGACCATGTGTAAATAGTAAATAAATATTTTAAATAGTGAAAATAGTCAATACAAGAAGGTTGGACATTTCAAAGACTGTATTATATAGTTAGGTTGGCTATATATAGCCTACCTAATTCCTTGACTGCCCAATTATAATAATAGTAAATATACTATAATATAATAGGCTATATAATAAAAACAGTGTGATTTAAATAGATGCTAACAAGTTAGTACCACACCCAAGTATGAATCATTATGAGTCTGTATGTCTTTATTTGTTAACATTCTGTTTAACATTTGTATTACAGAAAGAACCAGCCAACAATGAAACACATATAAATACATACATATACGTATATATATATATATGTGTGTGTGTTCTATTGAGATATATATAGGCTATATATATATATATATATATATATATATATATAGATTATATATATTATATTTCTTAAACTCAAGAAATGTTCTTTCAACATCTTTATTTCCCTGAAAAATTATTTTTTTACATCATTACAAAAGTGATCAGACATAAATCTAATTAGAAATGATTATCAAAAATAATACATGTATAAAAATTAAAAACAATTTAACAAACTCCAAAATCTGAGGTGACTTTAGTTGAAATACCACTCATAAATATCATGGGCTTCTTTATATTCTCTGTGTCGTGCTATATGGCCACAGGCAGTGCAAATAGCCAGAATAAACTCTTGGGTTTGTAGTATTAAATGAGGAGTTGGAGAGAGATATTTCCTCCAGTTAAAGAACCTGCGATATGCTTCTTCGTCCTTGTCCAGCTGAAGAAGATATTCTGCTAGTGACTTTGCATCTGGGAAGTCATTCACATGAATGAAGGCATCGCCGGGAACAAAGTTTTCATAGTTTTTTCTGGGAGGACCCAGAACCACAGGGACGGTTCCTGCAGCAAGCGGCCCATTTATCTTCTCAGTGATGTAGTCCTTGTGGATGGAGTTCTCAAAGGAAAGGTAAAACTTGCAGCTTGCTAGGGTAGGATAGTATTCGTCATAACCAAGAAATCTTGCATAAGCCTTTCCGAACATATGCACTTGGATGTGTTTGCTGAGTTCTTGGTAAAACTGGTTCCTTGTGCCGACACCTGTAAAGGCAGCATTGTTACTCACAATCCAACACACCAGTTTGTCCTTTTTGGGAATTACAAACTCCTCATCTGGTTTCTTTCTGGTGATCAATTTCAGCCGTACAGGAATATCAGCATCCTGTCTGTAGCTGAGAGTGAGATTGAACAGGTTTTCTAGACCTGGTATTTTATGAGTGTTGGTCGGTGATTCCAAATGTAACCAAATCCACCTCTGGAACGGAGGACGGGGAGATGGAGGAAGGTTCCTCAAGTCCCAACTGATGCCCCTGTGATAAACTATGACAGCGTCTGCATTGCTGTAGAGCGATCTATCATCCGTCAACTGACAACCATCGATATTGTAAAACTTTTTGCAATCACTGAAGTCAAACCTGTAATTTTCAGGCCAGACCCATAGTAGAAGAATAGGTTTGTCTTCTACTGCAACAGTAGGCCTAAGAGAGCTATTGCCCTGGGGAGACTTGTATTGTACAGGAAGTGGAAGAGGACAGTTTCTTGGAGGTGGAAACCAGAAAAACATGACGCTCATAGAGATGATACAACCCAACGTCACTATTAGACCCAGACGACACAGCGATGAGGACTTTGTGCTTGACATTGTCTGATCTAAAAACAATAATGAAAAGGAAATGATCAGCCTCGAACATAAACAAATGCCTCCATATTAAAAGTAATGTTATATTGATTTCCAAAAAATAAGTTTGAATGAAATACAAGGTAGTAGCCTATCTGAGACGATAGCGGCACACCAGGAAGTAAAAAAACGAAAGTGGCTAAAACATTTGACTCATAGCCTACGATTAAATAAGATTCAAATTGTACAGAATGTTTGGAATGAATAGTGAACTCAACTCCTCACCGCTTTAAAAGCCCTCCATTGACAGAAATTTGCAGTTGTGTTCCGCGCAAGAGTTCAGCACCACACTAAGACTGCGGAAGTCTATAACATAGTAAACTCAACCCCGATAACTTCGTGTGTAAATCTCTGCCTCTGACGCTTCGAAACAACGCCGCTCCTCATCCAAACAAACCTGAACCAGTTAATCTAGATCAATTTATTCAATGAGGAAAACAATACAGTCGGCTTGTAGCCTAAATAACAGATGTGACATGTCATGCATATACTTGCAGACAAAATAATGTAAATTCTTAACTGGAAATGATGTTCCAAACGTATTTGGTCCAGACAATAGTCATTACGAGCGTACAATTAGCTCCAGTTTTTCCGGCATTCTCCGTCTCATCTTCTTCTCCGTTTCTCTTGCACTAGTAGCCTAGCCTAGGCTACAGTCAGGGGGAGTTTCCCTCTGGGCTCGAATTACCTGTCCCTCGTGTCCTCAAAACTACAGTTTCGTTCAACAATTATTTGGGGTTTTCATAACTTCCAATTTGCTAAATAACACTTTTCCATGACCATGTGCAGATTGTTATAATTATCTAAATTCGACAAGTAGGGGAGCGCGGGACACAACCTAACGCGGGGTTAAATGTAACACGTGCCTTTTACATCGTTAGTCAGTGTCTTGTTGGCATTTTGAAACATATCTGCAACTCTGTTAGCTAGGCTTACAATATTAGTTGTAGCACAGTGTTACAACCAGGTCATCCGGGAACTGTTTTATAATTTAACTGTTTTATGAATACTGAGTGTAGGAGCCATTTTAATGCAATTATATATTTGTCCATTGAGGGCGCTCTGACATTGGTATATTAGGAGCACTTGGGTAATTAGACAACAGGTGTATTGGTAGTGGGGAAGCTACTTGTTAATACTTGCTCACTCCTATTACCAGTACCACAGCGGCTTAATGGAAAGCTGTTACACTGAGGTTTCAGACATACTACTCTTTTCACATACTGTTTTCTCCTACTATATAATAGGTAGGCACATGACAAAACCAGGAACATAACAATGGGAAGTTTGGAGCGGGCTGTGGTGGCAAACAATTTTACATCACTGAATAAGAGACAAACATGTACCAATTGTCTTTAAAAGTTATTTATTTTCTTGCAAGAAAAGGCCAGCGCAGGCACACAGAATGGCTGCACAGGGAGACAATTTACAGGAGGGCATCCTTCCTTCTTTATAGTTGACTCCCTCCATGTCATCAGAGTGACTAAATGAACAACCTGTCCCATAACTAACACATTGTTGCATCCTACTACCCTTGAGTAAAGGCCCTTTGTCTCAGTCATACATTAGTCACACATTTCTTATTGTCCAGTCATGTTTTCTAAGATTCTATGCTTTAAAGGTTATGCAAACATATAGAACATATTACATTTCTTCCACAATTCCCCTCTTTTTATCATTCATTGATAACAAAAATAATAAGACAGCAAATTTAAGTCATTACATCATACTTATACTCTTAATCGCTGATTTTCATATAAATGATCACTCTTCTTAAACTTGTGAAATAAGGTTTTTAAAAGAAAAAAGCGTAGGCTGTTTTTTATGGGGATAGTCCCTTAAGTATTTAGCAAGCAAGTAAAATTGTATCTGAAGCCGGGCTAAATGAATAAACACTGTTATTGCACTCCTGACATAAAATCAGACCCGTAGTCACCTCAGTATAGACAAGAAATAGTATAGATGTTCAGAATAGAAGAACATATCTTAACTCAATTAACACATTTCACTGCAACTTCCGCTGTTTGTGTCATCATGGTTCCGCCCACACATCCTTACATCGATCCACATCATTAGACATTCAAAGCATTTGGTATGAGATTGTTTTTGTCACCAGTCTCATTACCAAAGCTGAAATACATTGAATTACACATGGTAGGCACATCAACAACAGAAATCCTATTACCATCACTGGCAGGATTATATGACATATCAAAAGCCCCATTCAACCATTGGGGCTGAACCATTCAAACCATGAGTTGTCACTTCTAACTGGTTCTTTCACGGCCATTCTCATGTGCTCAATAATGTTGGTTATGTTGTCACTAATCTGGAATGTAAAAACAGCGTGATGTTCCTCCTTTCTCAGCAGTTAACATGTCTACAGTAATCTATTCTGTATAACAGCATCTCTGATTTGTTTCATTTCATCATTAACCATTGTCAAATCATTCTCAGTGCTGTTTGCTGTTTCCTACACAGTACAGCCCACATGAAAAATTAAATAGTAGAACATAAAATACAACATACTGAACATAAACTTTGTAAAATACTCATTAGCCTTGTTACTACACCAAAATTGTTATAATTGTTAAAAAATTGTTAGCTAATTGCTTCCGCCTGCTCCTTCTCGAGCTAATCCTTTTATTTTATTTTTTTGATGTTTTTTTTGTTGTTAAATCTTGATTGTTTGTGTATTTTGTGACAAATAAACAAATAAAGATAATAATAATTTGAACAAGAACTGTCAGATTTTTCATAATCCCCTAATAACTTCATAAATCTCCTGGTTTGATGTCGTGCAGTGGTGTATCAGCTGCTTTCACCTAAACATTAATGTTAGATAGGAGAGAAGACATTTCTTTTCAGCATGTCATGCACACACACACAACTCTGTTGATGGCACTCGTTGTTTAACCCCTTCCATTCCCATAACTGGGTTTTCCAAACAATATCCAAAGCAAACCTTTTTTTTTCTTTTTTTTCAAACAAAAGTTATCCCCCCTTATGCAGGGTTTCAAGCATCAATTTAGCATAGTTGTTGAAGAAATGTTTCGTTTAACACATCTTTTTGGCTTAGCATATACATAACACATTATAGACTTCTATAATTCAATGTTAGGCTGTATAGTTTAGATCAGCTGGAACAGGGAACACTTCCTATAAATCCTTTGTACAAAACTTTGTACATCAGAAGAAGAATGGCGTCTACGCTAATATTTGTCTCTCTGTTTATCCCGAGGTTTACCGCAGTCCGCCGGATCCAGGCCGTATCCGGATCTAATGAAGGACCTGCGCCTGGACGCGACGACAACGCAGTCCTGAAGTGTCACTAGTCTCTCCCCTGTGAAGGCCTCCTTCCCTTTACCTCTGTACTGATAAAACATTGTCGAGGTAATTGCGATTCTCGTGGTCTTTAACACTGCAGTCAAATGTCCTCCTTCTCTGTGACTTCTCTGTGTCTGATTAATATACTATATTCTGTAAGGAGGCAGAAAAATCAAGGTTACTTTTAGATAACATGCTACCCACACTCTCCTTTGTTTCTGTGGCATCAACTTTTCAGCTGCGTCTGCCCTGCATTTCCTATGAAAATAAAATAAAATAAAAATTGTATGCGCTGCACATTTACAAATAGAAATTTGATCATTCAACAAAATATCAAATTTGATATTAACTATGGAAGTAAAATAATGTCAAATGTTTTTTGAAATAAAAAGCCTGTTGAATTGCAGTACTTGAAAAAAAAAATAGGCATTGCATTAACCATGCTTGCATTTTAATGCATTGTATTTTTAGGGCTTGCATTTTTAATGGGCTGAAATTCAACATGGTTGAATATTTAAGCTGTGAATATTTCAATTAAAAACATTTCAAACATTTTCATTATTAAAAATTCAAAAATCCATATTCACCCTTCATATTTCATTTCCAAAATATTCAAACTGTTTAAAAATACAACCCATAATATTCAACAGACAATTTTCGGTCCATTTTATTTCGCTTTGCAAATTCGCTTCCACAAATTCAGTGGTTCAAATTGGACAGTAAATTCAACATTGACGTCCAGGAACTGCAGGAAAAGCAGAAGATTGCCGAGCATACTCTCCATCTGCTGTTAGTCGACCTCACCATCAGATGGTGCAAAAGCGCTTGTTGTTGACGAAGACATTCATTCATAAAATGGAAATGATTATCTGTGACAGTATATGCGGAAAAGATGATAAACACACAAAAGCTGTGTTTATGTTTCATTCAATAACTTCATTGTTGCTTTCCCTGTGTATTCTACATGTCATCAGCTTTCTCTACCATGAACAGGATTATAATCGGTTTCCCTCAATACCTCATACTCAAGGATTCCCTTTCCGTTGGGACAAAACGCCTAACACATACAGTGATATGAAAGACCAATCTTGCACCTTATTGGGGGTGTAGGCTGTAGGCTACTAGGCTATATAGGCTACAGGCAAGAAGATGGACTCAGATTGTAAACTTTACGCGCAAAGTTTCATGCTGACCGTTTCGTGATATAGCCTACTGGCACAAAATCAACACTTGATCAATTAATACTAACACTTTCTATTCTATTCTATTCTATTCTATTCTATTCTCTCTCTCTCTCGCTCTCTCTCTCTCTCTCTCTCTCTCTCTCTCTCTCTCTCGCTCTCTCTCTCTCTCTCTCTCTCTCTCTCTCTCTCTCTCTCTATATATATATATATATATATATACATGTATATATAGCCTATATATAAGTCCTAAAGTCCTAAAATGCCTACGTGTATTGCATTAGCTTCAACTGGGATCATAGCACTTGCATATTGTTGTCCTCCTATTGTTAGTTTAACTGTAAATCGCTTTGGATAAAAGCGTCTGCTAAATGACTAAATGTAAAATTTGCTTGACATTGGACATTCGCACATTTAGGGACCGTCTCTAAAGTTGCATACAACATTGCCATGCATGTTTCTAACTGTATAGCAAACTTAAATTTATTTGAATAAATATCAAAAATCCAAAGGGTGCACATTATGCCTGACACTACATGAACACTTTACAGTTGGTTTTATGACTGTAAGTCGTTCTATTCAAATGCTATTGAAGTTAGAAACGTGTATACCAAAGTCGTATAAACTTTAGAGACGGCCCCTAACTGTGCGAATGTCCAGCATCAAGCCAACTTTATGCAGGGGTGGTAAAAGTACTCAAAAATTATACTCGAGTAAAAGTATATATATCTAAATAAAAAATTACTCCAGTAAAAGTAGAAAGTCCTCCATTCAAACATCACTTGAGTAAAAGTACAAAAGTATCCGATTTAAAACGTACTTAAGTACCGAAAGTAAAAAGTAAATATTCAAAATGTAAATATCAATAATTAAACATTGCATATCACTCCCAAAACAATTGATCTGTTTTAATTGAACAAATTATTAGATACTGCAATTAAGAATTTGTTAGATTTGCAATCATAAGAGACAATGAAGCACCTTGCATCAATTCTTAACAATTTCATTAAGTTTAGTGACAGCATATTATGGTGCAATGACTGGTAGGACATTCTTTGATACAAATGTTACAATTTCAATTGAATTATTGTGGTTTGATTCCGATCTTGATTCAATAGATTCATTTTGATAAATATTTGGTACTGTAACGTAGTGCTTTAGAAATAGCGATGAGGCTGGATCCAGATGCAGTGTGGCTTTATTAACAAACTTAGACAGGAACAGGATTCAAAGACTCAGAAACAGGACTCAAGGATACAGAAATAACCAACGTTAACATCTATCATACATTCAACAACTCACAAAGACAGGGCAGGAACATAGGGCTTAAATAATCAGGGACAAACGAGCTAACAGGATAACAAGGGGGCGTGGGAAAATCAGAAACACCTGGGAAAACTAATGAACAAGACAGGGAACCAAAGAACATGACAGGACACAAACCCACATCGTGACATAACCCCCCCCTTAAGGGCGGCTCCTGAAGCCCAAAAAAACAAACAAAAGTCCAGGAGGGCGGTCTTGGGGGAGGGATGGGGGGCCAGGCCCATGCAGGGGAACGGGACCTGGACCTAGGCAAGGCGGGCCTGGGCCGCAGAGCGTGGGCGGACCAGACTGGGCCGAAGGCCAGGGCGGAGCAGGACGAGGCGAAGGCCAGGGCGGAGCAGGACGAGGCGAAGGCCAGGGCGGAGCAGGACGAGGCGAAGGCCAGGGCGGAGCAGGACGAGGCGAAGGCCAGGGCGGAGCAGGACGTGATGGCGGCCATGGAGGTGAAGCCCCTGCAGACGACCATGGCGGCGCAGCCCTCATGGTCTCCTCACCGGACCCTTGGCCCCCCCCCAAAAAATACTTGGGGAAATCCACGGGTTCAGGAAAGCCCTCCCGGAGCTTGAAGGGCGCAGGCAGGGCGAGGCGCAGAGGCGGGGCCGGCAGGGCGAGGCGCAGAGGCGGGGCCGGCAGGGCGAGGCGCAGAGGCGGGGCCGGCAGGGCGAGGCGCAGAGGCGGGGCCGGCAGGGCGAGGCGCAGAGGCGGGGCCGGCAGGGCGAGGCGCAGAGGCGGGGCCGGCAGGGCGAGGCGCAGAGGCGGGGCCGGCAGGGCGAGGCGCAGAGGCGGGGCCGGCAGGGCGAGGCGCAGAGGCGGGGCCGGCAGGGCGAGGCATCTGGGAACGCCCTCCGGAGCCTGGCGAGCAAAACGAGTCCTCCTCCTCCTGCGACGGCGCTTCACTGGGCTTGAAACTTTCACTTGGCTGGATTCACTTGACTTGGAACTCGACTCACTTGACTTGGAACTCGACTCACTTGACTTGGAACTCGACTCACTTGACTTGGAACTCGACTCACTTGACTTGGAACTCGACTCACTTGACTTGGAACTCGACTCACTTGACTTGGAACTCGACTCACTTGACTTGGAACTCGACTCACTTGACTTGGAACTCGACTCACTTGACTCGGCGGCACTTGACTCACTTGACTCGGCGGCACTTGACTCACTTGACTCGGCGGCACTTGACTCACTGGCACTTGACTCACTTGACTCGGCGGCACTTGACTCACTTGACTCGGCGGCACTTGACTCACTTGAATCGGCGGCACTTGACTCACTTGAATCGGCGGCACTTGACTCACTTGAATCGGCGGCACTTGACTCACTTGAATCGGCGGCAATTGACTCACTTGATTCGGCGGCAATTGACTCACTTGATTCGGCGGCACTTGACTCGGCAGTTGACTCACCTGACTCGGCACTTGATTCACTTGACTCGGGACTTGACTCACTTGACTCGGTGGCACTTGACTCGGCAGTTGACTCACTTGACTCGGTAGACTCGGTGGCACTTGACTCACTTGGCTCGGCGGCATTTGACTCACTTGGCTCGGCGGCATTTGACTCACTTGGCTCGGCGGCACCTGGCTCGGCGGCACTTGACTCGGCGGCACTTGACTCACTGGATTCGGCAGGGCTCACATGAGGCGCAGGCTCGGCGGGGCAGACGAGAAGTGCGGGCTCGTCGGGGCTCACGTGAAATGCATGCTCGTCGGGGCTCACGTGAAATGCATGCTCGTCGAGGCTCACGTGAAGCGCGGCCTCGGTTGGGCTTACGAGAGGCGACGAGAGCCCGGCAGGTGTAGAGTAGAACAAGCCCGTAATCGAGAAGAGATCATCCAAGGAGCAAGCCTGAGCAATATACCGGTCAAGAGTCCATTCAGTAAGATCCCTCGGCATCCATCGAGCGATCTTATAATCCAGCCCGTTCCAAAACAGGTCCATGAGCTGGATCTCATCTAGCGCTCCCAGATGGCAAATGGACAGAAAATCCTTCGCGTACCTTTGGACGGACTGGCCCTCTTGCAATAACGTCGACAGGTATTCTCCCAGAGCCCGGTTGCTGACAACTGCTGGATCCATTTCGTGGTGAGTTGTTCTGTAACGTAGTGCTTTAGAAATAGCGATGAGGCTGGATCCAGATGCAGTGTGGCTTTATTAACAAACTTAGACAGGAACAGGATTCAAAGACTCAGAAACAGGACTCAAGGATACAGAAATAACCAACGTTAACATCTATCATACATTCAACAACTCACAAAGACAGGGCAGGAACATAGGGCTTAAATAATCAGGGACAAACGAGCTAACAGGATAACAAGGGGGCGTGGGAAAATCAGAAACACCTGGGAAAACTAATGAACAAGACAGGGAACCAAAGAACATGACAGGACACAAACCCACATCGTGACAGGTACAGTAGATGCATGTTAATTTTTAAATTAAGAAAATCTCACCTAATTCTGTAAACATAGGCTACAGAGAGCCCTGTCAGCTGGTATTATTACATGTTAAAAATACATGTGATTTTTATTATAATAACAACTTTATAATATTTTAATGATATAAGTAAAAATATAATAAATATATAGTGCATTTGTGTTTATTTACAATTAACTAGTAGTAAAGAGATTAACGGCACCCCATAGCAGACGCTAGCTATCTGTCACATCACATTTAAAAGCTCCAAAACGGTATTTATTGTTTGAATTTCATAATAAAATTGACAGAATCTGAGAGCTGAGGATTTGTTCCATATCAAAAGTAACCTACTCTGTCTTGTCTGTCGGTGTCAGTGTCCTCTTTGCTTCGCGATTTTTCTCTGCGTGAGAAAATGGATGTGTGTCGTGAGAGCGTGTGGAAAGTGTCAATTGCGTGAGTCTCACACTGAATGAGTGAGAGCTGGCAGCTCTGCAATAGACATGTTCCATAGCATTAGCTGCATCAAACAGAAGATGTGCAAGAGACAAGGGATCTCAGGATCATTGCTGAGCAGAGCTGCACCTTCACCTGTTTCTGCGGTCATCTTCCACAATGGCGAACTGACTGCTATGTGAGCGTATGCTGGCAAAGAGCTTGCGCATTCTTTTTTTCAAAATAAAACCAAGTTTTTCATTGGTTTGGAAAGCCAGTGTAATAAATACTTGGAGCAGGCATGGGGAAATGTAACTGAGTAAAAAGTAAACTTTGTCTTCAATATTGTAGTGGAGTAAGAGTAAAAGTAGATGCAAATAAAACATACTCAAGTAAAGTACAGATCCCCGAAAAAATACTTAAGTAAAGTAACGAAGTATTTCTACTTCGTTACTTACCACCACTGACTTTATGCCAGTCTATCATTGGGAAACGCTCAGCTGTGCGCGTTATTCTGAGTCCATCTGCTTGCCTGTGAGTTTGGACTTTTACATCACAAGTCCATTAAGCTACGTTAAGCGTTGTACAGGTCCAGCAGGGGAATCCTGAAGTATTGACTCCAAACTCCAAACGAATTATAATAATGTGTAAATCGTCACACATTTTCCTTTCATTAATTTCCAGGCTTCAGTTAAAGCCACAAACTCAAAAGATAATTAATGCCAACGGCCCTATGACTAACACTTCAAATTCAGTGGTCACTGTCTATCATGTCCAATTCAGGCCTTTTGTTTTGTCTCTGAAGGCACAACCAACTACAAAAATAATATTCTCACAGTTTTCGAATCTTGTCTCTATCCGGTCAGGTTATGGTGTACAGATATAGTCAATGATAGTCAAACAACAGTGATGTTCTCATCATCCTCCTCTTATAAAATGTTAGGTGCTCTCTTGATCATTTTTATGGTGACTAGCAATTTTGTTACTTTCTCACTCTGCCGTCAAGTCTATTATTTTTACTTTTATTATTCTGATCACACATAGTTGACTATTTAAATTGAGACTATATATTTCCTCTTTTTTCTAGACGAGTGTTTTTAACCCATGATGGACGGAAATCTTCAACTTTACAATTCAAATTCAAATAAACATCATAAATGACTAAATTACTCATAATTACCAGTAGCAGACAGAGCTGGATAACTAATCCATTTAAAGCTCATCCCATGTTGATCCCATCATCTTTTCATCAGATTCACTCAGAATTAACAGCTTTTTTAAAGTTTTGTCATTTCGCTTTTTGATATTAACTTTACTTCACATTTTTCTTCAGGTTTTATCAGCTGGGTTGTTTTGGTTCATTATCATTATTTTGTTTAAGCTTGCCGATAACAGAAAGACAGACAGAGTACCATTCCTTCCTCCACTCAAGCAGTCTCTCTCACTATAAACAAATAATCTTTTCAACAGCCTCATAAGACTGTAACTTAGACAAAATGTAATAAATTCATTACAATAGCCTTTGACCATTTACCTTTGTTATCCAGACTTTCCCTTGAATCAAACAAAGCTGTCTTCATCTTTAGCCACATTTCATGTCTTGAAATTATGTAATGCCATGTCTAATGACCTGCAGTTGTTAAAACTATGATAGAGACATATCTTTCCTTCAAACGGATTATCTTAAGACTTCAATATAATCTTTTGACCTGGTTTTTATCTCTTATTCTTTCTCAGACGAACACTTTGTAAGACTGGAAAAACTTGAAGGACTTTAAGAGAGGGCCACTCTCTGAGAAAACAAAGGAAATTAACATTTGAACTCCCCCTCATGCACTATTGAGACGAAGGTCTCACCTCCCTCATCCTAATCTACATTTCTCTCCCCCATTCTTCATCCTGGCAGAGGTCTCCCAAATTCACACAAGAATCTAAATGGTTTAATGTGAATGATTATCATCTAGTTTTATACATATTTGGTATTATTTGAAATGTCTCGGTACGACTGGTACAAATGTCTCATTTCCAAAGAAGTAAACCCAAAAGGTAATAAAGTTCTTAGGAAGTTTAGAAATATCTTCCACACCCTCCAATACTGGAGGGTGTGTCTTTGAGTTAACACCTTCGACCATTTGACTGAATGCTAATTTTCCACTGCTAGCAAATGGTGACTTACAGGTAAATTTCCACTGTGAATGATGTTTAGATTTGAAATGAGGTCTGGGTATATAATGAAACACAGCGAGAGCTCAGGGCCCTTTTCTATATCTGAGATCGGCCCGTGAGGCTGAGAGTTGCGAGTCTCTCAGCCTCACGCATTTCTTGTCCGGTAAACTTTTTCCTCTTTGTTCTAGAACATTTGATGGTTTGCATTGATTATCTTTCAATTGATTATGGAATTGTAATAATACATTTACCTGACATAATAAATTGTTATATTTGATTATTCTAACAGACTTTGACTTTATTTTCATTGGAGTTAAAAGGAATAGTCAAACATTAACGTATATTTAATGATGCACAGATATCATTGAAAAACCTTTTCATTTTATGGAGTCAGATGAAACGAGTTAATACATAAGATAAAATGTATTGCATTTAACCAAAAATACTTTGCCACGAGAAAAGACAGTAACACGCAAAGACCTTCACCGCTAATTCGAATACCGCCATTGGATCGAGTTAGACGGCCTTACAACTTTAATATCGTCATATTAAACACTGCTCTACTTTCAAGCCCACATTTAAACCAGAAATTTCTGTCAATTTCACACTTTTCTGAGTGGGCAATTTAAATTACGGCGACAATGCCCTACTGGCTATAATTAAAACACTCTGTCATCTGTGGGTTTGTGTATCAGCCTCAACTACAGCATCAGACAGATTGCCTGATCATTTTGAGCTTGCAAACGGCTTCAACTTACTGCACACCACTGAAGCAGTGTGTCCCAAACATGAATGTAAACATTTTTTGTTTTATTTTGGTGGTAACTGTCAAACTCACTGTGCTGATTGTTGCATTTCTTGTCAAATGTTACTTATGCAGAAGGCTACTAGAAGAGGACACGGATAGGCTGATTTTAGGCTGAGTTTACTTTTTCCCGACGGGGATGGGGGTGAGAGGGTTCAAGAGTCACAGTTCTCTAATTAACATGAACAGCTAAGGTTAGTCTATCAATGTGCATGAAAACATTGTGAATGTGAACCATATTGTTTAAAGTCAGCATTCTCACTCGCAGTGAAACCTTACACCTCGTGGACATTCAGCTTTTGTTTCGCTCCTTGTCTGATCATTTATTTGTTGTCTGTGTCTCAGAACCAGCAGACTAAAAGATGCACAATTATTTGACGTGTCCTCAGTCTGGGGAGGATTTTTAAAACAATGAGGAAACGATTAAAAGATAGGAAAATACTCTACAAACCTATTTATCAACCTGTTTTTTTGCAACACAAGTACACAAACAGTCTTTAAACTGACTGAATTCACATGTTCAACAGTTTATAGGCCTATTCTGCAGTTTGACACTCAAAAATTATTTTCAGTTAAATCAGGCCTCAGGGGTCTTAAAAATGTTTTGGGGCAAGGACACCTAAGGTGATAGAGACCCCTAATACAAAATGTGTCAAAAAAGCTATATTAAGCAATAGCCTTCAATATTAACAGAAACCAACCATATTATGATTAAGAATAAGCTAAACATGTTAAGACAGTAGAACTATTGTTGCAACTGTATGCATTATCAATAAGGTCTGAATTAGATTTTTGCAAATCACTGTTTTAATACATTAAGGCACTTTTAAGTGCTTTTCACATTAAGCATTTCAGAATGTCCCATTGTTTTCAGTGATTGAAAGCAACAGGGTAGCAGACGCTGTATATGGATCACAAGTGCCCAAAACTTTAATTTTGTTCACATTTATTTTTTCTTTCGAGTTGGAGGGTTGACAGGCCTGTACTGTAGTTTCATGGATGTTTTGCCATCCAGGTTTCCGTCCCAGTAACATGACTGAAAGCGGTTTATGATAGGAAGTAGAATGCTAGGGGTTCGGGGTATGTCAATATATTAAGAATGTGACAGTGTGAAAATGGTTAATGTACAGTTATGTATTTATTTATAAGGTAAATAAGCATAAGCAAATCAAACTGTATATTACATAATGCATCATGTGTTTATTTTGAGCTATCACACATTCACATAACATTTGAATTAATGCAAACCTACTGAAAAGATTTTTTAAAAAGTGGTTTATAGCCATGAGGCATGTCCTTGTAACGTTAATGTTATTTAATAACCACTAGCAATGATTATCAAAGCACCTCTATGAAATATCACTGTTTGTAATAAAATCTGATATGACCTTATATTAATTGAAATACCACTCATAAATATCATGGGCTTCTTTATATTCACTGTGTCGTGCTATATGGCCACAGGCAGTGCAAATAGCCAGAATAAACTCTTGGGTTTGTAGTATTAAATGAGGAGTTGGAGAGAGATATTTCCTCCAGTTAAAGAACCTGCGATATGCTTCTTCGTCCTTGTCCAGCTGAAGAAGATATTCTGCTAGTGACTTTGCATCTGGGAAGTCATTCACATGAATGAAGGCATCGCCGGGAACAAAGTTTTCATAGTTTTTTCTGGGAGGACCCAGAACCACAGGGACGGTTCCTGCAGCAAGCGGCCCATTTATCTTCTCAGTGATGTAGTCCTTGTGGATGGAGTTCTCAAAGGAAAGGTAAAACTTGCAGCTTGCTAGGGTAGGATAGTATTCGTCATAACCAAGAAATGTTGCATAAGCCTTTCCGAACATATGCACTTGGATGTGTTTGCTGAGTTCTTGGTAAAACTGGTTCCTTGTGCCGACCCCTGTAAAGGCAGCATTGTTACTCACAATCCAACACACCAGTTTGTCCTTTTTGGGAATTACAAACTCCTCATCTGGTTTCTTTCTGGTGATCAATTTCAGCCGTACAGGAATATCAGCATCCTGTCTGTAGCTGAGAGTGAGATTGAACAGGTTTTCCAGTCCTGGTATTTTATGAGTGTTGGTCGGTGATTCGACATGAAACCAAATCCACCTCTGGAACGGAGGACGGGGAGATGGAGGAAGGTTCCTCAAGTCCCGACTAATGGCTTTGTGAAAAATGAGGACAGCGTCTGCATTGCTGTAGAGAGATCTATCATCCGTCAACTGACAGCCATCGATATTGTAAATTGTTTTGCAATCACTGAAGTCAAACCTGTAATTTTCAGGCCAGACCCATAGTAGAAGAATAGGTTTGTCTTCGGAGAAGCTGCTGTTCTCACTGAAATCATTTTTCAGTTTAGGCAACGAAGGTTCACAGTTGTTTGGAGTTAAGGACCAGTAATAGAAGATAGTCAGAGAAGCGAGACCTGCAAATGTCAGTATAGTAGCCAGATGAAGCAGTGAAAATCCTTTGAGATTTAGTCTTGACATTTTGTGATCTAAAGAGAATCATTAAAAGAAACTGTTCAGTCTTGAACACAGCAATACAACAACAACAACAACAAAACTGTTTCAATAAAAAGGCATTTAGAATCAGGTTCTGGTTAAATATGAATTATTTAATTAATTTGTTTCTCACACTGTTTTAAATACAAGTCAGTGTGAGAGACTGAAAGCTATACTATAATGGCTGTAAAGTTTTTTTGTTCATGACATTTTTATTAAATACGTTGATATTTAATTATTGACATTGAATAATATTGAATTAATAATCATTAATTAGACACACACAATCATCTTTTTTGCTTATTAAAGTGACTTTAATAAGGAAATAAGATGATTTTGTGTGCAATTCATGAATAAAATGTCCACTGGAAGCCTCAGTATAACAACTTGTGTGTGCAAGCACACTTGGCAATAAAGCTCTTTCTGATTCTGAAAATAATCAATATTTAAATTAAAATTTTGGAATGAATTAAGGTAACACAATTACTCACCTCTTTTAAGAGCCCCTGAGAGAAATTGGCAGTTCTGTGTCACTTAAAGTCAGTGTGTCCAACAAAAGAGGATTTCACTACAGTATATCGATGGATGTGAGTTTCTGCAAGAAAAATGGGCTGTGTTTGCACTCTTCCAAGGTCAGTATGCAAATGTTAAAGTAATATTTGTCACATTTTCTTTGGGTGCAGCTGTATTGAAAACAAACTAGTTAATCAAGTGCAGAGAATTAAACATCTAGGTTGTTTTGAAACAGGGCTCGACAAGGACAAAATGTTTTCACACACATCCGAAGCACACGCCCAGAACACACACTAGTAAACTGAGTTCACTCGAATGGATAAATGGTATCCTAGTAAAAAGGGTTGCAAGAATAATTAAATCTAACCGAAATTGCAATTACTTAAAAACTTAATCAAATATATGCACAGCGTGTTACTGAAGAGCGACTCTGATTAGTAAATGCTGCTCCATCTCTGAATCCACTGCAAGTTTGAGTCGCTTATAATGTGCATTTGAAAAAGCAACATGCGTCAAACTTCTTCACAAACTTGTATTGCGAAGCATAAGTTGGACAAAAGGTTCATAAACCTTTTGTCCAAGATACAATGTTTTTTTACTAGCTTTATAACGTCAGTTAATGTTTGTAATTTACTTTTGTGATTTACTTGTGTCTTCTAATCATAGAATGAGGCCGCCAATATATTATTACTATCCTATAGTTATCATTATAAATATACTTTAAGAAAATACCAGAGAATGCTTGAGGAACTCAAATACACCATATATTGTTGCATATATAATAGTATAATATAATTTTATAAAAAAATCCCTAGATCTTTCTAATGATTTATAGGATGCCTACATGTAACCTGCCGTTATTCATCAAATAAGTTTTCTGTAAAGTGTAAATATTATTGTTATTATATTGTTAAAACTATTCATAAATACTCATAAATGTTATTGGTAAAGTAATATTTCTTATTTTCATTTTTAAATAATTTTTGAGTTAGTTTGATGTTTTTTGTTTGAAATAAATGATAAATAATCTACTACTTTGGCTTTTCCTTATAGCATATTTGTCTAAGCATATTTTGGCATCTTTGTATAGTCTCACCTAACACAGATATATATTTTTTTAATTACAATTTTTACTTTTACTTAAGAGAGGTTTATAAAGGTTCTATGGAGTTCTAAAGGTATTTGCGACTTTTTATCTCACGCTCCAACATTCTGACTTTATTTCTCACAATTGCGAGTTTACATCTCACGCATAGTATTGCGTGATATAAAGTCGCAATTGCGTGTTATAAAGTCAGAAGTGTGAGTTATAAAGTCGCAATTGCGTGTTATAAAGTCAGAATTGCAAGATATAAAGTCAGAATTGCGTGATAAAGTCGCAATTGCGTGTTATAAAGTCAGAATTGTGAGTTATAAAGTCGCAATTGCGTGTTATAAAGTCAGAATTGCGAGATATAAAGTCAGAATTGGGTGATAAAGTCGCAATTGTGTGTTATAAATTCAGAATTGTGAGATATAAACTAGCCTATTCTGAGAGGAAAAAAGTCAGTGTTTTTCCCCTAGAATTGGACTTTATAACACGCAATTGCAAATTTTTATCACGCAATTCTGACTTTATATCTCGCAATTCTGACTTTATATCTCGCAATTCTGACTTTGTAACACGCAATTGCAAATTTATATCACGCAATTCTGACTTTATATCTCGCAATTCTGACTTTATATCACGCAATTCTGACTTCATATCTCGCAATTCTGACTTTATATCTCGCAATTCTGACTTTATATCTCGCAATTCTGACTTTATATCTCGCAATTCTGACTTTATATCAGGCAATTCTGACTTTATATCTCGCAATTCTGACTTTATATCTCGCAATTCTGACTTTATATCTCGCAATTCTGACTTTATATCACGCAATTCTGACTTTATATCTCGCAATTCTGACTTTATATCACGCAATTCTGACTTTATATCTCGCAATTCTGACTTTATATCTCGCAATTCTGACTTTATATCACGCAATTCTGACTTTATATCTCGCAATTCTGACTTTATATCACGCAATTCTGACTTTATATCTCGCAATTCTGACTTTATATCTCGCAATTCTGACTTTATATCAGGCAATTCTGACTTTATATCTCGCAATTCTGACTTTATATCTCGCAATTCTGACTTTATATCTCGCAATTCTGACTTCATAACACGGAATTGCGACTTTATTTTACGCCATTCTGACTTTATCAATATGTCCCGGTTTTTTATCAGACAAAGGTGGCAACCCTACCTCTACCCCAGATACGGCTCTGACAAGGAGTGCAAACACTGGTCTCCGACCACCGCCTATACATCTTGAGAACAGATTCGAAATATTAATGAATGAGGAATCCCCAAATTTGATGAATGTGATTGAACACAGACTGAATCAGCCTATAGCTAACACTGATGCTAACTGGGGCTCAAGGTCGAGAAGACAGCGGCACTCAGCTCAGAACCTAGCCTGGCCCAGGACTCTGATAGTGGGCGACTCCATCAGAAACATTAGTAGCAGGGATACAACAGCGTGCTGCCTTCCACAGGCAACAACTTCTGATATAAACAGGGAACTTCAGAACATTATACAGGGAACCCTCATTATCCCGACGAGCTGGGTGGCGCCTTGCATGGCTGACACCGCTGTCGGTGTATGAATGTGTGTATGAATGGGTGAATGTGAGGCAAATATGTAAAGCGCTTTGGTGGCCATTCGGTCTGTGAAAGCGCTATATAAATGCAGTCCATTTACCATTTTTTACATTCTTATGAAACATAAGACTGAAAATCGACTCATCATTCATGTGGGGAAGAATGATATTCATAAAGAGCAGTCGGAACTCCTTAAAAAGGATTTCAATGAACTTTTTGAAACACTTAAAAGACTGAAAGTTCAAACATTCATCAGTGGACCAATCCCAGCAAGAGGAACAAACAGGTCTTTAGGTTTTCACGGTTGCTTGGGCTTAATACATGGCTGCAAAAAACCTGCAATATAAAAGGAGTGAACTTCATTGACAACTTCAATCTTTTCTGGAGTCAGAGGCAACAGGATAGCCACCACCCAAACAAACTTGGTTCAAGAGTGCTAAAGGGACTGACAACCCCCCCCCCCCCCCCCCCCCAAGCCAGATTCCCAGTGAAATGCTCTCAGACAGCAAGTGCAGTGAGTTTGCTTCCTTCTTCTCAGAGAAAATCAATAATATCAGAAAGGTGATCAGCTCATCCTTGAGTTGTGCTAGGGTCAGACAGATCAGACCACAGCCTGAGAAAGTAGTCACTATGTCTTATTTCGAAGAAATTGATGGCAAAATTCTGGAAGATACCTTACAGCATCTTAAAACATCAACCTGTGCTCTTGACGCACTTCCCACACCTTTCTTCAAAAGTGTGTTTAACTGTTTAGAAGCAGATCTCCTAGAAGTGGTAAATGCCTCACTTCTCTCTGGGAGTTTTCCGAACTCCCTGAAAACTGCAGTTGTCAAGCCCCTCCTGAAAAAGAGCATATTAAGCAAGACCGATCTCAAATCTTCCTTATTCCTTATTAATCTTCCTCATTATAGCGAGGACCACCGCTGCTCTTGGCCATCATACAAGACTGTAATATATTTCACATATAAATTATTTATTATCACGCTGCCATTGCCTTAAAATAGACATTAATATTGCTAACAGTGAATAATATATTTTGTACTACCTTGTTCATTCTGATGTCATATAATATAACGATTAGCCTATTTGACGTTTTTTTTAACACTAAATTATTCATTTTCTGTAGGACCGGAATCAGAATTTCTGGCGTTATTTTTAGGGGACCATTGTGGAAAAAGGGGGCTAAAGATGGAAAATGTAATGGTCATTTTTTCCCCCAAGACTTTATTCATAATTTTACGGAATTTTCCGTTAACCCTAAAACACAACACAATAGGCCTACAATGCCTCAGTAAAAATACACGGGAAAACTGTGCATATATTCTCGTATTATATAATCGTATAATAGACCACAAGCCCTATTTTTATGGACTGTAAATAATAAAGTTATGAGATGCCTGTATTTATGGAAGCCCGTTTCCGCCATAGTTGAGAAACTTTCTCATAATTATGACTTAGTATCTCATTATATTGAGAAAGTTTCTCATAATAATGACTTAGTATCTCATTATAATGAGAAAGTTTCTCGTAATTATGACTTAGCATCTCATAATAATGAGAAACTTTCTCGTAATAATGACTTAACATCTCACAATAATAAGAAACTTTCTCATAATAATGACTTAACATCTCGTAATAATGAGAAACTTTCTCGTAATAATGACTTATTTTCTCGCACTTCTACGCATGCGCAAAGCAGTGAAGCAGAAGGGAGTGCCACGCCAGCGACATCCACTGGCCAAATAGACGGTGGGCCGAACGCGTTTTTTGTGTTGTTGATCGATCTCCATCGATAGAGCATACGCTTCTTTTATGTACGATATTAAGTCATTATATGTAGTCAAATTAAATTTGTTGGCAATTCTGGTTTGATCATATATTTTCACAAACGTATGTTTTGATTGTCAATCTTCTTAGGCAAATCGCGAAGTAGCTGAACCAATCGGATTGTATTTTTTTACGTCATTAAAAATACTAACCAATCGCAGACGGCCAGGCTAGGACCCCGAAAGGAGCGGGAGTTATATAGCGGTAATGTTGTATTGTAGGCCTATATTTATATATCTAACATAAATAAGACACTTTATCTTGGATATGGAGTGTTGTGTGCATGTTACTAGCTGTACATCAACTAACATCATACCCTTTTCACTAATAAGTTGGATCAAGTTTGTACAATGCTCTTTAGAGTGGGTGAATTTAAATACAAAAGTTTTTTTTACAATACAAATCCCCCAAAAAGCTGTGGAAAAATATGAAATCACAGAAGGCCACATTCCAGGTGTGCCAATTCATGTTGGCTACCATAGAGAATGCTACATGCAGTACGCTAACAAAATAAATATTGAGAGCCAGCAAGAAGAAATAAGACAGTACAGGAAGTTGAAGGTTTGGAAGGCAGCTTTATAGTGGTTAAGTAAAGTTGTTTGACCTCATACGTTTGGATAAATCATGGTATAAATGCTTAGAATCCTTTTTAAAGGGTAACTAAACCCCTGCTCAAAGCCTGACTCCACCCACTGGCAATATTTGAAAAATGCTGGAAAAGTGGGCAGACCCCAGCGGAGATAGAGGCGACGAACCGAGGGCGGAGCTGAGCGTGGGGGCGTGCACCTGAGAGGCGCAGTGACAGCTGCTGTCAAACTAGCTAAAATGGAGTGACGCAAGTAGCTTTGCAACAGAGCGGTCATTTGAAGACAAGAACTTTTCTCCCCCACCTTCACCTGAAGTGGAGGAGGGTGAATTGTCTGTGGACACCAGCTCAAACTGCAGTCTTGACTCCCGCATTGCGATCGGCATCCGATTATTCTTATATTCAGTCATTTTGAGGTAATTTTTTCCAGGATTATTATTACTATTACGTTCCATATATTTTGCTGCTATGTGAAAAAAATAATCAGCAAACCGCGCCGGCGCGTTTGTCGACACCAGAGGATTAACTTTAGCCTAATAAGAAGGAACATAAATTGTGATTAAAAATATATGCTCACTCACATCATGACGCCGCTGCGATGGTGGAGTTCATGCAGGAAGAGGTATGAAGAGCAGCGTTTGGCAGCGCGAGCTGTGTGGAGAAGCCCATTTCCACCTCCATTGCGTTGGAGAAGCAATCCCACGTAAAATGCAGGTTGCACACTGGAGCGATAGGCGAGATTAACTACCTAGGCTACACGAAATAATCTAAATAACTATATAAATGCTATGCTAACTAGATGCTAATATATACAGTATCTATCCTGATCGTTTTCAATACTTGTAATTCCAACTCCTGACTCGCTGCAGTAGTTTTGACGGAACCAGATGCTTTTATACCAGGGGCTGCCAAGGGCGTGGTGAGCTCGCAACAAGGGCGTGACTGAGTGACGTCAGAGAGTATTCTACGTCAGAGAGTACCCCTACTGCAGGAGCTTTCCGTTTAACCTGAAGAGGGCAGCACTCTGACCTTTTTACACCATATATTTGAAAATTAAAACACTTTATACCCAAATGTCAAAAAATGTACTCGAATCAATGAACAGCATTTATGAAGCTCCATTCTTACAGATAATTAACTAAAAAAAGTTGTTTTAGTGTTTAGTTACCCTTTAACATAAATTATTGATATTGATCTCAGAAATAGTGAAAAAAAAACATACATATATAATTATATAATGTAATAACATATATATTAAGTTAATTATTATATATTCATTCTTATAAAAGTTGAATATGTATTATCTTAGCATGACTATCTTTATAACTTAATGACAATTCAACTCTTTTGGTCAAGCAGGCTTTGGTAGTAATATATATAATGGTAGAAAATTTAACGTCATATTAACAACAATAAATAGATCCCTCTGAAACTATGCACACAAAAAATAAACTCTGCCCATGTAAACCCTGCCAGGCCAGACCATAGATGTATTAAGAGAAAGGCCAGACATAGCCCTGTGTCTTAATTGCCATTTTAGTCAAGGTAAACTAATAAAAGGGTTCTATAGACACAGCAACATCTATTACACACATTTTTCCACATATAGCGACTGAAATGTGCTCCAATCAGATGAGCAAAACATTAAAAGGGTTTTATGATGAACCGTGAAAAACAGAGAGCATTTTCATTGTTTTAGCATAATAGATGTGTCAGGGCTTAGTCAGATCAGGTCAAGAAGATGTCTCACAGCAGGGTTGAGGATCTGGGATTACCTGGGGAAACAGATAAGCAGAGTTGTAAACAGTGTAGTAAAATTATTGGTTCCCGCCAGTGTCTAATAAATGATTTACATTTAGGAGGCACTTTAAAAAAAGTGTAACTAGATGAGGCTAGGTAAAATGCGTACAGTAATCACACCTTGTGTCAATATTAATAATAAAAGCAAACCATTGAAGTGGTTATCCAACTTGATAATCAGCTTGTAGTTGCAGTACCTGAAAATAAGGTAGACATTTTTTGAAAATTGATGTCATGAGTAATTAATACACTAAACACTTGATGATAAAATGTACAACATTAAGGATAAATATTCTAATGATATTTAATACATGGTATTTCTTCCATGACTAGCTATTAGGATATCTGCTGTTGATGTAAAACTATTTGATACACGTTATCTCTTCCATGCCTAGCTATTTGGTGATGTAGCTAGTAGATGTAAACTTATATGATAAATGTTATCTTTTCCACTTTAATCTCTGTCTAGTAATCGTCTTTCATATCCTAATTTACGGCGCTACAGCATGATAGAATAACTGTGTTTACGTTAACATGCACTGCTAAAATTACATTTAGCTAACATTTACATGCTAACACGTTAGCTCTGTATCTCCTCAAAACAAATGTTTTCTTCTCTGTGATCTTAAAGGTCTTGAGACGTGTTTTTAAAAGCTGAACTTCTTTTCAATTGAGCGCAGCGTTTTTAGAACGCTGAACCCTTCTGTGCGGCTGCTTGTTCATACACAAATATACAAAATATTACAAATGTTTAAAAGATTATCTAGTATGGAAGCCCGTTGTAACAAAGTTCAGTCAGTGTGGGTGAAGGAAGAAGAAGACAGGGTCGGCGAACTTGGGACTCGCACTTTATTCAGAAAAAATAACAGAACAAAAGAAAGGTGCGCTCGTGCGCCTTCACAATAGATCTCACTACAGCATAAAAAAAAACACTCTGCCCGCTGTACCAGCTCTCACTGTATGTCTCCAGCTCTCAAGGCTCAGTTCAGCGATCACTCTTGCCGTTACTCAATAGCTCAGTTCGTTTCGTCGACCACTCTTTCCTCTCCGTCTAACACTGCTGGTAACAGCTGCGGGTCCCGTGCGAGTCTGCAGGGGAGCATGGTCCGAACAGAGGGTGAACTCCCGCCCCAGGAGGTAGTAGCGGAGGGTGAGAACAGCCCACCTGATGGCTAAGCACTCTTTCTCAATGGTGCTGTGCATCTTCTCTCTCATAGAGAGCTTTCAACTGATGTACAGCACCGGCCGCTCTCCACCCTCCACCTCCTGGGACAGGACCGCGCCCGGCCCCCTGTCCGATGCGTCCGTCTGTAGGATGAAAGGGAGAGAGAAGTCAGGTGCATGTAAAAGCGGCCCGCCACACAGAGCAGCCTTTATCTGGGTGAAAGCCTGCTGACACTGCTCCGTCCACTGGACCGTATCCGGCGCTTCCTTTTTAGTCAGATCAGTCAGCGGGCTAGCGAGGTCCGAATAATTAGGCACAAACCTCCTGTAATAACCCGCTAGCCCCATGAACTGTCTAACCTCCTTATTGGTCTTAGGTCTCGGACAGGTCGCAACCGCTGTCGTCTAATCAATTTGGGGACGCACCTGTTCGTAACCCAAGTGGAAGCCCAGATACCTTACTTCCACCCGCCCAAATTTAGACACCGCGTTCACCTTCCTATAGTCCACACAGAACCGGACCGAGCCGTCGGTTTTAGGAACTAAAACTATCAGGCTCACCCAGTCACTGCTGGACTCTTCTATTACCCCCATATCTAGCATAGCCTCTAATTCGTCCTGAACTACCTTTTTTTTGTGTTCAGGTAAACGATACGAGCGGCAGCGCACCACCACACCCGGTTCCGTCTCAATGTGGTGCTGAATGAGGTCCGTTCGACCAGGCAGGGGCGAGAACACATCAGCAAATTCAGCTTGTAAATTTTTCAAGTCAGTGAGCTGGGAGGGTGAGAGGTGATCTCCACCAAGAGCCAGAGCGAGAGATTGTGGTTTTGTGTTCGCCTCTGGCCCAAGATCCTCCTCTCCACTCACTACCGTCGCCAGCATCACTGACTCTGCCTCAACCCACTTTTTAAGGAGGTTGCGGTGATAAATTTGATGTGCTCCGCCCCTGTCCGTTCGAACTACTTCATAATTGAGATTGTTAACTCGCCGTGTGACCTCAAAAGGTCCTTGCCATTTTGCTAGTAATTTAGAGCTAGAAGTAGGGAGTAATACAAGCACTTTATTTCCCGGTGCAAATTGACGAAGTTTAGCCCCCCTGTTGTACAGCTGACTCTGTTTGTCCTGGGCCTGTAACAAATTCTCCTTTGATAGCCGCCCCAAATTGTGGAGTTTTGTTCTCAGGTCCAAGATATACTGAATTTCGTTCTTACTAGCGGACGGTCCGTCCTCCCAAGTCTCTCTAAGGACGTCTAACACCCCACGGGGCTGACGCCCATAGAGAAGCTCGAAGGGGGAAAACCCCGTGGAGGCTTGGGGAACCTCGCGTACAGCGAACAAGAGGGGTTCTAGCCACTTATCCCAATTTTTGGCGTCTTCGTGAACGAACTTTCGAATCATGGACTTCAAAGTGCGATTAAACCGTTCCACTAGTCCGTCTGTCTGTGGGTGGTAGATGCTAGTGCGAATCGATTTAACGCCCAATAATTCATAAAGTTCGCGAATAGTTCGTGACATAAACGCCGTGCCCTGATCGGTGAGAATCTCTTTAGGGATTCCCACCCGGGAGATTAACGAAAAGAGCGTGCTTGCAACACTTTTGGCCGAAATGTTACGAAGCGGGACTGCTTCAGGGTACTGCGTTGCGTAATCCACCAGGACTAACGTAAAGCGGTGCCCACGTGCTGACCGTTCTAATGGCCCGATGAGGTCCATACCAATTCGTTCGAAGGGGACCTGCATTAATGGGAGGGGGCACAATGGTGCTTTTGGATTGGCCGGTCGGTTCATTCCCGACAAGACGCGCACCACCTGCGCACGTTCTCGTGAATGCCCAGCCAAAAGAATCGGGCCATGAGCCGGTTTAGTGTCGCTGTTTGACCTAAATGACCGGCCATTGGATTATAGTGAGCCGCCTGACAAAACAGTTTCCCGGCAGCTCTTCGGAACTAACAACTGTGTTGTATCTTCTTTTGACTGGGTGTCTTGGGTCACCCGATACAATTTATCCTTCAAAATAGCAAAGTAGGGATAAGAGAGCGGTTGGTCCGGGTGGAGTACCTGGCCGTCGATGGAACGGACCTGATCAAATGCACGTTTTAATGTCTCATCCTGGGATTGCTCCAGGGGAAAATCATCGCGCTCGGTGAGGATAGTTCTCTCCAGAGCACTCCGTTCCCCTGCAGCAGAAGCCAGAGGTCCCGGCTCAGCATCTCCCACCTGAACAACCGCTGTCTTTCCCTTGCTTTTCTTTCCCCAATAGGCATCCGGGCATAAAGACCCCAACAATTTCCCAAAAGCAGGCCAATTCGTCCCCAGAATTAGCGGATGCCGGAGGTGCAGGTTAACTGCTACCTCTATGCTATGCTTTTGTCCCCTAAATTGAATTACCACCGGCATTATAGGATAACTCACCACCTCTGCGCCGGCCGGGGCATCAGCCCCCCACGAGACCTGGGAAGGGGAACAGGTTTGGGGAGAGAGGGGGACAAAAGAGAGAGAGAGGGAGAGAGAGAGACAGAGGGGAGGGGCTCGCCGACCCCTGGGCACGCCACCATGTGATCCTCCGCCAGGTGGATGGCCTGGTCCAGCGACGTCGGGCGGTGGCACTGGACCCACTGCGCTGTCTTCTTGGGCAGGTTGGTGATGAACTGCTCCAGTACCACCTTGCTGATAATATCCTCGACGTCGCCTCTGTCGGCCATCAGCCATCTGCGGCAGGAGTCCCGGAGCTGCTGCGCCATGACGAAGGGCCGGCCGGACTCGCTCAGGCTCAAGGACCTGAACCGCTGGCGATGTTGTTCCGGGGTCCGGCCGACCCGCTGTAGAATGGCGTGCCTCAGATCTTCATAGACCAGGAGATTCTGGACTGGCAGTTGGTGGGCGGCTATCTGCGACTCTCCTGATAGTATGGGAATGAGCCGCAGGGGCCGTTTCCACTCGGGGCCATCCCTGGGCCTCGGCCGACCTCTCAAACAGGTCCAGGAATGCCTCCGGATCATCCTGGGGCCCCATCTTGTTGAGAGGCAGGGGCGGAGCGGAGGCCATAGCTGGATCGGGGACGGCCCGAATCTCCCGGTCGGGCCAGCTCCGGAACAGCTCGCGGTCTTCCTGCTGGCCTTGGAGAAGCAGCTGGAACCGTTGGTCTTGCTCCTCCTTCACGGCCAGCAGGGCGTGGTGTTGTTCCCTGTGAAGACCCCTCGAGCGTTTGAATGAGGTCCACAAAAGGCGTTCCTGGCGGGTTCTGCATGGCGGCGGCGGTCTTCTCCTTCTCGGGTTTCGCCACCAGTGTAACAAAGTTCAGTCAGTGTGGGTGAAGGAAGAAGAAGACAGGGTCGGCGAACTTGGGACTCGCACTTTATTCAGAAAAAATAACAGAACAAAAGAAAGGTGCGCTCGTGCGCCTTCACCATAGATCTCACTACAGCATATAAAAAAAAACACTCTGTCCGCTGTACCAGCTCTCACTGTATGTCTCCAGCTCTCAAGGTTCAGTTCAGCGATCACTCTTCCCGTTACTCAATAGCTCAGTTCATTCCGTCAACCACTCTTTCCTCTCCGTCTAACACTGCTGGTAACAGCTGCGGGTCCCGTGCGAGTCCCAAGCCACTCTCTCTCCCCGTTCTCTCTTTCCTGGCAGCTTATATGCGGTCTCCACGCCAATCACTGCAATCAGACACAGGTGTTCATCATCTGCACTTGACCCACTTACTCACCGCACAGCTCGCTGACTCGTCTCTCGCTACAGACTTTGCGAGACCACGCCCCCGTCGCCACACCCGTCTTATATACTGATAATTTATCATTGATGTTATTCACTGCAGACCATGCCATATTTGCTGTGATGCATTTACACGGCTTTGGCCAGTGGATGTCGCTGGCGTGGCACTCCCTTCTGCTCCACTGCTTTGCGCATGCGTAGAAGTGCGAGAAAACAAGTCATTATTCTGAGAAAGTTTCTCATTATTATGAAATGTTAAGTCATTATTACGACAAAAGTTTCTCATTATTACGAGATTTTAAGTCATTATTACGAGAAAGTTTCTCATTATTATGAGATGTTAAGTCATTATTATGAGAAAATTTCTTATTATTATGAGATAGCCTACTTAAGTCATTATTATCAGAATCAGAATCAGAAAGAGCTTTATTGCCAAGTGTGCTTGCACACACAATGAATTTTCCTTGGTACTAAGTCATTATTATGAGAAACTGTCTCAATATAATGAGATACTAAGTCATAATTATGTGAAAGTTTCTCATTATTAGGAGATACTAAGTCATAATTATGAGAAACTTTCTCATTATAATGAGATACTAAGTCATTATTATGAGAAACTGTCTCAATATAATGAGATACCAAGTCAAAATTATGAGAAAGTTTCTCATTATTGTGACTTAGATAATCTTTTTTTTTACTCAACTATGGCGGAAACGGGCTTCCATATGTATTTCCATAATGGCTAATGCTACATATTTTATTAGGTTCTTTTAAATTTGTATTTTTAAAAATTATTACATTGTATTTTTCTAAAATAAAATTTTGATTTGAATTGTTTCAGTCAAACTTGGACTCAGCACATTTGGATTTGCCTGGAGTAGACCTAATAAAAAGTTTTGTTTTTAAGTAGGCCTATATATATATATATATATATATATATATATATATATAAGTGCTGTGCGTTAAACGCGTTATTAACGGCGTTAACGCAAACACATTTTAACGGCGTCAATTTTTTTATCGCGAGATTAACGCTCTTTTTGGCCTAGCAAACAACACCACACCGGATAGCTAGACGGAAACAAAACAACAGGCGTTGTTTGGGCTTGCGCGCCGGCCAAAGAGTAGTAGGCTAACGGTACGTTTTGAGTGGATGGCGCGAGCGCGAGACGCCGATCTAGAGACGTGCACTCTCAACGCAATAGAGTGCGGCGCGGGACTAGATTTGATGGCCGAGCGCGAGGGCGGGCTCGAGCGGTAATGCACTCACTCTGTGTGCGGATACGGGAGAATAAAACGATTCGCGGGACTCCCGCAAACTAGAAATATCTATGAATAAAACATAAAAACTAATACATTTTTATTCATATGTTGCAGAAAAGCAACAAGAACAACTAAAACAAAATAGAAACGATTTACAGGCCAGAGTTTCTTTTTATAACATGTTTGCAGCGTTGAGGGATGTAGCCAATCACAGACATATGAAGAAGCATCAGAAGCATTTAAAATAGACTCCCCTCACCGCTCAAAACAGACTTTTTGTTCAGTGCTGAATTCTGTAAGCTGGCAAATCCTCAAATTATAACAAACAAAGTGTATATATTATGAAAGATGCATTGTGCAGTCAGCTTCACTGATAATAACAGATGTGTGAGATTGCGATGAACTGATGTCAGCTTTTTAGGAATTATTAAGTGAGCGCACTTTGCGCGCATTCAGTCATGCCAAACCATGCACTCAGTAGCCTGCTTGCTTTTATGTTATAACAGTGGTTTGTGTGTTAATGCTTTAATAACAAATAATTTATCAGGAGCATTTATGCTGATGTGTATGGTGGCGACACGTAGGCGAAAGTATTTGGAGGTAGCCTACAAAAAAAAGAGTGTATTTGCGGGCGGGAGCGGGACAAAAATGTTGCGGGCGGGAGAAAGTAACATAGAAAATAGTTGAGAACGTCAGTTATAACGACCCACGTATGAAAAAAATTGACGGGTTTAAATCGGGCTTGGGCTCATAATTACAGTTTATGTGTCGGGCCGGGCTCGGACACAATGCGCACGGGCTCGGGTCGGGCTTGATTTTTTTGGGCCCGATCTAAGCTCTACAATGGATGACTTCAGACAGAAGCACATGGATACCACAGCTATGAACAAACTTAATGCTGATCCACTTTTCCATGTTGATAAGAGTATTAAAATTAGAAAAAATAATGAGACAAATAGAAATCAAGGGACATTTAGAATAGATAAAAATGTGCGATTAATCGCGAGTTAACTATGGCATTAATGCGATTAATCGCGATTAAATATTTTAATCGTTTGACAGCACTAATATATATATATATATATATATATATATATATATATATATATATATATGTATGTTCTTGGTTTATTTATTATTATGCCTACTGTACAGTGAATGTTTTTGTTACACATCAATATGCTACAGATTGGGGCTGCACGATATTGAAGAAAAATGCAATAAATAGATTTAAAATTATATAACCCAGTTTTTTCTTCCCAGTTCACACTCTGTACAACCAAACCCACAATCCATATTAAACTGTTTTTTATAGCAACAGCCACATCACTTCCTGTGGAAGATACCATTTTGGTGTGATGTCAGAGGAGGGGGGAGTTAGAAACAGTTGTGTTTGCCATATAATTTGTTGTTAAACTCTTTCTCTGTTAATGGTTGTTGTTTTAGCTGTTTTGGAGGTTTAATAGTTGTGTTGGGTGTTTATATTAATTAAATTGATTGTTTCAAAAGTTTTAGTTTGTACCTGTGGTTGGTATGCCCTATAGGCGGGGCTTCAGCCTATAAATAGGCTTGCTGGATGAAAGGATTTAGGTTCTGATTGGGAACTCAGAGAAGTCAAATACTGAGCAATGTTGTGAACATTGGGCCATTTGGTCTAGCCAAAATTAGCACATTGTTGCGGTTTTCTTTTCTTTTTGTACAATTCTTATTTATTTTTGTTTTCTCCTGCCCTGTAAATATTTTAGCACCTTCCAATAAAAGACCATTTGGATTTTGCATCAACTTTTTTGTACAGCACGTCATTTCCCTTTCCCCTCCAACTGGTTAGCCTCCCTACATACGTTTTTCACGTTCTTTTTCTGACAAGAAAACATCACTACAACACAACTTCTATAAAGTGAACATCAGTGTTTTATGTGCTATTTAAACATCAAACCACAGGGTTTAGGTTATCCTACATCAGGGTTATTTAACAACAGAAACTGAATAATCAAATGTAAAAAAATAAAAATAAAAAACACACATATTAGTTTTCACTGTTAATATAGGCCTATACTGATTCTTATTAAAGCTACAAAAGTTATTCAGCCAAGAGCAGTGAGTGATTTTCTCTTCGTCTTTTGCTCATGACCCCAGTTATTGCAAGCCGATATGCATATTGCATATATCGATATACAATATATGGATAATTTCCATATATTGTGCAGCCCTTCTACAGATGTATGCTTCATATTTTATTGCTATTTGGTATGTATTGTTTTTATCATTGTGTTGTTGGAGGAATTGAAACGTCTTATTTCATTTGTGAGGATTTTCCTGTTTTACTAGGCAAAGTAAAATGAATGCTTCACAACATTGTCCTGTGACAATAAACACCTTGAGATGACAGTACACCGCAAAACATAAGGGAATGCATGTTGAATACATATTGGTAACGCTTTACAATAAGGTTCGTTAATTAATGTTAGTTAATGTATTAACTAACATGAGCAATACATGTGTTGCTGTGTTTGTTAATCTTTGTTAATGTTAGTTAATAAAAATACAGCTGTTCATGTTAGTTCACAGTGTATTAATAATATTAACAAGATTTTAATAAAGTAGTATCAATTGTTGCAATAAACAAAAAAAATTATAAATACTGTATACGTGTGGTTCATTATTAGTTCATGTTAACTAACCTTATTGTAAAATATTTCCAATATATTAATAGGTGAATTGCCCTAATGTGGGACATTTTTTGTACTTCAGACTTCTGTGACATATTGCAATGTGTAACCAAAACATTATATCCACACCCAATACCTTTTTAAAAACCCCAGTATGTGTCCTAATCAAATCAAAAGACAAAATTTAGATAACCAATTCATAAGAGAAATTATAGACATATTAGTGCTCTTATTGCAAGTTGTCTGAGAAAATCTGCAGCTTCCCAATGTGGGACAGTTGTGTTCCCAATATGGGACACTGAAAAATCTACGATAAAAGACCAAAAATGACATTGATACATGTAGAATAGTATAATCTTATTTTATTTTAGATTCTTTTTTAAATCTTAGTTAGTAATTTTCTTGGTTATGAATGGATGAAATTTTTAGTTATATTATCCATTTCCAGTATCACAATCAAACAAGACCATTATATCAGTTATAGTGATGAATTTCTAAAACATCTAACAAATAAACAGAGAAACTTTGGACCAAAATAATTTGGTATAATTACAACTAAAAAATAAATATACAATTGTTTCTGTTTCCGCTTTACAAAAACAGCATAATGGAGAAACCCCTTCATTAAACTTACTGATAAAATCATTACATGGATAATATCTATTTATTATTTTAAAGTGAGTTTCTTTGACTTATTTATTAGGAATTACATATTTATTCATATCTGACCACAGAATCTGAAAAAAGGTAATGAAAATCCTGTTTCCATTTCATCAATGCCCTAGGTGAAACATTTTTTTCTTTAGTTAAGATTTGTCTAATATAAACATTATTAATATTTGTATTAAAAAATAAATAAATCATGCCCAACCTCACATTTCTGACTCGTTGAAGTACTGTACCACATTAGGCTGATCATGCTGTCCCGGATTTGGAAACCACATTTCCTAATGTGGGACACTAGGGAATTTGATAAAAAAATATAAAATATATACTCATAAAGTTACACTATTTTTTGATGGACAAACATTTCATAAGCATATAGGCTAAAAAATAGCAGGATTGCTTTGTTTAAAATCTATTTAACTCCTTAACATCAAATTTGTTAAAACTCTATGTCATTCACCTTCATATGGTTCTCTTACAAACACCAGACCTTAGGTGTCCCACATTAGGCAGTGTCCCACATTAGGGCAATTCACCCTACATAAAAATAAAGAATAAAAGAGAATAAAGAAACAACATGAATTAAGATGTGTGTGACTGCTATCCTGATGTCAAGCCAAAGGTGAGTAATCCTGAAAAATGCAGGGATACGACAAGTGTGTAATGATTTAACAACATACACAAATTGCACAAATGGCAAATAAACAATGGGTGCTTTGAATAAAAACAGGTATTTTCACTATTTAAAGAACAACCTCGATGAGGCCAGTGCTAAGAGAGCTGGGGTGGGTATTGGCCACTGATTATTTTGCAATAATTTGCGTGATCGTAACTGAGAGAGCTTTCTATACCTCCAGCTAAAATACAACCAAACAAGCATCATTTCTTCTTTACTTTTGGCACAATATTTAATTTCTGACACTATATATGACATCTGTTTACCACAGCACTTATTTACATCAGTTAATAGTTCATAAACTATTGCTTCGACTGATCTCTAACTTCAGTAAACACAGAAATGAACCGATTAACTGCACATACCTCTGCTCATGAACTTTGTGGTCGACAGCTGACGACGTAACACACACTTTTAGACAGAAATGAGACATTCAATAAATGTGGCACACCCAGTTTTTCTAGACACCCAGATACTCTTTCCTGGCTATGCTATGGGGCATAGTATATATATACACCACTGTTCAAAAAGTTGTTTAAAAAAAAAGAAATTAATACTTTTCTTTAGAAAGGACGCATTAAATTGATCAAAAGTGACAGTAAAGACATTTATAATAATGCAAAATATTTCTTTTTTTAATTAAATGTTTTTCTCTTGAACTTTCAAAGAATCCTGAAAAAGAAATCACGGTTTGAACAAAAATATGAAGCAGCACAACTGTTTTCAACTGTGATAATAATCATAAATGTTTCTTGAGCAGCAAATCATCATATTAGAATGATTTTTGAAGGATCATTTGACACTGAAGACTGGAGTAATGATGCTGAAAATTCAGCTCTGATCACAGGAATAAATTAGGTTAACAAATATTCACATAGAAAACAGCTATTTTTAATTGTAATAATATTTTACTATTTTACTGTTTTTAATGCATTTTTAATCAAATAAATGCAGCCTTGGTGAGCAGAAGAGACCCTTTATTAAACCAATTATTTAAAAAAAGAGATTTGTTTTTTTATCTAATATTTTGGTTGTTCCAAATAAAATAGCTAAGTAGAGAAAATGTATAATTACTATATATTAGCGACCAGCATATTAAGGCAATGGACAAGGACAGCAGACAAAATAACAGATGAAAGTGTAAGTACAGTAAATGAGACGATAGATGGGGCGGCACCCGCGCCATTATCATTAGAAAGATCTAGGGATTCATTATAAAATATTATATTATAGCCTATATATTATTATATTATATATGCAACAATATATGGTGTATTTGAGTTCTTCAAGCCTTCTCGAGTATTTTCTTAAAGTATATTTAGCTATAATGATAACTATAGGATATTAATAATATATTGTCGGCCTCATTCTGTGATAAGAAGACACATCAGATCACAAAAGGAAATTTCAAACAAACTGACGTTAGCATAAAGCGAGTAGAAAAACATGTTATTAAACGTTTTCTTTTGTTGGACAAAAGGTTTACGAACCCCTTGGAATTACAAGTATGTGAAGAAGTTTGACGCATGTTGCTTTTTCAAATGCACATTATAAGCGACTCAAACTTGCAGTGCATTCAGAGATGGAGCAGCATTTACAATCAGAGCCGCTCTTCAGTAACACGCTGTGCATAGGCTATATTTGATTCAGTTTTTTTTTTAAGTAATTGCAATTCAGGCTAGATTTTAATTACTCTTGCAACCCTTTTTACTAGGATACCATTTTTCCATTCGAGTGAACTCAATTCAGTGTGTTTTCATGGGCGTGTGCTTCGGATATGTGTGTGAAAACTGTCTTTTACACTTGATAAACTAGTTTTTTTTCAATACAGCTACACCCAGAGAAAATGTGACAAATATTACTTTAACATTTGCATACTGACCTTCAAAGAGTGCATCACCTTTTTCTTGCAGAAACTCACATCCATCGATATACTGTAGTGTAATCCTCTTTTGTTGGACACACTGACTTTAAGAGACACAGAACTGCCAATTTCTCTCAGGGGCTCTTAAAAGAGGTGAGTAATTGTGTTACCTTAATTCATCCCAAATTTATAATATAAATCTTGATTATTTTAATTATTAATTGCACACAAAATCATCTTATTTGCTTATTAAAGGTGATTTTGTGTGCAATTCATGATTATTAATGAAATATTATTTAATGTAGCCTAAATAATTAAATATCAACTTAATTAATAAAAATGTCATGAACAAAAAAACTTTACAGCCATTGTAGTATAACTTTCAGTCTCTCACACTGACTTGTATTTAAATCAGTGTGAGAAACAAATTAAATAATTAATATTTAACCAGAAACTGATTCTACATGCCTTTTTATTGAAACAGTTTTGTTGTTGTTGTTGTTGTATTGCTGTGTTCAAGACTGAACAGTTTCTTTTAATGATTCTCTTTAGATCACAAAATGTCAAGACTAAATCTCAAAGGATTTTCACTGCTTCATCTGGCTACTATACTGACATTTGCAGGTCTCGCTTCTCTGACTATCTTCTATTACTGGTCCTTAACTCCAAACAACTGTGAACCTTCGTTGCCTAAACTGAAAAATGATTTCAGTGAGAACAGCAGCTTCTCCGAAGACAAACCTGTTCTTCTACTATGGGTCTGGCCTGAAAATTACAGGTTTGACTTCAGTGATTGCAAAACAATTTACAATATCGATGGTTGTCAGTTGACGGATGATAGATCTCTCTACAGCAATGCAGACGCTGTCCTAATTTTTCACAAAGCCATTAGTTGGGACTTGAGCAACCTTCCTCCATCTCCCCGTCCTCCGTTCCAGAGGTGGATTTGGTTTCATGTCGAATCACCGACCAACACTCATAAAATACCAGGACTGGAAAACCTGTTCAATCTCACTCTCAGCTACAGACAGGATGCTGATATTCCTGTACGGCTGAAATTGATCACCAGGAAGAAACCAGATGAGGAGTTTGTAATTCCCAAAAAGGACAAACTGGTGTGTTGGATTGTGAGTAACAATGCTCCCTCAACAGGTGTCAGCACAAGGAACCAGTTTTACCAAGAACTCAGCAAACACATCCAAGTGCATATGTTCGGAAAGGCTTATGCAAAATTTCTGGATCATAACGAATACTATCCTACCCTAGCAAGCTGCAAGTTTTACCTTTCCTTTGAGAACTCCATCCACAAGGACTACATCACTGAGAAGATAAATGGGCCGCTTGCTGCAGGAACCGTCCCTGTGGTTCTGGGTCCTCCCAGAAAAAACTATGAAAACTTTGTTCCCGGCGATGCCTTCATTCATGTGAATGACTTCCCAGATGCAAAGTCACTAGCAGAATATCTTCTTCAGCTGGACAAGGACGAAGAAGCATATCGCAGGTTCTTTAACTGGAGGAAATATCTCTCTCCAACTCCTCATTTAATACTACAAACCCAAGAGTTTATTCTGGCTATTTGCACTGCCTGTGGCCATATAGCACGACACAGAGAATATAAAGAAGCCCATGATATTTATGAGTGGTATTTCAACTAATATATGGTCATATCAGATTTTATTACAAACAGAGTCTCATGACAATGCGTATCTATACCACGAATGTTATTTCTCGTGCCATTTATACGCCAAAAATGTTTTTTGCGTGTATACGTATGCTACGCACTGAAATCCCCTTGGGTAGGATTAGGGGAGGGGTGCATTCGTATTACATGCCATAAAGTGCGCATCATATGCATGCGCAAACTGCGTATCATATACACGCAAAAACTCTTTTTGCCGTATAAATGGCACGAGAAATAACATCCGTTGTATTGATACGCACTTTCATGAGATCGGGGCTAATGGTTGTTAAATAATATTAATGTTACAAGGACATGCCTCATGGCTATAAACCAATTTTTTTTTCATTAAATCTTCTCTTTCACGAGTTCACACTTACATACAATTAGAGTGTATAAGGTTTAATGCGTATTTGGCGTGCTGTCGGGGAGGGGGGGAGGGTTCACACAGCCCAGAGTACTCCCCCCGTTGTACAGTGTATTTAGGACTAGAAGTGAGGAGATGGGGTGGTGGAGGGATGCTGTTAAACTGTCAAATGAACGGAGGTAAGTTTGCTGTGTATATATACACCTCTTGACTTGTTGATTTAGATGATTAGTTTAATTAGGTTTATTTATCTGAACGTGCTCCTCCCGAACTTTGTTAAAGGGATAGTTCACCCAAAAATGAAAATTCTGTCAGTAATTACTCTCCCTCATGTTGTTCCAACCTCGTAAGACCTTTTTTCATCTTCAGAACACGAATAAAGATATTTTTGATGAAATCTGAGAGCTGGATCACTCCTCCATAGGCTTCTAAGGGATTGAAATTTGCCATCCCCGAAAAGTTATTAAAGACATTGTTAAAATAGTCCAAGTGACTACAGTGGCTCAATCTTAAGTTTATCAAACAACGAGAATAACTAACTCGAGGCCCACAGAGAAGAAAATGAATAGTTTAAATAAAGTCGTTATTTTGTTTGTTTTTGCGAACAAAAAGTATTCTCGTCGCTTGATAAACTTAAAGGTATAGCGGATGATTTTCTTTTTCCGGGAGGGTAGCCTATACTATTGGTCCACCTAAGTGTCAATCATTCTGGTGATATGTTTACGTAAGGCCGTCATACGTGCTCATCCCTACGTAGTTTTCGCTTTCTGCGCATGCGCACTTTCAGGTGTATTATGTGTGATGAGTTACGGTTTCAGCCATTCCTTTGAAAATGGCTGAGGGTCGAAAGAGAAAAAATGTACACGAAGTGTATGATAAGAAGAGAAAGGCCGCAGAATATAGAAACAAGACCAGTTTGATTTGGGGTGAATATTTCACACGCTGGCGTGCGCTAAAAGCACAGGTTGGGCTTCCCACTGATGCCGCAGTTGCGAAGATTCTACTAGACAGGTAAAGTTTCTCATGCTATTTGGAGAAATCCATTTAAAATCACTGCTAGTAAAAGTTAATGTAAGCTATGATTAGCGATGCTAGCCCTGGCACAAGTCATGCACCGCGTAGACACGGTAAACATCTCAATTTGTCTAAAGTAGCCCTATGACCAAATGGTAAATGGTATCACGCTGAAATATTCTAAAACCTTGTGTGTTCATTTTAGATAATTACAATGTGTTCACCATAGTATTTATTACACAAATGCAACAAGCTACTTCTCCATCTTCTCTAAAATTCAGAAAGATTCTCCGCTATACCTTTAAGATTGAGCCACTGTAGTCACTTGGACTATTTTAACGATGTCTTTAATAACTTTTCGGGGCTGGCAAGTTTCAATCCCTTAGAAGCCTATTGAGAAGGGATCCAGCTCTCAGACTCTCAAAAATATCTTAATGTTAATCACATGAAGGTCTTACGAGGTTGGAACAACATGAGGGAGAGTAATTACTGACAGAATTTACATTTTTGGGTGAACTAACCCTTTTAATAAAACATCATATGTCAGTAGGTTTGCATTTACTCAAATGTTATGTGAATGATAGTTCAAAATAAACACATGATGCATTATGTAATATACAGTTTGATTTGCTTATGCTTATTTACCTTATAAATAAATACATAACTGTACATTAACCATTTTCACACTGTCACATTCTTAATATATTGACATACCCCTAACCCCTAGCATTCTACTTCCTATCATAAACCGCTTTCAGTCATGTTACTGGGACGGAAACCTGGATGGCAAAACATCCATGAAACTACAGTACAGGCCTGTCAACCCTCCAACTCGAAAGAAAAAATAAATGTGAACAAAATTAAAGGTTTGGGCACTTGTGATCCATATACAGCGTCTGCTACCCTGTCACTTTCAATCACTGAAAACAATGGGACATTCTGAAATGCTTGATGTGAAAAGCACTTAAAAGTGCCTTAAAGGGACAATGTGTAGTTTTTTAGGTATTTAGGCTACTGTATTACGTGCCGTTTGAACTGACGCGCTACAACGATCTGTCACATTTAAAAGCGCCTCAACGTTAGAAATATTGACAGAATCTGACAGCTGAGAATTTGTTCCATATCAAAAGTAACCTTCTCTGTCTAGTCTGTCGGTGTCAGTGTCCTCTTTGTCCATGATTTTTCTCTGCGTGAGAAAATGTAGTGGTCCAATCAGTAGTTAAGAGCCTGAACTTGCTTATAGTAATTCGGAAATTAGTTCACATGAGTGAAACAAAATACAGTACAGAAGAATGTCTAATTTAGCGTGAGATTTCTTTGTTGAGCGTGAGACCGTGAGATTGAGGCTAAATGCGTGAGTGTCACGCCAGATGCGTGAGAGTTGGCAACCCTGCGTGACTGAAAGCAGCAGAAACGGAGGAGCAGAGCAGCTTCATTGCCCCCGCGAGTTTAAAAGGCTGCATTGCACTGTTATTATTCATACTGTAACATTCGTTTGTTCGTTGTGTCAAGTTGCAGTTTGTTTGAAATAACAAACCTGTTCAGCCGAAGGAAAACTCGACGAAGGGCTATTAGAAGAAATCCTGTCATAGCTTTTTGGTACATAACAGCTACCGTAGATGCAACACGCATTTGAAAAAGCGAGGGCGCTGGACAGCACAATTCGTTTGAATGCAAAATACAATTTCACCGCTAGATGGGAGATTTATCCTACACAATGTCCCTTTAATGTATTAAAACAGTGATTTGCAAAGATCAAATTCAGACCTTAAAGGTCCCGTTCTTCATGTTTTTTTGAAGCTTTGATTGCGTTTACAGTGTGCAATATAACATTTGTTCATGTTTCGCGTGTAAAAAAACAGTATTTTTCAGACAATTTACTTATCTTTATACCGCTGTTTTAAGTAACGAGTTCTGATTGTGCCAGCGGTTCCTGTGTTGTGATTCGACAGCAGCTTATCGCACGTTGCCCGGAAAGGTCACGACTCTTACCATAAATTGGAGATGCATGCGCTGATTGTTATTGTAAAAATGTCAAACATATTCCCGCTTCGCAATGAATAGTAAACAAACATGGCTTTACTACAGTAAGTAACATTACATAAACATAGAATAATGATTTGCGTTGCTGCAGCTAAATGACCATGTGGTTAAAAAGTAAACATTAGATATAATCAACAAATAATTTAAACTGATCATTACAAACACCAACAATCGATGCTCTCTGATTGAATTACTACACTTATTTAAAAGGTTTGTTGGATTAGTTTCAATTCCCATCTAGTTGTAACCTCAGTCAAGTCCGCATGCCAACACCAATATAGCTCGGTTTCTAGTGGACAACTCGATCGTGGCAAGTGATGCAAGTTAGAATGGTGGCCTGCTGTCGCTCTTGAAGTTCTCCTCAACTCTTCTTGCCTTCCAGTTTCTTTTTGGCTCGTACATTCAGGCTGGTCATTCCCGCTCTGCTGACCCTCCAATGAAGAATGTGCCGGAACCCCAGGGTTCTCGAGATGACCATCTGTCACAGTACGGAAAAACACAAAAGAATGGTTAGGACTCTCCATATCAAATTCAGTATTTTGACTAGGAACTCCCAAATCATCCGTTTCCAACACGGGAACTGGAGCATGTACTGGTCGCAGTTCTGTCCTATGAATATTCCGCACTGGTCCATCTCCTTCTACTGGGACAACAGCATACACAGAGTTTCTATCACTGGGACACCTTACAACTTTAAACACTGTGGGGTCCCAGAAGTCTTGAATCTTTTGACGACCTCTCTTTGATCTCTCTTTAGAACTAGCTGTCCCATCTCGAGTTCTGGATTCTTAAGGGTCATATCATGCTTCCTTGCTCTCTGATCAGCACCGCTTGCAGCTGGCGTCTTGCATCCTGAAATACACACTTCAATTTCTCCTGATGCTCTGTGATCCACTCCCCAACATTTCCTCCATGTAGGCTCTCCTGCCCCAGCAGAAAATCTACTGGTTATTGCGGTTCCTGTCCAAACATCAACATGTGAGGGGAATAGCCAGTAGATTGATGCACTGTTGTATTATAAGCAAACAACATTTGTGGGAGGTGAACAGGCCAGTTGCATTTCTTTTCGACAGGCAAAGTGCGAAGCAAATCATGAAGTGTCCTATTAAAACGTTCACACTGTCCGTTACCTTGTGGCCTATATGGTGTTGTTCTGGTTTTAACTACCCCATACATGTAACAAAGATTATCCTGTGGCATAATCCGTCGGTAGAGAGTGCCATCTTTTTCCAACAGCTTGTTCCATTGCCTACAAAGTTCTAATAGTTGTGGAGATGCAGTCTCTCTCTCCTCACGATTTGGGCCTCTATGACGCTTCCAAAAAAACAGAAAGGGGCCTATCACCGGATCTGCAACCTGCAACAGAGTAATGTCCCCTTTTGTTCGTGCTGGAAGATTTGTCACTGACTCCTGGGTAACCTGCATGTCAGGACTACTCACCTCTTGAATAGCCTGTATCAACAGAACTGGCAAGGGGGTTAAAGGGCTATGACTTCCATTGTTGCCTCAACATACTGGCGAGATAGAGCATCTGCATTACCATTTGCCTTTCCAGGCTTATATCGAATCTCCTAATCAAAAGCTGCCAGTTGTGATGCCCATCTTTGCTCTACAGCTCCAAATTTAGCAGTTTGATAATGGCTCAATGGATTATTGTGTGTAAAAAACAGACATTTATTTCCCAACAAATACTCTCTGAACTTATCAGCCACTGCCCATTTCAGGGCTAAAAATTCCAATTTCATGGAACTATAATTTTGCATGTTACGTTCAGCTTTTCTCAGTCCTCTGCTTGCATATGCTATAGGTCTCACTTTACCGTCTTGTTCTTGCGATAGTACCGCACCCAGTCCATTATGGCTTGCATCTACTTCCAGAATAAAAGATTTCTTGAAGTCTGCATAGGCTAACACCGGAGCGGATACCAGCTTGCTCTTTAATGTCTGAAATGCATGTTCACATACCTCGGTCCATGGCTCTAAAGATTTCTTGGAAGTACCTCTGTGATTTTTTGTGATTTTTAAAAGATTTCTTGAAGTCTGCATAGGCTAACACCGGAGCGGATACCAGCTTGCTCTTTAGTGTCTGAAATGCATGTTCACATACCTCGGTCCATGGCTCTAAAGATTTCTTGGAAGTACCTCTTTGATTTTTCGGCAACCAGGCAGCAACTAGGGCATTTAATGGCTGGGCTATTTTTGAGAAACCAGCAACAAAGCGTCGATAATAGCTTGCAAAGCCCAAGAATGATCTCAACTCTTGAAGATTTTGAGGTCTTCTCCACTCTGCCACCACTGCAATCTTATCTGGATCAGTTGATACTCCATGTGAAGACACCACATGGCCCAAGTATTTCACCTTGTGTTGAAAAAAAAAACACAGTCAACTTTACTCTCAAATTCTCCTTATCAAGTCTGCGCAGGACCAACTCCAGTCTTTCTAGATGCTGTTCAAAAGAAGATGAGAACACAATTACATCATCCAAATATAGCAGAAGGGACTGAAAACTCTGATCTCCGAAAATGCGCTCCATAAGTCCCTGAAAGGTACTTGGTCCATTGCATAGGCCAAACGGCATACAATTAAATTCAAATAATCCAAATGGTGTACAGAATGCGATTTTAAAACGATCCGTTTCCGCCGTCTAACTGGGGCCTTATCAACTAATGGGATCTGGTGTTCTATTAGAGTAGCACAACCTAAATCACTGCCTCCTTCAGAAAAAACTCCTCTATACTTAGACAACAGCTTTTTAACTATTGCCTGTTGCTCATGAGTCAAATTTGTAAGATCTACACCATCACAACTTTTAAAATCTGGCTTTACTTCCGCAGTATGTTGCTCGATAGAGGTAATCCACCCCTCTGGAGTCAATCTTTCCTCAAAATCAACAACTTCAGAATCAAACATATCTGCAAAGTACAAAGCACCCAGCAATGCTCGTGGTTGCAAATATGCGATCTGAGTGCCAACGTTTACAACGGGAATATTTGTTAAACCATTCTTCATGGTCAATAATGTCACAGTGTCTGGTTTGTGTTCCCTGGGTTTTCTAGAGGTTAATTCCCTGATCGTCACATTTCCTCATGTACTACATTTCCCATCATCCTGTTCTGTCACTCATCACTGATCATTACACACAGCTGTTCCCACTCACATTGTTTGCATTGGTCTATTTATACCCTGTCTGTTTCTGTGTTAGTTGTTGAGTCCTTGCTTAATGTCTGTTTGCACTTCGGAGTTTCTTGTCTGGTTTGTTTCTTGTTTTGGACTGCTTTATATGATTTTGAACCTTTGCCTGGCTGACTATGGATTTGGATTACCCCAATAAACTACTGCACTTGGACCTAACCTTTTGTGTGTGAGTCGTGACAGAAGGACTCGACCATGAATGGATCCAGCAGCACGGGGCCCAAATCTTTATTTTATTATTTTGCCATGGCGGCCCGGAGGACTGAGGAGATCATGGCCGGCGGGTTCGTGCAAGAGCCGGTACATTCTCCCGAGCCCCCTTCCATTGGACCGTCTTTTGAAGGAACCCGTCTGGCTAGGTTTTCTGGAACCCGTGGAGGTCGCAGGAGAGGAGGTGCTAGAGGTGAGCGCCGGTACCACTCTCCGCTTCGGTCCCTCCTCGACCCTGGGCTGGTGATGTCCAGCCCAGAGATCCATCCGCCGCTGAGTCCGTCAAGCCCAGAGCCTGCACATCGCCATCAGAAATGGCGTAGAACGGGGAAGACCTCCAGCCCCCCCAAGAACCCGGAGGTCGTGCCCGAGCAGCCCGCTGTTTTCCTGGAGTTCGTGCCTGAGCAGCCCGCTGTATTCCCAGAGGACCCGACTTCCAGCCCAGAGCCTTCACCGCTGGTCCCGTCCAGCCCAGCGCCCTCTCGCTCTCGGAGACGGAGGAGGAAGAGGACTTCCTGTGTCCCACAATGGCGGGAGGTCCTTCCTGAGCCTCCAGTCAGCCCAGAGGCCGTCTCCATACTCCTTGCCCTGCCGGCGCCACCCAAGCTCCTGGCCCTGACGGTGCCACCCAAGCTCCTGGCCCTGCCGGCGCCGCCCAAGCTCCTGGCCCTGCCGGCGCCGCCCAAGCTCCTGGCCCTGCCGGCGCCGCCCAAGCTCCTGGCCCTGCCGGCGCCGCCCAAGCTCCTGGCCCTGCCGGCGCCGCCCAAGCTCCTGGCCCTGCCGGCGCCGCCCAAGCTCCTGGCCCTGCCGGCGCCGCCCAAGCTCCTGGCCCTGCCGGCGCCGCCCAAGCTCCTGGCCCTGCCGGCGCCGCCCAAGCTCCTGGCCCTGCCGGCGCCGCCCAAGCTCCTGGCCCTGCCGGCGCCGCCCAAGCTCCTGGCCCTGCCGGCGCCGCCCAAGCTCCTTGCCCTGCCGGCACCACCCATTCCAACCATCAAGGCCAATACTGCCCAGCCTGAGCTGGTGTCTGTTCCTGTGCCTGAGCCGGTGTCTGTTCCTGAGCCAGGGTCTGTTCCTGTTCCACCGCCCTGGCCGCCCGAAGGGACTTCACCGCCCTGGCCGCCCGAAGGGACTTCACCGCCCTGGCCACCCGAAGGACTGTCGTCTGCTTCGCCCTGGCCGCCCGAAGGACTGTCGTCTGCTTCGCCCTGGCCGCCCAATGGGTCGTCTGGTTCGCCCTGGCCGCCCGAAGGACTGTTGTCTGCTTCGCCCTGGCCGCCCGAAGGACTGTTGTCTGCTTCGCCCTGGCCGCCCGAAGGACTGTTGTCTGCTTCGCCCTGGCCGCCCGATGGACTGTCTGCTTCGCCCTGGTCGCCCGATGGACTGTCTGCTTCGCCCTGGCCGCCCGATGGACTGTCTGCTTCGCCCTGGCCGCCCGATGGACTGTCTGCTTCGCCCTGGCTGCCCGATGGACTGTCTGCTTCGCCCTGGCCGCCCGATGGACTTTCTGCTTCGCCCTGGCCGCCCGATGGACTGTCTGCTTCGCCCTGGCCGCCCGATGGACTCTCTGTTTCGCCCTGGCTGCCGGCTAAGCCGTCACCCCTTGTTCCTGTTCCCCTTCATGGACCTGGCCCCCCATCCCTCCCCCATTGGACTTCCTCTCCCTCCTGGGATTTTGTTTTGTTTTTTAGTGATGTCTTGTAGCGTCTGGTAGCCGCTCCGTAGAGGGGGAGTTATGTCACAGTGTCTGGTTTGTGTTCCCTGGGTTTTCTAGAGGTTAATTCCCTGATCGTCACATTTCCTCATGTACTACATTTCCCATCATCCTGTTCTGTCACTCATCACTGATCATTACACACAGCTGTTCCCACTCACATTGTTTGCATTGGTCTATTTATACCCTGTCTGTTTCTGTGTTAGTTGTCGAGTCCTTGCTTAATGTCTGTTTGCACTTCGGAGTTTCTTGTCTGGTTTGTTTCTTGTTTTGGACTGCTTTATATGATTTTGAACTTTTGCCTGGCTGACTATGGATTTGGATTACCCCAATAAACTACTGCACTTGGACCTAACCTTTTGTGTGTGAGTCGTGACAAATAAAGCATGGGAAAGTAACACTCCAGGAGACAGATGAGTCTCGTCAGAATCAGTTGGTTCCAAGTAAAGACCAACTGTCCACTTTACCTTTAGGTCCAGGAGCACTTACTAACACCAGACAGCCAGCTGGAATTGGAACTGGGGTTTTAGACTGCACATGAACTTTCCCCACACAACTGGAGGACTGGTCCTCCAGCTGCTGGCATCTTAACATAGCTTCCTTCCACAAACTGTTATCCTGCAACTCAGACAAGACAGAAGGCAAAGCTACACCGTGCTGACAAAGGAGCTGTTGATAACACTGGGTAAGAATATTCATCCCTACCAAACCTGGGGTACTGTAGGGTCTGGACCAATCAGACACACACTAATTATTCATATTCACTATATTTAATGAATATAAAGATCTATGAAACTCTCCCCCAAAACTAACCTCACAAATGAAGTTACTTTGTCAGCCGGGTGTCCGGTTACAGAACACTTTAAGACTGATAACAGACTTTACGACCTCAAAGGAATGTGGCCACATGCGCCACATGCTTAAGAGAGAGAGACCATCTTTAATTAAATAAACTTTGCGGTGTTACTCTGATCTATGAAGGAACATGCCTCACAGAAACTGTGATGATTTACTGTCTCGTGTACTATTAGGTATAACAACATGGTATGTTTGATTGGGGTGTATGTGGTTGAACAACCACCCAACGGTCAATATAACCTCACCTGTATCATGCTTCCTAGCAAATTAATCCTCATTTAATGACTCACACTTTGATGTACATCACCTTCTTCTAGAATGCAGTGTGGATGTGTTATAGCTATTTTAGCATTAATGAAGGTATAATCATATTATGGGACAAAGATCCGTAAATCAACTAAGAGCCACTTTCCCTCTCAGACATGTCCCCTTTCTGATTGGTCGAGTTCAACCCATAGGGGAGGATCTTCTCCAGGCCTTATTAGAGACAGTCCACATGTGACCTCCCTCTCTTAGTTTTTTCATACAGCCGCAACACTGTTCTGGTGAGACTGGGGAGCCCCCTCCCCCTCCACGGGGGCCCCAGGGCCCAGCAGGCCTCGATTCCAACCAGATCCGGCCTCATGGAAAAGAGAGAAGACTCTCTCACAAAGAACCAAGGACAATCTCAGGAGTTTTGGAACAAAGACTCCAACCAACAAAGAGAACGCTCAACCAACTTCCACTTGACACTGCCGGAACCATCAACGACTCCAATTTTCAACAACTTCAAGAATTGTTCCCATTACAAATGCAAGTATTCAATTCAATGAAATGTGAAAATGAAATTCTGATGGTTCTTCTCATAGACCCTCTTCCGGTTTCCAATTTCATCCTATCACTAACCTATTTATGTATTCATGTGTGTATGTTGTTTAGTTTATTTATATTCATATAAATATCTATATTTAGTTAATAAAACTTGTACATAATATGTATTTGGTTCTCTTTCATCATCTCGTGTTCGAGATCCACCTATGGGAAGGGCATCCGTACCTGACCTCTGCAGAAGCATCCAATTGCACCAAGTCTGGCTAGACAGACAGAAGCGCGCAGCCAATGCCAGGTGAGGCCACACCCCCTCACCTAAGGGCATATAACATCTGGGCGCGCTGCTATTCCTCAGTTGACATTCGCTTCTCGCGATCTCTGCATCTCACAGCTCGGTTGGATTTTTACACTGCTCACCTCGTGTCTTCAGGAGGACATATCGACCAGATCAGCCTCCGCCGGACGTGACAGTTGTTTATTTTTCAACTACTGCTGCTTTGCATTCGGAGCCGCCCACGCTCTCGCTATTTTCACCGTTTCTCCTCACGGCTGCCCGCCACGGATTTCTCCGTTTTCTTCGCTGGTATGTCACTGTCTAAGCCTGCAGCCTCTCCAGGGGATAGCATGTCACGGGCCTGCCCGGCCGCGTGTGGTGCCCTCATCGCAGCTAAGGATCTTCATCAGCTTTGCGTGGTCTGTTTGGGTCTTAAGCACGCTCGGGAAGCCCTTGAAAACCCGGAGAATTGCAGTTTCTGCCTCTTGCTGCCTAGGAAGCTGCTAAAACGCCGTCTTAAGGTGGCAGTGACACAGTGCACCGGGCTCAGCCCTTCTGACTCGGACGGGGGACACGGTGATGACGACGCGCTACCGGGGGCCTCCCGGGGCGCAACGTCTCTCGTCTGGGCTGACCAGCCCAATCCCGCCTTCCCCGAGGAGGACATCTTCGGGGACAACCTCACTCTCGTCCACGACCTGCCCGGTTCTGGCGAAGAGGAGGATGCGGCCATTCTTGGGGTTTCAGAGGACGAGGAGGCCATCCCGCCCTCTGGTGTTCCCCAGGCTACGGCCCACGCGGTTCTGCCTCAAGCCATCCTCCTGGAAGTGTGTGAGCGAGCGGCCGCTCGTCTCAACATCGAATGGCCGGCACCGCAGAGCGCCACCGACCAGGAGAGGGATATTTATGATGGGAAAGTGCTGGGACCCCCTCCCGGCCCGAGGAAACAACTCTTCCCCATCCTCCCGGCGTGCGCGAAGCACATGAGAAATTATTGGAGCGACCCGCTCGACTTCAAACACGGTCTCACGGGACTCGAGGTTAAGGACATGGCGGCGCACGGTATGGGCGAACCTCCCACCGTCGAACCTTCCATCGCCAGGCACCTTAACCCCGCTCAGGGCGGGCTGCTCGCTCCCCCCAAGCCGGTCTTGCCCAACAAGATGGACCGTTTTGCTGCCTCCGTTCACCAGGCAGCTTATAAGTCCTCGGCCGTGGCTGTCAGGGCCCTTAACGTTTCTTCGCTCCTCTCCGCCTACCAGGCGGAGATCCTTGAAGAGTTAGGGCAACAATTGGAAAAGGGAAATCCTTCTGAAACCCTGTGGAAGGAGATCCTAACGGTGAACGACCTCGTCCTCCGTAACGCTCGGCAGGCCGTCCAAGCTTGCGGGCGCTCCATGGCGCTTTCCGTGGTCGGAGAGCGCGCGCTCTGGCTGAACCTGTCGGGACTCCCTGACAGTGAGAAACGGCGCATCGCGGGCGCGCCGGTGGAGCCCGGCCGGGCTCTCTTCGGCCCCGCCGTCGCACTGATGCAACAACGGTGTGACGATAAGAAAAAGGAGGATGAGGCCTTCAAACTTTGCCTTCCTAGGAAGTCAGTCCCACGCCAGGCGCCCCCTGTGCGTTTGCCTAACCCACCGGCCACGGGACGACAGTTTCATCAGGGCAGAGAAAAGCCCCGCAACAAACCACCCCCTCGGCAACATAACCCAGCACCTACACACAAGCACTGGGGTAAGCCCGCTCCCGCCGCGGCCGCGGCCGGGAGACCTGCGAATTCCAACCCCACCGACTCGAAACGCAAGCGGCCTGCCTGATGTTCAGCCGATGGGGGCTTCGAGTCCATGTTCACGGGCCGCAAGCCCTTCGGACTCCCCTCCTCTTCTAGGACCCCCGTCCAAAAAACCCAGGGGGTCCCGCGGATGGGTCAGCTCTCCGTGTGTAAACGAGACTGCCCAGCTCGTGTGTTCGAGAGATGTGTGTTTTCCCCCCACGTTCAGGGGGCCCTTTGTAAGGGAAAGTTTAAGCTCAGTGACACCACACTGCCCACACTCTGTTCCCCTCACTCTCTCAATAAAGGCTTCGGCCCCAGTGTTTGCCCAACACATAACACACAAAACACAAAAAAATACGAATCAAATGAATTCGTTTCGGCGGGAAAACCTCTCTCCGCAGAGAGAATTCATCTCACTGCAGAGAGAGGAAATCCCTCCGAACCCCTGCATGTCGCCTCTAGTGTACCCACTAGATGGCGCCATTGCATCACAAATAAACCTGTCGGTCTCACACAGCTCCGCTCTGGCCCGAGCGGGAGCTCTCGCGAGTCACGAAGCGGCTTGGCGAACCGTTTCAGCTCCCGAGTGGGTGATGCGTACAGTAATGCAGGGTTACAGATTGCAATTCGCAGTAAAACCCCCGCATTTCAACGGCATTCTCTTTTCTCACACGGAAGAGAACGCCTCTCACATTCTGAAAGAGGAAATTTCATCTCTCTTAAACAAGGGAGCGATTCAGGTGGTACCTCCCAATCTGATGAACCAGGGTTTTTATTCCCGTTATTTTCTGGTCCCGAAAAAAGGCGGCTCTCTCCGCCCTATCTTGGACCTTCGAGTGTTGAACAAACATTTGAGGAAATACAATTTCAGAATGCTGACACAAGGCGCACTCGCCCGTGCCATAAAACAGAACGACTGGTTCACATCAGTCGATCTGAAAGATGCTTTCTTTCACATAAGCATCTATCCTCCGCACAGGAAGTTTCTTCGTTTCGCCTACCAGGGCATATGTTACGAATTCACAGTTCTTCCGTTTGGACTCAGTTTGAGTCCCCGGTCTTTCTGTCTGTGCGCGGAGGCGGGCTTAGCACCTCTGAGAATATCAGGTCTGAGAATCCTGACTTATATAGACGATTGGCTCATCATAGCCGAATCAAAGGAGAAGGTGTTGCAGGACACCGACCGTGTGCTCGCGCACATCACATCGCTCGGGTTTCAAGTGAATGTGAGCAAGAGCAATTTCACGCCCAGTCAGAATGTCATTTTCTTGGGCTTGGAGTTGAATTCGGTCTCCATGCGAGCGCGCCTCTCTCAAGAGCGCGTTCGCTCTCTGATGAACTGTCTGACGCAGTTCAGAGAAGGGGCGAAAGTGCAATATCGCACATGTCTCAGGCTACAGGGTCTCATGGCTTCATCCACCCAAGTTGTGCCATTGGGACTTCTGAGGATGAGGGCGTTCATGAAATGGGTCTTGTCACTACATTTCAGCCCGATTCGCGACCTTTGCCGCTCGGTAACAGTGACACGCGCCTGCTCGGCGACCTTGCGCCACTGGGAGAGCGAGAACTTTTACGCACGGGGAACCCCTCTGGGGGCGGTTACGATGCGGAAAGTTGTGACGACAGATGCGTCCTTGACAGGCTGGGGTGCCACCCAGGAGGGCAGAACGGTGAACGGTCTGTGGCCAAACAGACTACGTTCAGCGCACATAAACTATTTAGAGCTTTTAACCATTTGGAAAGCTCTGAATCATTTTCTGCCTCGCCTGCAGGGACATCACGTTCTAGTACGGTGCGACAATACCACGGCTGTGGCTTATATCAACCGTCAGGGCGGCATGCGCTCGTCGAAACTCCACGCTCTAGCTTACAAGCTTTTGGTGTGGAGCAGACGGGTTTTCCTGTCGTTACGCGCAACTCACGTTCCGGGCATTCTGAACAGAGGTGCGGATCTGCTATCAAGGGGAAACCCAATCTACGGAGATTGGCGTCTTCACCCTCAGATAGTGGAAATGCTATGGATGAGATTCGGACGGGCGAGCGTAGATCTATTCGCCTCGCGCGAAAACTACCATTGTCCTATGTTCTTCTCTCTAAGGGACATGGACGCGCCCCTCGGGGTAGACGCACTGGCCCACCCATGGCCCAGAGTGCTCCTGTATGCTTTTCCTCCCCTGTGCCTGATAATTCCCTCATTGGCCAGGGTGAGAGAGCAGGGCCTGTCTCTCATTCTGATAGCACCCAGGTGGCCCAAGGCACCATGGCTGGCGGAGATAATTCCTCTGTTATACGCCGAGCCGTGGCGCCTTCCCGTTCGCACGGATCTATTGTCCCAAGCCAACGGGGAGATTTACCACCCCCACCCGGACAGGGTGGCTCTCTGGGCCTGGCCCGTGAGAGGACGAACCTGAACGCACTTGGGCTTTCGCCGCGTGTGGTCGCCACTATTCAGAATGCCAGGGCCGTCTCTACACGGTCCTTATATGGCTGTAAGTGGCACGTGTTCGAAGGGTGGTGCGATGGGCGCGGTCTCACATCTTATCAGTGCTCAGTTCCTGATATTTTGTGTTTCCTTCAGGACCTCATGGAAAAAGGGAGGTCTTTTTCCACCATTAAGGTCTATTTGGCTGCGATTTCAGCCTGTCATGTGGGTTTTGAGGGCTCTACTGTCGGGCAGCACCCTCTAATCCGCAGATTCATGAAGGGTGCACGCCGCTCGTTGCCAGTCATCAGGAGAACTGTTCCGGAATGGGACCTCTCCATGGTGCTGGAAGCACTGTCTCAACATCCTTTTGAGCCCCTGGGGAGTATTTCCCTTAAGCTGCTGTCCTTCAAGACAGCTTTGCTCTTGGCCTTGGCATCTGCCAAACGTGTCAGTGAGCTACATGCACTCTCGGTTCACCCCTCGTGCACTAAGTTCTCCCTCAGTGGAGATAAGGTTTCCCTTAAGCCTAACCCGGCCTTCATGCCGAAGTGCTTCCCTGCGTTCACTTCGGAGGTGTTGGAGCTGTCCGCTTTTCACCCTCCACCTTTTACCTCTCTGGAGGATCAGAGGCTGAATGCTCTGTGTCCAGTCCGTGCTTTACAGGCTTATATGACCAGGACCAGCGCTTTCCGGAAGAGCGACCAGCTCTTTGTTTCATGGGCCCCTCCGCACAGAGGGAGTCCCATATCGAAGCAACGCCTCTCACATTGGGTTGTGGGCGCTATAACTATGGCTTATGAAGCAAAGGGAGTGCAGCCCCCAAGGGGCATCAGAGCTCATTCCACAAGGGGCTTAGCCGCCTCTTGGGCTTTGTTTAGGGGAGTGTCACTGCAGGACATCTGCTCCGCTGCCAGTTGGGCTTCTCCTCATACCTTTGTGCGTTACTACCGGCTGGATGTCACCAGAACCTCGGTAGCACATTCGGTTTTAGGGGTTGGGTCTTCTTAGCTCTTCCCTGTACCCTGTTGAAACCAATAAGAGTGAATGGCCCGGCTGGTCATGTTCATTCTTGCCACCAAACATTTACTTCCCGTTATGGGTTTAGTTTATGTGCCTTGGTGGGTTGGGGGTACTTTCATGTATGTGTCTCATGCATGCTTCATGTCCTGCGTGTCCACAGCAGTCGGTGTGGCGTCACCTTTGCAGGTTCATGATTAATGGACGTGTCAGGCACCGCCTCCCCGGGGTGACCGTCTTTCTCTGGCTTTCAGAACCTCACTGTGAGTGTATTGGGCAATCGGGGAGCTGTCCATGTCTCTCCCATAGGTGGATCTCGAACACGAGATGATGAAAGAGAACAATAGGTTACTATCGTAACCCCGGTTCTCTGAAACATCGAGTGGAGAGATCCACCAGCTTTGCCCCGCTTGCTGCACGAGAAGCGAATATACTTACTGAGGAATAGCAGCGCGCCCAGATGTTATATGCCCTTAGGTGAGGGGGTGTGGCCTCACCTGGCATTGGCTGCGCGCTTCTGTCTGTCTAGCCAGACTTGGTGCAATTGGATGCTTCTGCAGAGGTCAGGTACGGATGCCCTTCCCATAGGTGGATCTCTCCACTCGATGTTTCAGAGAACCGGGGTTACGATAGTAACCTATTGTTCTGTTTTGTTTGCAATACAAGTCACTTTACGATCACGGTCTTTGCTACTGGCTTAAAGTACTGTACAGGCGAAGAAATAATTATTCTTCGGTGGCCATGGAAGATACCCTTTATTAGAATAAATTAATAATCAAAATAGTTCGTTGGAAGAACTGATTAATTGATTGTAATATTAATTCAGCCACATCAAGTTAATCCAATTAACTGACCCAAATATTTATAATTAATAATAACAAGATATTATTGATTATTAATATTTCCAAAAAGCTGAGTTCCTTACAGTACGTTCATTTTGATTTGAGAATGTAGGGCAAGGTGGATCTTTAACTACCAGAATCCCACAGTTTGAAATAATCTGTCCTTGTACTACAACATCCAACTCCATGTATCCAATATATGGAATATCTAGACCATTTGCAGCTTTCAATTTTAACCAATGACAACTCTGTAGTTTTTGCGGGCCCAATCTCTCAAAATTCTTGGAAAAACAGCTTTCTGTAATTGTACTGACCATAGATCCCGTATCTATAAGACAAGGTCCCCCCCCCATAACTACTTCGGTAACCGGACAAGGCGCAATAAGATTTGACATTACTGGGACAGGCTGTAAAATTGAGTCATGCTCACCCTCTACTACATGACTCTCCACTGCAGCAGCTGGCGCAGGTTCTGCCTCAGATTGATTAGTTTGCCTTCTCTTTGGTCTAAAGTAATTTGGCATGGATGTACGACAGTATCGGGCTACATGGCCTGGCTTATTACAACGTAGACATTGTCGTGAAACAGGAACTGACTGGTTTACTGGCTGTCTAATTATGGCCTCAGCCTGGGGACTACCACAAGAAACTTCAAATCTCGCTTTAAAAGATTCAAAACATTGAGTAAGGGGACTTATCTGCATCTGTTGCTGTTTAAGAATATTTTTTATTTCTGTCAATTCAACATCTCTATCCACAACTGCCGCATTGCAACCACTCAGTTCCATGTTGGCCTGCCTAAAGACTGAAGTGGAATTTGTTTGACCTTTTTCAACTTCGCTTTCTTCTGACCATCGCATAGCTTCCTCTCTGACTTGCCACAGAGATATGGTGGGAGTCTGCCGTACTAATTTTTTCAACTCACGGCGCAAGAACGCACTACTCACATGCTCTACGAACTGGTCTCGAACAACCCTATCAGGATTAGAGACGCAGTCAGAGTTAGTATTTACAATCAGCTCCATTAAAGACATAAGTGCATGAGAATATTCACAAAGTGTCTCCCCCTCTCGTTGTTTTCTATCAAAAAAATGTTGTTGTCGCTTCACATAAGATTTACGGCCACTGTATATATCAGTAAGAATCTTAAAAATTCCCTCTGGTACATCTCTCTCACTGCGGGGACGTAATTTAATCTCCATACGTGCCTCCCCACCCAAATGGTCTAATAAAAACTGGACTTTTTCAGTCACTGTACAATTTCTGTCATTAATATAAGCTCGTACCTCCTCCACCCAGTCCTCAAAAGTAACACTACTTGACTCGTCATTACCATAAAACTTGGGACACTCTCTAGGGATAAAAACAATTTTTTCAACAGGCACATGATGGGCAGTGGAGGTACTTGGCCGAGAGGCATCAGGCTGTAGATGAGTGGACTGTTCTCTCAGCAAACGTTCATTAGTGGCTTGAAGTGCCTCTAACTGTTCCCTTAGTGAAGATAGTTGCTGTTCCATGTCATCAGCCATCGACAAGTCCACAGCGAATAAGGCCTCTTCCGCTTCTTGCACCGATTGTTATCTGTTACATCAACTTTTAAATAAAATTAAAATTAAAATAAAAAAGTACACCAAATTTACAAAAATTACAACATCAAGCCTGCTGGTACCCTGCCGACTACGCCAGATGTAACCTCTCCCAATTAATGAGTTCACAGGCAAATCATGTATAAAATGAACCAGCAGTCAGGATCTTGATACAAAAGCTTTTACACAGCAGTTTTATTTCACAACGTCCCTTCCATTGGACACATAAAACAAACATAATAATGATAAAGAAAAAGAACAAAATAAGACCCAGGCAGTACACCGAGGCACAAGTGGCGTGAAGAAATGAATACTACTCCAACACCAATTAATTCACCACAGCATTTACCTATATGTGACACACTCACACCAAACCACAGCATCCACTACAAGCAAACACCACACGTGCGCCCACTGCCCCTCGAGTGCAGCCGCCTGGGAAAACCTAAACAAAATAAATGCAAACACATTTACACAAACAACTCAGCAATCCTTCATTCTCCTGAACACCATACATGTCCTTACTTCCCAACAATTGTCTAGTCAAGACGAGGGACTCCCTCAACATATGCTGAGCACTTAAAACACCATTTCCAACGAGTTAAAAACTCAATAAAACACTATATCTTCAATAGACAAAGTAGAAAACAAAACTCTAAATGAAACAGATAACAATCGGTGCCAAACAGTCCTGGTTTTAGTAGCTCATGCTATCCCCTGATATCTTAGTCATCAGCCCCGCTCATGAAGTATCAAATTGCTTGCTTTAGCAGCTTGCGTTATGCACTGTAATAATCGTCAGCTCGCTCCTGAACGATCAAAGAGCCCAGCTTCCTGTTCACCTTCTGATCGTTTGTATCCCTTTAAATAAGTTATTTCACCTGGTCTAATTTGTGTGAAATTATTAATCCTAGCACCCTTTACGGTCATGCCTCACACAATTCTTCCCCAGGTCTTAGTGTCCCCCTACCCACCACATAGTTAACAAAGCTAAACAGCGTTGCACTTTGTGTAATTAGTTACAGAAATGGTTAAACGCACCAACTTAAATAATAAAATACACTTACCGGTTGTGGTCCATAAACAACGCCTTCTCCAGACAAAGAGGGAACTGCTCCATCTTTCAAGAACAATCTTTGTGCGAATCCGACATTAAACTGATTGAGATTGAGGAAGCTGTCCTCGGCAAAATGTGCTGCACATAGTTTTAAATTAGGATTATATTTTTCGGGAACCGAGTCAAGCATAAATTGTAACCATTGATCTCTAAGCACAGCGTCCCTGGGAAGGCCAAACAAAGGTGAATTGACTCCGGCATGAAAATAACAGCGTGTCGACGACATTGCGACAAACACACTCTACAAACGATACTCTTCCTCTTCTCAGTGGGAGCTCAACAAGACCACGCCCCCTTTTTTGTGTATTCCTGTGGGCGGAGATTAGTCAAAAAACTGTTCTAATTACGTCATTAAAAAAGGAAGTAGAGGGATGTAGTCCAAACCGGACGTTCGCTGTAGGCTTTGAACGGGGACTTCTGTTAAATAAAATATCTCGCTAGGCATTGAACTTTGAGCTTTATAATTTTACAGGTATTATTTATGCTCTAACAGCAATAATCACAATATGGTTGTTTTCTGTTAATATCGAAGGCTATTGATTACTATAGCTTTTTCTTTTTTACACATTTTGTATTAGGGGTCTCTTTCGCCTTAGGTGTCCTTGCCCAGAAAAACATTTAAGACCCCTGAGGCCTGATTCAACTGAAACATTTTTTCAAGTTGGTAGATCTGTCTAAATCGGTTCGCGAATCAGTTTGAATGATCTGTTCAGTTTCCTGCACGCACTGAATCACTGAAGCGCTTTCAATTCACACTCGACTCAGAGTCGTAACAGGAAGATTTAAGAACATCAAGAGCGTTGGATGATGGCCGTGGACCTACAGTACAGTCGTGAAAGCAAATCTGCAAATGCATCATATTTTTTTGCCAGCGATGAAGATCTTTATTAGTTGAACCTCTTCGTATGCTGTCTGTGAATGAATGATTCAACAGGACGATACATTCCATTTCATTTAATTCAGGTAATACATTTTACAACCAAGCAGATTATTATGATATGATATTATCCTTTTTTTGGACATAGGCCTACACATTAATTTATAGGCTACATTAAATAAGCTACCATTGTCCACACAGTTTATGAAATTAACAGAGTAGCTCAGACACACAGCTTGGTGCCAGGTTATTTACGGAGGGGGGGGACAGGCAATTGTTTTCTGACGGTTAGACTAGGCTAGCTATCGATAACATTACACTGACTCAACTTAAGTTAATGCTCTGAATTCGCAGCTAATATCAAATCCATAACTTTTTGATCAAGTTAAAATTTCCAGGTCAACCACAAATAATCCTACTACCTTTTAATATCATCCGATAACTAATTCAATGCCGATTTGTTGCTTTGCCCACTTACCACTTCAAGACCATCTGTAAAACATTGCCAGCTCAACGTGCGAGACGAGTGAGTTGCTTGAACATACACAGCAAAGATTCTAGAGCGCTGATTTGATATACACAGACACCATATTAGGGAAAAGGGGCGGGCTGATGCTGACCGATTTATTACACATCCAGAAGAAATACATTTGAGTCGTTATAGGCTCTGGTAATTATGGGGCATAATATGAATAAAGTTGTTACAAAAAAATGATCAGGGAGGAAAAATCTGATGGGGCACACTTTGAATGGGCATGACGCCACTGATAAGTACAATAAAGAGAAGGAATAAACTAAATATATATATATATATAACCCAGTAGAATACCATTCTTCAGTTAATGGGTTATCTCAATTTATTATTATTTTTTATTTAGTTCTAATCCAGAGCTAAAAGGCGAATTAAATATACATCTCAGTATAGTATATAAAGGTGTGTGTTCCTTTAAGAACGTTCGTTCCTATGTCAAGTTTGACTGGGATGTACATGTGAAAACGTGGCATTAACTAACAAGTTCTATATGGGGAGGCTGCAGACCTGGGACAGGCATAGACATCATATAGATTGACGCCCTATCGACCGCTACTGCCTATTGGCGCGGACGAGCCGTGGGGCCGCCATCTTAAACCGGTCACCCGCTCCGCTCAGTGTAATCTGTTTGCCAGGTGCAATGAGCTGTCAGCGCATTTAATTAATCATATCTCACTGAATACCGAACTGATTTTCACGCGGGTTTTTTTGCTGCAAAGGTCATACACGTAGCTACGATACAGGACACATTGAATATTTTGTTCACAAAATACAACCAATAGTACGGTAATGTTAAATGTTAAATCTTACTTGTGAAAAGTAATCCCCGAGTGATGGTCCGCCGATTTGAGCAGGAATATGCTGCACAGTGCTCTGGCATCTACTGCTGCTATGCAACGCAAATAGGAGTATGACCGGTTTAAGATGGCGTCCGCTTTTCTTTCGCCACAGCGGCCAATAGGGCATCTAGCTCTATATGATGTCTATGGGGACAGGTGCCAAGGTACTTACGCCTGTGAGGAAGTGTATCCCCGGTCGCGGGAGCGCGCTCGCATTCAGCATAACGTGTGCCATTGGTTTGACCAACGTAAATGAAACGATAATACGTGAATTGTTTAAGTTATCGTCTATTGTTGTTTTATCAACGAGGTTTAGCAAAGACAGCTATCACGTGGCCCCTTTATCGAAATCCATTATTTTATTCTTCTGAAGGCTAACGATCTAACTTCATTGCACTGAATTGAGAATGTCTAGTTACTGAAAAACCAAGACGACCATACCGTTTCACTCATAAAGCAAACAGCCTTTGGATATTAAATTTTTCTGAAACCCCCTTTCCATGGTGAATTATTATGAAAATTATTTAATAATGCATTGCACTTAATTAGTAGGCTGGTCAATGTCATAGGCTACACAAAAAGTGATTGTACAGATGATGCCATCAAGTGTTTTATTTTGTGAATAATTTACATCATGAGCAGTGAATATGGACACATTTCTTGTTTCCCGACAAAAGTTGTAGTGGGGTACAGATTTTTTCAGACTGTATTTTCGACCTGCCAAAATATGTATTCCCGCTCTAAATCTACAGAGGATGGCCTATCATCAAGTGTTTTATTTTGTGAATACTTTACATCATGTGTGAAAAATGATGAATTATAGATGCATGCTCTGTGTTTTTTATTTTGTTTCTAAGATGACCTGACTGATATATGTCACTTCTGTGGATCAGAAGCGCCTAAGGCAGATTTGAGTTGGGTAAATAAAACCTAAGAAATGTGAAATGAAATGTTTTGCGATAAAGTTATTAAGAATTTTCTTGTATTTGTCACGGTGTTGTGTGCGGGTTGAAGGAGTCAGGAGTAACTCTCACAGGTACAGATTGGCAGGATGACGGGGAGGAACACTCACAAGAAGCAAAGTAACATTAACAGATGAATAACAAGACCATAACATAATCGAGAACCGACCAAGACCTTGGATGTCTTGAGAGGAGGCCTTCCTGTGTACTACTTGTACTCCTTAGTTTTGTGTACATTATTGTTCTGGAGGAATTTATTCATTAAATCTTGTTGTATTACATTACACCTTCCAAGCTTGTGTCTTCTTATCTTAAAACTATTATTTTTTTGCTTGAAAAATGGCTTACAATATATTGATTAATAAAATAATTGCAGATTAACTTTCTTTCGATTGATTAATAAACTAATACCTAGTATGTATACAGCACGTCAAAAACAGTTGCCGAAATTATTGTCTTACTGTATATTTTGTACATTGAAGTTATGAAGAAAGTGGACACTGGATCTACTGTGTGTATCCTATTATACATTAAAACTGAAAATGTACTGGAGACTCACTTCAAGTTAAGGGGTAACTAAACCCTAAACCAACTTTTTTTAGTTAATGATCTGTAAGAATGGGGCTTTATTAGTACTGTTCATTGATTCGAGTAACTTTTTTGACATTTGTGTATAAAGTGTTTTAATTCTACAATATATGGTGTAAAACGTCTGAGTGCTGACGTTTCTGAGGAGAAACTGAAACTGCTTCATAGTCTGGTGGTGGGAGCGCGGATGCTCTGGTACCTCCTGCCAGTGGGTAGAATGGTGAAGTGGGTGTGTGGAATCCTTCATGATGCTGACGGCCCTCCAAATACACTGAGCATTGTAGATGTCACAGATTGGTGGGAGTGCAGTTCCTATTATCTATACTAGTTGTCTTCACTATTCACTGCGGTGGGAGGCCCTGACTGAAACACTCTCTATAGTATCTCTGTAGAATGTGGCGAGGATGGATGGTGGGGGGCTTTCCTTGCTTTCTTGGCGCCACAGGAATTGGAGACTTTGATATGCCATCATCTGTGCAATATGGAGAGGGGGTACTTTTTCTAGCAGGTTTGAAAACGGTCTGAAAAAATCTGTATCCCACTAAAACATTTGTCAGTAAACCAGAAATTTGTGCATATTCACTGCTATTATTAGACATGATGTAAAGTATTCTCAAAATAAAACACTTGATGATAGGCCATCCTCTGTAGATTTAGAGCGGGGATACATATTTTGGCAGGTCGAAAATACAGTCTGAAAAAAATCTGTACACCACTACAACTTTTGTCGGGAAACAACTGTGTCCATATTCACTGCTGTTATTAGACATGATGTAAATTATTCACAAAATAAAACACTTGATGGCATCATCTGTACAATCACTTTTTGTGTAGTCTAGACATTCTCAATTCAGTGCAATGAAGTTCGATCGTTAGCCTTCAGAAGAATAAAATAACTAATTTTGATAGATGGGCCACGTGATAGCTGTCTTTGCTAAACCTCGCTGATAAAACAACAATAGTAAAAGGATAACTTAAACAATTCACGTATAATCGTTTCATTTACCTTGGTCAAACTTTGGTCAAACAAATGGCACACGTTCTACTGAATGCGAGCGCGCTCCCGCGACCGGGGATCCTTTCAGGGGTAAGTACCTTGGTACGACACCTGTCGATATACGCCCCTGGCAGTTTTACGCCAGTTTTACGCCCCTGTGGTTCCTGATGCGTCCAGTAGGGGGATATACTTATGTATTTATTTTATTTATTTATTTATTTCGAGCAATATATAATTACACATGACGAGGCAAAAAAGAAGCATTTTGATTAATCTATACAACTGTTTAAATTATCATATTTTCGTCAAACTTAAACAATAATTTGATCTATTGCTCGAAACGGAGTGGGTAGCCTATAAGTCAAACTTATTTGAACCCACCCCGGTCAAATAAGTCAACATACTGCGAAATAACATCATTAAATCGACTCTTACACATTAATAACCAGTCCATAGATAATTTTTTTGTTTTTTGTTCATTTAAATATAAACGTTACAGTGTAGATCTGCACGGATTAAAATGTCTGTAGCTATTCAGTTGGGCTTCACTCTCTTCACTCAGCCTACAGAAGACTATGTGTTTTTGTGAATTGAAAAATTAAAAATACACAGTTGGATCAACTATGTTATGACAAGTATATGACCTGCAGTTATAGGCCTTTTCACCGAATGTTTTTATATGGAAGACTGAGTGAAATATGTTGTTGTGAATTTATAGTTAGGCTACATTTAAATATTAACCAAATTTAGCCCATTAGACATACAGTATATCCTGTAATCACATCCTTGATTAGCTGTAGTACTATTCTCTATTGGTCGTCATACAGCTACAAAACAGTGTCCTACAGAGCATTTTATGAAGACAAACACAATTTATCCCTTTTCTAAAATTCCAAGGGCCATTTAAAAGAAAGACACAATATTGTTGTTCACAATTTTTTTTCCTTAACACCATTTATGAATTATGATGAGTCCCCTATGGTTTGCCCATCTTCTTTAACTATTTTTTAAAAGGACATCCATGCTGATTTTAACATGTGTGTGTGTGTGTGTGTGTGTGTGTGTGTGTGTGTGTGTGTGTGTGTGTGTGTGTGTGTGTGTGTGTGTGTGTGTGTGTGTGTGTGTGTGCCTTTTACAGTCTATGGTGTGCGCGCGCGCAGAATTGATGTCAGGTGTGTGTGGATTGCATCAATTTGCTCCTGATCTTCAAAGTACAGCGGCACAAGCACTTGTTGATGGAACAATATTGAAAAAAGTGTCAAGCCACTTTGATTTATTTTGGCCACCAATGACTGTGCAGAGAAAATTGAAAATGACATTAAAACCATGTCCATGTATGTCTCTGTAAGTTGTTTATTTTGTAAGTCGTAAAAAAAGATGGGTGTTTATAAGTTTAGAGAGAGATTTTCATTTTCTTATAGTTAAAACACACACCTTTATGAGATGCAAGTTAAAAAGAATTTGGTAAAGACGGAGTACGATAAAACCCACATTAAGTTGCATAAACCGCTCAGGGCTGCGTTTCCCAAAAGCATCGTAAGCCTAAGTTGATCGTAAAAACGATCGTATGACTGATCTAAATATTATGGTCTGTTTCCCAAAAGTGTCGTAGCTTAAGTAGCACTTGAACATCTTCGTAGAACTACGAGTGCTCTGGAGTAATCGTACATCCCTAAGTGCACTTACAACTTTATTGTACACTTTATTGTACTCGTTTTTTGTTTACATGAATTTATAAATGAAATAATTAAAAAGGGAAGAAAAAGATAGAAATACACATCTAAATTGAATGATCAAAAAATTCATAAAATAAGTAATGTGGGAAATATGCTTCAAAGACTGCATGGGCAAAATAGGGATGAATTAAAAAAAATCTGTCAATGACTTGCTGACGTGCACGAAAACCAGCCATGTATTGAGCATTTCTTGGTTGGCCATGTGGTCCCATGCCATCTTCTTCCTCCACATCCTCCTCCTCCTCCTCCACCTCTTCATCTTCCTCCCTGTTAAGTAAGGGCACTCTCATCTGCACTGCAATGTTGTGCAGCATAGCTGTTACTATTATTACTGCACAGCACTTTTGGGGAGCAAACAAAAGACCACCGCCCGACTGGTGTATTGCCCAAAAGCGCATCTTCCACCTCCCTATTGTGCGTTCCACAATACTACGTGCAACACGGTGTGCCTCGTTGAAATTGGTCTCCCTGTTATTCGTAGGATTAGCCACAGACGTGAAGAGATATGGCCTCAATGGGTAACCACTGTCCCCAAGCAGCCTCCACTGTCCCTGTGAGTTTTGTGCCTCCTGACCCACAGATGAATTGGTGAACATGGAGTCGTCGTGTGTGCTTCCGGGCCACCTTGCCACAATGTCTGTGATCAAACCCTTATGGTAACAGATCACCTGGCAGTTGATAGCTGCATAGCCTTTGCGGCATATATATACATGGCCATCCACAGATGGTGTAAGGATCGGGATCAAGGTACCATCGATCACTCCAATGACCTGTGGGATGTGATGATGTGTTAAAAAATACTGTTGTATTTCTGTGATGTCCTGTCTTGATGCTGGAAATTGAATGTGTTCCACAGCAAGTGGAAGTAATGCATTGGTGAGCGCTTGAACAGCTCTTGAAACTGATGACTTACTTAGTCCAAGCCAATCACCAAGTACCTGGAGAAAACTGCCTGTTGCATAAAATCTCAAGGCAGATAGGAGTTGGACTTCAGGGGACAAGGCAAAATTTCTCCTGGTGGCACGCATCAGCTGAGGTCCAATGCTGTTTAGCAATTGGGCTATTTGTTCTCTTGGCAGACGGTATCGCCTTATTATAGCTATGTCATCAAGGATATCCAAGGGGTTTTGATGCTGTCTGATGAAGGCATTTAAAGTCACCAATCTACTTCGTGGTCGTCTCTGTCTTTGTCTGACCCTCAATTGAAGAACATGCTGTAGTGCAGCCATGATTTCCTCTGCAAGTCTAGTGAGGTGTAAACTCTATACTAATCCTAGCTTAATTGAAGGAACCATGTGAAGGTTATCAGGCTGTAATTATGTTCACATATCCCACTGCCTATCATTAATTTCAGTAATGCCATTAGGCCCTACCCTGAAGAAAGTGAAGGTGTGGCATGCTTAGAAATTGTATAGATTACATATTCCTTTAATCTATCCTCGGTATAATGATGAAAAGTTGTGCTTCTTATAAAAATTTATACATAGAACAGTACTAGTAAAAAATTTTTTTGTCTATACCTGTAGAAATGTATTGGCTATATGAAGTACATACTGTATGCATATTTGTGTTATCTGTTACGCTAAATATATACACTTTATATATTAATAATATTTAAACTTAAATGCTTATGTCTGAAAATAACCATCAACCATTAGCCATTTAGGCCTACTTCAGAAACATTTGGAAGAACTCATAACAATTATTATAGCATTTCATATGGCCTTAGGCCTTGTGTGCATGGTTCAACAAACACATGGACCTCAAAAACATTGCATCTAGCTTTATTAATAAAAAACATTGCACAGTTTTATTAATTTGGATTATTCAGTTCCCCACGACCTGCAAAAGACATTGTACTGTGAGATGAGTCATAACTACATATATAAAACACTTCACATTGCACAATAAATGACTGAAACAATAAATCACATTACCTGTGTCTTCTGGCAAGATAATTGGCACAGAAATTGAGGGCCTTGCAAAACTCATCTCCTCTAGTGCAAGCCTCCTCTCTTCTAAGGCCAGTTTGGCCTTCTTGAGCTCAATGAGCTGCTGTTGGAAGTTGTTGTCTCTCTCATTGGCTTCTTGAAGGCATTGCCTAATGTCTTTCAAGACATCTAGCTTATCTCCCTCCAGCTGCACTAGGTCACGACTACAGCTACAGACATTCTCGAACTGCTGAGGTGTTGTGGCTGCAGTCTGGACCACTGAAGATGGAGGCTGAGGCATGCGAGGGTTGTTTGGAGGACTGGGAGATGGTAGGTGCTCAGAGGTGGCAGATGAAACCAATGGTTCCCCAGAGCATGAAGGACCTGACTCAGGATCAGGTTGAGGTATCCCTACTCCTCCGTGGATGTCAATACCACCACTAATGCCATCTGAAGCACTTGTGCCAAGTATTGACAATGCCTTTTCTTCCTCGGCTGTGAGAAGGGGGAATCATTGGTCCCACCACCTGTTTTTTTAATTGCAGTCCTATGCAGTGCCCTCTTCCTTTTTGCCAGGCTTGCAAAATCCTGCCACTTCTTGCGGACCTCCTTCCCTGACCTTTGAACACCCCTGGTTGCAGTTAGTTTGGTTGCAATGTCCTCCCAGATGTTTTGTTTTTCTTTATTAGTTATGGTGTCCTTTAAATCTGGTAAAAATCACAACTTTGTTTTGCTCTTTCTCCTCTAAAAGGACATTAATTTCATCCTTTTGAAAGGTATCTTTTCTTGTTTGTTTTTTTGTTCAGCCATTTTGTCAGTGTCTCCGCCTGTATGTAGGTGCTTTATATAGACTTGATTGCTAATCCAAAACAGATGATAATTATTAGGTTAAATGGTCACAATACGATGCCATATAAGGTTATATTTCAGCACTTCGCGAATGGACAGCGACTCTTAAGTAGCACGTAGAGCGCGTTCTCGCGCGTTCATGTTAAGTGCATTTTTGGGAAACGCTCGTGGAATTGCTTCGAGCGTTGTAACCTTGCACGTAGAAAGCGCTCTTAAGAGCTAAGATACATCGTTATCGGGAAACCCGGCCCTGATCAGTCTATAATCAGGCGTTAAAGGTGCTTGACAGAAAAGCCCCTCGCTATCATCATTGCAATAATTTACGTAAAAGCAAAGTATTAAGTTTTGATTCCCTAATTCAATTTACAAATTTGAGAACTGTTTTTAAAATTATTAATAACCTTGCTCCACCCTCAATGAAAAAAATCATAAAACGTTATTCGGAACAAACGAACCGAACATCCCGATCCACTGTTCACAGAAATCTTGCTATCCCGAAAAGATCCTCCGCCTTCGCACAGACAGCTTATCATTTAAAACCATTAAACAATGGAATCAACTCCCCAACAGTTTAAAGCTGTCTATAGATCTGAACCATTTTTTCTCAAAACTTAAAGAGATATCCTTGTGAACCAGCTGTGTCAGCATCAGCACATTTAATAGCCTATATTATGGGTAGAGATGGTCTTTTGAATATGTTCTCTCATTTTGAAAATCTGATTGTTTTTATATGACCTTCGTTGACTAATATTATGTGTAGCCAGCCCGATCTCACGGCAATTCGTACGAATTTTACGAGGTGGCCAATTCGTACGAATTCATACGACCTCCCTTGTATGAATTAGTAAGATTTTTGCTAAATCGTACATATTTTACGAGTTGCCCAATTCGTATGAATTTGTACGAATGACCTACCCCTGACCCCGCCCCTAAACCTACCCATCACGTGGGTTCAGACAAATCGTACAAATTCGTACGAGTGAGGTCGTACGAATTCATACGAATTAGCCACTTTTTAATCACTCGAACAAATTCGTACGAATTGGTCGTGAGATAGCGTTGGTGTAGCCTATTTGCCATTATTATTACTATTGATATGGGTTTTGTAATAATAAACCCTGATAAAAAAAAAAAAATGTAGCCAAGTCAATAGGGGGCGCTGCTGAGGGTATCTGCAGAGGGTGTAATTTCCCTTTAAATATGCCACTTCCTATGAGTGGAATGATTGCAGTACCTGAATTGTTTGGCATGGTCGCTGGAAGAACAAGCTCCGTTGAGTTGTTTTAGATGTGAGGTTTACATGCCCTAATGCTGATAAGGTTTGGCTGGATGAGTGGTGGACACAGAATTACCATTACAGCACTTGCTTTAAAGGCCTTCACATTGGCTGTGTTGAGCTGGATGAGCGATGGATGCTAACTGCTGTTGTACTTCCTGTGCCTTCTGAAGTCAGCTAAAAGGCAACTAAGAATTTGATCCGTCCGGTGCAACTGATCACTGTTTTCCCTACCTTATTTTTGTTTTTCATGTTTTATGTTTTTTTGTCATTAATATTGCTTTTGTTTGTTTGGCCCATGACTAATCAGTTGTATTTTCTATATGGTTTATTTTGTGAACTATAGCTACATTATGATCTATAGCTTCGAGTATGCATCGTAACTAAGGGCGGGGAAGATATTCACTCTTGATTCATACAAGTGTGGTGTGGAAAGAGTTTTGTGTGTATTTACTGTGGTGTGTAGAAATTTGTAATTTCTTTCGGGGTTTATTGTATTTATTCATTTGCTGAGTGCATTTTCTTTTGAAGTGTTATATTACCCTCTATAGTTGCTTGTACTGCTATCTCTCATGCATAGCCTACATTTGGCCAGCTTTTGAGTGAAAACAAATGAGACCAGAATTCCTGTATTCAATAAAATGGATGTTTTGATTTCATAGAAATTTTGCCTTAAGTTTATTCATTTAATTGGATAGCCGAGCGGGAAACCCTCTAGTGACTTGGGATCTCATACCCAAACAAAATTGGAGTGGCGAAGTCAAGAGCATTTAAAAAGCACCCCTATTGCCTCATTACAAAAACAAAAAAAAGTGCACATACCCTACATTTTAGTCCAGGCCTGCATTTCCCGATAACGATGGATCTTAGCACTTACGAGCATTTTCTACGAGCGACTTTACGAACGTTCGTGTTCATTTCACGTGCGTTTCACAAAAACGCACTTACCACGATCGTGCGCAGCTGTGCTTTAAGTGCTACTAGAGTCGCTGTCCGTTTGTCAAGTGCTGAAATGTCACGCTCGTAACTGTAGCACACGCTTGTATTTTGAAATGTATAGCCTAATTGTTTTCATCGGATGTGCATTTCTACGAGGCCAATAATCTATAAAAGCACAAACCTATGGGTGGAGACACCAGCAAACTGGCTGAACAAAAAAAAACAAAGAAAATATATATTTTTTTAAAGAGGAGATTAATGTCATTTTAGAGGAGGTGGAGCTATACAACATATTTTATTCACCAGGTTTAAGGGCAGTCATACAAATAAAACAAAAACAAAAAATCTGGGAGATTATTGCTACAAAACCGACTGGAACTAGGGGCATTCAAAGTTCAGGGAAGGAGATCAGGAAGAAGTGGCAGGACTTTGTCAGCCTTGCTAAAAGGAAACGGGCACTGCAGAGGACAACATTTAATAAAACAGGTGGTGGGACCAATGATTCCCCCTTCTCACAGCAGAGGAAGAAAAGGCCTTGTCAATACTTGGCACAAGCGCTTCAGATGGCATCTGTGGTGGTATTGACATCCATGGAGGAGTAGGGGTAACTCAACCTGAGCCTGGTCTGGTCGTTCATGCTCAGAGGAACCATCAGTTTCATCTGCCATCTCCCAGTCCTCCAAACCACCCTCGCATGCCTCAGCCTCCATCTTCTGCTGTCCAGACTGCAGCCACAACATCTCAGCAGTTTGAGAATGTTGAGAACATGATAATTTGAGAATGTTTGTTGTTGTAGTCAGGATATATGAGAGTGTCCTTAAAAGGGAGGAGGATGAAGAGGTGGAGAAGGACAAAGATGGCATGGGACCACATGATGGCCAACCAAGAAGCAGGCTACATGGCTGGTTTTTGTGCATGTCAGCAAGTCATTGACATATTTTTTTAGTTCATCCGATTTCCCCAGTCTTTGAAGCATATTACACCTTTTATTTTTATTTTTTGTTCATTAATTTAATTTCGATTAAAATTATTAGATTAAATTATTTCTTTCTTTGTTGTTGTTTTCTGCCCTTTTTAATTATTTTATTTATAAATTCATTTAAACAAAAAACGAATAATAAAGTGTACAATAAAGTACAATCAAAACCTTATATTATAATCACATTGCACTTGAATAAAGTTAAATGTGTAATGTGCCGGTTGTCCTGCAGGTGACCTCATAACTCTGTCTTCTTCGTACGATGCACTTGGGGATTTACGATTACTCCAGAGCACTCGTAGATCTACGATGATTTTCAAGTGCTACCTAAGTTATGATGCTTTTGGGAAACAGAACGTAATATTAGGATCATTCGTACGATCGTTTTTACGATCTTCTTAGGCTTACTATGCTTTTGGGAAACGCAGCCCAGACCAGTAAGCTATTTTAAGAAATGATATTGGAAATGATCAAAATATTTGAGTGAGTGTTCAGTTCAACTCTTTACTTAGAGATATATTTAAATAAATGTATACATATATGCCTATTATAAATGCGTCTTTTGTGTGTTCACACCATAGACTGTAAAAAAACAAGTTCATATATTTCCAATATCTACTGTAATGTTGTCCCAGAAACCATGTGGAGTATATTCCAATGCAAGGAGTAAACAAGGTCTTACCAGAAGAGGCCGTCTCACGCAAGCTAAAGACAGGCAACAAAAGAAAATGAATTTTAAAGTGAGTAGAGAAGACCAGGGGCAGCTAAACCTACACGTGGTTATAAGTTTAAGCCAGATAGAACATAAACCTGACCGTCAAGAACTTTTTGTCTCTCGAAATAAAATATAGACCCATCCATTGATATAGAAATTAATTGATATCTACCAAGCTAATCGTTTATAAATAGTAAATGTTGTATCATTGCTAAACAACAATAACTTTAGCAGATTATTATATATTATATACAGAATATATAATCTTTTTTCAGATTTTCATTCTTACGATAAAAATCTTGATTATACGGTATTATTACTTTGTCTTCTGGGCAAGATTCATCTTCATAAAGACAGAACCATTCAATGATCCTGATTTAAGAATATTCTCCTCTGATATTATAAAGTCACTTTTTTCTTCTTTTAAGAAAATGTCAAAACCTTTAAACTCAAAGGTTTCTAAAATAAATAATATCATTGAGTCTGTTGTAAAGAACCTTTAATTTTTTATATTGACACAATGTAAAATTGTATTGATTTGTGAAGCCTAATTGAATCTCTTTTGTTGTCCCCCTTCTTATTTTTTTCCTCTTTTTCACTGTTAATGTCGTGTATCCTTTCATTTGAAATACAAAATAAATACATTTATTAATAAAAAAAAAAGATTATTTACTAACTTAACTCAATTCGTGTCGCTGTACAGCCTCCCCCTACTGGACGCATCAGGAACAACAGGGGCGTATATCTGCCGGCTCCAGGTCTGCAGCCTTTACTCAACAAGGTGTTTCATTAGTTTATTGGTTTATGTGAATTAAGTCCCGCCCTCACTGGTGTTTTGTGTAACGTGAGTGGTTGTTCGGAAGATGAGAGGTTTTTTTTGACAAGTGTGAGAGAGAGAGTGAGAGACACGAAAATGGGAGAGACGGTAAGAGAGTGATTTGATTAATGATTTACATGTTTAAAAGTATTGAACTGTAATGTAGATCGGGTGTGAATCACGGACACATAATGACTCATTTGTGTTTACTTCTTTGAGATCGCCGCGAGTGTTGTACGCCTTACAGTTTTGTTAAACTGCCGTTCAGGCGCTACTAGGCTATTAATTTCCAATGCGCATATCTGCACATCTGAACCGATAAGTTAAAGCAACATTTAAAGCTGGCGTCGGTAACCTTTTTTTGATCATATTCAGTGAAATCGACACTATAATCTGACAGAACAACATAAATAAAGTGGTTTTAGAAAAAAAACTGAGCTTCTAACTCCACCTGGAGCGTGTTATTTTTTTTTGCAAAAATCCACCGCTCCTGGATCATCGGGTCCAATCAGCTTAGGGGGGTGTGAGATCTGACTGCCAATCACAGGTCGTGCACACGCCACCCCTCGCGTACGTTACAATCACATGCACAGGCCTGAAGTTCGTGATGGCAGAAAATATTCCAATTCCTCGGTTAACCTCAAGAGCTAGGAGGTCAAAAACAACACAGGAAAAGAGAACACCTGCTGAAAATAAAGAAGTAAAGAAAGAAAGTGCGTAAATAAACCAGGATCAACATCGGATCGGCATTTGAAAGGTGGAGAGATTTACGTGATTTAATTGGGTTCAAGCTGGATGCAGAGCTTGCAACATTTCTTCTCGAGAGGTAATTGTGCTTTATCAACCAGTTACTTTATTTCTTAGTGTTATGTTAGTAATCTAAGTATGTTTGCCCAAATGTGTTGGTATGGACATCCCGTCATCCAGGCGCAGCTCCTGGAGCAAATGGTGAAACTCGCCGAACTGGGTTCGCCTCCGAAGGGTCTGGTGGACCCAAATACGGCGATGATGATCCCTACGCCGCTGTTCTGCTGTTCCAGAGCAAATACAAAGCGGTGACTCTCTCGATAAATGACCCATCAACAACAGACATCTTGTAAAAAGATGGCCGCCAACGGGGTTCAAAACTTTTGAAACTTTCGCCTCTGACGCCCGTGACAACAAAAGTTTGAAGCGAAATTTACGCGCGTCAGTTTCACTCTTGTCACGCGAATTAACACAAAGTGGTCAAGCGTCAAACTAGACGCGGTAGACGCGAATTTGACGCGCTATTCGCGTCCGGTGTGAACGCACAGACAGTTCCACACTCACAGCTTGGGCATTGGTTGGTAGGTGACTCACCACATCAGGCCCACTGCTAATTGTGTAACTGATTCCACCTTGCCTACATCATAACTCAACCTCTTACCTCTCATTTGACAATATTTCTAAATTTGGAATGTCCTGCAACATTATTAATACTGATCATATCTTTTCTCTATCACTAATAACTCAAAACTGAATTGCAAAAATAATGACTGTTCCTAAATATAGGCTACAGAAAATCAAACCAAAGCATGGTACATTTGTTAAGAAAAAAAAAAAACATATATATATATATATATATATATAGTAGCGGGCAGTGGCGGATTTAGCAAATTGGGGGCCCAAAGCGAAGTTATGTATGGGGCCCCCCCAACCCATCTTTAAAAGAGAACGAAAAAAAATGTACCGACTGAAAGCTTATCTACGGGGAAGTAAAGGTTGGAGAGGAGAAAAAACCCTTCCCCTTTAAACCCTGCATACATTTCTTTACTCCAAAATGAAGATGGAAAGGAGAGAACACACAAAGTGTAGCACTACACAAACTAATAGTCATGATGGAACCCAACAGAGAATACAGTTTTAGATAACAACTGTCTTTGCCAAAATGCCAGGAAAACCAGCACTGTTTATTATTTTTTTTTAGATCAAATCAAGATCAATATAACCAGCAAGACAAGTAGTTAGGGTAAACCCCCGCAAACTGCCATATACAGGTCCTTCTCAAAAAATTAGCATATTGTGTTAAAGTTAATTATTTTCCATAATGCAATGATAAAAATTAAACTTTCATATATTTTAGATTCATTGCACACCAACTGAAATATTTCAGGTCTTTTATTGTTTTAATACTGATGATTTTGGCATACAGCTCATGAAAACCCCAAATTCCTGTCTCAAAAAATTAGCATATCATGAAAAGGGTCTCTAAACGAGCTATTAACCTAATCATCTGAATCAACTAATTAATTATAAACACCTGGAAAAGATTCCTGAGGCTTTTAAAAACTCCCAGCCTGTTTCATTACTCAAAACCGCAATCATGGATAAGACTGCCGACCTGACTGTTGTCCAGAAGGCCATCATTGACACCCTCAAGCAAGAGGGTAAGACACAGAAAGAAATTTCTGAACAAATAGGCTGTTCGCAGAGTGCTGTATCAAGGCACCTCAGTGGGAAGGAAAAAGTGTGGCTGCCCAACGAGAAGAGGTGACCGGACCCTGAGGAAGATTGTGGAGAAGGACCAATTCCACACCTTGGGGGACCTGTGGAAGCAGTGGACTGAGTCTGGAGTAGAAACATCCAGAGCCACCGTGCACAGGCGTGTGCAGGAAATGGGCTACAGGTGCCACATTCCCCAGGTCAAGCCACTTTTGAACCTGAAACAGCGGCAGAAGCGCCTGACCTGGGCTACAGAGAAGCAGCACTGGACTGTTGCTCAGTTTTGCATGTCATTCGGAAATCAAGGTGCCAGAGTCTGGAGGAAGACTGGGGAGAAGGAAATGCCAAAATGCCTGAAGTCCAGTGTCAAGTACCCACAGTCAGTGATGGTCTGGGGTGCCATGTCAGCTGCTGGTGTTGGTCCACTGTGTTTTATCAAGGGCAGGGTCAATGCAGCTAGCTATCAGGAGATTTTGGAGCACTTCATGCTTCCATCTGCTGAAAAGCTTTATGGAGATGAAGATTTCATTTTTCAGCACGACCTGGCGCCTACTCACAGTGCCAAAACTCCTGGTAAATGGTTTACTGACCATGGTATTACTGTGCTCAATTGGCCTGCCAACTCTCCTGACCTGAACCCCATAGAGAATCTGTGGGATATTGTGAAGAGAAAGTTGAGAGACGCAAGACCCAACACTCTGGATGAGCTTAAGGCCGCTATCGAAGCATCCTGGGCCTCCATAACACCTCAGCAGTGCCACAGACTGATTGCCTCCATGCCACGCCGCATTGAAGCAGTCATTTCTGCAAAAGGATTCCCGACCAAGAATTGACTATTGTGTGCATAACTGAACATAATTATTTGAAGGTTGACTTTTTTTTTTGTATTAAAAACACTTCTTTTATTGGTTGGATGAAATATGCTAATTTTTTGAGACAGGAATTTGGGGTTTTCATGAGCTGTATGCCAAAATCATCAGTATTAAAACAATAAAACACCTGAAATATTTCAGTTGGTGTGCAATGAATCTAAAATATATGAAAGTTAAATTTTTATCATTACATTATGGAAAATAATGAACTTTATCACAATATGCTAATTTTTTGAGAAGGACCTGTACTTATTTTAGCCATATACAAATATTGCCAAGATGAATAATTGACTTTGTATGAGTGAGTGATGAGTGAGTGAATTGGCATTGCACTTGAGATTGACATTTCAAACATTCTACAAACAAACATTTTTATATGTTTATACTAGTTTATATATTTTATAATGTAATAATGTCACAGCTAATCTACAAATGAATGCAGAGACAACATAAAGACAGTATATTTTAAATACTTGTTTAATGGCATCTTTTTTATGAATGAAGGTCAGTAGACCTATCACTGATACTAATACAGCTATTGATGTCTGGATAAAAATTACCCCCCCCCCCCCCCCCCCTTATTTTAAACATTAATTATGGCCATCCAACATGACAGTGTAATTGAAAGCCGAAAAATTTACATTTATTAGGCTTCAAAAAATATATAACAACTTTTAATTTACGTGAACTTCAAACAATCATCACATAAACCTATAATAAATGTCATATTTACTTTTGCCCTTTCTGTAGGATGTAACGTTATACACGTTATCCTCACCTAGCGTCACTTCACATCTAACTGCAGCTGCTGTAGCGGCATGTATCCCTAACAGAAGGCGTAAAAAAGTTTGTAGCCAAATACTTATCGGCGTCTTTTTTCTTTTATTTGAGCCGCTTGGGTTACTTCGTTTCATTTTCGCGTTTAGACTCGTCTCGCTTCGTTGTGTACTTCCCAGCATAGATATCATATAGAGACGATGCCCTATTGGCCGCTGGAAACCGAGAAATCCGGCCGCCATCTTGAACCGGTCGTATTCCTAGTTTCGTTGCGTGGCAGCAGATAAGATGCCAGAGCATTGTGGAGCATTTTCCTGTTCTAATCGCCGGACCATCGAACATAGGGCTTTTCACAAGTAAGTCTTAACATTACCGTACTATTGGTTGTATTTTGTGAATAGAATTACCAGATAATCGAGAAGGAGCAAGAATATTTGCTATTACTGTACTGAAATCGTTGTGAAATGCTTACTGCATCAGCCGGTGTTCACCCGGCATGGAGAGGTGGGGTAACTGTTAAAGTAGCAGTTCCGCATCACAATCCGTACAGCGGCGCTTCCGTAACATGAATCCGTACAGTGACCTTTTGAATCAAATGTACAATGAATCACTTCCAGGTCAAATAAAGTTATATATACCTTTGGAAACTGTGTTTTTTCATATTTGATCTTCTTCACTCATTGTCGAAGTCCACGCCCTTTGAAGACGACATTTCAGCGGTAAGTACAAGGACACCCGAGTGACGTTTAAAAATGGCGGTGGGCGGGGATCTCGCGTAGACTCCGGTGAAGGAGGGAAGAGAGTCAGCGAATGAAATGAATTAAGTTTTGGTCATGTGGTCTATAGTATTGAAGTTAAACGTAATGGTTATTGGTGTTGAACATTTTTAACCTAAAATGTGTGTTATAAGGTTAATAAAACCCCATTTTAAACTGCGGTTTGAAAACTATGTTCACGAGGTCTTGGAAACGACCTGAGGTGACTGAACGCATTTTTCGTAATGAACAATATTTTGCAGATCAGTGATATAAGGACGTTAAAGTCAACCAAAGAGTCAAATCTGAAGTAAATTGTGTCATAATGAAATCTAACTACTATAAGACACCCTGCACGATGAGGTAGGGTGTCCATAAACAAAGTTAAAGCTAGCAGCTTAAGCAGAAGAAACTGCACTTTGACGGGCGCTAGAAACAGCTTTTGCTAAACGCTTTTTTACCGCCCATAGCAGTAATTAATGTAAGTCCCCCAGGACAAATGTAAACATCTTGTTTTTTCAACCCAGTGATCTCAAATATCTAGCTAATGAATACATGAATGAACAGTGTTATACCCATTTTATTAAGTTTATATACATAGTTATAATGTAAACCACCCCAGGAAAAATTTAAACATTTTGCTTCAACCCAGTGATCTCAAATAACTAGCTAATGAATAAATACATAATTAATTAATAAATAAATAACTAGCTAATGAATAAATGAATGAACAGTGTTATACCCATTTTATTAAGTTTATATACATAGTTATAATGTAAACCACCCAGGAAAAATTACACATTTTGCTTCAACCCAGTGATCTCAAATAACTAGCTAATGAATAAATGAATGAACAGTGTTATACCCATTTTATTAAGTTTATATACATAGTTATAGTGATCTCAAAGAACTAATGAACAGGCGAATGAATGAACCATATATTCTTTATTTTTTAAAATCAAACAAAACAGAAAACTCAAGTCTTTTGTGTGCGTTTTCAGAAAATGCCAAAACAAAACAAAACGTATAAAAAATGGTCCGAAGAGGACATGAAGGCGGCCCTGGAGGCAGGGCAGAGCCTGAGAACGGTGGGGGTCCGCTACGGCATCCCCCACAACACTCTTCAGGACCATCGGCGAGGCCGCTACGCCTACCAGCCCCACCCCAGCCGTGCCCTCCTCCCGGTGGAAGAGGCATCTTTAGTTGCTTATATCATTTGGATGGGCAGGCACGGCTTCCCCATGACAAGGGCCGTAGCGACGTTGATGGCCACTGCTATTGTCAAGGCCTCAGGACGCCAGACAATGGTGAACTTTGAACATGGGCTGAGCCGTATGTGGTGGTGCCGTTTCCGGGAACGCCACCCGGAGCTGTCGGCCAGGACCCCCGACCCCCTGGACCGGCAGAGGGTCTTCGGTGTGACGGTGCCTCGTGTGGAGGCACTCTTCAACATATTGGAGCCCATGTTTGCCGGGAAGAGCTGGCATGATCGTCCTCACCTGGTGTTCAATTGTGATGAAACAGGCTTTGGGGATAAACAAAAAAGCAGGAAGGAGAAGGTGTATGCACAGAGGGGACAAAAACATGTGTATCGCCAAACTGTGGTCACAAGGGAGCACATCAGCGTCCACTGCTGTGCTAGCGCGGCAGGTGTGAGCATCCCCCCCATGATTATATATGGCCAATGCTTGCCCAGTAACAGTTATGCGCTAGATGGCCCCCCCAACGCCCTGTATGCCATCAGTGAGAAGGGCTACATGGATGGGCCCCTGTTCGTGAGGTGGATCGAACATTTTCTGAAGCATGCTCCGGCAGAGCGTCCACTACTGCTAACTTGCGACCAACACGAGACCCATATGTCCAAGGACGTGGTGGACCTCTGTCGGGGCAATGGTGTGGAGGTGGTGTGCCTGCCAAGCCACACTACCCATGCCCTTCAGCCCCTCGATGTGTCCCTCTTCGGGCCACTGAAAGAGGCCTTCACCAAGCTGGCTACAAATATGGGACTGGTTAGGGGAGACCTTGTCCTGGGGAAAAAGCATTTTTCTTCCATATTAAAATTTGCTTACCCAAAGGCGGCCACCGTGGAGAACATAAAGAAGGGGTTCCGGCTGACAGGTTTGTTCCCCCTGAACAGGCACGCACTGGAGGACAGTGATCAGGTACAAACAAAATAACAAAAAATAGACACTGCATAGGCTAAATACAATAGAAACAATGCAAACAATAATAAGATAAAATATCTTTATATTATAAAAATAGGCCCAGATATACTAATATCTTTATCTCCTCTAATTTACATTTCAGATGATGATCATCCCTCCAGTGGCAGTCCACCCAGCCCCTCCTGCCACCACCATCACCACGGCCCAGATCCACGCAGCCCCTCCTGCCACCACCATCACCACGGCCCAGATCCACCCAGCCCAGATCCACCCAGCCCCTCCTGCCACCACCATCGCCACGGCCCAGATCCACCCAGCCCCTCCTGCCACCACCATCGCCACGGCCCAGATCCACCCAGCCCCTCCTGCCACCACCATCACTACGGCCCAGATCCACCCAGCCCCTCCTGCCACCACCATCGCCACGGCCCAGATCCACACAGCCCCTCCTGCCACCAGCATCGCCAGGGCCCAGATCCACCCAGCCCCTCCTGCCACCAGCATCACCACGGCCCAGATCCACCCAGCCCCTCCTGCCACCACCATCGCCACGGCTCCTCCCGACAGCATATCAGTGCCAGTTGTTGCTGGCTGTGTAGAGTGCCCCACCTGCCATCGGCCACCAAATCCTTTGATCGCGGCTGGAATTATCCCGGCGGGGCTCGCCCACATCCTGGTCCCGCCACGCTTTGACCAATCGGCCCGGAGGAGGCGGCGGCAGCAGGTTCCTGCTGGAGCACGCTGCATTACCAGTGACGAGTTTGCATCTCACCAAGCTGAGAAGGAGAGGGAAGAGAGGGAGAAGCAGGAGGCGAAGAGAAGGAGGATGGAGGAAGTCAAGGAAAGGAAAGCATTGATGGAGGAAGAGAAGAAGAGGAAGCAGAGAGAGAAGGAGCAGAGAGAGAGGGAGAAGGCGCAGAGAGAGAGGGTGAAGGAGCAGAGAGAGAGACAGAAGCAGAGGGAGAGGGAACAAGAGAGAGAAAGAATACGGAGAGAGAGGGAGCAGGAGTGGCTCCAAAATGACATCTGTGCAGCTTGCAAGCAGCCAAGCCCCCCAGGAACTGCAACAGAGACAGTGGAGTGGGTGCAATGTGAAAATTGCACCCTCTGGTACCACACTGAGTGTGTCACTAATGTGGTACCAGAGGAGGCATGGCTGTGCAGGGAGTGTGACATGAGTCGCAATCCACAAATATGCTTATAAATAGTTTTGGTATTATTATTGTATATATTATTATTGATATATTATTGTGTATATATCAATTACATGTTCTATTTAATATTGCTATATTTACTGCATTCTTTGTTTATTTGTTTTAATAAATATGTCTATGTTCCTAAAACATTTATCAAAAGTGCATCAGTGTTTTCTTGTAGCACACAGTTTCCTAAAACCTAAAGCCATGTTTGATACAGTGACCGTTATTGACCTCAGTGATTAAAAAAAAAGTAGCATACTGAAACTAAATGATGATCTAAATGAAGGACTTTTGGTGGAGGATACAAGCTTTCATAATACACACAGCCTATCAAATAATGAACAGCAGAAGCTAAGAAGCTTATCAAATAAAACATTAGCAGCTAGCTGCTACCTACACACCGTTGAAAACACGTGAAGTTTATACTGAAACTAAATACACATCCAAATCGGTTATTTCGGCCTGACAACAGATAATATACATAGCATATAAAGTAACAAACAGCAAAAGTTAAGGTAATTCACAAATTTATATATAAACGATACCTTCACGTCGTCGAAATCATGATGGCCCGTTGTACGGTTTCATGTTACGCTCCCAACAATGACTGTACGGAATCTTGTGACGCGTAACATAGTTCCCCACCCAGCGCCGCCTCAGCAAATCGCCATTTATGAGCATTTCATAGGCCAAAAATGAACCAATCAAAGCTAAGAAACGAAGATAAGACCCTCCCCCAGTAAATGACATATCAAAAGTTCATTGGTCTAATCTAATAAGGGTTGCTCTGACGTTTTTACGTGCCCGGAAGCGAGTTTTCGTGTACGGATTGTGATGCGGAACTGCTAATAATTACAACAGCTTCTAGGTTATCAGATAAGCATTCAACTGCCCTGTTGTATAGGTTATTTGTGTTTGCGCACATGATATCAGGAAGCAATGTAATAGGCTACACGCATGACAGCGATGCGCAAATTGGAGTTACCCCTCCAACTTCTAGTGTTATTGATAACCTATATCTTATCACATGCGATTTGGCTATTGATATTACAGAAGTCCTGTGGTAAAATTACATTATTAACCTACTCCATCTACCCTTGTAAAGTTAATCCGAATAGGGCTTTAGTCTCGACATTTTCCCCTCCCACATCCACATACAATAAAAAAGGTATAGGCTTAATGTTGTCCGAATTTAATTTTTAGAAATTACTGATGCAAACAAGTTGAACAGCTTCTTCTCAATTTTTATTACAGGTGGCTGCGTTCGGTGGATGCGTTCTGTGTGTGAAAGTGTGTGTGTGTGTGTGAGAGAGAGAGAGAGAGAGAGAGAGAGAGAGAGACTGGCTGTTTGTAGCCCACTTATAGTCGAAACTGATTCATTGTAGTTTTACTTAATTGTTGGACAGGCAACGCACGAGATGGTTGATATCCCATCATGTTCGCATTGGTAATAATATCTACAAGGTGCCAGTGTAATTTCATGACAGGTTCCATCTGTAGTCACGATTTAGCTCTGAATTGGACGGGCTATGTGCAGTCTGCTTTTAGCCCACCCGGTGAAATCGAGGCAAGTGGTCTACGTTTAACGGCTTGGCTATAGCCAAAATAGTCTTAAAATTGTTTACATGTTTTTCGCCCACACAGCTTCATGTTTGCTGCCACACATTCATAAAAAAATCTACGATATTATTTGACGTTCTTTATTTTAAATTAAATAAAAATGCAATTACATTTCTCAACCACTAGATGGCAATGAGACTTGATAGTCGCGATCGCGCGACAAACACATTTCCACCGTTTTGAAACTTGTAAACGAGTTAGAGCATAGACCTTTTACGCAAAAACCGGAAATACGTCAAGGAAGCGTAAACCCATTTCCGGTGTAAGCTTTGTTGACGGAGAAATGGCAGCTAACGTTAGAGTGTTTTCGACTAGCCTGACTAGTCTTCCGAAGTTCACCAGCGCCGATGTGGTGAAGAGTGTGGAGATACATTCGTCCACTAAAGGGAACAAGTTGGACAAGGGATATAAATTCTTCCATGAAGAGTTTATCCACAATTACCAAGGTAAGAAACGAAGAAATTGCTGTTGCTAGCTTTAACCATATCACCGGTTATATCTCTGTTAACGTTAACTGTAAAGTAAGTAATGGTGTTGTGAATTTGTAATATAAGGTATAACACATCGCAGTGAATATGTTGTGTGTATGTTTAAGTGAGATGGCATGAGATAACATAACAAGAAGTAATTTGGTGAAGTTGTAACTTACTAGGTAAATGTGAAATGTTACTGACTTAACGTTAAGAAGTAAAGTTGTGTATTTCTATGTGAGATAACATGTAATATTTTCTTGTTGCATGCGGTAGTATCAAATATACTCCAGGGACAGGTTATAGTGAGAGGTAGATGCTTCAGGTCAATGAGGAAGAGCGAGGAGCCTCACAAACTGGAGGTTTGACTATAGACAGAATGCCGGTTGGCAAAAGTTCAGAAAGTTGCCCGTTCTTGCGTTCACTCTTCTTGCTGCGGTTGCGGCACTTTCTTCACTTACTATTTCTTTACTGAAAGTTATAGTGTCATGTTATTGTGAACATTGATGTGACTGCGTAAGTATGACTTCAGTGTAACCTATTTCATTTGTTATTGTGTCTAGATCTCACTGGAGGCAGAAAGTGCCACTGCGAACCTGAAAGCTTTCTCCTGCAGTTGTGCGGCTGGTAAAGGATTCTGCAATCACGTAGTTGCTATCCTGTACCAGACCGCACATTATTCACAGCTGGGTCTGCAGGCTGTTCCACCCCCCTTGGCCTGCACTAGTGGCTTGCAGAGATGGCACAGACCAAGAACACAGGTGGGTTTGTGATAAACATGTCATATGATTTAAGAACTGATGCGTATCTATAACAACTGGAAATTATTATAAAAACACCACCAGAAGTGACTACAGTACAGACTGTAACTGTTTTTTGTCTTTTACTTTTAAGGGAATCCATCCTGAACCTGTTAGTGAGCTGGTGGTGCAAAAGCCCAAAACAGTGGGTCAGAACGGTCTGAGGTCCACATTGTACAAGGCATATACAGGTGATTTAACTTGTTAACTGGTTGATTGTTGCTTTGTGAGAGTAAGTTATTTTTTTTTTAAATGTTATGACTAACATCATTATGGTTACCGCAGATACAATAAATAAAATGTAAATGTAGTTAAGCACTCATGTCTAAATTTTCTTTTGTGTGACCAATAATCTTGTGTATCTCTTTGCTCTTTTGTCTAGGACCACTGCCAGATCCATATATGATTGCATCTGGAAGTAAATTAAGCCAGGTGCAGCCCCAGTCTCTCATGGCTGTTGTATTGGATGGGGTTTCTGAGATGGAGCTGACGCCATCTAGATTTGGGTCTGTCCCTCGTGGATCTCCCATGTCCTATCACTGTCCACCCAAGAAGTCCAGTGACCTCATCCTACACCACATGGCTCCAGAATTTCCGTCCCTTCCTCTGATGCAGCACACTTTTCCCAGGTTGCATTTCGTCCCGACCTTACATCAGTTGATGCATCTCCAGTCTCTAGAAGTGTCACCGCAGCTGTCCAGCGAGATAGCCAAAGAAACTCAGCAGCAGTCCAAATGTCCTGCGTGGACACAGCTACGGCGACCAAGGCTGACTGCCAGTCGTTTTTGGGAAGCTTGTTGTAGTAGGGCGTGTCGTGCAGAGGAGGAGTCTGCAGCTATTCAAATGATCAGAGGCTCCACAAAGCAAACAGCTGCAATGAAGCGTGGTCTACTGGTGGAGCATGAAGTGCTGGCAAACTACGCTGAAACTATGCGAGTTAATGTGCTACCAGCAGGATTTGTCATTCACCCTGACGCACCACATCTCGGGGCCAGTCCAGACGGTCGGGTGTATGACCCTTCAGAGTCGCCTCCTTTTGGCCTGGTTGAGGTGAAGAGCAGCACAAAAAATGATCCATCTCAGGTTGCTCACCTCAAGGTGCAGGAAGGCCACGCCACTTTGAGGCGTTCACATAAATACTACTGGCAGGTTCAGGGCCAACTGGCAATCACAGGACTGACATGGTGTGACTTTGTTACCGATACCCTATCAAATTTAACTGTGGAAAGAATTTGGCGTGATGACTCCTTCATAGCGGAAATGAAAGAGAAATTAGATGTATATTATTATGGCACATACATGAATGCATACCTTGAATTCCACTAATCTTGTCTTTACCAATCAGTTTTGCCTTCTGTCTTACTGTTGATGAACTAATGTTATTTTTTATTGTAAATGTTTGGTGTTTTTCCACTAATCTTGTCTTTACCAATCAGTTTTGCCTTCTGTCTTACTGTTGATGAACTGTTATTTTTTTTATTGTAAATATTTGATGTTATTTCCACTAATCTTGTTCTTTACCAATCAGTTTTGCCTTCTGTCTTACTGTTGATGAACTAATGTCATTTTTTTATTGTAAATGTTTGATGTTATTTATTAAATAAGTTATTAATCAGTTGATGTTACACATACCAAAAAATTAAAGGATGCATCATTTTGACCAAAATTGTTTTAATTGTTCATCTAATGTTTTAGTGAAATCAGTCACATTTCAACAGAAAAATATTACGAATATAACAATTATATTTAATTTGATGTTTAAGAATGTGGGAACACTAAATTATTTACACATTATACATTTACATACAAAACATTAATTCATTCACTCTTCAAAACAATAAGGTCCTTGATAGTTTGCTAAAACACAGCAGTTAAGCCAGATCTGATTCACACTGCCAATCAGTGTGAGCGGCACAGGAGAGTCCCAGATGTGAAAGGACTTTACCCTACCGATCACTCTCTCCACTATAATTCTGAGGCGGGCAATGGCTTGGGTTTGTTCTGTTTCCTCTTTGCTGAATTGAGCTGAACGCTTAAAAGGTGGAATGATGAGCTTAGCTCCAACGTCAGCAAGGAGGTCTTGAATGAGGAACCCTTTGTCTGCCATGATGTCGTCTCCTGGCTCCAGCAAGGGAAGGACTCCACTGATCCTGGTGATCTCCTTATCTGAGATGCACCCGGTGTACAGGGGTGAGACAAATGTCACCAAGCCATTGGGAGCAACTCCAATCAGGCCTTTCAATGTCGTCCTGTTTTTGTAGCTCGAAAAGGTTTCTGACTGTAAGGTCAGGGATGAGGCTGTCTCCAGGGCAATTTCTGTGCAGTCCAGTATCACTCTGACATTAGGACAGTACCTCTGGAATTTAAGGGGCATAGTGGACTTAACCTTTTCCCTGCTTATCCAGATGGGAAGTGAGCTCAGCATCATAAAAAGATAATTGGCCCAGGTGATGGTAACCCTGCTGACCCTGGCAATGCTCACATTAAACATGTCAGCAATGAGCTGCTCCTTCATGCCAACAGCAACCCGCATGGAATACATCAAGAACTCATCTATTAATGGCATGATGCGTGGTGGGCTGGGATCTTGGCAGCCTTCCTCCCCTGCCCTCTTTGCTTTGGTCCAGTACACCAGTCTATGGGCAGATGGTGCAATCGACTCCCAAAAAATTGTAAAAACCCTCTCGGATGGAAATTTGGTGTAGAAACGAATTTGGTCGTCTGATGAACAGTATCGGCTGAAGAGAGTAGGAGGTGGTAGGTCAGTGTTTTGCAACATGGCTTCTAAGTCATGGATGTAATCCAAAGCCTCGTCCAGAGCACCTATAAAGATAAATAAATTAAAAAACAGTCTTAACATATTTATGCTACCTTTCAACACAACACAGAACAGTAATTATGTCATGTCAACTCTTAAATGACATCACTGCAGAAATAATGTCATTCAGAGCATGCCCCCTACAGCTAGACAGCATGAGACTATGTTACAGTTACAGATGTAGACTAACATTAGTTAAATAAAAATACGTGTTTGTAATGTTAAGAGAGAAAAACTCAACTGCAAATAACAAATCCAATTACTGTGTGCACCAGTGGAGTTTTGCTGGCATCCAATGGGGAAAATCTGTTACTGCACCCAAACAAAATACTACCACTCATTTTTTGAGATACCAATCTCACATTTGGAACACAACTTATTTAGATTTATGGCTTTGATTTTCTAGCCGTTTTAGGGTTATACTCGTTTCATTAAATATATATTTTATATAAAATAATGTGCATAAACTTAAACCTATATAACTTTTTTTTTTAATTTACTTATTTTTTTTTTTTACTTTAGCAATAATCTGCCACGGGTCTTCTTTAAAATGAGACCAAACATAAGTCTGTGCTCCCAAGTAGTTTTTTGACACGGACATTTTTGTCCTCTATGTACCCATGTGTAACTTTTTTTAAATTGATACACAAGGGTTAAGTTGTTCAGTTAGAAAGGCATTTATCACAAGAATGCATTTATCCATTAACGGTATACATAGTTGACTAGCGTTAACTTACTAAACACATTATGAACAATCTTACCTGCAGGTGGGTGTGTCACGTAGTCGTGATCCATCCTTACTGCCTTAGCCACCATGGTGCTATCTTCACCTTCACAGCATAGCTGGACAGACTGACGTTTGAAGGTTCTGTCATATACTGACTCCCTTCTCAAAGGAGCAGTAAAATTGTTCCAAGGGAATAGGCTCGGGACAACACCACTCTTCAGGCGACGAACGACGCAGCCACCAACGTAATCATCCGGAGCGAAGTGCCGGCTGCAGACATAGGTGCTACCTCTTTTTATATCAAAACTGTTCCCTTCCTCTCTTCGGATCGCCTGTATCCATTTGGGTTTCAGGTTTGGATCCACGGGAAAAGAATGAAATGAAAGGTAGGGCTGTTTTTGGGTGGAAGACGAACAGCCTGGAACACAACAGAAACTGCGACTCTTCGACTCTGCCATTTTTCGTATCTGCCGCTACGATAACAGGAAGTTCTAATACACTTCATTGACGTATTTCCGGTCAAAAAATGCGGAAGTGCGTAAAAGGTCTATTGCATTCAGCTGTCGGTCGAAGAGAACAAGCAAAAGACATTCCTACTTTTGTCTTGTAAGTATCTGTGTTTTCGTTTTGACATGTGCGAATTTTTAGCTAAATTATTTGTTATGTGTTGTTGCAATCGTGACATTTTAGTGGGTAACAGTGTATTATGGTACATGCACGTGTAACGTTACTGTACTGTAGTATATCAATAATGCAAATAGCTCAGATGTGCATTAAAACCTAAACAGAACACACACACACACACACATACACACAGGTGAATGTATTAGTCCATGCACACTTGAGGTTAAACTCAACAATGCTTTTCTTGTGCAAATTTTTTTTTTCTTATTTGGCAGATGCCATGATGACCAACTTCCCAGCAGCAACAGAGTTTTATAATTTAGTATCTTAAGTTGTTGATGTTCCTTTTAAAAAAAATCATTTTATATTGTATTTTTAATATTTGATTTGGTCATTTTTATGTTTTGATCTTTTTGTAAGTTGTTAATGTTCTTTTTCTAAATAAAACCTTTATATTTAATTTGTTTGGATGGATTGTCATTTATAAGAACCTGTTATATTTGAGTGAAAATAATCCTTTAGCCATCATTTTGTTGTCTATTACCTGCATATGTAGTTTAATAGCCGTCTAGTTGATGACTAGTCTATTCTTGGGCTACGTTTAGACGTCTATTAGATTTTCACTGACAGCCCGAATTCAGCCTTGTTTTAGCCTAGACCCATGTGCAGTGTCTATTAGACGTATATATGTAGTCGTTCAATAAACGTCTAATTGATGACTAGTCTATTCGTGGGCTATGGTTAGACATCTATTCTTGGGCTATAATTAGTCGTCTATTCTTGGGCTATAGTTAGACGTCTATCCTTGGGCTATGGATAGATGTAGGGATGCAACGATTACAGATTTTGTAAGTACGATTATTGTCTGAGAAATAATCACGATTTAACGATTATCACGATTATTATGCATCAATTAATTTCACAACACTATATGTATAATATCACATGAACACCCAACACTAGATTTTAATGTGTTATTTGCCACAACACATTACAAAATTATAAAATGACAAACAATAATCAATCTCTTCCTTTGGAATTAAAGAGAAGTGCTTTGTAAACATCCAGCATTTTACTTTTAAAAATAACAAATTAAGTCAATGGCTGCAGGGCTATTTGATTGAAATAGATCACAAAATGATTAAGTGTTTAGTTTGTTCTAAATGTATTTTAAACCTGAGGTAGAAAACTTGATAACATGAAAACAATATCTTGTTGGTATTTTGACTTAAAAACAAATAAAGGGATAATAAATCCCAATGAAAATAAGAATAAACAAAGTATTTGGCTCTATTGAATTAAATGTAAGCTAAATATTAACTATGTATTTCTTTTAAAAGAAAACAAATATAGTCCAAATGTTATCCACTCCAATATTATTGTACTTATTTTAATACTCTTTTTTTAATTATTAATCCAAATTTTACATGTGCCTTTAGAAAATCATCTATTATAATCTCATTATTTTGGTTTGTTTGTTTGAAGTTTAAGTAAAAATTATAGAAAGAAACTGAGAACATCTCTCATGCAGTGTTATTAATAACTGAAATGCAGTTAATTGGTAGTCCTAGAAGTCTACACGGCCCTGAACTTATGTTAGTGTTTTACACCGGGCATATTAAAACTACAAAGCCTAACATTTACAGGAGAAAGCAATAGGATATTAGGTTAAATGTTCACTGACTGAAACTCTTGAGAGCACGTCACATTCTGTTTTCCACAGACAACCAAAACATTCCGCTGTTTTTTGTTGTTGTTTTTTTACGTTGCACTGAAAGCTGAAAGTTGCACGCCGCGTTCTCCTTTTCCCAAAGCGATAGGGCGGCTGCGCTCCAGGGGCGTCTGTCGTTGCTGTGTTGGTTCTTGTCACTTGACCTAAGGTGCGCTTGCGGCATTATGAAAAGTAGAGATGTTTTTTATCTCGTTGCAGCGCGCACGCGCTTGGAAAAAACGAGCGCGCATTGCGTGCTTCCCTTATGAGCGCGCATTGCGTGCGCCTACATTTGAAATAACGAACTTGAGCGCGACAAAGACGCGATCTGTGAACAGGCCCTTAAGGCGTTTTTTCGGTGGAAATAGAGCGTCGCTGCTAGTCCCCCTGCCATAGTGGTTGACGAGCACGGCATTAAGCTTGTTTTCGTTTGGTGCAAAAGTTCCTCCGTGCAGAACACTCGGTGTAGCATATCTTTACGATTAATTAACCGTGACGTTTTAAGGCGCGGTTAATTGTGAAATCCGGTAATCGCTGCATCCCTAGATAGATGTCTATTAGATTTTCACTGACAGCCCAAATTTAGCCTTATTTTAGCCTAGACGTCTGGGCTGTGTTTTGACGGCTATTAGACATCTTTTAGACGCAAAATTGCTTGCTGGGGGTCCTCCTGTCATTGTGTTTATCTTTCGCCGTTTCGCGCCTCGACGCGCACCGTTACGGACTAGTCCATTTCATTGAGAAAGTAAGGGGTGTTATGTGTAGGGACAGATAACCATGAACTGGACATTTTAACTACTACTTCAACATTTCAGCGTATTTCTTAAGAATATTAAGAACATTTACTATGCTTTTGAAGCGTTCACGATGATAAGAGGCTTTTTCATGTTTTTTCTTTTCTATATATATATTAGGGATGGGACGGTATGAAAATTTCATATCACGATTATAGTGACCAAAGTTATCACGATTATCAATATTATCACGGTTTTGTTATAATGAGATGGAAATGTTCAAAAAGAACTGATGCTCACACTGAAAACATTTCAACAAGTTTTATATTTGAAAATCAACAAACAAAAAATACAATTAGCAGCTATATGCACTTTTTTAAGCATAAACATTATATTAACATTAACATGGAGCCCTGAGAGTGAGAGGTATAAGTTTTCCTAGTGCAGGTTTTAATGAACAGTACCTCAAATAAGAACATCAAATCCACACATAAAAACAACACAAGTAAAGCAATGTGCATGTAATAACAATACAACCATATGTAAACAAATCAAATGAACAGCAATGATTGATTGTATGTCCGTTCTCTTCTTCTAAAGAAAAAAGTGCAGCTGACCTAACATCCTGTATCATAAATGCATCTTTGTTGACTTGAGATTGAAATGCAAAAATGTCAGCATGTTTAGTTTGTCTGGTTTAAGTAGTGCTCTTTGAGGAGAGACAATATGCCCACTGGCACTGAACACTCTCTCTGATGGCACGCTGGTTGCTGGGATGCACAGAAGCTTCCTGGCAACCCTGGCAAGGTGAGGCAGCTCTGATGCATGGCCCTTCCACCACACCAGTGGATCCTCTTCTGCTGGAATTGGGGGCAGAGACAGGTAGACTTTGATTTCTTGTTTCACACTGTCTTCTAGAGTGGTTGGAATCTGACTCTCTTCACCTCTTTGCTGCCTTGTCGCTGAAGAAATCTTTCTTAGCAACCCGGCAAGGCCTTTCCCCTCCGATGCTGCTGGTGGAGTGCTGGTAGTGATGCTGCTGCTGGTGGAGGTGCTTTGTGGTTCTTCCCTGACTTGTGCAGCCAGCTTCACAGCTTCCTGGACAGAGTCAGTTTCAATTTTTGAAGCCTCAGACTCATCTAAAGAACTCCGTTTGAAGCGGGGGTCAATGAAACAAGCCATGTTCATGACTCTTTTTGCCTTCTCTGGGTATCTATTATTTAGGTCTTCTCTCATTAACTTTTTCATCTCATTGGTCAGGGATGTATCTGTGTCCTTTTCCACCAGAACATCAGAATTAATGTGGTCCAGGACAGGCTTGATTGCTGACAGAGTTACTCGTGTTTCTGAGGCAAGTGCATCTGTTAACTTGCTCAGAGGTTCGAGGAGCTGGCACAGTTGCTCCATGACAGTTATGTCGGTATCCTTGGGCATTAGATGCCATGTTCCTCTTTCTCCAGCCAGTGTTGCACAGACTGGTTGCTGTTGACTAAGGAACCGCTCAACCATCTTGTGTGTAGATCCCCATCGAGTCACCACATCATGAATTAGAGCCTTCTGTGGCATGTTGAGGGCAGCTTGTTTTTCCCTCAGCTCTCGCCTTCTCTTCCAGCTCCGTGAGAAGCCCTGGACCAGATGACGGCAGGCCTTGACTGCTGTTTCAACTCTGTATTTTCAAAGCCTTTGAGATGGCCAGGTTCAAATTATGGCCAAAGCACCCAAGCCAGACTTCTGAAAACTCTTCAAAAGCCTTAATCATGTTTGTTGCGTTGTCTGTGGTTATGCAGACCAGGTCTTTTTTGTTGATCCCCCATTCTTCCAGCATGTTATCAAAAAACTCGCTGATGTTTTGAGCTGAGTGATCTTCTGGAAAGAACTGAGTTTCGAGGCAGTTTGATTCCAGTTGCCAGTCTGGGGTGAGGTAATGGATAGTGACGCTTATGTAGGGTTGACCACCACCGCTTTCACTAGTCCAGAGGTCAGTAGTTGCAGCAAACCATGTTCCTTGAGCTATTTTTTTTAAAACAGCAGCTTTGACCTGGTTGTACAGATTTGGTATTTCAGTTTTGGAAAAATATTTTCGTGATGGCACTTTGTAGTGTGGTACAGCAACTTTCATCAGCCTCAGAAAACCAGGCCTCTCCACAATTTGAAATGGCATTATGTCCTTTGCAATAAAATATGAAATAGCTGCAGTGAGGTCTTGTGCATTTTTTGATGTGGGTGCATAAGCAATCTGCCTTTTAAATGCTTGTTCAAGTGTCTGTGTCACAGCTGTAGATGAGGAGGGAGTCGAGGGACCAGAAGCATCACTGGGTTTGCCTGATGCACGCCCACTCTGTTAACAAAGGAAAAAACAAATGTATTATTATCATTAATAATGATAATAATATTCACTCACTTATGGATGTGTGTATGACTGAATATTATAATTATTAATATTAATGAATAATAAATCACTTTCTCTCTTTCACACACACACACACACACACAGACACACAGACACACACACACACACACACACACACACACACACACACACACACACACACACACACACACACACACACACACTTTAAATGAACAAAATATGTTGGTTTGGTCAGGGTGACTAAACTACTGGAATACTTATAATGACTGTTGTCAATAGCAACGCATTATAACACAGTGCATATGTCTCGGATTACCGCGGACGCGATCTCTGGTTTCATTCAAATGTGTAGGCTATGTCTCCGTTTTGATTGTATTGAAAATTGAATCAGAGTAATTTAGTACTAATATAATATTGTTTTAGTGATCACATTTTCTTGACGATTGTTTTGGACAATGTAACTTGTATAATGGATTTATAAACCGTTCAGATTTAAAAACATTAAGTTAATCACAATTCAATATTTCATGTCACTGAAATTATTTCTGTGGTAAAAAATAAAACTGTGTAATAAGTTTACTAAGAATGAATACAATACATTATCCCTTAAATGTCACCCTTAATAGTTTGAATATGTTCCTTAATCTTGGCTCAAATCCACTTGCTGTAAAACTTTTCTCTTCGCGGAAGCTTTGCAATAATTACAAGTGAGTGTGAGATAATGAAATAATTCATCTCCAATCAATATTTTTTGTCTAATTATTTGCCCAAGTTAGTTGTGGTATTAAGGTAAAAGTTAACTTACCTTGCATTCGCTATATAACAGTGGGTGGTTGTCACGTAGATGACGTGTTTCCCCCTTTTGCAGCGACTTTCCTCTTGCAAGATTTGCAGACAGGGTGCCCATCCTCGATTAAATTGCCCTCGGGACTCTTGTAATAGCCAAAATACGACCACACCTCCGATTTTGTCCTCTTGGATGGCTGAAAAATCTCCCGAGCGCTGTCACTGCCTTCCGCCATGTCTTCTCGTGCAAAAAACTACGTTGCATGCGCGCGCCTGTGTCAGACTTATTCTGGCTGGACAGGATTTACCGCGAGTTTTCAAAATCACGATAATCAAACACGGTTTTTATGATAATTAAATTTTAAACGATAATACTAACCGCCAGGACATTTTATCGTGGTTTATCGTGAAACCGGTAATCGTACCATCCATAATATATATATATATATTTTTTTTTTTAGGTTGGTTGGGGGCCCCCCTACTATTACCGCTGTTAGGGGGCCCCAAGCAGCCGCCTACCTATGCCTCTATGTTAAGACCGCCACTGATTTTGCTATCTGGTTGAATCTCTAGGTAAGAGACATCGCGGTAGCTACCGGTAACATTAGCCTATAACTCAATCATATGTTGCATACTATAACTCCATAAAATCTTGTCACTTACCAATTGTACATATATGCTTCACTCCAAACTATTAATCCTTTTGTAAAACGGTGATCAGTAGCCTACGAGGTTGCCGAGGGACTGTGCTGACTGTGATCCTAACTCACAGATCGCAGTCTGTATTGAGTGTCGACCGTAGCTTGATGTATATCAAGCGAGCCTTCAGCTGATAACACTAATGTGAAAGAGACATCCCTTATGAAAAACAACCTTAGGAATCTTGTAGTATTTTAGAACAAAATATTATAGGAATACTATAGTATTTTGGGACATACTATAGAAGTACTATAGAGTTATTACAGAACATCACAGAAGTATTACACTACTATTTATTGCTTGTAGCCATTTTGTCCTCCCTTCCTAATAAACACAAAGAACCGGAAAGATGTAGAACTTAAATTCATAATTTGTTTGTTTATTGGCGGTACAGAAAACGAGACGGCACATCTTCGGCATGATTGTCGCGTGTATTTCAATGAGCGCCAAGGCAATGTTTTCCCCCACGGGCTAAATTCACATCACGTGACGGGGCGTTCCCAGACAACCGACTGTATCTATCCACCTTATTGGTTTGTTGTTATACAGCCTAATTGTTTAAAATAAATGCAAAATTATATAATAAACACCCAAATAAATATATAATTAACAATACAAATTAATTCATAACTACTACATTGTGGCTTATCACAATTTTTCTATATGAAATAAAACAATGTGTATAATTAATGTAATAAGTAATGCTGTCATAACTTATTGACTGATTCATATATATATATATATATATATATATATAATATTTATATTTTAGAAGTTCTGCTGTGGCTTTGTTTGGAACATTATATTAACAATTTTTGTCTAAAATGTATTTAACAATATTCTTGTTATTCAATATTCAACTTCTTGTTCTTGTTTATTGAACTGTGTAAAATGAATTTCACATACAATCTAGCCCATTCCGGCAACACAGATGAAGATAAAATGGTGTAAAATGGTAAAATCTTTTTTTTTCTTTAGGTCCCTCAAATAGGCAGCTTCAAAAATGATTTTTATTTTTACCCCCCACCACACACACACACACACACACACACACACACACACACACACACACACACACACACACACACACACACACACACACACACACACACACACACACACACACACAGGCACTTTTAAGAGCCACATCTTGTTAATCTGTACTCATAAGTCTCTCTGTAGCTCGCTCTCTCTCTCTGTCTCTCTCTCTGTTTGCATCTATATTTGTTTTATCTGTCCATCTATTCGTTGTGAGTCTTTCTGTCTTTTTGTGTTTCTGCCCATCACAATGTCCAAGAGTGATTCAGAAATCCAAGAACATCTCATGATCTTGGATAACCTGGTTGATGACCAAGAACTGAAGGATGAGCTCCAAAGTCTTGATGACCTTCTTGGTGATCTGCAAGAAGAGGAGGCAGCAGCACCAGTGAAGACACCTGAGCCGAGGGTGGAATGGAGAAAAAGAGACATTATTGGAAATATTGTCTATGCGAGGCCAAGATCAAGCAGGAATCAGTCAAATAAGGGTCAGTATTGTTTTTCATTCAAGATATTTAAAGATCTACATTGTTTAGGCACTTATGAGTGTATCAAATCAAGGAATACATATAGATTGATATGTCAGGGAAACAATCAAACCAGAACCAATCATTTGATTTTTTACATAAAAAGAAGGATTTATTAAAGATGTCACTAGTCTTGGATAAAGTGAAAGACACATTTAGGCTTATATTACATATTTGTGTAAAGCAGTATAAACTACACAGTTAGCTCATAAAAATAGTTTATTTGTGGGCTGTATTGGCGTTGTCAGGAAATCTTGTCAATTTGGTTATAATGTCAAATGAGCTAGCCTGGTTACCATCATACTAAATCTCTTGCAAGTTATTGATCTTGGCAAGGTGTATTTGAAACAGTTTGTTCTTCAGAGTGTGTTGTCAATGGCCAGACAGCGGTTTTTTTTTATCTGCTTCTATATAAGCATTCCTGTTTGCTTTCATCATCTATATGACACCTTGTATGCAGATTACCAACAGAAATTGGACTGTCCCGTCCCCATTAGGGTTTGGGAAATAAAAGTGTACTAGTATTTCTCTCTAGTTATATGTTAAACAGTGAGGTTGCACCATTTTAGGCTGGTAACCAGGCCTTGGAACAAGTTATAAATGTTGATTTGTGTTGTTTTTATCCTCTACAGCTGATCACATTTGGAAGACTGATCCTCCCTTCATTGGCCTTTACTCCAGAGACTGTTGGTGTGTATTTCATTCTGTTTCCATTAGCCCTTGTATGTATGTGTGTGTATATATATATATATATATATATCTCTGACAGTGGGTTAGAATGTAAATAAATGTTTCTATTTTAAAAAATTCCTAGAATACTGATCCTTTCACAGCCAAATGTACACTTTAATATTGTAAAATATATATATATATATATATTTCATACCATTTATAGAGTATTTTTTACAAGATCACCAAGCGAATCTTCATGTGATGAGGCATCACCTCTTGAAACCCCAAGAGATCCTCTTCTGGCGTCCTCAAACTGGAGCAAACGACAAAGTCTCTTTTCAGAGAGGTGGAGCGCAGAGAGATCCCGCCTGGTGAACACGGCTGCGGCACAAGAACATGTGGCAACACACATCTGCCAATAGTGTGGGAGTAATCCAGCGGCTGTCCGGTGTTGTGACTGTAGACCACGTCCCTTCTTCTGTGCTGAATGTGACGTCAGCATGCACACCAGACATGTTCTTCACAACAGAGATGCCATGACTGCTGGATTCTTCCAGCCATTGCCTCCAACAACTTCCGTGGTGGATGAGGCTCTTTCCCATTGTGGTAAGTTCTGGTTTGATTGTGTACAACATATATCTCATTCTCAGAATATTTAAGCTCATAAGCTTTACTATTTAAATGATGCCTTTTTGTCTCTTATTGTTTTATCTTGAATGTATGTGGATACTCTGTGTCAGTCAGCTTTTTGTGCATATCTTGAGTACTTTTTCAGCAATCTGCTTCATTGCCATTGATCTATTACAATCTTATATTTCCCAGTCAATAGAAATTATCATAATTCAAATGTACTGTATTATCTTTTTCAGTCCGAATTGTACCTGTGGAGATGCCTGACAAAATCTGTGGTTGTTCACCAGAGTCATTGAGGGTTAGTCCAGGAAAGATTGTTGCTGTGGTCACAATGAATGGTAAGAATGTGAAGACCATTATTTTGTCCTGTTTGAGAAGCATCTTAAAAATAAATATCTATCCATACGAGAGCGACTCCTGACAAGTTTGACATAGATATAAAACTTAAATATATATATATATATATATATACGAAGTATACAAAGTTATGTATAAATTGTACAAAGAACCCAAACCCTGGTTTACATTACAGTGGATGTGTTTTTGATATTTCCAGGACGACATGATCTAAGCATGCCCGAGTTAATTTGTGAGGCAAGCCAAGCCACTTGGACTGTTGTTGACCTAAACAGAAGTGACTACTGGCCTGCAACCCTTCCATTTGCCACAGTTTATGCCACAGATGTCTTTTTTTCATTTGAAGAAATGAAGATGGCTGCACCAGGACTGTCCTGCCAAGCATTTTTAAGAATGCTGAATCAGCGAACTGTCCGCTTGGTCGTGTGAGTATTGAATTTATCTATCCTGCAGTATTTGTAATATTTTTAAGTTGTGGTTTGATAAGCTGTTTGATGCTAATGTATTTGTTGTACATTATTAGCTGTTGGTTTCCTTATTTTTAATAGACTGGCAAGATCTCAGCAGACAGTTTTCTGAAAAGTTTTTTTGAGTGGGAGGCTGTGCGATTTGAGGTGAACAATATATGCAAGTAAGAACCCTTCAACTGTCCTGAATCAACCCCAGATATGCTTGCAGTTTCAGTTGATGGAAACCGCAAGCATTACCGTTTCAAGAATGCTGCTAGGTACTCCAAACATCTGTGTATCACAGTGTTTGTATTAATAAGAAAATATAGCTCTTTAATGTGAACTAAGAAATCTCAGATTATAACTTATCATAAATTGTTGTCCATCACCAATTGTTGTTTTTAGTTTTTTTAGATCTGAGGAACATGCCATCTTTGAAGGCGTCTTCATAGCCAAGGACGAAGACTTGAAAAGATTTGTGGACCACATTCACAACACAACCAGACATGTAAAATTCTAGATGATAATTAGACTACAGCACTATAATAACCTCTTTCTGAAGAGTTTGTTTAGGAGAGTCTTATTTTCATCCACCATTTTCCATATTGTAGGTCAGTGGAAGAGGTGTTTGTGGAGGGGAGTGGTCAGCAGCCAGAGAGACCTCACACAGATCTGCCAGCAAGGTAGACGAGGAGGGATTGGAGCTTGCTGTGTGTCGGCACGGAGTCCTGCTCTGTGCCTTAAATATGTATAGGGGGGAAATGTTTGCCTATCCCCTGTACCTGCAAGAAAAGCTGGCCAGTAGGCAAATCACTTTTTTTTGTATGGATGTGACCTGCAAATATTGGCCCTACCTCCAAAGAGTTGCAAAAAGCTTTCCAGAGCTCCAGCACCTTCTCAACATGAAGCCATTCCTTTCGGTATTTCATGCCAAAGCCCATGATTTTAAATGCGAGGTAAGGAAATGTTGGTTTGTGATAGAATCGAATTATCTGAACTGAAGATCTGCAAACATCTGTTTTTTTGTTTTGTTTTTATATTCTTAACCAGGTGAAATGGAGTGGGCCATATCAGGATGGGGCTAGTTTAACACTAGGGGAGGAGGTGGAACAGTGCAATGCCTTCCTCTCTAGGATTGCAGTAACCACAAAGCATATGTCAAAAGCAGGTAAGATGACCACATCATTTGCACTAGTTACATCCTTACATAATTAGTAGGAGGAATATGGTAACATATTTTCTGTCTTTGCAGGACGCACAGACATGCTGACTCTCATGGCCATGCGCTGGAATCAGCAAAAGTTCAACAATTTGGCTATCTCACTGACCCGCCGATATCAAAAGGTTATGACATCAGTAGAATACATTTTAGATGTTCAGTATTGCATGTTAGCAGTGTATGAAGCTGTGCATTGAACATTTGGTTCTTGTTTCTTACTAGTTTGTTTATTTAAACCACAAAAGCTATGCAAAGCCAGTTACACCTAGAGTCCATGAAAGCCCAATTGACAGTGACAGCGAGCCAATTGGAAGAATGGGTGAATGATGTAAAGGATTGGGCTGACGGTGAGAAAATTATTACTTGTAATACATTTAGTCACAAATAATTGTAATTGTTACTGGTATTGTAAAGTGCAAACCACACCTATTTCTTCTCAACAGCAACAACAACTACAAATGATGCTGATGCCTTGGCCAGCAGAATTGATGTGCTGGTAGCCAGTAACAAGAGACGTTCCCAGCGTCTCTATAAAGATTCCGATGGCAACAAAGGTCGTGCCAGAATCCGCCGCAAGATCAGGGAGGAGAAGGGAATCCTGACATCCGCTGTGGAGAAATACAACAGAATGGTTCCAATCACAAAAACTCTTTGCCTGGAAACCATTCTGTCTGGTGAGAGGGCTTGGACATGGCAGCTCCCCCACAGTGGTGTGTACACTAGTCTGTTAACTGCTTCTGACAAATCTTATACATAATGACACATAACCCACAGTGCTTCAAGTGTCATTCTGTAACCCCATACGATGGTTGATTGTTTAATACAAATGATTTATTTATTTATCATAAATGCATTCCAGACTCTGTCGATCTAAGGATAAAGAGAAGGGTGTTTGACATCATCATGTCAGTAAAGAGACTTGAGGAGCAGCAGAAGATCTTGTTGCAGAGATGGACCACCATTGGAAATCCCTTTTAACTCGTTCAGATACCCTCAGAGAGCTGTCCTGCTTGTTTTCTTGTGAGACAATGAAAAGTATGTATTTGTAATAAATGACATAAACATAGGGTTGCCCCGACCAAAATTTACTATTAGGGGGCCACCCCTAATAAATATACACAACAATGATGACTGTTTATAAAGTTTCTAAGGCTGGTCTTTTATTCTTGTGTTCCTTTTTTAAGATTCGCAATGTGGCCTAAGGGAAGAGGGTTTGAAAGGTCTGCACAGCATCATCCTCAGAAAGCGGCATCAAATCAGAGAAATGAAGCTGCAAGCAAGAGACTGTTACCTGCAAGTTTTGTCTGGAGCAGAGAACACCAACTTCTTGTACAGTGCTTCAGCTGATGAGTACGACAGTGACTATGACATTTCTGATGACGGACTGTAATCTACAAGACTGTAACACCTTAGATACTTCTGGACAATGACCTTAACTATGAATATAAAGCATGTAATAAAATCTGCTTTTAACTCCAAAGTGTTACCTCTTCTTTCACATATATATGACATGTGTGCATGCATGCCTCTACAACCAGTCAGTGGTGAAAATTAATTGCATTAATTAAAGTACTGTTCTGTGTGGTACAGTAACTTTCATAAGTTGAACTGTAGGGTGCTGTATAACAATTGAAACCTGTTAAGAGACATGGAAGCAGATTATGAGGAAGAAAACCCTAATGATGAGGAGGAATATTTTTTTCCCCAACATAATATTCAATGTGCTTTCGGTGTAATCTAGTACAGGTTTCATAGTCAACTGATGTGATTTTGTGGTTCTCAAAACATTTCACCGCTCAATTGTGTAGATTCATCAGCTGTGACCTGATTAACAGTATAATGTCACAGTTTTTCTGAATTGCTAAAACAGTTTTTAAAACCATTCACTCACATTCTCAAAACCTTAAACCCAAAACCAAATTTTCAAATCACATTCAGAGAATCTCTGACTCTTCTGCAAAATCAAACAATTGCCTCAAAACCATTTTATCTGTGCACAAAATCAAACAATGCTTTCAGATCTTACACACAGCGAGTCAATATTATAAACACTACATATCATCCGTTAGACACTACATCAAAAAATTAAGAACAGAATCCAAAACACGCACTTACTGAAAAAAAGTATATCGTAACTAAGTAAACAAATTTTGCAATTACGTAAAAAAGTATAGTAATGACAACTTACAGTAGTAAGGTGAATATTACAACATTTGTAAAATATTACTGTATTTTTGTATTTCGAGTTCAGAGTCTTGCAATATAATCAAAACCTAACACAAGCACGATGTAAATATAGAAAAGTTGGAAAAGATAAAAAAATGTCATATATAAATGTGACTCAATACAGTTTGTTATCCATGATGAAGAGAGTACAACTGTGTAGGTTTTACTGCCCTTCCTCCCCTTGGGGTCCATTATCACCCCTGGAAGAGCAAAAAAAATGCGCATTCTGTAAAGTCTGCAAATGTAAAGTCTGATAAGCGTATCAAAGTGAAAATTGGTACGACAATTATTTATGCTATGTTTAATACATAATGTTGGACAGAGATGTCTGGCTTACATGGAAAGGTGTTATAAAAGCATTTTAAAAAGTGCTTACAGTTAAATACAAAATTTCAGTCTGGCTCTCAAATATGTCGAAGAGGTTTGTATATTGAACATATTTAGATGTCCCTTTGTTCATTAAAGGGTAACTAAACACTAAAACAACTTTTTTTAGTTAATGATCTGTAAGAATGGAGCTTCATAAATGCTGTTCATTGATTCCAGTAAATTTTTTGACATTTGGGTTTAAACTGTTTTAATTCTACAATATATGGTTTAAAAAAGTGCTACCCTCTTCAGGTCGAAGGGTGGCTACTGCAGTTGAATTTTCCTATTGGTGGTTGTGGTTTTCCATGACGCAGGGGTTGTTGGTGACGTAGGCAGGTTCCATACAAAGAGATGCGTCTCAGGTGCACGCCCCCCTCCGCTGCGCTCTGCCCACTTTTCCTGCATTGTTCAAATATTGCCAGCGGGTGGAGTCAGGCTCTGACCAGGGGTTTAGTTACCCTTTAAAGATTGTATTTATTTAATTCCATAAATAAATGTTTTTAAACGACATTACCCATAAGCCCCTATCATTGTGTCGATGGGACGGGCGCTGTAAATTGTAGTTCATTGAAGTGTGTAGTTACACTATAGGGTTAGGGTTAGGATCTCGGTAAACGTGTAATTTCTTGATTGCTAAAATCAATAAAATTTAAACCACCTTTGTTATAATTGTTTAGAATAACCGATTTCTTCATATAGTGGCTTTTATTTTTCCAGACAAAATCTGTCAGATCTCTGTCAATAAATTTACATGTGGACTTATCAACATAAAGAGATTGGGCCGCCTAAGAGAGAAGCGAAAGCCCCTCGGCCTTAGTGAGCAAAACTCTTCCTTTAATAGATAGATCCCTTTGAAGCCAGCAATTAAGTTTTTTCTTTGTTTTTGCAATAATCGGATTAAAATTTGTTGCACACCTATTTTTATCTTTATTTATTTCTATGCCAAGATATTTTACACTGCTTTTAACAGCTATGATTATAATTTTTGATGGGCAATAATTCACATTTATCATTATTCAGACTTAGACCAGAAGCTTTAGAGAATGATTGAATGATATTTAAGGCTATGGGGATTTGAGAGGAGTCTTCTAAAAACAACGCTGTGTCATCAGCTAATTGACTTATGATTAATTTTTTAGTTCCTACAGTGATGCCTTTTAGGTTGCTCCTTGTAATATGCAAATTAAGAAATTGTACACTCTCAGAAATAAAGGTACACAATGGTACAAATAATGTTCCTCGAAGAACAGTTTTGTACCTTTTCAATAATAGTACCTTTAATGGTACAGGAAAGACCTCTGATGATAAGGTTTGGTACCTTTTAAGGTACAATTGAAATTAAGGTACATAATTGTTCTCACATCAAGGGTACAATGATAGGCCATACTACTGTTAAATTCGTGATTGGTTGCTGTGTTGAGTATTTGGCATAGCAACAAGACGCTGATTGGTCGAAATCGCTTCAGCCGTTAAGGAATTTTCCAAACTGACAGCGGGCAGCAGGCTACATGACTGCGCGTTTTATTTTAAATATCAAACTTGAAGATAATTTATGTTTATATTTAGTTCACAAGTCGAAACTATAAATGTTTCAGCCACTTAACGTAAATTTAGCGAATTAAATTAGCTTTGCACCAAATGCTTTTAGCCATTTGACTTGTATAACGTTACACTTTATAATGCACTTATTGATTAGTATTAAGTCATCCCGTGTAAATACTATGGCGTTTGTTCTCCATTGTCCACTATAACTGTTAACTTTGCAATTAATTAGGCACAACAACATGAAATTGATTGCCCAAGGTCGCTGCAGCCGTTACTGCATTTTCAAATAGAACGGAGCGGGAAGCAGATTACCACCAGCACGAGCACCACTACAACCATGGCTTCGCCCTCTTCATCGTCAGAAGAACTTTAGAGGCTGGACTCGAATTAGAAGAGGAAATTCAAAGGTGAGTTTAATGTTTGTTTCTTTATGCGTCTTTTCTTCTTAATAAAGATAAACACTCAAGACTATCTTGATTCTTCTTTAATGAACTCGGGAGTCGTGGGTGACTACACACATCTCACATGTCATTACTTCCCAGGTGTGTTCCCTCTTATTGTTCCCCACTCCAACAACATGTTCAACAATAGTTCCTATTGTTACATCCTTTCTTTTTTTTTTTTCTTTTTTTTTTTCTTCAGCAATAAGAACTAACGTTCCCAACAAAACTCCTAATCAATTTCTGGTACAGTCAAGAACAATATACCATAACCTTATAACATATTTCCCATTGAACATATCACAACAGTTTTTTACATTTCTCTGTATTCTTTTTTTTTTTTTTTTTCATGTGACATAGTCCTGTAAGTGTTGCGGTTTCTTTACTAAACGTCCTGCTTTTGTGACAACAGGTTCTGGAATGTCTGGCTGTATCATGCTTTGCATCTGATTCTCCATATTGGTGGTGAGTTGTGAGTCAGTGTTAGTAGGTTTTTCGTTTTTTGTATTGTCAGGGTCAACAGTGTCTGTTTGGTTGGACTCTGTCGGGGTCACCGTGTGATCCCTTCGGAGATGTCTCCTGTTTCTCCTTATAACACCTCCTGAATCCAGCTGAACACTGTATGATCTTAAGTCGATGGGCTTCACCACTGTGCCCTTCCTCCAGATCTTATGTGGCTCAAATGGTTGTATTCTCACTGATTCCCCCTGTTTAAGTTTGTCTAAGTCTTTGGCTGACCTGTTATAGTATGTTTGTTGTCGTTGTTGGTTTGCTGTCAATTCCCTAAAGGAATTTTGAATCTTTGGTTGCAGGAGGCTGGTTTTCGTGGGTAGTAGTGTCTTAGTGCGACGGCTAAGCAGCCTCTGTGCTGGGCTGGCAGATAATCCATGTGTTGGTGTATTTCTGTGGTCCAGTATTGCTAAATATGGATCCTGTCTGGATATTTGTGCTTTGAACATCAGTCTCTTGGCCGTTTTGACTGCTGATTCCGCCTTGCCATTGCTCTGAGGATAGCCTGGTGATGAAGTCTTGTGCAGAAATTCCCAGTGATGACTAAACTTTTGGAACTCCTGTGATGAGAACTGCGGGCCATTGTCTGAGATGACTATGTCCGGAATACCCTGACGGGCGAAGTGAGCTTTTAGCTTTCTGATGACAGTCGCTGATTTGGTGTCAGGCAGATAGTCTATTTCCCAAAAGTTGGAATAGTAGTCCACTGTTATTAGATAATCCTTGTTGTCAAAAGTAAACAGGTCCACGCCTACCTTGGCCCAAGGTCTGTTCGGCATGTCGTGTGGTCGCAGTGTCTCCTTTTGCTGGTTCCAGTCCACTGAGCGGCAGGTGTCACATTGCTGTATGTGCGCTTTGATCTGCTCGTTCATACCTTGCCAGTACACACACTCTCTGGCTCTCCTCAGGGATCCTTCCACTCCTAAATGAGAGGAGTGTATACGCTGAGTTATTTCTCTCCACAGTTTCCGAGGGATAACAGCTCATTCGCCTCTAAAAACGATTCCATCCTGGTAACTCAGCTCCCCTTGAAACAGGTCATAATGTCTTATTTCTTGTGGTGTCTCTGCTTTGTTCTTTGGCCAACCCTGTTGTATGGTTTTGATCAGTGTTTGTAAAGTTTTGTCCTCTTTTGTTGCAGAACGGATTAGACTAACTCTGTCCTCTGAGATTGGTAAGTGTTGCGCCATGTTGATTGTCTCTAGCTCTGCTTCCACAGAACCAGTGGGTGCACTTTCTGGTAGATATGCTCTGCTTAGAGTGTCTGCTAGCCACATCTCTGGCCCTGGAACATACACAACATCTACATCATATTTTTGTAGTCTCAGCATCATTCTCTGAAGTCTTTTAGGGGCACTCAGTAGTGGCTTACGCTGGATATTTTCAATGGGTTTGTGATCACTTTGCGCTGTTACTTTCCGTCCGTATGTATAATGGTGAAACTTTTCCATCCCGAAGAGTAGAGCTAATAATTCTTTCTCTATCTGGGCGTAGCCACGTTCTGTTCGTGTCAGTGCTCTGCTTGTGAATGCTACTGGCTTACCTCCTTGCATTAGTGCAGCACCGAGACCTCCGTCCGAGGCATCACATTGGATGGTAAGTTCTTCATCAGGGTTGTAATACTTCAACACTGGAGCACTTGCAATTGTTTCTTTTATTTTACAGAATGCCTCTTCCTGTTGTATGGTCCATCTCCATTCGCAGTCTTTGTGCGTCAGCTGTCTCAGGGTCTCGCATTGGTCTGATAGATGTGCACAAAACTTTGAGAGGTAATTTACCATCCCTAGCAGCCGCTGAACTCCTTTTACATCTGTTGGTTTCGGCATGTGTGTTATTGCTCTAACTTTGTCTGGGTCGATTTTCAATCCATCAGACGTCAGGCGGTGTCCGATGTAAGAGACTTCTCTTTGTCTCAATTTCAACTTGTCAGCATTTAGCTTGATACCTTTCACTCTGCATCGAGCAAGAAACGCTTTCAGCTTTTCATCATGGTCTCTCTCAGCTGCTTCTTGAGTCTCTCCTTGTCCTGTAATAAGCACATCATCAGCGATAATGTATATTCCTGGCAGGCCCTCTAATGCAAGTGTGAGCTTCCTCTGAAAGATCTCAGGGGCCGGACTTATGCCCATAGGCATCCGCAGCCAACGATACCTTCCGAACGGGGAAGCGAATGTGGTGAGAAAGCTGGACTCTTCCTCAAGCTTGACATGCCAAAACCCGCTTTTCACGTCGCACACTGTAAACACTTTGGCTTTGGATAAGTCAGGGAGAATGTCATCGATAGTGGGTAGTGGGAAATGACTGCGCTTTAAAGCTTTGTTTAAAGGTTTTGGATCTATGCATACTCTGAGTCTGCCGCTGGGCTTCTGCACGACCACCATACTACTGATCCAATTCGTGCTCCTCTCTACTGGTGCAATGATTCCTCTTTTCTGAAGATCTTGCAGCTCTTCCTTCAAAGGTTTCATCATGGCTACTGGAACTCTTCTTTTTGGTAGTTGTACAGGTTTTACAGTGTCGTCAATCTCAATTCTGTATTCTCCCTCCAGGCAGCCATCACCCTCGAATACATCAGAATAATCTGTCTTTATTTGTTGTAGTGACCACCGGCTGTTTGTAGGTTCTTCTGTGGTGACTATGCTGTCTGTTGCAAGAATGTTCTCGTAATGCACTTTAATTAGTTTCATAGCTTCACTTGCTCTTTTACCAATTAAAGGGACAGTACATTTGTTATCCACCACCTGAAACTCCAGCCTGTACAGTTTGTGGTTTCTTGGGTTTCTTACTTTCAGTTTGCACTTTCCTAGCGGTGTCACTGTGCTTTGGTTGTACATCACTAGCACAGTCTTTGTATCCTCCAGTTTTATATCCGGGCTCAGTAGATTAATGGGAATTACATTACAGCCAGAGTGCGAATTACCCCACCATAATCGGGGGGTACTGCCCCTTCACTTCTTCTATGACCATCATGGTCCACTACCATATCAATCCCCACCGCGATCGCCAAGTGCAACATGTGTTGTGCAACACACATACAAGGTCTAAACATGCGACAAACTGATAATCAGTAAGCTACAGAATATCTCATTGTTATTATATATCCAAAAGAGAACAGTTTTGATCAACTCCCAAAAGTTAGAAGTTAAGTGCACTGAAATACCATTCTAATTACTAGTAAAAGTAATACCTTTTCAAGAAGCCTATTGCCTATTTCATGAAATATTGATTTGGTTTATTTTTAGATTTCATAAGACCTGGAGGTAAGACCCAACCCTCTCATATACTATATAAACAGAAACCAATTTTCCATTGTAGTCGATGGTAGTCAGTGTCAAATCAACACAATCTTTAATGTGATTAAGGAGCATACTATGAAAAACCATACTACCACCTGGGGTGGCAAAGGGGTGGCATGAGGTTTCAGGAGGGGGGCCATGGACATTATTCATAATTTAAAATGCTACGGTTTTCATTGAATGTGTTTTGTTCTCTACACTACATTACACGGAGTGGGAGTCAAATCAGAGATGTAGCTGGGTTTTTGGATGGTGTGGGTCTTCATTTGTGAATTGTGGACCCTTTCTCTGTGTAATCACTATCAACAGTCTGTGTAGTCTATAATTAAATTGTACTTTGTGAAAAAGCAATTCTTGGGGGTTTGCACCCCAGGAGATTTTTTTAAAAAAAAGACCCCTCAAATGATGTCTTCTAGTGAGTTTTGAGGAAATATGAACAGATTTAGTCATACGACACACACACACACACACAGTTCGATCGCGCCCGCGCCTCTCTCTCTCTCTCTCTCACACACACACACACACACACACACAAACACAAACACAGTTCGATCGCGCCCACGCCTCTAATACACTAACAATGTTGTTTGTAGATCTGCCCCTGATTTTACCTCACCACAATGTAAAGCTTGATTTAAATTGAGAATTATCTTGCTACCTAACCTTGCTAACTAACCTTGGTAACTAAGGTCCACTTAACTAGCCTCAGTGGGTAAGAAGCAGTTAAGTAGCCGGTAATTCAATGTATGAAGACGTGACATGAGCAATGAAAGAACAAAACACGTTAATAAATGAAGGTTGTAAAATCAACAAGCTAGACGTCAGCTAGCAACTTACATTTATCCATGCACGTCAGCAGCAAACCGTCCTCTATCTCCGTCGCTTCTAGCCACGGTGGTTAAAAATGGTACGGTCCACAATAGGGGTGTCTGAAATCGCTTTACATTAAAATGTTCCTACAGTGAAAATAGGAGTTGACTTGTAGCCTATTGTAACTCTAATTATATTTTTTCACAATATCAGAAAAATGATCTGACCCCCCCAAAACTGATGTTTATGTCCCTTTGGGAGGTACTGGGTCTTCATTGGGGGGTATAGTACCCCCCAGTACCCCCTGTAATTCGAACTATGATTACAGCTTGCCCCACAGTCAATCTGAAATTTCACTAGGTCCTTTCCCAGAAACATCCCTGCATATAACTGTGCTTTCTTTACGTTGTCATTTTCTATTTTGTTTACAGTCTCTGAGTTTGCTACACCAACAGTAAGAATATCCTCATACTCATCACTGTCCTGTTCAGTTACCTTGTGTACTGATTTATGGTTTGTTTGTCTCATCTGGGCTCTACATTTAACTGCGAAGTGATTTGCCTTACCACACTTTTTGCATTTTTTTCCAAAAGCTGGGCATTTCTGTTTATTCAATTCATGCTCTTTCCCACAGAATTTGCACATGATCATCCTGTCGCGTTGATGTCGATCTTGACGCGCTCCTTGTCCGACAGCATGCACCTCGTCTACCGCTGCTCCCGCAATGGCTCTGCTGTTCTGTCGTGACAGCTCTGCTGCTCTGCATATATGCATGCACGTCTGCAGTGTTAAATCTTTCTCGCGAAGCAGCCTCTCTCTCAGTCCTGCGTTGTTAATTCCGCATACTATCCTGTCACGTATGAGCGAGTCTTTGATTTCTCCGAAATTGCATGTTTTCGCAAGCATTCGTAACTCCGTGACATAATTATCGATCGACTGGTCTGCTCCCTGGCTTTTTGTGAAGAATCTGTAACGCTCTACCGTCTCGTTTATACTGGGATTACAGTGTTCATCAAACTTTGCAAAAATATTCGTTACCGTTCTTGCGTCCGTGGCTACATCACTCATCAGAGTTTCTAGCAGTTCTCTGCCGCTCTCACCGATGAGGTAGTTAATCAATTTGACTTTCATCTTTTCCTCCGCGTCCGACATTGTTAGCTCCAAATAGAGATGAAACTGGTCCCTCCAGGATTTCCAGGACTTGGAAAGATTGTCGGTGTCCATGCATAACGGTGATGGGGGTTTTAGTCCGTCCATCGTGCAGCTCTGTTCAGACGCTCAGATCAGACGTTCTGATTCTCGACTTCTAATCTAGTAGTCTAGAAGTGCCCACGCTGCCACCATGTTTCTTTATGCGTCTTTTCTTCTTAATAAAGATAAACACTCAAGACTATCTTGATTCTTCTTTAATGAACTCGGGAGTCGTGGGTGACTACACACATCTCACATGTCATTACTTCCCAGGTGTGTTCCCTCTTATTGTTCCCCACTCCAACAACATGTTCAACAATAGTTCCTATTGTTACAATGTTTAACCAAATAAAAAATATATTAAACGTTACAACCACTCAACATGACATTAGCGTGTAAATAGCTTAATTAGGTACGAATCCAGTCAGTGCTATTAGCGTCTGCAAATATATTTCAAAGCAATTGAGTTTCTGTGTCGTAAGTACACATTTAATACGTAATTATTGTAAATGAATGCTTAACTAGAGGTGCCATGGTGGTGTACATTAGTCCACATACAATAACGTTACTGTATGCAGTTGTTGAACAACGCCACCGAACAGTGCACAGATAAAATATAGATATAGATATATATAGATGCCATTCATTTTATCAGAGAATTTTGTTGAAACTCAGCAAATGTGTCTTTGTTTTTTAGATCATGAAGATGATGGGGTAAACTGTCAGTACTGGCCTCACTGATCACACATCTGAAAGTCTGACTGCATCCTCAGCTGAGGCAAGTATCAGTACAATGAGTTATTTGAGTTTATTAATCTTATGATATTCTCTTAAAAAAAAAGTAAAAAAAAAAAGAAGTGAATCATTTAAAACTGCTATTCTTTTGTGTGTGTGTGTGTGTGTGTGTGTGTGTGTGTGTGTGTGTGTGTGTGTGTGTGTGTGTGTGTGTGTGTGTGTGTGTGTGTGTGTGTGTGTGTGTGAAATGTAAAAATGCAGAAAGGTTTTTCTTTTTTGTGAAACTGTTTTTTTCATATCTGCATTTCCGTTATTCCAGGAAATGGACTGAATGTATGCTTTGGCTGATTTAAGGTGTTTCCAGGATTCCTTAAAGGTATAGTTCACATTAAAATGAAAATTCTGTCATTAATTACTCACCCTGATGTCGTTCCAAACCCGTAAGACCTTTGTTTATCTTCTGAAACACAAATGAAGATATTTTTGATATTTTTCTCCAAGAGCTTTCTGTTCCTCCATTGGGAGCTTTCGCAACTAATACATTCAAGCCCCAGAAAGGTAGTCAAGACACCATTAAAGTAATCCTTGTGACTCCAGTGGTTTTACCTTAATTTTATGAAGCGATGCAAGTGCTTTGTTTTGCGGAGAAACAACAACATATTTACCTCTATATTTAGAAAATAATATCATCTAAAACACATTCACGGTACAACTTCCGGTCTTGAGTCAACATAATAAGCATGCGTCATAGTGCTCCCCTACAGGATTGCAGGTCAGTATTTTCCTAAATAAAGTGTTAAATTGTTGTTGTTTTTTTGTTGCAAAAACAAACAAAGCACCGCTTCATAAAATTGGTTAAACATGTCAAGAGTCACATGGATTACTTCAATGATGTCTTTCCTATCGTTCTGGACCTTGAATGTGTTAGTTGCATTGCTCCCAATGGAGGGACAGAAAGCTCTCAGAATTTCATTAAAATTATCTTCATTTGTGTTCCGAAGATGAATGAAGGTCTTATAGGTGTGGAATGACATGAGGGTGAGTAATTAAGAAAAGAATTTTCACTTTCATTTTTTTCAAAATTGTCCAATGTGTTGAGGTTGGCTAAGCTGAAATCCATTATAGAAGCACATTACATGGATGCCAGACGAGATGTTGCAGGATTTAGTTCACCCAAAAAATTAAACATTTGATGGGGCCCCATTGACTTCCATAATATAATAAAAAAAAATCTATGGAAGTCAATATGGCCCATCAACTGTTTCAATTATCAAAATATCTTCTTTTGTGTTCAAGTGAAGAAAGAAACTCACACAGGTTTGGAACAACTTGAGGGCGAGTAAATGACAGAATTGTCAGTTCTAGGGTGAATTTTTAAGTCTAGAGGTCAAATTTTAGCTTGTCATTGGGAGTATAAATTTTATCAATTAACTTCTGTCTTTTCTAATACTGATTCTTCATTTTGTTCAGGAAGAACTGGCTACATCACAACCCACTGTGCAGATTTTGGGAACGTCTTGACTGGACGTGTCTTCAGTGAGAGGAGAATCTTCAGCCGTGTAAAAATGGAGGGATCTGAAATTGCCGAGCAGTTGGGGTAGAGGATGGTGTTTTAAAAAAAAAAAGTTAAATAAATGCAAGGGTATTGTGTGAAATGGGAGGAAAAAACAAGTCTAGCTTTGTTGTAGATGAGAAAAATATATTTTATGTACTGTAACATTTTAGTGTAATTGCATTTTGAATTCTTTCAAATCTTTTTAAAGAAGTGATATTCTGTTAATTTTGTGAAGTTTTTATTGTGAAGTTTTTGATTTATTTACACAAAGAAATACTATACTGTAAGCTGGAACGAAAGTATTCAAACGTTCATATGTATTTTATATGTATTTACAGTACTCATTAAATTGATGCCTTTTGGATTCATTTGTTGAATGTGTATGTTATTCAATAGGAAATCAGCCATTAATAGTTCTCGAAGGAACATATTTGACACAGTTAAGGTACAAAGGGGCTTGTCACCGGGGTGGTACCTTAAAGGATCAAATTTGTACCTTTGATGAAGGTACAATATTGTCGTAGCCTACCAACAAGTTTTAAAAAACAAAAGGTACAATTTGGTTGCCCATGGTACAAATCATGTCCTTTAAGGTACAAACTGGAATGGTACAAATTTGTTCCTTTATATTAAGGTACAGTTTTGTACCAGTAAAAGGTACCGCCCCAGTGACAAGGGTTTGTACCTTCTTTGGTACAAAAATGTACCTTTTTTTCTGAGAGTGTACTGCAATTAAAAATAAATAAGGAGACACTGGACAACCCTGTCGAGCACCACGATTAAGGAAAAATCTGGGAGAGGTACCGTTTTTTAGTTTAACAGAACTATTTCCATTTACATATAGCATTTTAACCATCTTACAGAAAAAAAAATCACCAAATCCTATTTTTTAAGAGCTTGAAATAAAAAAAATGTGTTCTAAAGTATCAAAAGCTTTGTAATAATCTAAGAAAAAAATGAAGCTGTCATAATTAATTTATCAGAATAATCTAAAATATCTAATATTAATCTTATATTGTTAGATATGTCTCTATTTTGCATAAAGCCAGACTGTGCTTCATCAATAATTGAATGTAATACTGCTTTTAATCTTTTGGCTAATACTAAAGCAATTATTTTATAATCATTGTTTAGTAACGTTATAGGACGCCAATTATCTATTAAATTAATATTTTTATTTGGTTTGGAAATTAAAGTGATCAGCCCTTGGCATAAAGTAGGAGGGAGAGACGATTTGTTTATGCTTTCGTTAAAGACATTTAATAAGAAAGGAGCTATATTTTCACTGAATATGTGATAGAATTCTGACGTTAGTCCATCTGTACCAGGTGACTTGTTTGTTTTTAAAGATTTAATTGCTTCATCAATTTCTTTTAAAGTAATGGGAGAATCGCAGAAGGTTTGATCAGCATTACCTAATTGATTAATGGAAAATAACGAATCAAAAAAATTATGAGCATGTTGCTTGCTAAATTTAGATGTGTAGAAGTCATTATAGAATTTGGCACAAAAATTAGCAATGACTTTTTGGTCTTCACAGAGAAATCCATCAATCATAAGCTTTTCAATCTGATTTTTTTCCATTTGTTGTCTTTCCAATTTAAAGAAATAAGAAGAATTTTGCTCACCTTCCTCAATCCATCTTTTCCGTGATCTAACAAATGCCCCCTCAGCTTTTTGTTTATAAACCTCATCCAACGCATTTTGATGATGAGCAAGCTCAACTTTTTCAACATCAGATGATGTTTTTTTTCATTTTAGCCAATTTGCTACCAAAAGAACGTATGTATTTGCCAATTTCATATTTCACAAATTCCCAATTACTGCAAAAATTGTTTTCCTTAGGCTATTTGCTTTTTCCCAATAACTAGTGATTATAAATTTAATTCTATCTTTTTTACTTCTTTATATTTAAGCAATGAATTGTTCAGTTTCCAAAAGCAGGTACATCTTTGCAAGTAGCAGTATCTGAAAGAGGAATGAATATGGATATGCATTTGTGATCATAGAGAGGCGATGGAGTAATGTCAGAGGATACATTATTTAGATCTCTGGAGATAAGCCACATATCGATACGAGACTGGTTTGAAAGAGAATTGTTGCTCCATGTAAATTTGTTTTGAGAAGGATGAGTTTCTCTCCAACTGTCGAGTAAAGAAAATCTCTGCATAAACCTCTTTAGGTACAGACTCGAGTTATCAGGTGACTTTGGAGGTCATCTATCTAAGACATTATCCAAAGCCACGTTAAAGTCCCCTCCAAAAACTAAAAAAGAATTTGGGTATTTAGTTAGTAATTTCAACACATGTTCCTCGACTTGATCAATAAGTTTTTCGCAAATGCAGAGTCTAGAATAACAGAACTAACAAGAGCTAACTTCCTCGTTTTGTTTCTCTCAGTAGGAGCGAGATTGAAAATAACAAATTCCTGAGATTAGGATGCCTTCCAAAAAAATAAAAAATAAATAAAAAATATCATTAGCATTGCGTTTACATAACTATAAATTATAACTTAGGATGGCATTAGTATATTTTTACTTCAAAGTATCAACTAGCCTAAATTATACTTTTCTTCTTTCCCTCTTTTCGTAAACAAATTAGATTAAAAAAAATCTTAAGGCAGGCAACAATCTCTCGAGGTTAAACAAACTCCAGTTAACTCATTGTTACAGTGCAAGTTGCAAACAGGCTTCATGTAACGTTGTATCCATATCAGCTACATAACGTTTCAGGCTGGAGGGAATATTTCGATTCCATCTACAAACGCCCTACCTCCAATAAAGTAAGCACGTTTGTTGTTTTGTCTTGCTTTTTCCACTACCGGCCACAGTTTGTTCCTCCTCTCTTTATCTGCTGGAGACAAATCATCTGATATCTTCAATCCATTTCCACTGAGAAACGTAGACTCCTTTGCTGCACGCCACACAGTGTCGCGATAGAACCGGGAGGCAAATTGAAAAATAATACCTCTGGGTTTATTCGGTTGCTTGCGACCAAGCCGGTGTACAGTAGCCTATCTATGGCATTCGTAAGTTTGTCCTTGTCCTCTGGCAGGAGTTGCTGACACACCTGGATGACCTGTTGTCTAACATCTTCTCTCTCCTTCTCTTGGACCCCTTCCCCCGTCGCGAATATATCTAGCATATTAAAAAATTTAATTGTCAGAAACGTCGTCTCTCAGTTGCTGAATGTTGCGCAACAACGTCTATTACAGCCATGTTATTGCGAGCACGTAGACATCGACGTTGCCGAACATAAATGCAACGTGCCACACACGTTGCCACAACGTAAATGTTTTCCGGGCGTTTATTTATTAGTTGCATAATACCCACTAAATTTTAAAATTTAGTGTAAAACCATTGTAATAATAAAATAAAAACATAATGGGATATAGTGATATAATATTAGGGCAGTTACATGAATTTGAAAAGCATTAATATAATATATGTAATATATGAAAGGGTTTCAAAATATATTGTGAGATGAGTAGGCTATTACAAAAGGTAATTATATGGATAGTTTCTTATGAGTTATGACTTTTAATGTTCATTAATAGAATATACAAATTTGTATCTGAGGAAAATACGTTTTTAATAAAATTGATGAAATAATGCAAAAACAGGGCCGGCGCTAGCCATTTGGGTGCCCTAAGCACAAATGCTTGGTGGTGTGAATATGAAATAACTCTGTGAATATGAAAATATAAAAATCATTGTGATTGTGGTTTTTTTTTTTCCTAATTGCAGTTTCACCAAAAGATGTCGCCCTTGGGCCTTGGCCTATGAACCTCTTGAAAATGGCCGCATTATCCGCATAGAACAACAACGAAAAAACGTATCTAAGCGGTCTTCCTTTTCTTCTCAAACAAACTAACTGCATCTTAAACAGCCCAAGTTTCAAAATTTCCCGGGGTACAAGCCCCCGGACCCCCGTTAAAATAAAAGATTCAACATGCAGAGCTAAAAAAGCCTGCCCCGGATCATTTGCACTAGGCCTACTAGCGACGCCCCCCTGGACATGCATACACGACGCAAGGGCGCCCGCGCTACAAAACTAACATTTTTGTTTAAAACATTGTCTTACCTGCAAGCGACGCACGAGTATCATCCCGCTGTCTCTTCTTTTTCCGCCCCCGACTCTTGGTGCCTTTTCGAGGCTATGTCTGAGGTCGGTGTCTGTCAAATTTGACATTGATTGAGGCATGAACAGACCACTGAGAGGTGGGGAAGGGGGGGCACCAGAGGGAGACTGGCACAGGAGATTCACCTTTTTCTCGACTAATTTGGTCTAGGCCTATATTACTGTTGTATTGCTTTTGTATATTAACATGCTTTAGACATTTTATTTGTTATTTATACCAGTAGCCTATTGTGATGATTTTTCCCGACCCAGATTTTTTGGTGCCCTACGCGCAGTGCTTGATGTGTGTGTGCGGGGCGCCGGCCCTGTGCAAAAACATTAAAAACCTTATAAAAACATTAAAAATCTCACTGACCCAAAACATTCCAAACAACCTTGAGAGAGATATAACATTTATTAACTTTTGCCAGTTTTTTTATCCAAATTTACAAAAGAGCAAGGGTCAAAACACTTTAAAAACCATCGGCATATGTAAGAAAATCCACAATCAAAGGTGAACATCAATCAATTGAAATACCATTCATAGAGATCCCGAATTTCTTTATATTCCTTGTGTGTAGCTATATAATCACAAGCAGTGCATATGGGCAGATCAAACTCCTGCTGCTGCAGTAAATGAGGAGTTGGAGAGAGATATTTCCTCCAGTTAAAGAACCTGCGATATGCTTCTTCGTCCTTGTCCAGCTGAAGAAGATATTCTGCTAGTGACTTTGCATCTGGGAAGTCATTCACATGAATGAAGGCATCGCCGGGATAAAAGTTTTCATAGTTTTTTCTGGGAGGACCCAGAACCACAGGGACGGTTCCTGCAGCAAGCGGCCCATTTATCTTCTCAGTGATGTAGTCCTTGTGGATGGAGTTCTCAAAGGAAAGGTAAAACTTGCAGCTTGCTAGGGTAGGATAGTATTCGGAATGATCCAAGAACTTTGCATAAGCCTTTCCGAACATATGCACTTGGATGTGTTTGCTGAGTTCTTGGTAAAACTGGATCCTTGTGCCGACACCTGTTGAGCCACTGTTACTCACAATCCAACACACCAGTTTGTCCTTTTTGGGAATTACAAACTCCTCATCTGGTTTCTTCCTGACAGTCAAATGCAACCTGGTAAAAATATCAGCATCCTGTCTGTAGCTGAGAGTGTGATTGAACAGGTTTTCTATACCTGGTATTTTCTGAGTGTTGGTCGGTGATTCTAAATTAAACCAAATCCACTTCTGGAACGGAGGACGGGGAGATGGAGGAAGGTTGGTCAAGTCCCAACTAATGGACTTGTGATAAATGAGGACAGCGTCTGCATTGCTGTAGAGAGATCTATCATCCGTCAACAGACAACTATCGATATTGAAAATAGTTTTGCAATCATTCAGGTCAAATCTGAAATCTTCAGGCCAGAACCACATCAGAAGAATAGGTTTGTCTTTTGCTGCATCAGAAACAGAGCTCTTGTTCGTGTCAGAGTTGTATTGTTTAGGAATAATAAGTTGAGGTGGACAGTTGTTTGACGGTGATAACCAAAAAAACATGATTATCAGAGAGATGAAACCTGCAAACATCACTATTAGACTCGGACGACTAAGTGATGAGCCATTTGTGATTAACATTTTCAGATCTGAAGAGAAGGACAAAAAGAAGTATTTGTTATTGAAAGCAAATAATTAAAAAATGTCTCAAAAAATGCAGAGTCAATTTCTGAAATTTCTGAAAATAACTCTGAGGTACACACATACAGGAACTTTAATACATGATTATATGACATACTATATGGGTTAGGGGAACACAATTCTTTAATATGTGCCCTTAATGTACAGTTAATGTCAAAGGAGCAATTGAGGGGTTGTATTTAAAGCAACATTTTAAAGTTTAAAAATACATCATTCAACAGATCTTTTAAATCATTTTACATTTTTCTTAAAAGAACATCTCTCTGGTTTTTCAATACAAATCAATTGTCCGAGATTAATAACAATGACTTCTTCCAAGTTCACACTGACACAGAGTGTATAAGGTTTAAAGCTTATTTGGCGTGCTGTTCGGGGGAGGGCTCCGAGCTCCGAGTTCGGCCCGAACCTATACACCCCAGTTTTAAGTGTATTTAGGACTATAAAGTGAGGAGATGGGGTGGTGGAGGGATGCTGTTAAACTGAAAAAATGAACGGAGGTAAGTTTGCTGTGTGTATTTACACCTCTTGACTTGTTGATTGAGTTGATTAGCAGAGTGTGCTCCACTCGTGTCTAATTAGGTTTGATTATCTGAGTGTGCTCCATGTGTGTTTAATTAGGTTTAGTTATCTGAACGTGCTCCTCCCGAGCTTTGTCAGTAAAACATCATTTCTTCCAAGGGTTACTGACAGATGAAGCAGCATGTGTAGCCTCTAATGGTATAGAAATTAGACCTTCTCTTAAAACAAAATACAACAGTGTAAAAATCCCTCATGCAACATTTAATGCCATGACTATGAATTTAAGACTTCCTGAAACATTTAATGAATAATACATTTAAGACCCTTTAAAGGCCTTCATTTGTGGAAGACCCCTTTTAAGGCATGTAGAAACCCTAGGCTATAATAGCTACAGCAATGAACATTAATCATCATCTTGAACATTTTTAATTGTTACACGTTTAATCATTATCTTGAACAAGATAAAAAAAAAACTACTCTTTCGTAGACTCTTATTCAAACCAACTTACAAATAAATAAACCATATCAAACGATAAGCTTTAATATTTTATATTTTGATTGATAAATATCAAAATATATTTTTGGAACGAATGTATATAATTTATTCCTCAACCTGTTTGGCAAACCTTCAAAAAGAAGAAAATATGCAATGTGCAGTTCTGGGTCATGTACAAACCAAATACGAAAAGAAGGATTTGCATATGTGGTTTCCTGTTCAAACAGTTTATTTTTTGTTTCAGTTGTAAGGAACTCAGCTTTTTGGAAATATTAATAATCAATAATATCTTGTTATTATTAATTATAAATATTTGGGTCAGTTAATTGGATTAACTTGATGTGGCTGAATTAATATTACAATCAATTAATCAGTTCTTCCAACGAACTATTTTGATTATTAATTTATTCTAATAAAGGGTATCTTCCATGGCCACCGAAGAATAATTATTTCTTCGCCTGTACAGTACTTTGAGCCAGTAGCAAAAACCGTGATCGTAAAGTGACTTGTATTGCAAACAAAACAGAACCAAATACATATTATGTACAAGTTTTATTAACTAAATATAGATATTTATATGAATATAAATAAACTAAACAACATACACACATGAATACATAAATAGGTTAGTGATAGGATGAAATTGGAAACCGGAAGAGGGTCTATGAGAAGAACCATCAGAATTTCATTTTCACATTTCATTGAATTGAATACTTGCATTTGTAATGGGAACAATTCTTGAAGTTGTTGAAAATTGGAGTCGTTGATGGTTCCGGCAGTGTCAAGTGGAAGTTGGTTGAGCGTTCTCTTTCTCCAGGAACGCATGACTGGTTTGGTGAAGGCCTGGGCCTCAACGTCTGTTGAGGCCACGCCGAGCACCCAGGAGAAGTGAGGAAGTCGGAAGGATGGGTGATTGGAGTCGTTGTTGGTTGGAGTCTTTGTTCCAAAACTCCTGAGATTGTCCTTGGTTCTTTGTGAGAGAGTCTTCTCTCTTTTCCATGAGGCCGGATCTGGTTGGAATCGAGGCCTGCTGGGCCCTGGGGCCCCCGTGGAGGGGGAGGGGGCTCCCCAGTCTCACCAGAACAGTGTTGCGGCTGGATGAAAAAACTAAGAGAGGGAGGTCACATGTGGACTGTCTCTAATAAGGCCTGGAGAAGATCCTCCCCTAAGGGTTGAACTCGACCAATCAGAAAGGGGACATGTCTGAGAGGGAAAGTGGCTCTTAGTTGATTTACAGATCTTTGTCCCATAATATGATTATACCTTCATTAATGCTAAAATAGCTATAACACATCCACACTGCATTCTAGAAGAAGGTTATGTACATCAAAGTGTGAGTCATTAAATGAGGATTATTTAGGCAGGAGGCATTATACAGGTGAGGTTACATTGATCGTTAGTTGGTTGTATACCAGGATACATACCATAATATATACCTAATAGTACACGAGACAGTAAACCATTTACACTGTTTCTTTCACAGTTTTATGCATGTTCATTTATAGATCAGTTAGTCTATGATTAACGCAGCAAAGTCTGTTTTAAAGAGGGTTTCTGTTTCATAGTCTCTCTCTTGAGTATGTGGCCACATTCCTCGGAGGTCGTAAAATCTCCTTATCATGCCCTGTAACACGACACTGTTTCTTTCACTTGTGTTTGTTCATTTGGGCTGTGTGAGGAGTTTCATAAACCTTTGTATATAATGAATAAATAGTATGTGTCTGATTGGTCCATACCCTACAGATCCCCCCCCTCGATCGTTGTTGTCCCCCCTCAAGGACAACCACGAGCGAAGTTGGAAGTGCAGAGAGATCGGACACACACTTGTCATAGAAGGCTGGAAGGCCATGGTGGCCTCTGGTTGCTCGTGTCTTCTGGAGCGGTGGTCGTTCCACGGCTGGTGATGTGGACAGTAGCCAAGTCCAGGTCTCTGCAGCAGGTGTTGAGGCAGCAGGTGTTGGGACATTCTGAAGTTCATTAGTTTTGGGGCAGGTGTTTCCTTGTGGTTGCAGGAAGTGGTTAGGCCTCTATGTAGCATAGAGAGGTTTTCAAGCTGACATGGTGCTGGTGGCCGTAGGTCAGAAGGTGGTTGTTAGCCTCTCAGTCACGAGAGGTCTGAAGGATTGAAGTGTTGTTCTGTCCTTATGGTGGTGCCGACGCAAGCTTGCCTAAGCTGGGGTGGGCAAGGAGTTGGAAGCTTGTACCTTACAGGACTCCTCGGGTGAGTCCTGTGCAGGGAGCTATTTTGCGTGTGTCAGCGGCTCCAGTAACTCTGAGGCAGGTGCGTCCAGCTGTCCTTGCGGAGCCTCAGATTGACACCTGTGTGAAGGGTATGGAAGAGGATGCTGTCGTTGACAGCCGTGGTCTTCCTGTGGTGTTTGCAGGTTGAGGGTGCTGTCCTCCATGGCTTCTCCAAGGGGCTTGGCTGGTACCTGGGTTGTTGCCATGGTGACAGTTCTGTGCTGGTCCTGGGCATGCTCAGTCCAGCTGCATTGAATCTGGTTCGAACCTCAGTGTCTAGCTGGTCTGTAAGGCTTTGGGCACAGGTCCGCTCCTTGTGGGACGCTGTGATCTATTATGTGAGGTTGTTTACCTTCTGTTTTATACCCATAAGGTGGGGTAAGGAGATGAGAATCTTGATCACCCCGGTGTGGCTGTAACTCTGGCTTGGGTCATGGGTCGTTTGTCCTCTTCTCTCATGGTGCAGTTCCGTTGGCTCCGGTGCCGTCGGATGTCAGCAGCCATGGGTGGAACAGTGTTCCTCGCGATGGCTTGTCAGTCTTTTCGTTCTCCTAACCGGTTAAGGTCAGGTTAAGCAGAGGATCTGCAACATTTTGGCACACCTGTGGTGAGAGACTAATGCATGACCCTAGAAAGTTCAGAGCCACGGTTTAATGGGTTCGCTAGATATGTAGCATAAAGCTAGGTATTTCATGTGTAGCTAGCTAGTGAAGTGTGTATTGTATCCTTATCATCTTAGCTGTGAATGTTAGGAGGCTAAGACTTGTGTGGTTCCGAGAGTATTTCCTGGAAAGGGCATAGTCGAGATGAAATAAATGACTTAAGATGGTTCTTATGACTAAAATATTTCTCTGGACTTAACTGTTGGTTCACTACGGCTTGACGAAGTGAAGAATAGGAGGAAAAACGACAGCTTTCCTATTCAAATTATGCTTATTATCAATCCTCAGGACTATAGTTATGCCCTAGTAATCGTTGAAGTTACTTGTGTTGCAGGGTCATAAAAATTAGTGCACTTGTTGAAAATAAACAAAATCACAAATAAAGGTGTCTCTGGTTCCTTTCTGGGCCCTATGGGAAATGGAACCACATTTGAACAAGAGAAGAAATGGAAATAATTCATATACATGACAGTATAGACAAGTGAATAGCTGACTGCTATTATTATCGAAGTAAAATAAAAATAAAAAGGACTTAAGTAAGTGATCAAAACAGCCGGAATGATCTGAAATTGAGAGTAATCAATAGCACTAGTGACTAACCTTTAGATTTGCCTGGACCAACACTCCATAGTGGGTCACAGCTGTTGCGTGTTTAAGACCACACCGTGTGTGTCCCTCCAAAGGTTTAGTCAACATGCTGATGAAAATTCTCATAACTATAAGAATTCTTCTCTAGCTACACAGCTTACATGTAATTAAACTTGGGTTTAATTGACAGGGCATCTGCAAATTTAGCCTACAGCGCTCAGCAAGGACTATGCCTAAACTAGTGAAGGTGAAATTCAGCTGAGAAGAATTGAAAGTAAGGAAAGAGAAAAATTAGAAACCCTAAATGGGGTTAAAGAAAGTATTTTAGAATACTTTGCGCTGTATACATAAAAGCTGTAATTAAGGCTTCAAGTAAATGATGCTAACCGCTAACTGTAGAAGTTATTATGTAGCTTAGCCTAAGCTGGATGGATGCTAGGTTAGCTTAGCTTAGCCTAAGCTGGATGGACGCTAGGTTAAGTTAGCTTAGCCACCTAGGCTGGTTTGATTACAAAATGACGTCACGAGTTAGCACTTCCTGTGATAAGTCGTTGTCATGGGAACCAGTGCATGTCAGAACAATTCAACAGTACCTGAAGAATGTCTACACATTTTACTGAGTTATGCATGTTTAAACGGGTTAAAAGGGGGCGCCTATACTTTAAGTCTTTCAAGAACTTGATGTTACATTCAGTAAAATGCTAATGTGTTTTGGCATTTGCTAATTTTACTCATGGAACTCTTCTCTTTACTTTACACAACTTATTCTATTCGTTTACAAAGTAAGGAAATAGATTTGCTGTAAGTCAAAGCTTGTCTAAGCCTATATAGTTACGTCCCTCTCATGCATAAATGCTGACTTTTCAGCGAGTGAACAGTTTTGATCGCTAGGTAGCTCTCTGCTTGTGGATGCAGCTAAAAATTTAGGTGAATTACATCAATCTAACAATAATTTGTAAGGCCTTTACATTGTAGAAAGGGGAGCATCACCCAGGTCTACGTATATATAACACTGTCCTGAGCTTTCTTTTTCAGAAACAGGTTTAGCAATACTGCAATTTGGATTTCTTTAACCAAAGCAGGATAGATATCGGTAACAGTTTACAAGCTGCTGAGATGAGATTCCTTTGTCAAACAGACTTACTCTTTAATGCTGAACTTACTGATACCAGTTGGAAATCTAAGACTCTTTCACTTACAGTAGAGATGTCAATTCCCGCTATCGTTTTATCTGCATTTAGACAAGCCAGCAACCAGTGATCAAAATGCGTATCGCATGTTGTGTTCCAGTTGGACCGCAATGGTCAAATGCACGCCTGTAGGTTAACAGTAGTTTAAAACTCAGGTGGTTTTCCTACACTATGGCGTCAAGGTATGCCCTATTTGGAGCTAGTGTTTCCTCTAACCCTTCATTGTCATGGAAACTAATGTAGCAGTGCCAATTCAACCAGCATGTAGCAAATGTTTGTTTCAAAAGAGTTATGCATAGTCTGTTGACAGGTGAGGCTTACACGTCCATTCAAGATTTTCTTTATATCAGTAAAATTCTATTTTTACTAATGCAGAGTCTTGCTGCTCTTTGAGCACCCATTTTCATCTACTTTAAAAGTTTTATGTCCTATGCTGACCAGGGACTTTTTAGCAGTGTCTTGCATTGTGTTCATGCTGTGTGGCTTCTGGTTTTGCAGTTCAGGATCAATGGGGTCTTAGGAACCCTTTCTGGGGAGGCCTTCTGTGCTAGAGGCCTTCCGCATAAGGTCACACATTGCTGAGTGGGCATTGCGTGGGGGCAGGTGAAAATATGGTGACTAACTGGTTTTGGAGGAAAAGTTTCTTGAAGCTGGTGTCCTCCTCCGTCACAGGTTCGTTGTAAGTTCCACAGACAACTCGTTCGGAGTTGGTGGTGGTAGCACAGGGCCTTCTAGGTCTGTCCTGCTTGGTGTTTGGGCAGGGCCCAGCTGGGCTGGATGTGTCCAGATCAGATGGAGTCTGTCTCGGTGTGCCATACCGGTTGGAGACTGCAGGTGAAAATCAATGTCTCGTAGATTGGCAGGGATGTTTCTGACCTTTCACTTGAGATTGTTGAGTGTCACTTCATGTGCCATTTCAGGGCTTGTCTGATTTACCTTTTCCTCCCGCAGCTGCAGGGGCTCTCAGGGCACTGTCTGGTGAAGTGTTAAGCCGAGGGCTTTGGCTCCTCCCCCCTTTGTGCAGGGCTGGGGAAGCTTACGCTGCTAATGTGAAGGTCAGCAGGGTCCATCTTTCTTGTGTGGTCCATCTGCAGCGGGTTGGACTGTTGCAGCTCTCTTTGGACCACATGGAGTGCGTCAATAATGTTACAGCATCGCTAAGTCAGTGTTCGGACTTCCGCTGCACATTGATGGCTTTAGCTCTCTTTGAGTTCAACCATTTCTTTAAGTTCTTTGAGTGAAACAGTTCTTTACCCGTCGGTTTGCAGGTGCTCAGAGCTGTCGTCCGCCTGAAAACTGATGATCTCTTTCAGTTGCTCTGCTCTGTCAGGGTCCTTGCATCTGTCCTGTGCCTTCTCCCGTTGAGCAGGGTTCGTTCTCTGTGGAGTCCTGTGGCTGGCAGCGTTAGTTCATTTACCTCCTGTTTGAGGCCTGCGGGAGCATGGCCAAGGAGAAGATAATGCTGGTCAGCTCTTGGTGGCTCAGGCTGGGTGTCAGACGTCTGCTTTCATTGTTGCCTAACTGTTCCTTCCTCTGCCGTGGCAGGTCGTTGCCTGCTTCAGGCTGAAGGATGTCCATGACACTGCTCTGCCGGGTCTTCAGGTGGTCCTGGTGGCAGGGCTGGGTGTCTGAGGCCTACTGGAACACTTGTGGGAACACGAGAGAGAAATGGCAAAGGCAAATGCAAGTTTCTACAGAGATGGTCAGCTATCTGTGTGGGAGAATGGCTATGTGGAGCAGCTAAAATTTAGTGTTGGTGAGCACACACACAAAAAAAAAAAAGTTTTGAGTATCTTAGTTGACGTGCTTTAAGCAGCATCGACTGATGACTGGGCTCTTACATGTCATAACCTATTACTCAAAAATGCTGATGGTTCTTCTCACATGTTGTGCTACGAGAGTAACAGATAGAGTAAAACCAAAATAAAACAATGGGATGAAACCAGAAAAGAAGAGGAAGAAAGGAGTGTTTTACCTATTTAGGTTTAGCTAGGAGACATAGGTAAACAGGAGTCACTTATGGGTTATGCTGCTGTTAGACTAAGCTACCAGGGACACATCAGACATCTCAAGGTCCAAAAGAAGAAGAAGAAACAATGGGAAGTGTTTCCAGTTCTGTCTGGGGCCTACTGTGCGTTTGTGTTTAGCCGTACTTCATGTACTTAGCTTGGTGCTAAGGAGTGAGGATGGGTAAAACACAGACAGGAAGTAGGATATTAATGACCTGTGTAACTCGCTATGGAAACAACAGTCGCTAGATATTGTAATCCTATAGAGAGAGAGAAGATGAGGATAGTGACTAGTGATCTAAAATAAGGTAAAGGTAAAGTTAGAACGTCCTTATAGCTCTAAGAAAACTAAAAGGAGAGGGAAGCGTATCAAGTAATTTAATTAAATTTCAAATTTAGTTAAGCCCTTCTTTTTTTTCTTTAGCTGAATATAAGAATTCAGGCTGAAACAAACGTAAATAACTAAATTGAAAAAAAATAAAAAAATGTATGTAAACATTGTGTGTTCTCATAGCTCTGGTAACTAGAGGGGAACTTGACTAAGCAAATTGATTTAATTAAATTCCCAATTTAATTAAATTCAATTTAACTGAATAGGACTATTCAGGCTCAACAGGTGTAAATACACAAAATAAAATAGGGGTAGATTTAAGTAAAAATAAAAGAAACACAAATAAAAACCCAAAGTATCTGGGTTTCAATCTGAAAGTGAAACCAAGAGGAAGGGGTCGAGAGAGAGAAAGAGAGAGAGAAGAGGGTGGTTTAACCCTCTTATGAGACGTGCTTCGTGAAGCTCTGACACCAGGATGAATCATTCGTCTCAAATCATTCGGAGTGTATCACTGCTAAGGTCACGTGATTTTATTAAACTGGGCTTCGTTACGCGTCATAGCTGTTTCGAAATTGTTTTAAATTTCAACGGTTCGTGAACCATTGTGTATCTGGTCTCTATGTGATCTCGTATCACTTTATAGATTCGTACACAGTTAATGACGCATTTGATAAAGGGTCTGATTGACTTTCAAGTCAAGCTTTCATAAAACGAGCCCTACGGTTTACTAAGATATTATGCCTTGAAAGACACCTCATATTAAACGATATTAGGTAGCTCGCGGATTGCCATTACCTGATTACACCTTTTTATAAAACCTTTGCGATTGGTTTGTAAAAGGTGTTCCGTTGATTTGAGTTTCCGCTACACTTCCACTGTTTTGACCAGCAGGGGTCGCCAGCGAGGGCGCTTCAAACAAAGAGTCATTTGTGACTCAGTTGACTCCTTTGATTCAAAGCCTCGAAGAGCTTTGACTCTCATTACTCGTGTTCAAATCACTCAGTTCAAATCACGCAAAATCTATAGTCTTTGGTTTAAGGTTACACTTTACGCTCTAACGTGTCTAAGTTTTTAGGCGGTGCTAAAACTATCACTCGAGGTAGAGGGTTTTACTTGTAAGTCATGCGTGTAAGTTAGGATTGAGGGAGCTATTGGCTACAACCGTCGCTTGTTTACACGAGGGTCTGTGAGATTGGTGCTGTTGTCAGAAAAACTAGATAGGAACGCCTGCTCGCGTTCCGGACGCAATGCCAACCAACAACACAGATCGTTCGGAGCAGCGATCGAGCTGTGCTGACAGTTTGCACTGAGTCTCTCGCTTAGACACGACGTTGCGTGTGAGTGACTCTTTTTAACAAATCAAAACAGCACCGTTCTTTCACAGACAATGGCAAATTACTAGTTAGCTAAGCTAGAATTTATACCACTAATTCGACGCGATTGTTTCATATGAGCGCTTCAGCGGTTTAATATGAATACAATGACGTAACGCATAATAAGGCCTTAATCGGTGATTGAGGAACATCGCTCAGATCACATTCAAAAATGCTGAAAATGGAGATTTCTTCGTCCATATCAGGTTAATTTGTTCTGGTACCATTTATGCGCGCGGCTAATCTGAGATTTCTTCGTCAGAGAAGGCTTAAGCTCGATTTATATCTGAAATTAGGCTTTCTTCGCTAATATCAGGAGTTTCTTATCGTACGATTTAAATATGCATTATAGCATTTGTGAACTTTCTGCCATTCGTAGGGAGGCATATTCAAGCTATAGTTTTGCTGATTTACCCAGAAACTTGTACGTGCATGTATGAGATGTTAATAAAACTTATGGGACAACATATGATTGATTACTGTCTGCTTGCATACAATGTTTAATACGATGCCTTAAAATTCTCCACCATTATGTAAGGAACTCAGCTTTTTGGAAATATTAATAATCAACAATATCTTGTTATTATTAATTATAAATATTTGGGTCAGTTAATTGGATTAACTTGATGTGGCTGAATTAATATTACAATCAATTAATCAGTTCTTCCAACGAACTATTTTGATTATTAATTTATTCTAATAAAGGGTATCTTCCATGGCCACCGAAGAATAATTATTTCTTCGCCTGTACAGTACTTTGAGCCAGTAGCAAAAACCGTGATCGTAAAGTGACTTGTATTGCAAACAAAACAGAACCAAATACATATTATGTACAAGTTTTATTAACTAAATATAGATATTTATATGAATATAAATAAACTAAACAACATACACACATGAATACATAAATAGGTTAGTGATAGGATGAAATTGGAAACCGGAAGAGGGTCTATGAGAAGAACCATCAGAATTTCATTTTCACATTTCATTGAATTGAATACTTGCATTTGTAATGGGAACAATTCTTGAAGTTGTTGAAAATTGGAGTCGTTGATGGTTCCGGCAGTGTCAAGTGGAAGTTGGTTGAGCGTTCTCTTTCTCCAGGAACGCATGACTGGTTTGGTGAAGGCCTGGGACTCTGTTGAGGCCACGCCGAGCACCCAGGAGAAGTGAGGAAGTCGGAAGGATGGGTGATTGGAGTCGTTGTTGGTTGGAGTCTTTGTTCCAAAACTCCTGAGATTGTCCTTGGTTCTTTGTGAGAGAGTCTTCTCTCTTTTCCATGAGGCCGGATCTGGTTGGAATCGAGGCCTGCTGGGCCCTGGGGCCCCCGTGGAGGGGGAGGGGGCTCCCCAGTCTCACCAGAACAGTGTTGCGGCTGGATGAAAAAACTAAGAGAGGGAGGTCACATGTGGACTGTCTCTAATAAGGCCTGGAGAAGATCCTCCCCTAAGGGTTGAACTCGACCAATCAGAAAGGGGACATGTCTGAGAGGGAAAGTGGCTCTTAGTTGATTTACGGATCTTTGTCCCATAATATGATTATACCTTCATTAATGCTAAAATAGCTATAACACATCCACACTGCATTCTAGAAGAAGGTTATGTACATCAAAGTGTGAGTCATTAAATGAGGATTATTTAGGTAGGAGGCATTATACAGGTGAGGTTACATTGATCGTTAGTTGGTTGTATACCAGGATACATACCATAATATATACCTAATAGTACACGAGACAGTAAACCATTTACACTGTTTCTTTCACAGTTTTATGCATGTTCATTTATAGATCAGTTAGTCTATGATTAACGCAGCAAAGGCTGTTTTAAAGAGGGTTTCTGTTTCATAGTCTCTCTCTTGAGTATGTGGCCACATTCCTCGGAGGTCGTAAAATCTCCTTATCATGCCCTGTAACACGACACTGTTTCTTTCACTTGTGTTTGTTCATTTGGGCTGTGTAAGGAGTTTCATAAACCTTTGTATATAATGAATAAATAGTATGTGTCTGATTGGTCCATACCCTACACAGTTCAGTTCAGTCAACATTGCAGAAGAAGGTAGCACGATTGAATAAAGCATACACGGAAAACCGCTGAGTGCAAGTAACAAAATGCATGACCCATGTCTATGGGGGTAGAATTGTTGCATTATTCCAAATAAATAGATTATGATCCACAAATAAATGTAAAGAGATTCAAAAAAAATATATAAAATTCACAAATAAATAGATTAAGATCCACAAATAAATGTAAAGAGTTTCACAAATAATTATAAAACTCACAAATAAATAGAATGAGATTTGCAAATAAAAAATATATTTACAAATGTTGTTTATACCACAAACACAACTCTGCCTGGCATTTATTTATGAACTGATTTTTGTGCATTTGTGAATCGGTTCCTGTGCATTTGTAAATCCACTCACGCATTTGTGGATTTTGAAACACTTCTAGCGTCGAAGTGCAGTCAAATCCACAAATAAGTGGACTCCACCCACCCTTTACCTAAGCCAATCAGATAACGGCCACTTTGAGCTGACCAATCGTAGCACGTTCTCGCTACAACCAATCACGTTAGGCCTTACAATCAGAGTGGTCTTGCCCTGAAATAACTTTGCTCTTTCATCTGCATTGGCTCAAATAGGAAGTGTAAGGCTATAAGGCCCTTAATAGTAGTAGTAGTAGTAGTAGTTTGCTTTTGACGCACCGCTTGACTCCAGTAGAGAGGGTGTTAAGATGCTCGGGATCTGTGATGATCATTTGTGTGTAATCCTGAGTTAATAATAAAGAATAATAAATATAAAGAAGCCTTAAACTCCAACAATCTTTTGGAAACGGGGTGTTTTAACCACATAAACAGCTTTCAGGGGTGTCTATATCTGCAAAATTAATCAGATCCATGCAGTTCTCGCCCCGAGTGTAAAGCTTAACGTGATTGGTTGTAGCGAGAACGTGCTACGATTGGTCAGCTCAATGTGGCCGTTATCTGATTGGCTTAGGTAAAGGGTGGGTGGAGTCCACTTATTTGTGGATTTGTCTGCACTTCGACCCTAGAAGTGTTTCAAAATCCACAAATGCGTGAGGGGATTACAAATGCACAGGAACCGATTCACAAATGCACAAAAAAAGGTTCACAAATAAATGCCAGGCAGAGTTGTGTTTGTGGTATAAACAACATTTGTAAATATATTTTTTATTTGCAAATCTCATTCCATTTATTTGTGACTTTTATAATTCTTTGTGAAACTCTTTACATTTATTTGTGGATCTTAATATATTTATTTGTGAATTTGATATATTTTTGTGAATCTCTTTACATTTATTTGTGGATCATAATCTATTTATTTGGAATAATGCAACAATTCTACCCCCATACATGTCTTGTTTCCTCGTTTGTTTAGTAACCGACATATTGGGGAAGAAAAAAAACTGCCAACCTATTATTGTCTTAGGGGTACTTGAAATGTGTTGTGTTACTGGCTCCTAGCTTTTTGTTCTAAGCTTGGCACGTTCAGTTAGTAACAGTACCTATAGCTTTTTAGGCTATCTTCATGGCAAAAACTGAGTTATAAAAATTAAATTAGTTGCATAAATACAATAAAATTAAAACCTTACTAAACAAGTCCTGACACATTCAATTGAATTGCATTGAAGCCAATTAACAAAGACTAACCTCTGTGGTGTAGTGACTCCAGTCTCAAAGCTGTAGCAAAAATTTGGTTGGAAGAGTTGAGTTCACAGGGAACATAGGTCTGTAAGATAAGGGGAGGAGGAGCAATGTTCAGTTCAACACTCGGAGTTGAACTACAAGACCGGAAGTTCAAGAGACGAAATAAACGTGCCATTTCTGCGGCAGTCAGACTTACTGAGGATGAATGGATGAAAATGGATGAAATTCCTGCAATAAAGTTCAAATATCCTTAGCTATTTTCAACAAACATAAAAGGTCAGAAACCAAAAACAAAAAATAGCAAAATAGTCAAGGCTCAAAGCCCAAACTGGAACCTCAACATTCATTTACACTCATTCATGTGCACACCTAGTGATGTTACCTCTGACACAGAGTGCGAATTACCCCACCATAATCGGGGGGTACTGCCCCTTCACTTCTTCTATGACCATCATGGTCCACTACCATATCAATCCCCACCGCGATCGCCAAGTGCAACATGTGTTGTGCAACACACATACAAGGTCTAAACATGCGACAAACTGATAATCAGTAAGCTACAGAATATCTCATTGTTATTATATATCCAAAAGAGAACAGTTTTGATCAACTGCCAAAAGTTAGAAGTTAAGTGCACTGAAATACCATTCTAATTACTAGTAAAAGTAATACCTTTTCAAGAAGCCTATTGCCTATTTCATGAAATATTGATTTGGTTTATTTTTAGATTTCATAAGACCTGGAGGTAAGACCCAACCCTCTCATATACTCTATAAACAGAAACCAATTTTCCATTGTAGTCGATGGTAGTCAGTGTCAAATCAACACAATCTTTAATGTGATTAAGGAGCATACTATGAAAAACCATACTACCACCTGGGGTGGCAAAGGGGTGGCATGAGGTTTCAGGAGGGGGGCCATGGACATTATTCATAATTTAAAATGCTACGGTTTTCATTGAATGTGTTTTGTTCTCTACACTACATTACACGGAGTGGGAGTCAAATCAGAGATGTAGCTGGGTTTTTGGATGGTGTGGGTCTTCATTTGTGAATTGTGGACCCTTTCTCTGTGTAATCACTATCAACAGTCTGTGTAGTCTATAATTAAATTGTACTTTGTGAAAAAGCAATTCTTGGGGGTTTGCACCCCAGGAGATTTTTTTTTAAAAAAGACCCCTCAAATGATGTCTTCTAGTGAGTTTTGAGGAAATATGAACAGATTTAGTCATACGACACACACACACACACACACACACACACAGTTCGATCGCGCCCGCGCCTCTCTCTCTCTCTCTCTCACACACACACACACACACACAAACACAAACACAGTTCGATCGCGCCCACGCCTCTAATACACTAACAATGTTGTTTGTATATCCGCCCCTGATTTTACCTCACCACAATGTAAAGCTTGATTTAAATTGAGAATTATCTTGCTACCTAACCTTGCTAACTAACCTTGGTAACTAAGGTCCACTTAACTAGCCTCAGTGGGTAAGAAGCAGTTAAGTAGCCGGTAATTCAATGTATGAAGACGTGACATGAGCTATGAAAGAACAAAACACGTTAATAAATGAAAGTTGTAAAATCAACAAGCTAGACGTCAGCTAGCAACTTACATTTATCCATGCACGTCAGCAGCAAACCGTCCTCTATCTCCGTCGCTTCTAGCCACGGTGGTTAAAAATGGTACGGTCCACAATAGGGGTGTCTGAAATCGCTTTACATTAAAATGTTCCTACAGTGAAAATAGGAGTTGACTTGTAGCCTATTGTAACTCTAATTATATTTTTTCACAATATCAGAAAAATGATCTGACCCCCCCAAAACTGATGTTTATGTCCCTTTGGGAGGTACTGGGTCTTCATTGGGGGGTATAGTACCCCCCAGTACCCCCTGTAATTCGAACTATGGTTGCGCAACAACGTCTATTACAGCCATGTTATTAGGCTTGTTCGACTTAAACCGGCGCTGCACAGACCGATCGGTTGATGACATCAAAGTACCGCGAGAGCGATTAGAGAGCGGACGGCTCCTTATGCTTTTGAATCGCTCTCGCGGTACTTTGATGTCATCAACCGATCGGTCTGCGCAGCGCCGGTTCAAGTCGAACAAGCCTATTGCGAGCACGTAGACATCGACGTTGCCGAGCAGAAATGCAACGTGCCACACACGTTGCCACAACGTAAATGTTTTCCGGGCGTTTATTTATTAGTTGCATAATACCCACTAAATTTTAAAATTTAGTGTAAAACCATTGTAATAATAAAATAAAAACATAATGGGATATAGTGATATAATATTAGGGCAGTTACATGAATTTGAAAAGCATTAATATATGTAATATATGAAAGGGTTTCAAAATATATTGTGAGATGAGTAGGCTATTATAAAAGGTAATTATATGGATAGTTTCTTATGAGTTATGACTTTTAATGTTCATTAATAGAATATACAAATTTGTATCTGAGGAAAATACGTTTTTAATAAAATTGATGAAATAATGCAAAAACAGGGCCGGCGCTAGCCATTTGGGTGCCCTAAGCACAAATGCTTGGTGGTGTGAATATGAAATAACTCTGTGAATATGAAAATATACAAACACTGAGATTGTGGGGTTTTTTTTCCTAATTGCAGTTTCACCAAAAGATGTCGCCCTTGGGCCTTGGCCTATGAACCTCTTGAAAATGGCCGCATTATCCGCATAGAACAACAACGAAAAAACGTATCTAAGCGGTCTTCCTTTTCTTCTCAAACAAACTAACTGCATCTTAAACAGCCCAAGTTTTAAAATTTCCCGGGGTACAAGCCCCCGGACCCCCGTTAAAATAAAAGATTCAACATGCAGAGCTAAAAAAGCCTTTTCATTTGCACTAGGCCTACTAGCGACGTCCCCCTGGACATGCATACACGACGCAAGGGCGCCCGCGCTACAAAACTAACATTTTTGTTTAAAACATTGTCTTACCTGCAAGCGACACACGAGTATCATCCCGCTGTCTCTTCTTTTTCCGCCCTCGACTCTTGGTGCCTTTTCGAGGCTATGTCTGAGGTCGGTGTCTGTCAAATTTGACATTGATTGAGGCATAATCGAACAGACCACTGAGAGGTGGGGAAGGGGGGGCACCAGAGGGAGACTGGCACAGGAGATTAACCTTTTTCTCGACTAATTTGGTCTAGGCCTATATTACTGTTGTATTGCTTTTGTATATTAACATGCTTTAGACATTTTATTTGTTATTTATACTAGTAGCCTATTGTGATGATTTTTCCCGACCCAGATTTTTTGGTGCCCTACGCGCAGTGCTTGATGTGTGTGTGCGGGGCGCCGGCCCTGTGCAAAAACATTAAAAACCTTTCAAAAACATTAAAAATCTCACTGACCCAAAACATTCCAAACAACCTTGAGAGAGATATAACATTTATTAACTTTTGCCAGTTTTTTTATCCAAATTTACAAAAGAGCAAGGGTCAAAACACTTTAAAAACCATCGGCATATGTAAGAAAATCCACAATCAAAGGTGAACATCAATCAATTGAAATACCATTCATAGAGATCCCGAATTTCTTTATATTCCTTGTGTGTAGCTATATAATCACAAGCAGTGCATATGGGCAGATCAAACTCCTGCTGCTGCAGTAAATGAGGAGTTGGAGAGAGATATTTCCTCCAGTTAAAGAACCTGCGATATGCTTCTTCGTCCTTGTCCAGCTGAAGAAGATATTCTGCTAGTGACTTTGCATCTGGGAAGTCATTCACATGAATGAAGGCATCGCCGGGATAAAAGTTTTCATAGTTTTTTCTGGGAGGACCCAGAACCACAGGGACGGTTCCTGCAGCAAGCGGCCCATTTATCTTCTCAGTGATGTAGTCCTTGTGGATGGAGTTCTCAAAGGAAAGGTAAAACTTGCAGCTTGCTAGGGTAGGATAGTATTCGGAATGATCCAAGAACTTTGCATAAGCCTTTCCGAACATATGCACTTGGATGTGTTTGCTGAGTTCTTGGTAAAACTGGATCCTTGTGCCGACACCTGTTGAGCCACTGTTACTCACAATCCAACACACCAGTTTGTCCTTTTTGGGAATTACAAACTCCTCATCTGGTTTCTTCCTGACAGTCAAATGCAACCTGGTAAAAATATCAGCATCCTGTCTGTAGCTGAGAGTGTGATTGAACAGGTTTTCTATACCTGGTTTTTTCTGAGTGTTGGTCGGTGATTCTAAATTAAACCAAATCCACTTCTGGAACGGAGGACGGGGAGATGGAGGAAGGTTGGTCAAGTCCCAACTAATGGACTTGTGATAAATGAGGACAGCGTCTGCATTGCTGTAGAGAGATCTATCATCCGTCAACAGACAACTATCGATATTGAAAATAGTTTTGCAATCATTCAGGTCAAATCTGAAATCTTCAGGCCAGAACCACATCAGAAGAATAGGTTTGTCTTTTGCTGCATCAGAAACAGAGCTCTTGTTCGTGTCAGAGTTGTATTGTTTAGGAATAATAAGTTGAGGTGGACAGTTGTTTGACGGTGATAACCAAAAAAACATGATTATCAGAGAGATGAAACCTGCAAACATCACTATTAGACTCGGACGACTAAGTGATGAGCCATTTGTGATTAACATTTTCAGATCTGAAGAGAAGGACAAAAAGAAGTATTTGTTATTGAAAGCAAATAATTAAAAAATGTCTCAAAAAATGCAGAGTCAATTTCTGAAATTTCTGAAAATAACTCTGAGGTACACATATACAGGAACTTTAATACATGATTATATGACATACTATATGGGTTAGGGGAACACAATTCTTTAATATGTGCCCTTAATGTACAGTTAATGTCAAAGGAGCAATTGAGGGGTTGTATTTAAAGCAACATTTTAAAGTTTAAAAATACATCATTCAACAGATCTTTTAAATCATTTTACATTTTTCTTAAAAGAACATCTCTCTGGTTTTTCAATACAAATCAATTGTCCGAGATTAATAACAATGACTTCTTCCAAGTTCACACTGACACAGAGTGTATAAGGTTTAAAGCTTATTTGGCGTGCTGTCCGGGGGAGGGCTCCGAGCTCCGAGTTCGGCCCGAACCTATACACCCCAGTTTTAAGTGTATTTAGGACTATAAAGTGAGGAGATGGGGTGGTGGAGGGATGCTGTTAAACTGAAAAAATGAACGGAGGTAAGTTTGCTGTGTGTATTTACACCTCTTGACTTGTTGATTGAGTTGATTAGCAGAGTGTGCTCCACTCGTGTCTAATTAGGTTTGATTATCTGAGTGTGCTCCATGTGTGTTTAATTAGGTTTAGTTATCTGAACGTGCTCCTCCCGAGCTTTGTCAGTAAAACATCATTTCTTCCAAGGGTTACTGACAGATGAAGCAGCATGTGTAGCCTCTAATGGTATAGAAATTAGACCTTCTCTTAAAACAAAATACAACAGTGTAAAAATCCCTCATGCAACATTTAATGCCATGACTATGAATTTAAGACTTCCTGAAACATTTAATGAATAATACATTTAAGACCCTTTAAAGGCCTTCATTTGTGGAAGACCCCTTTTAAGGCATGTAGAAACCCTAGGCTATAATAGCTACAGCAATGAACATTAATCATCATCTTGAACATTTTTAATTGTTACACGTTTAATCATTATCTTGAACAAGATAAAAAAAAACTACTCTTTCGTAGACTCTTATTCAAACCAACTTACAAATAAATAAACCATATCAAACGATAAGCTTTAATATTTTATATTTTGATTGATAAATATCAAAATATATTTTTGGAACGAATGTATATCATTTATTCCTCAACCTGTTTGGCAAACCTTCAAAAAGAAGAAAATATGCAATGTGCAGTTCCGGGTCATGTACAAACCAAATACGAAAAGAAGGATTTGCATATGTGGTTTCCTGTTCAAACAGTTTATTTTTTGTTTCAGTTGTAAGGAACTCAGCTTTTTGGAAATATTAATAATCAATAATATCTTGTTATTATTAATTATAAATATTTGGGTCAGTTAATTGGATTAACTTGATGTGGCTGAATTAATATTACAATCAATTAATCAGTTCTTCCAACGAACTATTTTGATTATTAATTTATTCTAATAAAGGGTATCTTCCATGGCCACCGAAGAATAATTATTTCTTCGCCTGTACAGTACTTTGAGCCAGTAGCAAAAACCGTGATCGTAAAGTGACTTGTATTGCAAACAAAACAGAACCAAATACATATTATGTACAAGTTTTATTAACTAAATATAGATATTTATATGAATATAAATAAACTAAACAACATACACACATGAATACATAAATAGGTTAGTGATAGGATGAAATTGGAAACCGGAAGAGGGTCTATGAGAAGAACCATCAGAATTTCATTTTCACATTTCATTGAATTGAATACTTGCATTTGTAATGGGAACAATTCTTGAAGTTGTTGAAAATTGGAGTCGTTGATGGTTCCGGCAGTGTCAAGTGGAAGTTGGTTGAGCGTTCTCTTTCTCCAGGAACGCATGACTGGTTTGGTGAAGGCCTGGGCCTCAACGTCTGTTGAGGCCACGCCGAGCACCCAGGAGAAGTGAGGAAGTCGGAAGGATGGGTGATTGGAGTCGTTGTTGGTTGGAGTCTTTGTTCCAAAACTCCTGAGATTGTCCTTGGTTCTTTGTGAGAGAGTCTTCTCTCTTTTCCATGAGGCCGGATCTGGTTGGAATCGAGGCCTGCTGGGCCCTGGGGCCCCCGTGGAGGGGGAGGGGGCTCCCCAGTCTCACCAGAACAGTGTTGCGGCTGGATGAAAAAACTAAGAGAGGGAGGTCACATGTGGACTGTCTCTAATAAGGCCTGGAGAAGATCCTCCCCTAAGGGTTGAACTCGACCAATCAGAAAGGGGACATGTCTGAGAGGGAAAGTGGCTCTTAGTTGATTTACAGATCTTTGTCCCATAATATGATTATACCTTCATTAATGCTAAAATAGCTATAACACATCCACACTGCATTCTAGAAGAAGGTTATGTACATCAAAGTGTGAGTCATTAAATGAGGATTATTTAGGCAGGAGGCATTATACAGGTGAGGTTACATTGATCGTTAGTTGGTTGTATACCAGGATACATACCATAATATATACCTAATAGTACACGAGACAGTAAACCATTTACACTGTTTCTTTCACAGTTTTATGCATGTTCATTTATAGATCAGTTAGTCTATGATTAACGCAGCAAAGTCTGTTTTAAAGAGGGTTTCTGTTTCATAGTCTCTCTCTTGAGTATGTGGCCACATTCCTCGGAGGTCGTAAAATCTCCTTATCATGCCCTGTAACACGACACTGTTTCTTTCACTTGTGTTTGTTCATTTGGGCTGTGTGAGGAGTTTCATAAACCTTTGTATATAATGAATAAATAGTATGTGTCTGATTGGTCCATACCCTACAGATCCCCCCCCTCGATCGTTGTTGTCCCCCCTCAAGGACAACCACGAGCGAAGTTGGAAGTGCAGAGAGATCGGACACACACTTGTCATAGAAGGCTGGAAGGCCATGGTGGCCTCTGGTTGCTCGTGTCTTCTGGAGCGGTGGTCTTTCCACGGCTGGTGATGTGGACAGTAGCCAAGTCCAGGTCTCTGCAGCAGGTGTTGAGGCAGCAGGTGTTGGGACATTCTGAAGTTCATTAGTTTTGGGGCAGGTGTTTCCTTGTGGTTGCAGGAAGTGGTTAGGCCTCTATGTAGCATAGAGAGGTTTTCAAGCTGACATGGTGCTGGTGGCCGTAGGTCAGAAGGTGGTTGTTAGCCTCTCAGTCACGAGAGGTCTGAAGGATTGAAGTGTTGTTCTGTCCTTATGGTGGTGCCGACGCAAGCTTGCCTAAGCTGGGGTGGGCAAGGAGTTGGAAGCTTGTACCTTACAGGACTCCTCGGGTGAGTCCTGTGCAGGGAGCTATTTTGCGTGTGTCAGCGGCTCCAGTAACTCTGAGGCAGGTGCGTCCAGCTGTCCTTGCGGAGCCTCAGATTGACACCTGTGTGAAGGGTATGGAAGAGGATGCTGTCGTTGACAGCCGTGGTCTTCCTGTGGTGTTTGCAGGTTGAGGGTGCTGTCCTCCATGGCTTCTCCAAGGGGCTTGGCTGGTACCTGGGTTGTTGCCATGGTGACAGTTCTGTGCTGGTCCTGGGCATGCTCAGTCCAGCTGCATTGAATCTGGTTCGAACCTCAGTGTCTAGCTGGTCTGTAAGGCTTTGGGCACAGGTCCGCTCCTTGTGGGACGCTGTGATCTATTATGTGAGGTTGTTTACCTTCTGTTTTATACCCATAAGGTGGGGTAAGGAGATGAGAATCTTGATCACCCCGGTGTGGCTGTAACTCTGGCTTGGGTCATGGGTCGTTTGTCCTCTTCTCTCATGGTGCAGTTCCGTTGGCTCCGGTGCCGTCGGATGTCAGCAGCCATGGGTGGAACAGTGTTCCTCGCGATGGCTTGTCAGTCTTTTCGTTCTCCTAATCGGTTAAGGTCAGGTTAAGCAGAGGATCTGCAACATTTTGGCACACCTGTGGTGAGAGACTAATGCATGACCCTAGAAAGTTCAGAGCCACGGTTTAATGGGTTCGCTAGATATGTAGCATAAAGCTAGGTATTTCATGTGTAGCTAGCTAGTGAAGTGTGTATTGTATCCTTATCATCTTAGCTGTGAATGTTAGGAGGCTAAGACTTGTGTGGTTCCGAGAGTATTTCCTGGAAAGGGCATAGTCGAGATGAAATAAATGACTTAAGATGGTTCTTATGACTAAAATATTTCTCTGGACTTAACTGTTGGTTCACTACGGCTTGACGAAGTGAAGAATAGGAGGAAAAAGGACAGCTTTCCTATTCAAATTATGCTTATTATCAATCCTCAGGACTATAGTTATGCCCTAGTAATCGTTGAAGTTACTTGTGTTGCAGGGTCATAAAAATTAGTGCACTTGTTGAAAATAAACAAAATCACAAATAAAGGTGTCTCTGGTTCCTTTCTGGGCCCTATGGGAAATGGAACCACATTTGAACAAGAGAAGAAATGGAAATAATTCATATACATGACAGTATAGACAAGTGAATAGCTGACTGCTATTATTATCGAAGTAAAATAAAAATAAAAAGGACTTAAGTAAGTGATCAAAACAGCCGGAATGATCTGAAATTGAGAGTAATCAATAGCACTAGTGACTAACCTTTAGATTTGCCTGGACCAACACTCCATAGTGGGTCACAGCTGTTGCGTGTTTAAGACCACACCGTGTGTGTCCCTCCAAAGGTTTAGTCAACATGCTGATGAAAATTCTCATAACTATAAGAATTCTTCTCTAGCTACACAGCTTACATGTAATTAAACTTGGGTTTAATTGACAGGGCATCTGCAAATTTAGCCTACAGCGCTCAGCAAGGACTATGCCTAAACTAGTGAAGGTGAAATTCAGCTGAGAAGAATTGAAAGTAAGGAAAGAGAAAAATTAGAAACCCTAAATGGGGTTAAAGAAAGTATTTTAGAATACTTTGCGCTGTATACATAAAAGCTGTAATTAAGGCTTCAAGTAAATGATGCTAACCGCTAACTGTAGAAGTTATTATGTAGCTTAGCCTAAGCTGGATGGATGCTAGGTTAGCTTAGCTTAGCCTAAGCTGGATGGACGCTAGGTTAAGTTAGCTTAGCCACCTAGGCTGGTTTGATTACAAAATGACGTCACGAGTTAGCACTTCCTGTGATAAGTCGTTGTCATGGGAACCAGTGCATGTCAGAACAATTCAACAGTACCTGAAGAATGTCTACACATTTTACTGAGTTATGCATGTTTAAACGGGTTAAAAGGGGGCGCCTATACTTTAAGTCTTTCAAGAACTTGATGTTACATTCAGTAAAATGCTAATGTGTTTTGGCATTTGCTAATTTTACTCATGGAACTCTTCTCTTTACTTTACACAACTTATTCTATTCGTTTACAAAGTAAGGAAATAGATTTGCTGTAAGTCAAAGCTTGTCTAAGCCTATATAGTTACGTCCCTCTCATGCATAAATGCTGACTTTTCAGCGAGTGAACAGTTTTGATCGCTAGGTAGCTCTCTGCTTGTGGATGCAGCTAAAAATTTAGGTGAATTACATCAATCTAACAATAATTTGTAAGGCCTTTACATTGTAGAAAGGGGAGCATCACCCAGGTCTACGTATATATAACACTGTCCTGAGCTTTCTTTTTCAGAAACAGGTTTAGCAATACTGCAATTTGGATTTCTTTAACCAAAGCAGGATAGATATCGGTACAGTTTACAAGCTGCTGAGATGAGATTCCTTTGTCAAACAGACTTACGCTTTAATGCTGAACTTACTGATACCAGTTGGAAATCTAAGACTCTTTCACTTACAGTAGAGATGTCAATTCCCGCTATCGTTTTATCTGCATTTAGACAAGCCAGCAACCAGTGATCAAAATGCGTATCGCATGTTGTGTTCCAGTTGGACCGCAATGGTCAAATGCACGCCTGTAGGTTAACAGTAGTTTAAAACTCAGGTGGTTTTCCTACACTATGGCGTCAAGGTATGCCCTATTTGGAGCTAGTGTTTCCTGTAACCCTTCATTGTCATGGAAACTAATGTAGCAGTGCCAATTCAACCAGCATGTAGCAAATGTTTGTTTCAAAAGAGTTATGCATAGTCTGTTGACAGGTGAGGCTTACACGTCCATTCAAGATTTTCTTTATATCAGTAAAATTCTATTTTTACTAATGCAGAGTCTTGCTGCTCTTTGAGCACCCATTTTCATCTACTTTAAAAGTTTTATGTCCTATGCTGACCAGGGACTTTTTAGCAGTGTCTTGCATTGTGTTCATGCTGTGTGGCTTCTGGTTTTGCAGTTCAGGATCAATGGGGTCTTAGGAACCCTTTCTGGGGAGGCCTTCTGTGCTAGAGGCCTTCCGCATCAGGTCACACATTGCTGAGTGGGCATTGCGTGGGGGCAGGTGAAAATATGGTGACTAACTGGTTTTGGAGGAAAAGTTTCTTGAAGCTGGTGTCCTCCTCCGTCACAGGTTCGTTGTAAGTTCCACAGACAACTCGTTCGGAGTTGGTGGTGGTAGCACAGGGCCTTCTAGGTCTGTCCTGCTTGGTGTTTGGGCAGGGCCCAGCTGGGCTGGATGTGTCCAGATCAGATGGAGTCTGTCTCGGTGTGCCATACCGGTTGGAGACTGCAGGTGAAAATCAATGTCTCGTAGATTGGCAGGGATGTTTCTGACCTTTCACTTGAGATTGTTGAGTGTCACTTCATGTGCCATTTCAGGGCTTGTCTGATTTACCTTTTCCTCCCGCAGCTGCAGGGGCTCTCAGGGCACTGTCTGGTGAAGTGTTAAGCCGAGGGCTTTGGCTCCTCCCCCCTTTGTGCAGGGCTGGGGAAGCTTACGCTGCTAATGTGAAGGTCAGCAGGGTCCATCTTTCTTGTGTGGTCCATCTGCAGCGGGTTGGACTGTTGCAGCTCTCTTTGGACCACATGGAGTGCGTCAATAATGTTACAGCATCGCTAAGTCAGTGTTCGGACTTCCGCTGCACATTGATGGCTTTAGCTCTCTTTGAGTTCAACCATTTCTTTAAGTTCTTTGAGTGAAACAGTTCTTTACCCGTCGGTTTGCAGGTGCTCAGAGCTGTCGTCCGCCTGAAAACTGATGATCTCTTTCAGTTGCTCTGCTCTGTCAGGGTCCTTGCATCTGTCCTGTGCCTTCTCCCGTTGAGCAGGGTTCGTTCTCTGTGGAGTCCTGTGGCTGGCAGCGTTAGTTCATTTACCTCCTGTTTGAGGCCTGCGGGAGCATGGCCAAGGAGAAGATAATGCTGGTCAGCTCTTGGTGGCTCAGGCTGGGTGTCAGACGTCTGCTTTCATTGTTGCCTAACTGTTCCTTCCTCTGCCGTGGCAGGTCGTTGCCTGCTTCAGGCTGAAGGATGTCCATGACACTGCTCTGCCGGGTCTTCAGGTGGTCCTGGTGGCAGGGCTGGGTGTCTGAGGCCTACTGGAACACTTGTGGGAACACGAGAGAGAAATGGCAAAGGCAAATGCAAGTTTCTACAGAGGTGGTGAGCTATCTGTGTGGGAGAATGGCTATGTGGAGCAGCTAAAATTTAGTGTTGGTGAGCACACACAAAAAAAAAAAAAGTTTTGAGTATCTTAGTTGACGTGCTTTAAGCAGCATCGACTGATGACTGGGCTCTTACATGTCATAACCTATTACTCAAAAATGCTGATGGTTCTTCTCACATGTTGTGCTACGAGAGTAACAGATAGAGCAAAACCAAAATAAAACAATGGGATGAAACCAGAAAAGAAGAGGAAGAAAGGAGTGTTTTACCTATTTAGGTTTAGCTAGGAGACATAGGTAAACAGGAGTCACTTATGGGTTATGCTGCTGTTAGACTAAGCTACCAGGGACACATCAGACATCTCAAGGTCCAAAAGAAGAAGAAGAAACAATGGGAAGTGTTTCCAGTTCTGTCTGGGGCCTACTGTGCGTTTGTGTTTAGCCGTACTTCATGTACTTAGCTTGGTGCTAAGGAGTGAGGATGGGTAAAACACAGACAGGAAGTAGGATATTAATGACCTGTGTAACTCGCTATGGAAACAACAGTCGCTAGATATTGTAATCCTATAGAGAGAGAGAAGATGAGGATAGTGACTAGTGATCTAAAATACGGTAAAGGTAAAGTTAGAACGTCCTTATAGCTCTAAGAAAACTAAAAGGAAAGGGAAGCGTATCAAGTAATTTAATTAAATTTCAAATTTAGTTAAGCCCTTCTTTTTTTCTTTAGCTGAATATAAGAATTCAGGCTGAAACAAACGTAAATAACTAAATTGAAAAAAAAATAAAAAAAAATAAAAAAATGTATGTAAACATTGTGTGTTCTCATAGCTCTGGTAACTAGAGGGGAACTTGACTAAGCAAATTGATTTAATTAAATTCCCAATTTAATTAAATTCAATTTAACTGAATAGGACTATTCAGGCTCAACAGGTGTAAATACACAAAATAAAATAGGGGTAGATTTAAGTAAAAATAAAAGAAACACAAATAAAAACCCAAAGTATCTGGGTTTCAATCTGAAAGTGAAACCAAGAGGAAGGGGTCGAGAGAGAGAAAGAGAGAGAGAAGAGGGTGGTTTAACCCTCTTATGAGACGTGCTTCGTGAAGCTCTGACACCAGGGTGAATCATTCGTCTCAAATCATTCGGAGTGTATCACTGCTAAGGTCACGTGATTTTATTAAACTGGGCTTCGTTACGCGTCATAGCTGTTTCGAAATTGTTTTAAATTTCAACGGTTCGTGAACCATTGTGTATCTGGTCTCTATGTGATCTCGTATCACTTTATAGATTCGTACACATTTAATGACGCATTTGATAAAGGGTCTGATTGACTTTCAAGTCAAGCTTTCATAAAACGAGCCCTACGGTTTACTAAGATATTATGCCTTGAAAGACACCTCATATTAAACGATATTAGGTAGCTCGCGGATTGCCATTACCTGATTACACCTTTTTATAAAACCTTTGCGATTGGTTTGTAAAAGGTGTTCCGTTGATTTGAGTTTCCGCTACACTTCCACTGTTTTGACCAGCAGGGGTCGCCAGCGAGGGCGCTTCAAACAAAGAGTCATTTGTGACTCAGTTGACTCCTTTGATTCAAAGCCTCGAAGAGCTTTGACTCTCATTACTCGTGTTCAAATCACTCAGTTCAAATCACGCAAAATCTATAGTCTTTGGTTTAAGGTTACACTTTACGCTCTAACGTGTCTAAGTTTTTAGGCGGTGCTAAAACTATCACTCGAGGTAGAGGGTTTTACTTGTAAGTCATGCGTGTAAGTTAGGATTGAGGGAGCTATTGGCTACAACCGTCGCTTGTTTACACGAGGGTCTGTGAGATTGGTGCTGTTGTCAGAAAAACTAGATAGGAACGCCTGCTCGCGTTCCGGACGCAATGCCAACCAACAACACAGATCGTTCGGAGCAGCGATCGAGCTGTGCTGACAGTTTGCACTGAGTCTCTCGCTTAGACACGACGTTGCGTGTGAGTGACTCTTTTTAACAAATCAAAACAGCACCGTTCTTTCACAGACAATGGCAAATTACTAGTTAGCTAAGCTAGAATTTATACCACTAATTCGACGCGATTGTTTCATATGAGCGCTTCAGCGGTTTAATATGAATACAATGACGTAACGCATAATAAGGCCTTAATCGGTGATTGAGGAACATCGCTCAGATCACATTCAAAAATGCTGAAAATGGAGATTTCTTCGTCCATATCAGGTTAATTTGTTCTGGTACCATTTATGCGCGCGGCTAATCTGAGATTTCTTCGTCAGAGAAGGCTTATGCTCGATTTATATCTGAAATTAGGCTTTCTTCGCTAATATCAGGAGTTTCTTATCGTACGATTTAAATATGCATTATAGCATTTGTGAACTTTCTGCCATTCGTAGGGAGGCATATTCAAGCTATAGTTTTGCTGATTTACCCAGAAACTTGTACGTGCATGTATGAGATGTTAATAAAACTTATGGGACAACATATGATTGATTACTGTCTGCTTGCATACAATGTTTAATACGATGCCTTAAAATTCTCCACCATTATGTAAGGAACTCAGCTTTTTGGAAATATTAATAATCAATAATATCTTGTTATTATTAATTATAAATATTTGGGTCAGTTAATTGGATTAACTTGATGTGGCTGAATTAATATTACAATCAATTAATCAGTTCTTCCAACGAACTATTTTGATTATTAATTTATTCTAATAAAGGGTATCTTCCATGGCCACCGAAGAATAATTATTTCTTCGCCTGTACAGTACTTTGAGCCAGTAGCAAAAACCGTGATCGTAAAGTGACTTGTATTGCAAACAAAACAGAACCAAATACATATTATGTACAAGTTTTATTAACTAAATATAGATATTTATATGAATATAAATAAACTAAACAACATACACACATGAATACATAAATAGGTTAGTGATAGGATGAAATTGGAAACCGGAAGAGGGTCTATGAGAAGAACCATCAGAATTTCATTTTCACATTTCATTGAATTGAATACTTGCATTTGTAATGGGAACAATTCTTGAAGTTGTTGAAAATTGGAGTCGTTGATGGTTCCGGCAGTGTCAAGTGGAAGTTGGTTGAGCGTTCTCTTTCTCCAGGAACGCATGACTGGTTTGGTGAAGGCCTGGGACTCTGTTGAGGCCACGCCGAGCACCCAGGAGAAGTGAGGAAGTCGGAAGTATGGGTGATTGGAGTCGTTGTTGGTTGGAGTCTTTGTTGGTTGGAGTCTTTGTTGGTTGGAGTCTTTGTTCCAAAACTCCTGAGATTGTCCTTGGTTCTTTGTGAGAGAGTCTTCTCTCTTTTCCATGAGGCCGGATCTGGTTGGAATCGAGGCCTGCTGGGCCCTGGGGCCCCCGTGGAGGGGGAGGGGGCTCCCCAGTCTCACCAGAACAGTGTTGCGGCTGGATGAAAAAACTAAGAGAGGGAGGTCACATGTGGACTGTGTCTAATAAGGCCTGGAGAAGATCCTCCCCTAAGGGTTGAACTCGACCAATCAGAAAGGGGACATGTCTGAGAGGGAAAGTGGCTCTTAGTTGAGTTACGGATCTTAATATGATAATATGATTATACCTTCATTAATGCTAAAATAGCTATAACACATCCACACTGCATTCTAGAAGAAGGTTATGTACATCAAAGTGTGAGTCATTAAATGAGGATTATTTAGGTAGGAGGCATTATACAGGTGAGGTTACATTGATCGTTAGTTGGTTGTATACCAGGATACATACCATAATATATACCTAATAGTACACGAGACAGTAAACCATTTACACTGTTTCTTTCACAGTTTTATGCATGTTCATTTATAGATCAGTTAGTCTATGATTAACGCAGCAAAGTCTGTTTTAAAGAGGGTTTCTGTTTCATAGTCTCTCTCTTGAGTATGTGGCCACATTCCTCGGAGGTCGTAAAATCTCCTTATCATGCCCTGTAACACGACACTGTTTCTTTCACTTGTGTTTGTTCATTTGGGCTGTGTGAGGAGTTTCATAAACCTTTGTATATAATGAATAAATAGTATGTGTCTGATTGGTCCATACCCTACACAGTTCAGTTCAGTCAACATTGCAGAAGAAGGTAGCACGATTGAATAAAGCATACACGGAAAACCGCTGAGTGCAAGTAACAAAATGCATGACCCATGTCTATGGGGGTAGAATTGTTGCATTATTCCAAATAAATAGATTATGATCCACAAATAAATGTAAAGAGATTCAAAAAAAATATATCAAATTCACAAATAAATAGATTAAGATCCACAAATAAATGTAAAGAGTTTCACAAATAATTATAAAACTCACAAATAAATAGAATGAGATTTGCAAATAAAAAATATATTTACAAATGTTGTTTATACCACAAACACAACTCTGCCTGGCATTTATTTGTGAACTGATTTTTGTGCATTTGTGAATCGGTTCCTGTGCATTTGTAAATCCACTCACGCATTTGTGGATTTTGAAACACTTCTAGCGTCAAAGTGCAGTCAAATCCAAAAATAAGTGGACTCCACCCACCCTTTACCTAAGCCAATCAGATAATGGCCACTTTGAGCTGACCAATCGTAGCACGTTCTCGCTACAACCAATCACGTTAGGCCTTACAATCAGAGTGGTCTTGCCCTGAAATAACTTTGCTCTTTCATCTGCATTGGCTCAAATAGGAAGTGTAAGGCTATAAGGCCCTTAATAGTAGTAGTAGTAGTTTGCTTTTGACGCACCGCTTGACTCCAGTAGAGAGGGTGTTAAGATGCTCGGGATCTGTGATGATCATTTGTGTGTAATCCTGAGTTAATAATAAAGAATAATAAATATAAAGAAGCCTTAAACTCCAACAATCTTTTGGAAACGGGGTGTTTTAACCACATAAACAGCTTTCAGGGGTGTCTATATCTGCAAATTAATCAGATCCATGCAGTTCTCGCCCCGAGTGTAAAGCTTAACGTGATTGGTTGTAGCGAGAACGTGCTACGATTGGTCAGCTCAATGTGGCCGTTATCTGATTGGCTTAGGTAAAGGGTGGGTGGAGTCCACTTATTTGTGGATTTTGTCTGCACTTCGACCCTAGAAGTGTTTCAAAATCCACAAATGCGTGAGGGGATTACAAATGCACAAAAAAAGGTTCACAAATAAATGCCAGGCAGAGTTGTGTTTGTGGTATAAACAACATTTGTAAATATATTTTTTATTTGCAAATCTCATTCCATTTATTTGTGACTTTTATAATTCTTTGTGAAACTCTTTACATTTATTTGTGGATCTTAATATATTTATTTGTGAATTTGATATATTTTTGTGAATCTCTTTACATTTATTTGTGGATCATAATCTATTTATTTGGAATAATGCAACAATTCTACCCCCATACATGTCTTGTTTCCTCGTTTGTTTAGTAACCGACATATTGGGGAAGAAAAAAAACTGCCAACCTATTATTGTCTTAGGGGTACTTGAAATGTGTTGTGTTACTGGCTCCTAGCTTTTTGTTCTAAGCTTGGCACGTTCAGTTAGTAACAGTACCTATAGCTTTTTAGGCTATCTTCATGGCAAAAACTGAGTTATAAAAATTAAATTAGTTGCATAAATACAATAAAATTAAAACCTTACTAAACAAGTCCTGACACATTCAATTGAATTGCATTGAAGCCAATTAACAAAGACTAACCTCTAGTGACTCCAGTCCCAAAGCTGTAGCAAAAATTTGGTTGGAAGAGTTGAGTTCACAGGGAACATAGGTCTGTAAGATAAGGGGAGGAGGAGCAATGTTCAGTTCAACACTCGGAGTTGAACTACAAGACCGGAAGTTCAAGAGACGAAATAAACGTGCCATTTCTGTGGCAGTCAGACTTACTGAGGATGAATGGATGAAAATGGATGAAATTCCTGCAATAAAGTTCAAATATCCTTAGCTATTTTCAACAAACATAAAAGGTCAGAAACCAAAAACAAAAAATAGCAAAATAGTCAAGGCTCAAAGCCCAAACTGGAACCTCAACATTCATTTACACTCATTCATGTGCACACCTAGTGATGTTACCTCTGACACAGAGTGCGAATTACCCCATAGTCAGCTGCAAATATGGCTTGACCCCAAAAAAATTCTAACAAAAGGTTTCTCAGTGGTTTACAGTATTATCAGATGTACTTAAAAACATACTGAAAGTTTACCAAAGTTTGACTCCAAGAAAGGCCCTATTTTCAAAATGGCGGCTGTCAGGTCCTTAAAATGACCATTACTCCTTTGTATTCCTCCTAGACCAGGAATACTGGTGCCTGATACATGTTTTGGCCATGTAATATTATAAATAGCATATTTGCATTGTAGATAAGTGATTTCAAGCACAAATATATATTAAAGCAATTGGTTACAAGCATATTTATGTGAAAAATAAGTACAATTTCCCTTAAGTAATTGCATATTTCTCCTTTCTCATATCGTTTTGCCTAGTGTTGGTGGTTTCTGTGGTTCATGTGGTTCATAACCATTCTTTTGATTCCAATAATGAATAAATTCATTAGAACTGTGTGGCACTGTAAAATTAGTCAAAACAGGGCTGCCACGTGAAGGCTCAGTACCGCTAACCCCTTTTATTTTTTTGTGTTTTATTTTTTTATAATGTTTTTTTTTTGCCTTTTGTTTTTTGTATTTTTTTAATACTTTTCTGTTTTATTCAGTTGTTTCCTTTTATTCTGTTTTTTTTTTTTATATACTTTTTTGTATTGTGACCTTCACTAGATTTACCATTAGTCGTCACACTCTTCCTCCCATAGAGGTTGATTATAGTGATTCTCACAATTCCCAACTTGACATGGTCCACAAGCAGGCATGCATGGTAGTCCATATGCCCTGCAACTGCACCGTTGTGTTTGGCAGGCAGTTGTGCAATTACAGTGGATCATCTGCAGGAGGCTTTGTGGGGCAGCAGTCTTACTGGTCATAACTGGCAGGAACCGGTTGTCCACCAGTTTTCATCCCCAATCCACTGTGTTCATGTCACCATCCTTTCCAATCCAAACCATGATCTGGAAGTAAACTCTTTGGCAGTGGTATTTGGTTGAGGACTCAGTTGGAGGCAGACGTTCTTGGTAATGTGTTGGTAATGTGGTAATGTGGTTGGTAATGTGTCTCCTTGGTATGATACAGTCCTTTCTTCGCCCTGGAGTGATTGCTGCAATGATTCCCATTCCGTGAAAGGTCCCCTTACCATCAATAGTAAGGAAGTTGTGGTCAACATTGTCCCCAGCAAAAAGAAGTGCCATGTCCAGCACATCTATGTCATCCGCTAACATATCTGGGGCTACTGAATCTGCAGCATTCTTTTCAAAACGCAAAACTTCCTTGTATGATGAAGCAAATCCCATTCCATGAAGGGTATCCACCAGGAATTGTGACCGATACATATGATGTGCCTGCACTGCAACGCCAAGTTGTAATGGAGCTACCACAGCACGTGGTCGTGCTGCCTGGACAATTGCCTGTCCAATTCCTGCAACCTTTCGGCGGGTCTCCTTACCCACAAATAGACCATTCAAAAGTGTACGGAGAGTCTCAGGAACAAACGAAAGGGCAGAGTCAAGCTCAAGTGACTTTGTGCTCGGATACTGATCCGTAACGGATGGGACATTGGACTTGATACACTTTTGATCAATCGCGCAGCTGTTTGAATGATCGCTTGTTTCTGGGATTCCTCATCCTTTTCTTGTTCGCTGAAATAAGATCGTAGTATTTGTGATGTCTTCTCTCTCATTGTCACTATGTCATGGAGGCCTTCCCCTTCAGTGAAATGTACATTGTCCTGGTACTGTTCCCTCAATTTTCTCTTGAGGTATTGATTTCCATATGGTTCAGAATCCGGGTTTGTCAGAGATTCCTTCATTTTTTCACAAAGATATGTAATTGTCAACTGTTCCTCATCATTACTCTTGAGGTAAGAGCAAACTTTCATGAATGCCTGGTCCTGATCTTCATTTTTGGGCCGGCCAGACTTTCTGCGCTTTGCCTCTGGGTCTTTCTGGAACTGTATCGGTATGTTATATCCGTTACGAAAACTACTACTGCATAAGTGGTGGTAAACACAGTCTGCAGCATGTAGATCCCGGCCATAATACTCAATCCTGCCTTTCATAGTGAAAGCCCATTGATCCGCACGATTGTCACAACACTCAAGAATGGACTCTGCGGAGCGTATCAGTCTTAACACTACTTGTGTCTTTACTTCCATGTGTTATCGTAGTCCCACAGAAAAGACAATCGGTTTGGCTGTTGAAAGGACCAGTTGCTACTCTGGCACTTCTTTTTGGTGGCTCAGCTTTATTCTCTTGTTGGATTTTAATATCTTTTTTATTTATGTACTTCTGTCGACATTTTGAGTGTAGTATTTCACCAGCGGAAATGTGTATGTCATCGCCTCTTTGTACACTTGCATTGTTGATTCCATCAGCTCCCTTCTGATGAACCTCAACCACATCAGAGCCATCTCTTAAGTTTTTACAGCAAATGGGGCAAGTTTCTTGGTTTACAACAACATGACTCATGGTCAAAATTGCATTAGGAGTGTACATTTTCCTCAAGCTAATTCAACAATGTCAATTGCTGAAAATTGTGAATTTAGTTTTGTTGGGTTTAGTATAATGCCCCCTTTATACTCGAAAACATCTATAGAGGATGCATTACATATGTATTACCTTATTCAAATTGAAATGAGTGACCATTTTAGAGGGTTCACACACAGGCCTCTGTTCGGGCTAATTCAGAGTTTTTTATGATCTAAGTTATACAAATCCAATTTAAGTTACTTTTGGGCTCAATAACTTTTACATTGAATGCCAAGTCTGTGTTTTAGCAAAAAAAGGGTACGTGTCCAAAAACACTTGCTGAGTAGGAGTTACATGACATAGGCTAATTCGTTTACATATCTGGTTCACCCCAAACTAAGATAAAACCTTACAGTAATCTCACAAAATCATGTATTCCATAAGTTTGTAATCATCTCAGTGCAATTTAGACAAGTCCAATGGATTCATAGACCCAGAAAACATGGGGTTAGACACCAATATTACTTCGCTAGGTCAAATAATGAAGGAGTTAGGATATTTTAAGGGCTTCCTGCCCATCTTGGACGCCATCTTGAAAATTACGCCTTTCTAGTGGTCAAACTTTGGTAAACTTTCAGTATGTTATTTAGGACACCCAATACAACAAAAAACAGCTGAGAAACCTTTTGTTAGAATTTTTTTAGGGTTAGGTGTTTTTTTTTTTCATATATGCAGCCGCCTACCACCATAATCGGGGGGTACTGCCCCTTCACTTCTTCTATGACCATCATGGTCCACTACCATATCAATCCCCACCGCGATCGCCAAGTGCAACATGTGTTGTGCAACACACATACAAGGTCTAAACATGCGACAAACTGATAATCAGTAAGCTACAGAATATCTCATTGTTATTATATATCCAAAAGAGAACAGTTTTGATCAACTCCCAAAAGTTAGAAGTTAAGTGCACTGAAATACCATTCTAATTACTAGTAAAAGTAATACCTTTTCAAGAAGCCTATTGCCTATTTCATGAAATATTGATTTGGTTTATTTTTAGATTTCATAAGACCTGGAGGTAAGACCCAACCCTCTCATATACTCTATAAACAGAAACCAATTTTCCATTGTAGTCGATGGTAGTCAGTGTCAAATCAACACAATCTTTAATGTGATTAAGGAGCATACTATGAAAAACCATACTACCACCTGGGGTGGCAAAGGGGTGGCATGAGGTTTCAGGAGGAGGGCCATGGACATTATTCATAATTTAAAATGCTACGGTTTTCATTGAATGTGTTTTGTTCTCTACACTACATTACACGGAGTGGGAGTCAAATCAGAGATGTAGCTGGGTTTTTGGATGGTGTGGGTCTTCATTTGTGAATTGTGGACCCTTTCTCTGTGTAATCACTATCAACAGTCTGTGTAGTCTATAATTAAATTGTACTTTGTGAAAAAGCAATTCTTGGGGGTTTGCACCCCAGGAGATTTTTTTTTAAAAAAGACCCCTCAAATGATGTCTTCTAGTGAGTTTTGAGGAAATATGAACAGATTTAGTCATACGACACACACACACACACACACACACACACACACAGTTCGATCGCGCCCGCGCCTCTCTCTCTCTCTCTCTCTCTCTCTCACACACACACACACACACACACACAAACACAAACACAGTTCGATCGCGCCCACGCCTCTAATACACTAACAATGTTGTTTGTATATCCGCCCCTGATTTTACCTCACCACAATGTAAAGCTTGATTTAAATTGAGAATTATCTTGCTACCTAACCTTGCTAACTAACCTTGGTAACTAAGGTCCACTTAACTAGCCTCAGTGGGTAAGAAGCAGTTAAGTAGCCGGTAATTCAATGTATGAAGACGTGACATGAGCTATGAAAGAACAAAACACGTTAATAAATGAAAGTTGTAAAATCAACAAGCTAGACGTCAGCTAGCAACTTACATTTATCCATGCACGTCAGCAGCAAACCGTCCTCTATCTCCGTCGCTTCTAGCCACGGTGGTTAAAAATGGTACGGTCCACAATAGGGGTGTCTGAAATCGCTTTACATTAAAATGTTCCTACAGTGAAAATAGGAGTTGACTTGTAGCCTATTGTAACTCTAATTATATTTTTTCACAATATCAGAAAAATGATCTGACCCCCCAAAACTGATGTTTATGTCCCTTTGGGAGGTACTGGGTCTTAATTGGGGGGTATAGTACCCCCCAGTACCCCCTGTAATTCGAACTATGGTTGCGCAACAACGTCTATTACAGCCATGTTATTGCGAGCACGTAGACATCGACGTTGCCGAGCAGAAATGCAACGTGCCACACACGTTGCCACAACGTAAATGTTTTCCGGGCGTTTATTTATTAGTTGCATAATACCCACTAAATTTTAAAATTTAGTGTAAAACCATTGTAATAATAAAATAAAAACCTAATGGGATATAGTGATATAATATTAGGGCAGTTACATGAATTTGAAAAGCATTAATATAATATATGTAATATATGAAAGGGTTTCAAAATATATTGTGAGATGAGTAGGCTATTATAAAAGGTAATTATATGGATAGTTTCTTATGAGTTATGACTTTTAATGTTCATTAATAGAATATACAAATTTGTATCTGAGGAAAATACGTTTTTAATAAAATTGATGAAATAATGCAAAAACAGGGCCGGCGCTAGCCATTTGGGTGCCCTAAGCACAAATGCTTGGTGGTGTGAATATGAAATAACTCTGTGAATATGAAAATATACAAACACTGAGATTGTGGGGTTTTTTTTCCTAATTGCAGTTTCACCAAAAGATGTCGCCCTTGGGCCTTGGCCTATGAACCTCTTGAAAATGGCCGCATTATCCGCATAGAACAACAACGAAAAAACGTATCTAAGCGGTCTTCCTTTTCTTCTCAAACAAACTAACTGCATCTTAAACAGCCCAAGTTTTAAAATTTCCCGGGGTACAAGCCCCCGGACCCCCGTTAAAATAAAAGATTCAACATGCAGAGCTAAAAAAGCCTTTTCATTTGCACTAGGCCTACTAGCGACGCCCCCCTGGACATGCATACACGACGCAAGGGCGCCCGCGCTACAAAACTAACATTTTTGTTTAAAACATTGTCTTACCTGCAAGCGACACACGAGTATCATCCCGCTGTCTCTTCTTTTTCCGCCCTCGACTCTTGGTGCCTTTTCGAGGCTATGTCTGAGGTCGGTGTCTGTCAAATTTGACATTGATTGAGGCATAATCGAACAGACCACTGAGAGGTGGGGAAGGGGGGGCACCAGAGGGAGACTGGCACAGGAGATTCACCTTTTTCTCGACTAATTTGGTCTAGGCCTATATTACTATTGTATTGCTTTTGTATATTAACATGCTTTAGACATTTTATTTGTTATTTATACTAGTAGCCTATTGTGATGATTTTTCCCGACCCAGATTTTTTGGTGCCCTACGCGCAGTGCTTGATGTGTGTGTGCGGGGCGCCGGCCCTGTGCAAAAACATTAAAAACCTTTCAAAAACATTAAAAATCTCACTGACCCAAAACATTCCAAACAACCTTGAGAGAGATATAACATTTATTAACTTTTGCCAGTTTTTTTATCCAAATTTACAAAAGAGCAAGGGTCAAAACACTTTAAAAACCATCGGCATATGTAAGAAAATCCACAATCAAAGGTGAACATCAATCAATTGAAATACCATTCATAGAGATCCCGAATTTCTTTATATTCCTTGTGTGTAGCTATATAATCACAAGCAGTGCATATGGGCAGATCAAACTCCTGCTGCTGCAGTAAATGAGGAGTTGGAGAGAGATATTTCCTCCAGTTAAAGAACCTGCGATATGCTTCTTCGTCCTTGTCCAGCTGAAGAAGATATTCTGCTAGTGACTTTGCATCTGGGAAGTCATTCACATGAATGAAGGCATCGCCGGGATAAAAGTTTTCATAGTTTTTTCTGGGAGGACCCAGAACCACAGGGACGGTTCCTGCAGCAAGCGGCCCATTTATCTTCTCAGTGATGTAGTCCTTGTGGATGGAGTTCTCAAAGGAAAGGTAAAACTTGCAGCTTGCTAGGGTAGGATAGTATTCGGAATGATCCAAGAACTTTGCATAAGCCTTTCCGAACATATGCACTTGGATGTGTTTGCTGAGTTCTTGGTAAAACTGGATCCTTGTGCCGACACCTGTTGAGCCACTGTTACTCACAATCCAACACACCAGTTTGTCCTTTTTGGGAATTACAAACTCCTCATCTGGTTTCTTCCTGACAGTCAAATGCAACCTGGTAAAAATATCAGCATCCTGTCTGTAGCTGAGAGTGTGATTGAACAGGTTTTCTATACCTGGTTTTTTCTGAGTGTTGGTCGGTGATTCTAAATTAAACCAAATCCACTTCTGGAACGGAGGACGGGGAGATGGAGGAAGGTTGGTCAAGTCCCAACTAATGGACTTGTGATAAATGAGGACAGCGTCTGCATTGCTGTAGAGAGATCTATCATCCGTCAACAGACAACTATCGATATTGAAAATAGTTTTGCAATCATTCAGGTCAAATCTGAAATCTTCAGGCCAGAACCACATCAGAAGAATAGGTTTGTCTTTTGCTGCATCAGAAACAGAGCTCTTGTTCGTGTCAGAGTTGTATTGTTTAGGAATAATAAGTTGAGGTGGACAGTTGTTTGACGGTGATAACCAAAAAAACATGATTATCAGAGAGATGAAACCTGCAAACATCACTATTAGACTCGGACGACTAAGTGATGAGCCATTTGTGATTAACATTTTCAGATCTGAAGAGAAGGACAAAAAGAAGTATTTGTTATTGAAAGCAAATAATTAAAAAATGTCTCAAAAAATGCAGAGTCAATTTCTGAAATTTCTGAAAATAACTCTGAGGTACACATATACAGGAACTTTAATATATGATTATATGACATACTATATGGGTTAGGGGAACACAATTCTTTAATATGTGCCCTTAATGTACAGTTAATGTCAAAGGAGCAATTGAGGGGTTGTATTTAAAGCAACATTTTAAAGTTTAAAAATACATCTTTCAACAGATCTTTTAAATCATTTTACATTTTTCTTAAAAGAACATCTCTCTGGTTTTTCAATACAAATCAATTGTCCGAGATTAATAACAATGACTTCTTCCAAGTTCACACTGACACAGAGTGTATAAGGTTTAAAGCTTATTTGGCGTGCTGTTCGGGGGAGGGCTCCGAGCTCCGAGTTCGGCCCGAACCTATACACCCCAGTTTTAAGTGTATTTAGGACTATAAAGTGAGGAGATGGGGTGGTGGAGGGATGCTGTTAAACTGAAAAAATGAACGGAGGTAAGTTTGCTGTGTGTATTTACACCTCTTGACTTGTTGATTGAGAAGATTTACAGAGTGTGCTCCACTCGTGTCTAATTAGGTTTGATTATCTGAGTGTGCTCCATGTGTGTTTAATTAGGTTTAGTTATCTGAACGTGCTCCTCCCGAACTTTGTCAGTAAAACATCATTTCTTCCAAGGGTTACTGACAGATGAAGCAGCATGTGTAGCCTCTAATGGTATAGAAATTAGACCTTCTCTTAAAACAAAATACAACAGTGTAAAAATCCCTCATGCAACATTTAATGCCATGACTATGAATTTAAGACTTCCTGAAACATTTAATGAATAATACATTTAAGACCCTTTAAAGGCCTTCATTTGTGGAAGACCCCTTTTAAGGCATGTAGAAACCCTAGGCTATAATAGCTACAGCAATGAACATTAATCATCATCTTGAACATTTTTAATTGTTACACGTTTAATCATTATCTTGAACAAGATAAAAAAAAAACTACTCTTTAGTAGACTCTTATTCAAACCAACTTACAAATAAATAAACCATATCAAACGATAAGCTTTAATATTTTATATTTTGATTGATAAATATCAAAATATATTTTTGGAACGAATGTATATAATTTATTCCTCAACCTGTTTGGCAAACCTTCAAAAAGAAGAAAATATGCAATGTGCAGTTCTGGGTCATGTACAAACCAAATACGAAAAGAAGGATTTGCATATGTGGTTTCCTGTTCAAACAGTTTATTTTTTGTTTCAGTTGTAAGGAACTCAGCTTTTTGGAAATATTAATAATCAATAATATCTTGTTATTATTAATTATAAATATTTGGGTCAGTTAATTGGATTAACTTGATGTGGCTGAATTAATATTACAATCAATTAATCAGTTCTTCCAACGAACTATTTTGATTATTAATTTATTCTAATAAAGGGTATCTTCCATGGCCACCGAAGAATAATTATTTCTTCGCCTGTACAGTACTTTGAGCCAGTAGCAAAAACCGTGATCGTAAAGTGACTTGTATTGCAAACAAAACAGAACCAAATACATATTATGTACAAGTTTTATTAACTAAATATAGATATTTATATGAATATAAATAAACTAAACAACATACACACATGAATACATAAATAGGTTAGTGATAGGATGAAATTGGAAACCGGAAGAGGGTCTATGAGAAGAACCATCAGAATTTCATTTTCACATTTCATTGAATTGAATACTTGCATTTGTAATGGGAACAATTCTTGAAGTTGTTGAAAATTGGAGTCGTTGATGGTTCCGGCAGTGTCAAGTGGAAGTTGGTTGAGCGTTCTCTTTCTCCAGGAACGCATGACTGGTTTGGTGAAGGCCTGGGACTCTGTTGAGGCCACGCCGAGCACCCAGGAGAAGTGAGGAAGTCGGAAGTATGGGTGATTGGAGTCGTTGTTGGTTGGAGTCTTTGTTCCAAAACTCCTGAGATTGTCCTTGGTTCTTTGTGAGAGAGTCTTCTCTCTTTTCCATGAGGCCGGATCTGGTTGGAATCGAGGCCTGCTGGGCCCTGGGGCCCCCGTGGAGGGGGAGGGGGCTCCCCAGTCTCACCAGAACAGTGTTGCGGCTGGATGAAAAAACTAAGAGAGGGAGGTCACATGTGGACTGTCTCTAATAAGGCCTGGAGAAGATCCTCCCCTAAGGGTTGAACTCGACCAATCAGAAAGGGGACATGTCTGAGAGGGAAAGTGGCTCTTAGTTGATTTACGGATCTTTGTCCCATAATATGATTATACCTTCATTAATGCTAAAATAGCTATAACACATCCACACTGCATTCTAGAAGAAGGTTATGTACATCAAAGTGTGAGTCATTAAATGAGGATTATTTAGGCAGGAGGCATTATACAGGTGAGGTTACATTGATCGTTAGTTGGTTGTATACCAGGATACATACCATAATATATACCTAATAGTACACGAGACAGTAAACCATTTACACTGTTTCTTTCACAGTTTTATGCATGTTCATTTATAGATCAGTTAGTCTATGATTAACGCAGCAAAGTCTGTTTTAAAGAGGGTTTCTGTTTCATAGTCTCTCTCTTGAGTATGTGGCCACATTCCTCGGAGGTCGTAAAATCTCCTTATCATGCCCTGTAACACGACACTGTTTCTTTCACTTGTGTATGTTCATTTGGGCTGTGTGAGGAGTTTCATAAACCTTTGTATATAATGAATAAATAGTATGTGTCTGATTGGTCCATACCCTACAGATCCCCCCTCTCGATCGTTGTTGTCCCCCCTCAAGGACAACCACGAGCGAAGTTGGAAGTGCAGAGAGATCGGACACACACTTGTCATAGAAGGCTGGAAGGCCATGGTGGCCTCTGGTTGCTCGTGTCTTCTGGAGCGGTGGTCGTTCCACGGCTGGTGATGTGGACAGTAGCCAAGTCCAGGTCTCTGCAGCAGGTGTTGAGGCAGCAGGTGTTGGGACATTCTGAAGTTCATTAGTTTTGGGGCAGGTGTTTCCTTGTGGTTGCAGGAAGTGGTTAGGCCTCTATGTAGCATAGAGAGGTTTTCAAGCTGACATGGTGCTGGTGGCCGTAGGTCAGAAGGTGGTTGTTAGCCTCTCAGTCACGAGAGGTCTGAAGGATTGAAGTGTTGTTCTGTCCTTATGGTGGTGCCGACGCAAGCTTGCCTAAGCTGGGGTGGGCAAGGAGTTGGAAGCTTGTACCTTACAGGACTCCTCGGGTGAGTCCTGTGCAGGGAGCTATTTTGCGTGTGTCAGCGGCTCCAGTAACTCTGAGGCAGGTGCGTCCAGCTGTCCTTGCGGAGCCTCAGATTGACACCTGTGTGAAGGGTATGGAAGAGGATGCTGTCGTTGACAGCCGTGGTCTTCCTGTGGTGTTTGCAGGTTGAGGGTGCTGTCCTCCATGGCTTCTCCAAGGGGCTTGGCTGGTACCTGGGTTGTTGCCATGGTGACAGTTCTGTGCTGGTCCTGGGCATGCTCAGTCCAGCTGCATTGAATCTGGTTCGAACCTCAGTGTCTAGCTGGTCTGTAAGGCTTTGGGCACAGGTCCGCTCCTTGTGGGACGCTGTGATCTATTATGTGAGGTTGTTTACCTTCTGTTTTATACCCATAAGGTGGGGTAAGGAGATGAGAATCTTGATCACCCCGGTGTGGCTGTAACTCTGGCTTGGGTCATGGGTCGTTTGTCCTCTTCTCTCATGGTGCAGTTCCGTTGGCTCCGGTGCCGTCGGATGTCAGCAGCCATGGGTGGAACAGTGTTCCTCGCGATGGCTTGTCAGTCTTTTCGTTCTCCTAACCGGTTAAGGTCAGGTTAAGCAGAGGATCTGCAACATTTTGGCACACCTGTGGTGAGAGACTAATGCATGACCCTAGAAAGTTCAGAGCCACGGTTTAATGGGTTCGCTAGATATGTAGCATAAAGCTAGGTATTTCATGTGTAGCTAGCTAGTGAAGTGTGTATTGTATCCTTATCATCTTAGCTGTGAATGTTAGGAGGCTAAGACTTGTGTGGTTCCGAGAGTATTTCCTGGAAAGGGCATAGTCGAGATGAAATAAATGACTTAAGATGGTTCTTATGACTAAAATATTTCTCTGGACTTAACTGTTGGTTCACTACGGCTTGACGAAGTGAAGAATAGGAGGAAAAAGGACAGCTTTCCTATTCAAATTATGCTTATTATCAATCCTCAGGACTATAGTTATGCCCTAGTAATCGTTGAAGTTACTTGTGTTGCAGGGTCATAAAAATTAGTGCACTTGTTGAAAATAAACAAAATCACAAATAAAGGTGTCTCTGGTTCCTTTCTGGGCCCTATGGGAAATGGAACCACATTTGAACAAGAGAAGAAATGGAAATAATTCATATACATGACAGTATAGACAAGTGAATAGCTGACTGCTATTATTATCGAAGTAAAATAAAAATAAAAAGGACTTAAGTAAGTGATCAAAACAGCCGGAATGATCTGAAATTGAGAGTAATCAATAGCACTAGTGACTAACCTTTAGATTTGCCTGGACCAACACTCCATAGTGGGTCACAGCTGTTGCGTGTTTAAGACCACACCGTGTGTGTCCCTCCAAAGGTTTAGTCAACATGCTGATGAAAATTCTCATAACTATAAGAATTCTTCTCTAGCTACACAGCTTACATGTAATTAAACTTGGGTTTAATTGACAGGGCATCTGCAAATTTAGCCTACAGCGCTCAGCAAGGACTATGCCTAAACTAGTGAAGGTGAAATTCAGCTGAGAAGAATTGAAAGTAAGGAAAGAGAAAAATTAGAAACCCTAAATGGGGTTAAAGAAAGTATTTTAGAATACTTTGCGCTGTATACATAAAAGCTGTAATTAAGGCTTCAAGTAAATGATGCTAACCGCTAACTGTAGAAGTTATTATGTAGCTTAGCCTAAACTGGATGGATGCTAGGTTAGCTTAGCTTAGCCTAAGCTGGATGGACGCTAGGTTAAGTTAGCTTAGCCACCTAGGCTGGTTTGATTACAAAATGACGTCACGAGTTAGCACTTCCTGTGATAAGTCGTTGTCATGGGAACCAGTGCATGTCAGAACAATTCAACAGTACCTGAAGAATGTCTACACATTTTACTGAGTTATGCATGTTTAAACGGGTTAAAAGGGGGCGCCTATACTTTAAGTCTTTCAAGAACTTGATGTTACATTCAGTAAAATGCTAATGTGTTTTGGCATTTGCTAATTTTACTCATGGAACTCTTCTCTTTACTTTACACAACTTATTCTATTCGTTTACAAAGTAAGGAAATAGATTTGCTGTAAGTCAAAGCTTGTCTAAGCCTATATAGTTACGTCCCTCTCATGCATAAATGCTGACTTTTCAGCGAGTGAACAGTTTTGATCGCTAGGTAGCTCTCTGCTTGTGGATGCAGCTAAAAATTTAGGTGAATTACATCAATCTAACAATAATTTGTAAGGCCTTTACATTGTAGAAAGGGGAGCATCACCCAGGTCTACGTATATATAACACTGTCCTGAGCTTTCTTTTTCAGAAACAGGTTTAGCAATACTGCAATTTGGATTTCTTTAACCAAAGCAGGATAGATATCGGTACAGTTTACAAGCTGCTGAGATGAGATTCCTTTGTCAAACAGACTTACGCTTTAATGCTGAACTTACTGATACCAGTTGGAAATCTAAGACTCTTTCACTTACAGTAGAGATGTCAATTCCCGCTATCGTTTTATCTGCATTTAGACAAGCCAGCAACCAGTGATCAAAATGCGTATCGCATGTTGTGTTCCAGTTGGACCGCAATGGTCAAATGCACGCCTGTAGGTTAACAGTAGTTTAAAACTCAGGTGGTTTTCCTACACTATGGCGTCAAGGTATGCCCTATTTGGAGCTAGTGTTTCCTGTAACCCTTCATTGTCATGGAAACTAATGTAGCAGTGCCAATTCAACCAGCATGTAGCAAATGTTTGTTTCAAAAGAGTTATGCATAGTCTGTTGACAGGTGAGGCTTACACGTCCATTCAAGATTTTCTTTATATCAGTAAAATTCTATTTTTACTAATGCAGAGTCTTGCTGCTCTTTGAGCACCCATTTTCATCTACTTTAAAAGTTTTATGTCCTATGCTGACCAGGGACTTTTTAGCAGTGTCTTGCATTGTGTTCATGCGGTGTGGCTTCTGGTTTTGCAGTTCAGGATCAATGGGGTCTTAGGAACCCTTTCTGGGGAGGCCTTCTGTGCTAGAGGCCTTCCGCATCAGGTCACACATTGCTGAGTGGGCATTGCGTGGGGGCAGGTGAAAATATGGTGACTAACTGGTTTTGGAGGAAAAGTTTCTTGAAGCTGGTGTCCTCCTCCGTCACAGGTTCGTTGTAAGTTCCACAGACAACTCGTTCGGAGTTGGTGGTGGTAGCACAGGGCCTTCTAGGTCTGTCCTGCTTGGTGTTTGGGCAGGGCCCAGCTGGGCTGGATGTGTCCAGATCAGATGGAGTCTGTCTCGGTGTGCCATACCGGTTGGAGACTGCAGGTGAAAATCAATGTCTCGTAGATTGGCAGGGATGTTTCTGACCTTTCACTTGAGATTGTTGAGTGTCACTTCATGTGCCATTTCAGGGCTTGTCTGATTTACCTTTTCCTCCCGCAGCTGCAGGGGCTCTCAGGGCACTGTCTGGTGAAGTGTTAAGCCGAGGGCTTTGGCTCCTCCCCCCTTTGTGCAGGGCTGGGGAAGCTTACGCTGCTAATGTGAAGGTCAGCAGGGTCCATCTTTCTTGTGTGGTCCATCTGCAGCGGGTTGGACTGTTGCAGCTCTCTTTGGACCACATGGAGTGCGTCAATAATGTTACAGCATCGCTAAGTCAGTGTTCGGACTTCCGCTGCACATTGATGGCTTTAGCTCTCTTTGAGTTCAACCATTTCTTTAAGTTCTTTGAGTGAAACAGTTCTTTACCCGTCGGTTTGCAGGTGCTCAGAGCTGTCGTCCGCCTGAAAACTGATGATCTCTTTCAGTTGCTCTGCTCTGTCAGGGTCCTTGCATCTGTCCTGTGCCTTCTCCCGTTGAGCAGGGTTCGTTCTCTGTGGAGTCCTGTGGCTGGCAGCGTTAGTTCATTTACCTCCTGTTTGAGGCCTGCGGGAGCATGGCCAAGGAGAAGATAATGCTGGTCAGCTCTTGGTGGCTCAGGCTGGGTGTCAGACGTCTGCTTTCATTGTTGCCTAACTGTTCCTTCCTCTGCCGTGGCAGGTCGTTGCCTGCTTCAGGCTGAAGGATGTCCATGACACTGCTCTGCCGGGTCTTCAGGTGGTCCTGGTGGCAGGGCTGGGTGTCTGAGGCCTACTGGAACACTTGTGGGAACACGAGAGAGAAATGGCAAAGGCAAATGCAAGTTTCTACAGAGGTGGTGAGCTATCTGTGTGGGAGAATGGCTATGTGGAGCAGCTAAAATTTAGTGTTGGTGAGCACACACAAAAAAAAAAAAAAAGTTTTGAGTATCTTAGTTGACGTGCTTTAAGCAGCATCGACTGATGACTGGGCTCTTACATGTCATAACCTATTACTCAAAAATGCTGATGGTTCTTCTCACATGTTGTGCTACGAGAGTAACAGATAGAGCAAAACCAAAATAAAACAATGGGATGAAACCAGAAAAGAAGAGGAAGAAAGGAGTGTTTTACCTATTTAGGTTTAGCTAGGAGACATAGGTAAACAGGAGTCACTTATGGGTTATGCTGCTGTTAGACTAAGCTACCAGGGACACATCAGACATCTCAAGGTCCAAAAGAAGAAGAAGAAACAATGGGAAGTGTTTCCAGTTCTGTCTGGGGCCTACTGTGCGTTTGTGTTTAGCCGTACTTCATGTACTTAGCTTGGTGCTAAGGAGTGAGGATGGGTAAAACACAGACAGGAAGTAGGATATTAATGACCTGTGTAACTCGCTATGGAAACAACAGTCGCTAGATATTGTAATCCTATAGAGAGAGAGAAGATGAGGATAGTGACTAGTGATCTAAAATACGGTAAAGGTAAAGTTAGAACGTCCTTATAGCTCTAAGAAAACTAAAAGGAAAGGGAAGCGTATCAAGTAATTTAATTAAATTTCAAATTTAGTTAAGCCCTTCTTTTTTTCTTTAGCTGAATATAAGAATTCAGGCTGAAACAAACGTAAATAACTAAATTGAAAAAAAAATTAAAAAAAATAAAAAAATGTATGTAAACATTGTGTGTTCTCATAGCTCTGGTAACTAGAGGGGAACTTGACTAAGCAAATTGATTTAATTAAATTCCCAATTTAATTAAATTCAATTTAACTGAATAGGACTATTCAGGCTCAACAGGTGTAAATACACAAAATAAAATAGGGGTAGATTTAAGTAAAAATAAAAGAAACACAAATAAAAACCCAAAGTATCTGGGTTTCAATCTGAAAGTGAAACCAAGAGGAAGGGGTCGAGAGAGAGAAAGAGAGAGAGAAGAGGGTGGTTTAACCCTCTTATGAGACGTGCTTCGTGAAGCTCTGACACCAGGGTGAATCATTCGTCTCAAATCATTCGGAGTGTATCACTGCTAAGGTCACGTGATTTTATTAAACTGGGCTTCGTTACGCGTCATAGCTGTTTCGAAATTGTTTTAAATTTCAACGGTTCGTGAACCATTGTGTATCTGGTCTCTATGTGATCTCGTATCACTTTATAGATTCGTACACATTTAATGACGCATTTGATAAAGGGTCTGATTGACTTTCAAGTCAAGCTTTCATAAAACGAGCCCTACGGTTTACTAAGATATTATGCCTTGAAAGACACCTCATATTAAACGATATTAGGTAGCTCGCGGATTGCCATTACCTGATTACACCTTTTTATAAAACCTTTGCGATTGGTTTGTAAAAGGTGTTCCGTTGATTTGAGTTTCCGCTACACTTCCACTGTTTTGACCAGCAGGGGTCGCCAGCGAGGGCGCTTCAAACAAATAGTCATTTGTGACTCAGTTGACTCCTTTGATTCAAAGCCTCGAAGAGCTTTGACTCTCATTACTCGTGTTCAAATCACTCAGTTCAAATCACGCAAAATCTATAGTCTTTGGTTTAAGGTTACACTTTACGCTCTAACGTGTCTAAGTTTTTAGGCGGTGCTAAAACTATCACTCGAGGTAGAGGGTTTTACTTGTAAGTCATGCGTGTAAGTTAGGATTGAGGGAGCTATTGGCTACAACCGTCGCTTGTTTACACGAGGGTCTGTGAGATTGGTGCTGTTGTCAGAAAAACTAGATAGGAACGCCTGCTCGCGTTCCGGACGCAATGCCAACCAACAACACAGATCGTTCGGAGCAGCGATCGAGCTGTGCTGACAGTTTGCACTGAGTCTCTCGCTTAGACACGACGTTGCGTGTGAGTGACTCTTTTTAACAAATCAAAACAGCACCGTTCTTTCACAGACAATGGCAAATTACTAGTTAGCTAAGCTAGAATTTATACCACTAATTCGACGCGATTGTTTCATATGAGCGCTTCAGCGGTTTAATATGAATACAATGACGTAACGCATAATAAGGCCTTAATCGGTGATTGAGGAACATCGCTCAGATCACATTCAAAAATGCTGAAAATGGAGATTTCTTCGTCCATATCAGGTTAATTTGTTCTGGTACCATTTATGCGCGCGGCTAATCTGAGATTTCTTCGTCAGAGAAGGCTTATGCTCGATTTATATCTGAAATTAGGCTTTCTTCGCTAATATCAGGAGTTTCTTATCGTACGATTTAAATATGCATTATAGCATTTGTGAACTTTCTGCCATTCGTAGGGAGGCATATTCAAGCTATAGTTTTGCTGATTTACCCAGAAACTTGTACGTGCATGTATGAGATGTTAATAAAACTTATGGGACAACATATGATTGATTACTGTCTGCTTGCATACAATGTTTAATACGATGCCTTAAAATTCTCCACCATTATGTAAGGAACTCAGCTTTTTGGAAATATTAATAATCAATAATATCTTGTTATTATTAATTATAAATATTTGGGTCAGTTAATTGGATTAACTTGATGTGGCTGAATTAATATTACAATCAATTAATCAGTTCTTCCAACGAACTATTTTGATTATTAATTTATTCTAATAAAGGGTATCTTCCATGGCCACCGAAGAATAATTATTTCTTCGCCTGTACAGTACTTTGAGCCAGTAGCAAAAACCGTGATCGTAAAGTGACTTGTATTGCAAACAAAACAGAACCAAATACATATTATGTACAAGTTTTATTAACTAAATATAGATATTTATATGAATATAAATAAACTAAACAACATACACACATGAATACATAAATAGGTTAGTGATAGGATGAAATTGGAAACCGGAAGAGGGTCTATGAGAAGAACCATCAGAATTTCATTTTCACATTTCATTGAATTGAATACTTGCATTTGTAATGGGAACAATTCTTGAAGTTGTTGAAAATTGGAGTCGTTGATGGTTCCGGCAGTGTCAAGTGGAAGTTGGTTGAGCGTTCTCTTTCTCCAGGAACGCATGACTGGTTTGGTGAAGGCCTGGGACTCTGTTGAGGCCACGCCGAGCACCCAGGAGAAGTGAGGAAGTCGGAAGTATGGGTGATTGGAGTCGTTGTTGGTTGGAGTCTTTGTTCCAAAACTCCTGAGATTGTCCTTGGTTCTTTGTGAGAGAGTCTTCTCTCTTTTCCATGAGGCCGGATCTGGTTGGAATCGAGGCCTGCTGGGCCCTGGGGCCCCCGTGGAGGGGGAGGGGGCTCCCCAGTCTCACCAGAACAGTGTTGCGGCTGGATGAAAAAACTAAGAGAGGGAGGTCACATGTGGACTGTCTCTAATAAGGCCTGGAGAAGATCCTCCCCTAAGGGTTGAACTCGACCAATCAGAAAGGGGACATGTCTGAGAGGGAAAGTGGCTCTTAGTTGATTTACGGATCTTTGTCCCATAATATGATTATACCTTCATTAATGCTAAAATAGCTATAACACATCCACACTGCATTCTAGAAGAAGGTTATGTACATCAAAGTGTGAGTCATTAAATGAGGATTATTTAGGTAGGAGGCATTATACAGGTGAGGTTACATTGATCGTTAGTTGGTTGTATACCAGGATACATACCATAATATATACCTAATAGTACACGAGACAGTAAACCATTTACACTGTTTCTTTCACAGTTTTATGCATGTTCATTTATAGATCAGTTAGTCTATGATTAACGCAGCAAAGTCTGTTTTAAAGAGGGTTTCTGTTTCATAGTCTCTCTCTTGAGTATGTGGCCACATTCCTCGGAGGTCGTAAAATCTCCTTATCATGCCCTGTAACACGACACTGTTTCTTTCACTTGTGTTTGTTCATTTGGGCTGTGTGAGGAGTTTCATAAACCTTTGTATATAATGAATAAATAGTATGTGTCTGATTGGTCCATACCCTACAGATCCCCCCTCTCGATCGTTGTTGTCCCCCCTCAAGGACAACCACGAGCGAAGTTGGAAGTGCAGAGAGATCGGACACACACTTGTCATAGAAGGCTGGAAGGCCATGGTGGCCTCTGGTTGCTTGTGTCTTCTGGAGCGGTGGTCGTTCCACGGCTGGTGATGTGGACAGTAGCCAAGTCCAGGTCTCTGCAGCAGGTGTTGAGGCAGCAGGTGTTGGGACATTCTGAAGTTCATTAGTTTTGGGGCAGGTGTTTCCTTGTGGTTGCAGGAAGTGGTTAGGCCTCTATGTAGCATAGAGAGGTTTTCAAGCTGACATGGTGCTGGTGGCCGTAGGTCAGAAGGTGGTTGTTAGCCTCTCAGTCACGAGAGGTCTGAAGGATTGAAGTGTTGTTCTGTCCTTATGGTGGTGCCGACGCAAGCTTGCCTAAGCTGGGGTGGGCAAGGAGTTGGAAGCTTGTACCTTACAGGACTCCTCGGGTGAGTCCTGTGCAGGGAGCTATTTTGCGTGTGTCAGCGGCTCCAGTAACTCTGAGGCAGGTGCGTCCAGCTGTCCTTGCGGAGCCTCAGATTGACACCTGTGTGAAGGGTATGGAAGAGGATGCTGTCGTTGACAGCCGTGGTCTTCCTGTGGTGTTTGCAGGTTGAGGGTGCTGTCCTCCATGGCTTCTCCAAGGGGCTTGGCTGGTACCTGGGTTGTTGCCATGGTGACAGTTCTGTGCTGGTCCTGGGCATGCTCAGTCCAGCTGCATTGAATCTGGTTCGAACCTCAGTGTCTAGCTGGTCTGTAAGGCTTTGGGCACAGGTCCGCTCCTTGTGGGACGCTGTGATCTATTATGTGAGGTTGTTTACCTTCTGTTTTATACCCATAAGGTGGGGTAAGGAGATGAGAATCTTGATCACCCCGGTGTGGCTGTAACTCTGGCTTGGGTCATGGGTCGTTTGTCCTCTTCTCTCATGGTGCAGTTCCGTTGGCTCCGGTGCCGTCGGATGTCAGCAGCCATGGGTGGAACAGTGTTCCTCGCGATGGCTTGTCAGTCTTTTCGTTCTCCTAACCGGTTAAGGTCAGGTTAAGCAGAGGATCTGCAACATTTTGGCACACCTGTGGTGAGAGACTAATGCATGACCCTAGAAAGTTCAGAGCCACGGTTTAATGGGTTCGCTAGATATGTAGCATAAAGCTAGGTATTTCATGTGTAGCTAGCTAGTGAAGTGTGTATTGTATCCTTATCATCTTAGCTGTGAATGTTAGGAGGCTAAGACTTGTGTGGTTCCGAGAGTATTTCCTGGAAAGGGCATAGTCGAGATGAAATAAATGACTTAAGATGGTTCTTATGACTAAAATATTTCTCTGGACTTAACTGTTGGTTCACTACGGCTTGACGAAGTGAAGAATAGGAGGAAAAAGGACAGCTTTCCTATTCAAATTATGCTTATTATCAATCCTCAGGACTATAGTTATGCCCTAGTAATCGTTGAAGTTACTTGTGTTGCAGGGTCATAAAAATTAGTGCACTTGTTGAAAATAAACAAAATCACAAATAAAGGTGTCTCTGGTTCCTTTCTGGGCCCTATGGGAAATGGAACCACATTTGAACAAGAGAAGAAATGGAAATAATTCATATACATGACAGTATAGACAAGTGAATAGCTGACTGCTATTATTATCGAAGTAAAATAAAAATAAAAAGGACTTAAGTGATCAAAACAGCCGGAATGATCTGAAATTGAGAGTAATCAATAGCACTAGTGACTAACCTTTAGATTTGCCTGGACCAACACTCCATAGTGGGTCACAGCTGTTGCGTGTTTAAGACCACACCGTGTGTGTCCCTCCAAAGGTTTAGTCAACATGCTGATGAAAATTCTCATAACTATAAGAATTCTTCTCTAGCTACACAGCTTACATGTAATTAAACTTGGGTTTAATTGACAGGGCATCTGCAAATTTAGCCTACAGCGCTCAGCAAGGACTATGCCTAAACTAGTGAAGGTGAAATTCAGCTGAGAAGAATTGAAAGTAAGGAAAGAGAAAAATTAGAAACCCTAAATGGGGTTAAAGAAAGTATTTTAGAATACTTTGCGCTGTATACATAAAAGCTGTAATTAAGGCTTCAAGTAAATGATGCTAACCGCTAACTGTAGAAGTTATTATGTAGCTTAGCCTAAACTGGATGGATGCTAGGTTAGCTTAGCTTAGCCTAAGCTGGATGGACGCTAGGTTAAGTTAGCTTAGCCACCTAGGCTGGTTTGATTACAAAATGACGTCACGAGTTAGCACTTCCTGTGATAAGTCGTTGTCATGGGAACCAGTGCATGTCAGAACAATTCAACAGTACCTGAAGAATGTCTACACATTTTACTGAGTTATGCATGTTTAAACGGGTTAAAAGGGGGCGCCTATACTTTAAGTCTTTCAAGAACTTGATGTTACATTCAGTAAAATGCTAATGTGTTTTGGCATTTGCTAATTTTACTCATGGAACTCTTCTCTTTACTTTACACAACTTATTCTATTCGTTTACAAAGTAAGGAAATAGATTTGCTGTAAGTCAAAGCTTGTCTAAGCCTATATAGTTACGTCCCTCTCATGCATAAATGCTGACTTTTCAGCGAGTGAACAGTTTTGATCGCTAGGTAGCTCTCTGCTTGTGGATGCAGCTAAAAATTTAGGTGAATTACATCAATCTAACAATAATTTGTAAGGCCTTTACATTGTAGAAAGGGGAGCATCACCCAGGTCTACGTATATATAACACTGTCCTGAGCTTTCTTTTTCAGAAACAGGTTTAGCAATACTGCAATTTGGATTTCTTTAACCAAAGCAGGATAGATATCGGTACAGTTTACAAGCTGCTGAGATGAGATTCCTTTGTCAAACAGACTTACGCTTTAATGCTGAACTTACTGATACCAGTTGGAAATCTAAGACTCTTTCACTTACAGTAGAGATGTCAATTCCCGCTATCGTTTTATCTGCATTTAGACAAGCCAGCAACCAGTGATCAAAATGCGTATCGCATGTTGTGTTCCAGTTGGACCGCAATGGTCAAATGCACGCCTGTAGGTTAACAGTAGTTTAAAACTCAGGTGGTTTTCCTACACTATGGCGTCAAGGTATGCCCTATTTGGAGCTAGTGTTTCCTGTAACCCTTCATTGTCATGGAAACTAATGTAGCAGTGCCAATTCAACCAGCATGTAGCAAATGTTTGTTTCAAAAGAGTTATGCATAGTCTGTTGGCAGGTGAGGCTTACACGTCCATTCAAGATTTTCTTTATATCAGTAAAATTCTATTTTTACTAATGCAGAGTCTTGCTGCTCTTTGAGCACCCATTTTCATCTACTTTAAAAGTTTTATGTCCTATGCTGACCAGGGACTTTTTAGCAGTGTCTTGCATTGTGTTCATGCTGTGTGGCTTCTGGTTTTGCAGTTCAGGATCAATGGGGTCTTAGGAACCCTTTCTGGGGAGGCCTTCTGTGCTAGAGGCCTTCCGCATCAGGTCACACATCGCTGAGTGGGCATTGCGTGGGGGCAGGTGAAAATATGGTGACTAACTGGTTTTGGAGGAAAAGTTTCTTGAAGCTGGTGTCCTCCTCCGTCACAGGTTCGTTGTAAGTTCCACAGACAACTCGTTCGGAGTTGGTGGTGGTAGCACAGGGCCTTCTAGGTCTGTCCTGCTTGGTGTTTGGGCAGGGCCCAGCTGGGCTGGATGTGTCCAGATCAGATGGAGTCTGTCTCGGTGTGCCATACCGGTTGGAGACTGCAGGTGAAAATGAATGTCTCGTAGATTGGCAGGGATGTTTCTGACCTTTCACTTGAGATTGTTGAGTGTCACTTCATGTGCCATTTCAGGGCTTGTCTGATTTACCTTTTCCTCCCGCAGCTGCAGGGGCTCTCAGGGCACTGTCTGGTGAAGTGTTAAGCCGAGGGCTTTGGCTCCTCCCCCCTTTGTGCAGGGCTGGGGAAGCTTACGCTGCTAATGTGAAGGTCAGCAGGGTCCATCTTTCTTGTGTGGTCCATCTGCAGCGGGTTGGACTGTTGCAGCTCTCTTTGGACCACATGGAGTGCGTCAATAATGTTACAGCATCGCTAAGTCAGTGTTCGGACTTCCGCTGCACATTGATGGCTTTAGCTCTCTTTGAGTTCAACCATTTCTTTAAGTTCTTTGAGTGAAACAGTTCTTTACCCGTCGGTTTGCAGGTGCTCAGAGCTGTCGTCCGCCTGAAAACTGATGATCTCTTTCAGTTGCTCTGCTCTGTCAGGGTCCTTGCATCTGTCCTGTGCCTTCTCCCGTTGAGCAGGGTTCGTTCTCTGTGGAGTCCTGTGGCTGGCAGCGTTAGTTCATTTACCTCCTGTTTGAGGCCTGCGGGAGCATGGCCAAGGAGAAGATAATGCTGGTCAGCTCTTGGTGGCTCAGGCTGGGTGTCAGACGTCTGCTTTCATTGTTGCCTAACTGTTCCTTCCTCTGCCGTGGCAGGTCGTTGCCTGCTTCAGGCTGAAGGATGTCCATGACACTGCTCTGCCGGGTCTTCAGGTGGTCCTGGTGGCAGGGCTGGGTGTCTGAGGCCTACTGGAACACTTGTGGGAACACGAGAGAGAAATGGCAAAGGCAAATGCAAGTTTCTACAGAGGTGGTGAGCTATCTGTGTGGGAGAATGGCTATGTGGAGCAGCTAAAATTTAGTGTTGGTGAGCACACACAAAAAAAAAAAAAGTTTTGAGTATCTTAGTTGACGTGCTTTAAGCAGCATCGACTGATGACTGGGCTCTTACATGTCATAACCTATTACTCAAAAATGCTGATGGTTCTTCTCACATGTTGTGCTACGAGAGTAACAGATAGAGCAAAACCAAAATAAAACACTGGGATGAAACCAGAAAAGAAGAGGAAGAAAGGAGTGTTTTACCTATTTAGGTTTAGCTAGGAGACATAGGTAAACAGGAGTCACTTATGGGTTATGCTGCTGTTAGACTAAGCTACCAGGGACACATCAGACATCTCAAGGTCCAAAAGAAGAAGAAGAAACAATGGGAAGTGTTTCCAGTTCTGTCTGGGGCCTACTGTGCGTTTGTGTTTAGCCGTACTTCATGTACTTAGCTTGGTGCTAAGGAGTGAGGATGGGTAAAACACAGACAGGAAGTAGGATATTAATGACCTGTGTAACTCGCTATGGAAACAACAGTCGCTAGATATTGTAATCCTATAGAGAGAGAGAAGATGAGGATAGTGACTAGTGATCTAAAATACGGTAAAGGTAAAGTTAGAACGTCCTTATAGCTCTAAGAAAACTAAAAGGAAAGGGAAGCGTATCAAGTAATTTAATTAAATTTCAAATTTAGTTAAGCCCTTCTTTTTTTCTTTAGCTGAATATAAGAATTCAGGCTGAAACAAACGTAAATAACTAAATTGAAAAAAAAAAAAAAAAAAAAAAAAAAAAAAAGTATGTAAACATTGTGTTCTCATAGCTCTGGTAACTAGAGGGGAACTTGACTAAGCAAATTGATTTAATTAAATTCCCAATTTAATTAAATTCAATTTAACTGAATAGGACTATTCAGGCTCAACAGGTGTAAATACACAAAATAAAATAGGGGTAGATTTAAGTAAAAATAAAAGAAACACAAATAAAAACCCAAAGTATCTGGGTTTCAATCTGAAAGTGAAACCAAGAGGAAGGGGTCGAGAGAGAGAAAGAGAGAGAGAAGAGGGTGGTTTAACCCTCTTATGAGACGTGCTTCGTGAAGCTCTGACACCAGGATGAATCATTCGTCTCAAATCATTCGGAGTGTATCACTGCTAAGGTCACGTGATTTTATTAAACTGGGCTTCGTTACGCGTCATAGCTGTTTCGAAATTGTTTTAAATTTCAACGGTTCGTGAACCATTGTGTATCTGGTCTCTATGTGATCTCGTATCACTTTATAGATTCGTACACAGTTAATGACGCATTTGATAAAGGGTCTGATTGACTTTCAAGTCAAGCTTTCATAAAACGAGCCCTACGGTTTACTAAGATATTATGCCTTGAAAGACACCTCATATTAAACGATATTAGGTAGCTCGCGGATTGCCATTACCTGATTACACCTTTTTATAAAACCTTTGCGATTGGTTTGTAAAAGGTGTTCCGTTGATTTGAGTTTCCGCTACACTTCCACTGTTTTGACCAGCAGGGGTCGCCAGCGTGGGCGCTTCAAACAAAGAGTCATTTGTGACTCAGTTGACTCCTTTGATTCAAAGCCTCGAAGAGCTTTGACTCTCATTACTCGTGTTCAAATCACTCAGTTCAAATCACACAAAATCTATAGTCTTTGGTTTAAGGTTACACTTTACGCTCTAACGTGTCTAAGTTTTTAGGCGGTGCTAAAACTATCACTCGAGGTAGAGGGTTTTACTTGTAAGTCATGCGTGTAAGTTAGGATTGAGGGAGCTATTGGCTACAACCGTCGCTTGTTTACACGAGGGTCTGTGAGATTGGTGCTGTTGTCAGAAAAACTAGATAGGAACGCCTGCTCGCGTTCCGGACGCAATGCCAACCAACAACACAGATCGTTCGGAGCAGCGATCGAGCTGTGCTGACAGTTTGCACTGAGTCTCTCGCTTAGACACGACGTTGCGTGTGAGTGACTCTTTTTAACAAATCAAAACAGCACCGTTCTTTCACAGACAATGGCAAATTACTAGTTAGCTAAGCTAGAATTTATACCACTAATTCGACGCGATTGTTTCATATGAGCGCTTCAGCGGTTTAATATGAATACAATGACGTAACGCATAATAAGGCCTTAATCGGTGATTGAGGAACATCGCTCAGATCACATTCAAAAATGCTGAAAATGGAGATTTCTTCGTCCATATCAGGTTAATTTGTTCTGGTACCATTTATGCGCGCGGCTAATCTGAGATTTCTTCGTCAGAGAAGGCTTAAGCTCGATTTATATCTGAAATTAGGCTTTCTTCGCTAATATCAGGAGTTTCTTATCGTACGATTTAAATATGCATTATAGCATTTGTGAACTTTCTGCCATTCGTAGGGAGGCATATTCAAGCTATAGTTTTGCTGATTTACCCAGAAACTTGTACGTGCATGTATGAGATGTTAATAAAACTTATGGGACAACATATGATTGATTACTGTCTGCTTGCATACAATGTTTAATACGATGCCTTAAAATTCTCCACCATTATGTAAGGAACTCAGCTTTTTGGAAATATTAATAATCAACAATATCTTGTTATTATTAATTATAAATATTTGGGTCAGTTAATTGGATTAACTTGATGTGGCTGAATTAATATTACAATCAATTAATCAGTTCTTCCAACGAACTATTTTGATTATTAATTTATTCTAATAAAGGGTATCTTCCATGGCCACCGAAGAATAATTATTTCTTCGCCTGTACAGTACTTTGAGCCAGTAGCAAAAACCGTGATCGTAAAGTGACTTGTATTGCAAACAAAACAGAACCAAATACATATTATGTACAAGTTTTATTAACTAAATATAGATATTTATATGAATATAAATAAACTAAACAACATACACACATGAATACATAAATAGGTTAGTGATAGGATGAAATTGGAAACCGGAAGAGGGTCTATGAGAAGAACCATCAGAATTTCATTTTCACATTTCATTGAATTGAATACTTGCATTTGTAATGGGAACAATTCTTGAAGTTGTTGAAAATTGGAGTCGTTGATGGTTCCGGCAGTGTCAAGTGGAAGTTGGTTGAGCGTTCTCTTTCTCCAGGAACGCATGACTGGTTTGGTGAAGGCCTGGGACTCTGTTGAGGCCACGCCGAGCACCCAGGAGAAGTGAGGAAGTCGGAAGGATGGGTGATTGGAGTCGTTGTTGGTTGGAGTCTTTGTTCCAAAACTCCTGAGATTGTCCTTGGTTCTTTGTGAGAGAGTCTTCTCTCTTTTCCATGAGGCCGGATCTGGTTGGAATCGAGGCCTGCTGGGCCCTGGGGCCCCCGTGGAGGGGGAGGGGGCTCCCCAGTCTCACCAGAACAGTGTTGCGGCTGGATGAAAAAACTAAGAGAGGGAGGTCACATGTGGACTGTCTCTAATAAGGCCTGGAGAAGATCCTCCCCTAAGGGTTGAACTCGACCAATCAGAAAGGGGACATGTCTGAGAGGGAAAGTGGCTCTTAGTTGATTTACGGATCTTTGTCCCATAATATGATTATACCTTCATTAATGCTAAAATAGCTATAACACATCCACACTGCATTCTAGAAGAAGGTTATGTACATCAAAGTGTGAGTCATTAAATGAGGATTATTTAGGTAGGAGGCATTATACAGGTGAGGTTACATTGATCGTTAGTTGGTTGTATACCAGGATACATACCATAATATATACCTAATAGTACACGAGACAGTAAACCATTTACACTGTTTCTTTCACAGTTTTATGCATGTTCATTTATAGATCAGTTAGTCTATGATTAACGCAGCAAAGGCTGTTTTAAAGAGGGTTTCTGTTTCATAGTCTCTCTCTTGAGTATGTGGCCACATTCCTCGGAGGTCGTAAAATCTCCTTATCATGCCCTGTAACACGACACTGTTTCTTTCACTTGTGTTTGTTCATTTGGGCTGTGTGAGGAGTTTCATAAACCTTTGTATATAATGAATAAATAGTATGTGTCTGATTGGTCCATACCCTACACAGTTCAGTTCAGTCAACATTGCAGAAGAAGGTAGCACGATTGAATAAAGCATACACGGAAAACCGCTGAGTGCAAGTAACAAAATGCATGACCCATGTCTATGGGGGTAGAATTGTTGCATTATTCCAAATAAATAGATTATGATCCACAAATAAATGTAAAGAGATTCAAAAAAAATATATAAAATTCACAAATAAATAGATTAAGATCCACAAATAAATGTAAAGAGTTTCACAAATAATTATAAAACTCACAAATAAATAGAATGAGATTTGCAAATAAAAAATATATTTACAAATGTTGTTTATACCACAAACACAACTCTGCCTGGCATTTATTTGTGAACTGATTTTTGTGCATTTGTGAATCGGTTCCTGTGCATTTGTAAATCCCCTCACGCATTTGTGGATTTTGAAACACTTCTAGCGTCGAAGTGCAGTCAAATCCACAAATAAGTGGACTCCACCCACCCTTTACCTAAGCCAATCAGATAATGGCCACTTTGAGCTGACCAATCGTAGCACGTTCTCGCTACAACCAATCACGTTAGGCCTTACAATCAGAGTGGTCTTGCCCTGAAATAACTTTGCTCTTTCATCTGCATTGGCTCAAATAGGAAGTGTAAGGCTATAAGGCCCATAATAGTAGTAGTAGTAGTAGTAGTTTGCTTTTGACGCGCCGCTTGACTCCAGTAGAGAGGGTGTTAAGATGCTCGGGATCTGTGATGATCATTTGTGTGTAATCCTGAGTTAATAATAAAGAATAATAAATATAAAGAAGCCTTAAACTCCAACAATCTTTTGGAAACGGGGTGTTTTAACCACATAAACAGCTTTCAGGGGTGTCTATATCTGCAAAATTAATCAGATCCATGCAGTTCTCGCCCCGAGTGTAAAGCTTAACGTGATTGGTTGTAGCGAGAACGTGCTACGATTGGTCAGCTCAATGTGGCCGTTATCGGATTGGCTTAGGTAAAGGGTGGGTGGAGTCCACTTATTTGTGGATTTGTCTGCACTTCGACCCTAGAAGTGTTTCAAAATCCACAAATGCGTGAGGGGATTTACAAATGCACAGGAACCGATTCACAAATGCACAAAAAAAGGTTCACAAATAAAGGCCAGGCAGAGTTGTGTTTGTGGTATAAACAACATTTGTAAATATATTTTTTATTTGCAAATCTCATTCCATTTATTTGTGACTTTTATAATTCTTTGTGAAACTCTTTACATTTATTTGTGGATCTTAATATATTTATTTGTGAATTTGATATATTTTTGTGAATCTCTTTACATTTATTTGTGGATCATAATCTATTTATTTGGAATAATGCAACAATTCTACCCCCATACATGTCTTGTTTCCTCGTTTGTTTAGTAACCGACATATTGGGGAAGAAAAAAAACTGCCAACCTATTATTGTCTTAGGGGTACTTGAAATGTGTTGTGTTACTGGCTCCTAGCTTTTTGTTCTAAGCTTGGCACGTTCAGTTAGTAACAGTACCTATAGCTTTTTAGGCTATCTTCATGGCAAAAACTGAGTTATAAAAATTAAATTAGTTGCATAAATACAATAAAATTAAAACCTTACTAAACAAGTCCTGACACATTCAATTGAATTGCATTGAAGCCAATTAACAAAGACTAACCTCTAGTGACTCCAGTCCCAAAGCTGTAGCAAAAATTTGGTTGGAAGAGTTGAGTTCACAGGGAACATAGGTCTGTAAGATAAGGGGAGGAGGAGCAATGTTCAGTTCAACACTCGGAGTTGAACTACAAGACGGAAGTTCAAGAGACGAAATAAACGTGCCATTTCTGCGGCAGTCAGACTTACTGAGGATGAATGGATGAAAATGGATGAAATTCCTGCAATAAAGTTCAAATATCCTTAGCTATTTTCAACAAACATAAAAGGTCAGAAACCAAAAACAAAAAATAGCAAAATAGTCAAGGCTCAAAGCCCAAACTGGAACCTCAACATTCATTTACACTCATTCATGTGCACACCTAGTGATGTTACCTCTGACACAGAGTGCGAATTACCCCACCATAATCGGGGGGTACTGCCCCTTCACTTCTTCTATGACCATCATGGTCCACTACCATATCAATCCCCACCGCGATCGCCAAGTGCAACATGTGTTGTGCAACACACATACAAGGTCTAAACATGCGACAAACTGATAATCAGTAAGCTACAGAATATCTCATTGTTATTATATATCCAAAAGAGAACAGTTTTGATCAACTCCCAAAAGTTAGAAGTTAAGTGCACTGAAATACCATTCTAATTACTAGTAAAAGTAATACCTTTTCAAGAAGCCTATTGCCTATTTCATGAAATATTGATTTGGTTTATTTTTAGATTTCATAAGACCTGGAGGTAAGACCCAACCCTCTCATATACTCTATAAACAGAAACCAATTTTCCATTGTAGTCGATGGTAGTCAGTGTCAAATCAACACAATCTTTAATGTGATTAAGGAGCATACTATGAAAAACCATACTACCACCTGGGGTGGCAAAGGGGTGGCATGAGGTTTCAGGAGGGGGGCCATGGACATTATTCATAATTTAAAATGCTACGGTTTTCATTGAATGTGTTTTGTTCTCTACACTACATTACACGGAGTGGGAGTCAAATCAGAGATGTAGCTGGGTTTTTGGATGGTGTGGGTCTTCATTTGTGAATTGTGGACCCTTTCTCTGTGTAATCACTATCAACAGTCTGTGTAGTCTATAATTAAATTGTACTTTGTGAAAAAGCAATTCTTGGGGGTTTGCACCCCAGGAGATTTTTTTTAAAAAAAGACCCCTCAAATGATGTCTTCTAGTGAGTTTTGAGGAAATATGAACAGATTTAGTCATACGACACACACACACACACAGTTCGATCGCGCCCGCGCCTCTCTCTCTCTCTCTCACACACACACACACAAACACAAACACAGTTCGATCGCGCCCACGCCTCTAATACACTAACAATGTTGTTTGTAGATCCGCCCCTGATTTTACCTCACCACAATGTAAAGCTTGATTTAAATTGAGAATTATCTTGCTACCTAACCTTGCTAACTAACCTTGGTAACTAAGGTCCACTTAACTAGCCTCAGTGGGTAAGAAGCAGTTAAGTAGCCGGTAATTCAATGTATGAAGACGTGACATGAGCTATGAAAGAACAAAACACGTTAATAAATGAAAGTTGTAAAATCAACAAGCTAGACGTCAGCTAGCAACTTACATTTATCCATGCACGTCAGCAGCAAACCGTCCTCTATCTCCGTCGCTTCTAGCCACGGTGGTTAAAAATGGTACGGTCCACAATAGGGGTGTCTGAAATCGCTTTACATTAAAATGTTCCTACAGTGAAAATAGGAGTTGACTTGTAGCCTATTGTAACTCTAATTATATTTTTTCACAATATCAGAAAAATGATCTGACCCCCCCAAAACTGATGTTTATGTCCCTTTGGGAGGTACTGGGTCTTCATTGGGGGGTATAGTACCCCCCAGTACCCCCTGTAATTCGAACTATGGTTGCGCAACAACGTCTATTACAGCCATGTTATTGCGAGCACGTAGACATCGACGTTGCCGAGCAGAAATGCAACGTGCCACACACGTTGCCACAACGTAAATGTTTTCCGGGCGTTTATTTATTAGTTGCATAATACCCACTAAATTTTAAAATTTAGTGTAAAACCATTGTAATAATAAAATAAAAACATAATGGGATATAGTGATATAATATTAGGGCAGTTACATGAATTTGAAAAGCATTAATATAATATATGTAATATATGAAAGGGTTTCAAAATATATTGTGAGATGAGTAGGCTATTATAAAAGGTAATTATATGGATAGTTTCTTATGAGTTATGACTTTTAATGTTCATTAATAGAATATACAAATTTGTATCTGAGGAAAATACGTTTTTAATAAAATTGATGAAATAATGCAAAAACAGGGCCAGCGCTAGCCATTTGGGTGCCCTAAGCACAAATGCTTGGTGGTGTGAATATGAAACAACTCTGTGAATATGAAAATATACAAACACTGAGATTGTGGGGTTTTTTTTCCTAATTGCAGTTTCACCAAAAGATGTCGCCCTTGGACCTTGGCCTATGAACCTCTTGAAAATGGCCGCATTATCCGCATAGAACAACAACGAAAAAACGTATCTAAGCGGTCTTCCTTTTCTTCTCAAACAAACTAACTGCATCTTAAACAGCCCAAGTTTTAAAATTTCCCGGGGTACAAGCCCCCGGACCCCCGTTAAAATAAAAGATTCAACATGCAGAGCTAAAAAAGCCTTTTCATTTGCACTAGGCCTACTAGCGACGTCCCCCTGGACATGCATACACGACGCAAGGGCGCCCGCGCTACAAAACTAACATTTTTGTTTAAAACATTGTCTTACCTGCAAGCGACACACGAGTATCATCCCGCTGTCTCTTCTTTTTCCGCCCTCGACTCTTGGTGCCTTTTCGAGGCTATGTCTGAGGTCGGTGTCTGTCAAATTTGACATTGATTGAGGCATAATCGAACAGACCACTGAGAGGTGGGGAAGGGGGGGCACCAGAGGGAGACTGGCACAGGAGATTCACCTTTTTCTCGACTAATTTGGTCTAGGCCTATATTACTGTTGTATTGCTTTTGTATATTAACATGCTTTAGACATTTTATTTGTTATTTATACTAGTAGCCTATTGTGATGATTTTTCCCGACCCAGATTTTTTGGTGCCCTACGCGCAGTGCTTGATGTGTGTGTGCGGGGCGCCGGCCCTGTGCAAAAACATTAAAAACCTTACAAAAACATTAAAAATCTCACTGACCCAAAACATTCCAAACAACCTTGAGAGAGATATAACATTTATTAACTTTTGCCAGTTTTTTTATCCAAATTTACAAAAGAGCAAGGGTCAAAACACTTTAAAAACCATCGGCATATGTAAGAAAATCCACAATCAAAGGTGAACATCAATCAATTGAAATACCATTCATAGAGATCCCGAATTTCTTTATATTCCTTGTGTGTAGCTATATAATCACAAGCAGTGCATATGGGCAGATCAAACTCCTGCTGCTGCAGTAAATGAGGAGTTGGAGAGAGATATTTCCTCCAGTTAAAGAACCTGCGATATGCTTCTTCGTCCTTGTCCAGCTGAAGAAGATATTCTGCTAGTGACTTTGCATCTGGGAAGTCATTCACATGAATGAAGGCATCGCCGGGATAAAAGTTTTCATAGTTTTTTCTGGGAGGACCCAGAACCACAGGGACGGTTCCTGCAGCAAGCGGCCCATTTATCTTCTCAGTGATGTAGTCCTTGTGGATGGAGTTCTCAAAGGAAAGGTAAAACTTGCAGCTTGCTAGGGTAGGATAGTATTCGGAATGATCCAAGAACTTTGCATAAGCCTTTCCGAACATATGCACTTGGATGTGTTTGCTGAGTTCTTGGTAAAACTGGATCCTTGTGCCGACACCTGTTGAGCCACTGTTACTCACAATCCAACACACCAGTTTGTCCTTTTTGGGAATTACAAACTCCTCATCTGGTTTCTTCCTGACAGTCAAATGCAACCTGGTAAAAATATCAGCATCCTGTCTGTAGCTGAGAGTGTGATTGAACAGGTTTTCTATACCTGGTATTTTCTGAGTGTTGGTCGGTGATTCTAAATTAAACCAAATCCACTTCTGGAACGGAGGACGGGGAGATGGAGGAAGGTTGGTCAAGTCCCAACTAATGGACTTGTGATAAATGAGGACAGCGTCTGCATTGCTGTAGAGAGATCTATCATCCGTCAACAGACAACTATCGATATTGAAAATAGTTTTGCAATCATTCAGGTCAAATCTGAAATCTTCAGGCCAGAACCACATCAGAAGAATAGGTTTGTCTTTTGCTGCATCAGAAACAGAGCTCTTGTTCGTGTCAGAGTTGTATTGTTTAAGAATAATAAGTTGAGGTGGACAGTTGTTTGATGGTGATAACCAAAAAAACATGATTATCAGAGAGATGAAACCTGCAAACATCACTATTAGACTCGGACGACTAAGTGATGAGCCATTTGTGATTAACATTTTCAGATCTGAAGAGAAGGACAAAAAGAAGTATTTGTTATTGAAAGCAAATAATTAAAAAATGTCTCAAAAAATGCAGTCAATTTCTGAAATTTCTGAAAATAACTCTGAGGTACACATATACAGGAACTTTAATATATGATTATATGACATACTATATGGGTTAGGGGAACACAATTCTTTAATATGTGCCCTTAATGTACAGTTAATGTCAAAGGAGCAATTGAGGGGTTGTATTTAAAGCAACATTTTAAAGTTTAAAAATACATCTTTCAACAGATCTTTTAAATCATTTTACATTTTTCTTAAAATAACATCTCTCTGGTTTTTCAATACAAATCAATTGTCCGAGATTAATAACAGTGACTTCTTCCAAGTTCACACTGACACAGAGTGTATAAGGTTTAAAGCTTATTTGGCGTGCTGTCCGGGGGAGGGCTCCGAGCTCCGAGTTCGGCCCGAACCTATACACCCCAGTTTTAAGTGTATTTAGGACTATAAAGTGAGGAGATGGGGTGGTGGAGGGATGCTGTTAAACTGAAAAAATGAACGGAGGTAAGTTTGCTGTGTGTATTTACACCTCTTGACTTGTTGATTGAGTTGATTAGCAGAGTGTGCTCCACTCGTGTCTAATTAGGTTTGATTATCTGAGTGTGCTCCATGTGTGTTTAATTAGGTTTAGTTATCTGAACGTGCTCCTCCCGAACTTTGTCAGTAAAACATCATTTCTTCCAAGGGTTACTGACAGATGAAGCAGCATGTGTAGCCTCTAATGGTATAGAAATTAGACCTTCTCTTAAAACAAAATACAACAGTGTGAAAATCCCTCATGCAACATTTAATGCCATGACTATGAATTTAAGACTTCCTGAAACATTTAATGAATAATACATTTAAGACCCTTTAAAGACCTTCATTTGTGGAAGACCCCTTTTAAGGCATGTAGAAACCCTAGGCTATAATAGCTACAGCAATGAACATTAATCATCATCTTGAACATTTTTAATTGTTACACGTTTAATCATTATCTTGAACAAGATAAAAAAAAAAAACTACTCTTTAGTAGACTCTTATTCAAACCAACTTACAAATAAATAAACCATATCAAACGATAAGCTTTAATATTTTATATTTTGATTGATAAATATCAAAATATATTTTTGGAACGAATGTATATAATTTATTCCTCAACCTGTTTGGCAAACCTTCAAAAAGAAGAAAATATGCAATGTGCAGTTCTGGGTCATGTACAAACCAAATACGAAAAGAAGGATTTGCATATGTGGTTTCCTGTTCAAACAGTTTATTTTTTGTTTCAGTTGTAAGGAACTCAGCTTTTTGGAAATATTAATAATCAATAATATCTTGTTATTATTAATTATAAATATTTGGGTCAGTTAATTGGATTAACTTGATGTGGCTGAATTAATATTACAATCAATTAATCAGTTCTTCCAACGTACTATTTTGATTATTAATTTATTCTAATAAAGGGTATCTTCCATGGCCACTGAAGAATAATTATTTCTTCGCCTGTACAGTACTTTGAGCCAGTAGCAAAAACCGTGATCGTAAAGTGACTTGTATTGCAAACAAAACAGAACCAAATACATATTATGTACAAGTTTTATTAACTAAATATAGATATTTATATGAATATAAATAAACTAAACAACATACACACCTGAATACATAAATAGGTTAGTGATAGGATGAAATTGGAAACCGGAAGAGGGTCTATGAGAAGAACCATCAGAATTTCATTTTCACATTTCATTGAATTGAATACTTGCATTTGTAATGGGAACAATTCTTGAAGTTGTTGAAAATTGGAGTCGTTGATGGTTCCGGCAGTGTCAAGTGGAAGTTGGTTGAGCGTTCTCTTTCTCCAGGAACGCATGACTGGTTTGGTGAAGGCCTGGGACTCTGTTGAGGCCACGCCGAGCACCCAGGAGAAGTGAGGAAGTCGGAAGGATGGGTGATTGGAGTCGTTGTTGGTTGGAGTCTTTGTTCCAAAACTCCTGAGATTGTCCTTGGTTCTTTGTGAGAGAGTCTTCTCTCTTTTCCATGAGGCCGGATCTGGTTGGAATCGAGGCCTGCTGGGCCCTGGGGCCCCCGTGGAGGGGGAGGGGGCTCCCCAGTCTCACCAGAACAGTGTTGCGGCTGGATGAAAAAACTAAGAGAGGGAGGTCACATGTGGACTGTCTCTAATAAGGCCTGGAGAAGATCCTCCCCTAAGGGTTGAACTCGACCAATCAGAAAGGGGACATGTCTGAGAGGGAAAGTGGCTCTTAGTTGATTTACGGATCTTTGTCCCATAATATGATTATACCTTCATTAATGCTAAAATAGCTATAACACATCCACACTGCATTCTAGAAGAAGGTTATGTACATCAAAGTGTGAGTCATTAAATGAGGATTATTTAGGTAGGAGGCATTATACAGGTGAGGTTACATTGATCGTTAGTTGGTTGTATACCAGGATACATACCATAATATATACCTAATAGTACACGAGACAGTAAACCATTTACACTGTTTCTTTCACAGTTTTATGCATGTTCATTTATAGATCAGTTAGTCTATGATTAACGCAGCAAAGGCTGTTTTAAAGAGGGTTTCTGTTTCATAGTCTCTCTCTTGAGTATGTGGCCACATTCCTCGGAGGTCGTAAAATCTCCTTATCATGCCCTGTAACACGACACTGTTTCTTTCACATGTGTTTGTTCATTTGGGCTGTGTGAGGAGTTTCATAAACCTTTGTATATAATGAATAAATAGTATGTGTCTGATTGGTCCATACCCTACAGATCCCCCCTCTCGATCGTTGTTGTCCCCCCTCAAGGACAACCACGAGCGAAGTTGGAAGTGCAGAGAGATCGGACACACACTTGTCATAGAAGGCTGGAAGGCCATGGTGGCCTCTGGTTGCTCGTGTCTTCTGGAGCGGTGGTCGTTCCACGGCTGGTGATGTGGACAGTAGCCAAGTCCAGGTCTCTGCAGCAGGTGTTGAGGCAGCAGGTGTTGGGACATTCTGAAGTTCATTAGTTTTGGGGCAGGTGTTTCCTTGTGGTTGCAGGAAGTGGTTAGGCCTCTATGTAGCATAGAGAGGTTTTCAAGCTGACATGGTGCTGGTGGCCGTAGGTCAGAAGGTGGTTGTTAGCCTCTCAGTCACGAGAGGTCTGAAGGATTGAAGTGTTGTTCTGTCCTTATGGTGGTGCCGACGCAAGCTTGCCTAAGCTGGGGTGGGCAAGGAGTTGGAAGCTTGTACCTTACAGGACTCCTCGGGTGAGTCCTGTGCAGGGAGCTATTTTGCGTGTGTCAGCGGCTCCAGTAACTCTGAGGCAGGTGCGTCCAGCTGTCCTTGCGGAGCCTCAGATTGACACCTGTGTGAAGGGTATGGAAGAGGATGCTGTCGTTGACAGCCGTGGTCTTCCTGTGGTGTTTGCAGGTTGAGGGTGCTGTCCTCCATGGCTTCTCCAAGGGGCTTGGCTGGTACCTGGGTTGTTGCCATGGTGACAGTTCTGTGCTGGTCCTGGGCATGCTCAGTCCAGCTGCATTGAATCTGGTTCGAACCTCAGTGTCTAGCTGGTCTGTAAGGCTTTGGGCACAGGTCCGCTCCTTGTGGGACGCTGTGATCTATTATGTGAGGTTGTTTACCTTCTGTTTTATACCCATAAGGTGGGGTAAGGAGATGAGAATCTTGATCACCCCGGTGTGGCTGTAACTCTGGCTTGGGTCATGGGTCGTTTGTCCTCTTCTCTCATGGTGCAGTTCCGTTGGCTCCGGTGCCGTCGGATGTCAGCAGCCATGGGTGGAACAGTGTTCCTCGCGATGGCTTGTCAGTCTTTTCGTTCTCCTAACCGGTTAAGGTCAGGTTAAGCAGAGGATCTGCAACATTTTGGCACACCTGTGGTGAGAGACTAATGCATCACCCTAGAAAGTTCAGAGCCACGGTTTAATGGGTTCGCTAGATATGTAGCATAAAGCTAGGTATTTCATGTGTAGCTAGCTAGTGAAGTGTGTATTGTATCCTTATCATCTTAGCTGTGAATGTTAGGAGGCTAAGACTTGTGTGGTTCCGAGAGTATTTCCTGGAAAGGGCATAGTCGAGATGAAATAAATGACTTAAGATGGTTCTTATGACTAAAATATTTCTCTGGACTTAACTGGTGGTTCACTACGGCTTGACGAAGTGAAGAATAGGAGGAAAAAGGACAGCTTTCCTATTCAAATTATGCTTATTATCAATCCTCAGGACTATAGTTATGCCCTAGTAATCGTTGAAGTTACTTGTGTTGCAGGGTCATAAAAATTAGTGCACTTGTTGAAAATAAACAAAATCACAAATAAAGGTGTCTCTGGTTCCTTTCTGGGCCCTATGGGAAATGGAACCACATTTGAACAAGAGAAGAAATGGAAATAATTCATATACATGACAGTATAGACAAGTGAATAGCTGACTGCTATTATTATCGAAGTAAAATAAAAATAAAAAGGACTTAAGTAAGTGATCAAAACAGCCGGAATGATCTGAAATTGAGAGTAATCAATAGCACTAGTGACTAACCTTTAGATTTGCCTGGACCAACACTCCATAGTGGGTCACAGCTGTTGCGTGTTTAAGACCACACCGTGTGTGTCCCTCCAAAGGTTTAGTCAACATGCTGATGAAAATTCTCATAACTATAAGAATTCTTCTCTAGCTACACAGCTTACATGTAATTAAACTTGGGTTTAATTGACAGGGCATCTGCAAATTTAGCCTACAGCGCTCAGCAAGGACTATGCCTAAACTAGTGAAGGTGAAATTCAGCTGAGAAGAATTGAAAGTAAGGAAAGAGAAAAATTAGAAACCCTAAATGGGGTTAAAGAAAGTATTTTAGAATACTTTGCGCTGTATACATAAAAGCTGTAATTAAGGCTTCAAGTAAATGATGCTAACCGCTAACTGTAGAAGTTATTATGTAGCTTAGCCTAAGCTGGATGGATGCTAGGTTAGCTTAGCTTAGCCTAAGCTGGATGGACGCTAGGTTAAGTTAGCTTAGCCACCTAGGCTGGTTTGATTACAAAATGACGTCACGAGTTAGCACTTCCTGTGACAAGTCGTTGTCATGGGAACCAGTGCATGTCAGAACAATTCAACAGTACCTGAAGAATGTCTACACATTTTACTGAGTTATGCATGTTTAAACGGGTTAAAAGGGGGCACCTATACTTTAAGTCTTTCAAGAACTTGATGTTACATTCAGTAAAATGCTAATGTGTTTTGGCATTTGCTAATTTTACTCATGGAACTCTTCTCTTTACTTTACACAACTTATTCTATTCGTTTACAAAGTAAGGAAATAGATTTGCTGTAAGTCAAAGCTTGTCTAAGCCTATATAGTTACGTCCCTCTCATGCATAAATGCTGACTTTTCAGCGAGTGAACAGTTTTGATCGCTAGGTAGCTCTCTGCTTGTGGATGCAGCTAAAAATTTAGGTGAATTACATCAATCTAACAATAATTTGTAAGGCCTTTACATTGTAGAAAGGGAAGCATCACCCAGGTCTGCGTATATATAACACTGTCCTGAGCTTTCTTTTTCAGAAACAGGTTTAGCAATACTGCAATTTGGATTTCTTTAACCAAAGCAGGATAGATATCGGTACAGTTTACAAGCTGCTGAGATAGGATTCCTTTGTCAAACAGACTTACGCTTTAATGCTGAACTTACTGATACCAGTTGGAAATCTAAGACTCTTTCACTTACAGTAGAGATGTCAATTCCCGCTATCGTTTTATCTGCATTTAGACAAGCCAGCAACCAGTGATCAAAATGCGTATCGCATGTTGTGTTCCAGTTGGACCGCAATGGTCAAATGCACGCCTGTAGGTTAACAGTAGTTTAAAACTCAGGTGGTTTTCCTACACTATGGCGTCAAGGTATGCCCTATTTGGAGCTAGTGTTTCCTGTAACCCTTCATTGTCATGGAAACTAATGTAGCAGTGCCAATTCAACCAGCATGTAGCAAATGTTTGTTTCAAAAGAGTTATGCATAGTCTGTTGGCAGGTGAGGCTTACACGTCCATTCAAGATTTTCTTTATATCAGTAAAATTCTATTTTTACTAATGCAGAGTCTTGCTGCTCTTTGAGCACCCATTTTCATCTACTTTAAAAGTTTTATGTCCTATGCTGACCAGGGACTTTTTAGCAGTGTCTTGCATTGTGTTCATGCTGTGTGGCTTCTGGTTTTGCAGTTCAGGATCAATGGGGTCTTAGGAACCCTTTCTGGGGAGGCCTTCTGTGCTAGAGGCCTTCCGCATCAGGTCACACATCGCTGAGTGGGCATTGCGTGGGGGCAGGTGAAAATATGGTGACTAACTGGTTTTGGAGGAAAAGTTTCTTGAAGCTGGTGTCCTCCTCCGTCACAGGTTCGTTGTAAGTTCCACAGACAACTCGTTCGGAGTTGGTGGTGGTAGCACAGGGCCTTCTAGGTCTGTCCTGCTTGGTGTTTGGGCAGGGCCCAGCTGGGCTGGATGTGTCCAGATCAGATGGAGTCTGTCTCGGTGTGCCATACCGGTTGGAGACTGCAGGTGAAAATCAATGTCTCGTAGATTGGCAGGGATGTTTCTGACCTTTCACTTGAGATTGTTGAGTGTCACTTCATGTGCCATTTCAGGGCTTGTCTGATTTACCTTTTCCTCCCGCAGCTGCAGGGGCTCTCAGGGCACTGTCTGGTGAAGTGTTAAGCCGAGGGCTTTGGCTCCTCCCCCCTTTGTGCAGGGCTGGGGAAGCTTACGCTGCTAATGTGAAGGTCAGCAGGGTCCATCTTTCTTGTGTGGTCCATCTGCAGCGGGTTGGACTGTTGCAGCTCTCTTTGGACCACATGGAGTGCGTCAATAATGTTACAGCATCGCTAAGTCAGTGTTCGGACTTCCGCTGCACATTGATGGCTTTAGCTCTCTTTGAGTTCAACCATTTCTTTAAGTTCTTTGAGTGAAACAGTTCTTTACCCGTCGGTTTGCAGGTGCTCAGAGCTGTCGTCCGCCTGAAAACTGATGATCTCTTTCAGTTGCTCTGCTCTGTCAGGGTCCTTGCATCTGTCCTGTGCCTTCTCCCGTTGAGCAGGGTTCGTTCTCTGTGGAGTCCTGTGGCTGGCAGCGTTAGTTCATTTACCTCCTGTTTGAGGCCTGCGGGAGCATGGCCAAGGAGAAGATAATGCTGGTCAGCTCTTGGTGGCTCAGGCTGGGTGTCAGACGTCTGCTTTCATTGTTGCCTAACTGTTCCTTCCTCTGCCGTGGCAGGTCGTTGCCTGCTTCAGGCTGAAGGATGTCCATGACACTGCTCTGCCGGGTCTTCAGGTGGTCCTGGTGGCAGGGCTGGGTGTCTGAGGCCTACTGGAACACTTGTGGGAACACGAGAGAGAAATGGCAAAGGCAAATGCAAGTTTCTACAGAGGTGGTGAGCTATCTGTGTGGGAGAATGGCTATGTGGAGCAGCTAAAATTTAGTGTTGGTGAGCACACACAAAAAAAATAAAAAGTTTTGAGTATCTTAGTTGACGTGCTTTAAGCAGCATCGACTGATGACTGGGCTCTTACATGTCATAACCTATTACTCAAAAATGCTGATGGTTCTTCTCACATGTTGTGCTACGAGAGTAACAGATAGAGCAAAACCAAAATAAAACAATGGGATGAAACCAGAAAAGAAGAGGAAGAAAGGAGTGTTTTACCTATTTAGGTTTAGCTAGGAGACATAGGTAAACAGGAGTCACTTATGGGTTATGCTGCTGTTAGACTAAGCTACCAGAGACACATCAGACATCTCAAGGTCCAAAAGAAGAAGAAGAAACAATGGGAAGTGTTTCCAGTTCTGTCTGGGGCCTACTGTGCGTTTGTGTTTAGCCGTACTTCATGTACTTAGCTTGGTGCTAAGGAGTGAGGATGGGTAAAACACAGACAGGAAGTAGGATATTAATGACCTGTGTAACTCGCTATGGAAACAACAGTCGCTAGATATTGTAATCCTATAGAGAGAGAGAAGATGAGGATAGTGACTAGTGATCTAAAATACGGTAAAGGTAAAGTTAGAACGTCCTTATAGCTCTAAGAAAACTAAAAGGAAAGGGAAGCGTATCAAGTAATTTAATTAAATTTCAAATTTAGTTAAGCCCTTCTTTTTTTCTTTAGCTGAATATAAGAATTCAGGCTGAAACAAACGTAAATAACTAAATTGAAAAAAAAAATGAAAAAAAATAAAAAAATGTATGTAAACATTGTGTGTTCTCATAGCTCTGGTAACTAGAGGGGAACTTGACTAAGCAAATTGATTTAATTAAATTCCCAATTTAATTAAATTCAATTTAACTGAATAGGACTATTCAGGCTCAACAGGTGTAAATACACAAAATAAAATAGGGGTAGATTTAAGTAAAAATAAAAGAAACACAAATAAAAACCCAAAGTATCTGGGTTTCAATCTGAAAGTGAAACCAAGAGGAAGGGGTCGAGAGAGAGAAAGAGAGAGAGAAGAGGGTGGTTTAACCCTCTTATGAGACGTGCTTCGTGACGCTCTGACACCAGGGTGAATCATTCGTCTCAAATCATTCGGAGTGTATCACTGCTAAGGTCACGTGATTTTATTAAACTGGGCTTCGTTACGCGTCATAGCTGTTTCGAAATTGTTTTAAATTTCAACGGTTCGTGAACCATTGTGTATCTGGTCTCTATGTGATCTCGTATCACTTTATAGATTCGTACACATTTAATGACGCATTTGATAAAGGGTCTGATTGACTTTCAAGTCAAGCTTTCATAAAACGAGCCCTACGGTTTACTAAGATATTATGCCTTGAAAGACACCTCATATTAAACGATATTAGGTAGCTTGCGGATTGCCATTACCTGATTACACCTTTTTATAAAACCTTTGCGATTGGTTTGTAAAAGGTGTTCCGTTGATTTGAGTTTCCGCTACACTTCCACTGTTTTGACCAGCAGGGGTCGCCAGCGAGGGCGCTTCAAACAAAGAGTCATTTGTGACTCAGTTGACTCCTTTGATTCAAAGCCTCGAAGAGCTTTGACTCTCATTACTCGTGTTCAAATCACTCAGTTCAAATCACGCAAAATCTATAGTCTTTGGTTTAAGGTTACACTTTACGCTCTAACGTGTCTAAGTTTTTAGGCGGTGCTAAAACTATCACTCGAGGTAGAGGGTTTTACTTGTAAGTCATGCGTGTAAGTTAGGATTGAGGGAGCTATTGGCTACAACCGTCGCTTGTTTACACGAGGGTCTGTGAGATTGGTGCTGTTGTCAGAAAAACTAGATAGGAACGCCTGCTCGCGTTCCGGACGCAATGCCAACCAACAACACAGATCGTTCGGAGCAGCGATCGAGCTGTGCTGACAGTTTGCACTGAGTCTCTCGCTTAGACACGACGTTGCGTGTGAGTGACTCTTTTTAACAAATCAAAACAGCACCGTTCTTTCACAGACAATGGCAAATTACTAGTTAGCTAAGCTAGAATTTATACCACTAATTCGACGCGATTGTTTCATATGAGCGCTTCAGCGGTTTAATATGAATACAATGACGTAACGCATAATAAGGCCTTAATCGGTGATTGAGGAACATCGCTCAGATCACATTCAAAAATGCTGAAAATGGAGATTTCTTCGTCCATATCAGGTTAATTTGTTCTGGTACCATTTATGCGCGCGGCTAATCTGAGATTTCTTCGTCAGAGAAGGCTTATGCTCGATTTATATCTGAAATTAGGCTTTCTTCGCTAATATCAGGAGTTTCTTATCGTACGATTTAAATATGCATTATAGCATTTGTGAACTTTCTGCCATTCGTAGGGAGGCATATTCAAGCTATAGTTTTGCTGATTTACCCAGAAACTTGTACGTGCATGTATGAGATGTTAATAAAACTTATGGGACAACATATGATTGATTACTGTCTGCTTGCATACAATGTTTAATACGATGCCTTAAAATTCTCCACCATTATGTAAGGAACTCAGCTTTTTGGAAATATTAATAATCAATAATATCTTGTTATTATTAATTATAAATATTTGGGTCAGTTAATTGGATTAACTTGATGTGGCTGAATTAATATTACAATCAATTAATCAGTTCTTCCAACGAACTATTTTGATTATTAATTTATTCTAATAAAGGGTATCTTCCATGGCCACCGAAGAATAATTATTTCTTCGCCTGTACAGTACTTTGAGCCAGTAGCAAAAACCGTGATCGTAAAGTGACTTGTATTGCAAACAAAACAGAACCAAATACATATTATGTACAAGTTTTATTAACTAAATATAGATATTTATATGAATATAAATAAACTAAACAACATACACACATGAATACATAAATAGGTTAGTGATAGGATGAAATTGGAAACCGGAAGAGGGTCTATGAGAAGAACCATCAGAATTTCATTTTCACATTTCATTGAATTGAATACTTGCATTTGTAATGGGAACAATTCTTGAAGTTGTTGAAAATTGGAGTCGTTGATGGTTCCGGCAGTGTCAAGTGGAAGTTGGTTGAGCGTTCTCTTTCTCCAGGAACGCATGACTGGTTTGGTGAAGGCCTGGGACTCTGTTGAGGCCACGCCGAGCACCCAGGAGAAGTGAGGAAGTCGGAAGTATGGGTGATTGGAGTCGTTGTTGGTTGGAGTCTTTGTTGGTTGGAGTCTTTGTTCCAAAACTCCTGAGATTGTCCTTGGTTCTTTGTGAGAGAGTCTTCTCTCTTTTCCATGAGGCCGGATCTGGTTGGAATCGAGGCCTGCTGGGCCCTGGGGCCCCCGTGGAGGGGGAGGGGGCTCCCCAGTCTCACCAGAACAGTGTTGCGGCTGGATGAAAAAACTAAGAGAGGGAGGTCACATGTGGACTGTGTCTAATAAGGCCTGGAGAAGATCCTCCCCTAAGGGTTGAACTCGACCAATCAGAAAGGGGACATGTCTGAGAGGGAAAGTGGCTCTTAGTTGAGTTACGGATCTTAATATGATAATATGATTATACCTTCATTAATGCTAAAATAGCTATAACACATCCACACTGCATTCTAGAAGAAGGTTATGTACATCAAAGTGTGAGTCATTAAATGAGGATTATTTAGGTAGGAGGCATTATACAGGTGAGGTTACATTGATCGTTAGTTGGTTGTATACCAGGATACATACCATAATATATACCTAATAGTACACGAGACAGTAAACCATTTACACTGTTTCTTTCACAGTTTTATGCATGTTCATTTATAGATCAGTTAGTCTATGATTAACGCAGCAAAGTCTGTTTTAAAGAGGGTTTCTGTTTCATAGTCTCTCTCTTGAGTATGTGGCCACATTCCTCGGAGGTCGTAAAATCTCCTTATCATGCCCTGTAACACGACACTGTTTCTTTCACTTGTGTTTGTTCATTTGGGCTGTGTGAGGAGTTTCATAAACCTTTGTATATAATGAATAAATAGTATGTGTCTGATTGGTCCATACCCTACACAGTTCAGTTCAGTCAACATTGCAGAAGAAGGTAGCACGATTGAATAAAGCATACACGGAAAACCGCTGAGTGCAAGTAACAAAATGCATGACCCATGTCTATGGGGGTAGAATTGTTGCATTATTCCAAATAAATAGATTATGATCCACAAATAAATGTAAAGAGATTCAAAAAAAATATATCAAATTCACAAATAAATAGATTAAGATCCACAAATAAATGTAAAGAGTTTCACAAATAATTATAAAACTCACAAATAAATAGAATGAGATTTGCAAATAAAAAATATATTTACAAATGTTGTTTATACCACAAACACAACTCTGCCTGGCATTTATTTGTGAACTGATTTTTCAGTTTTTTTCAGTACTCCTAAAAGTAACAGTACTTTTTAGCTTTTTAGGCTATCTTCATGGCAAAAACTGAGTTATAAAAATTAAATTAGTTGCATAAATACAATAAAATTAAAACCTTACTAAACAAGTCCTGACACATTCAATTGAATTGCATTGAAGCCAATTAACAAAGACTAACCTCTGTGGTGTAGTGACTCCAGTCTCAAAGCTGTAGCAAAAATTTGGTTGGAAGAGTTGAGTTCACAGGGAACATAGGTCTGTAAGATAAGGGGAGGAGGAGCAATGTTCAGTTCAACACTCGGAGTTGAACTACAAGACCGGAAGTTCAAGAGACGAAATAAACGTGCCATTTCTGCGGCAGTCAGACTTACTGAGGATGAATGGATGAAAATGGATGAAATTCCTGCAATAAAGTTCAAATATCCTTAGCTATTTTCAACAAACATAAAAGGTCAGAAACCAAAAACAAAAAATAGCAAAATAGTCAAGGCTCAAAGCCCAAACTGGAACCTCAACATTCATTTACACTCATTCATGTGCACACCTAGTGATGTTACCTCTGACACAGAGTGCGAATTACCCCACCATAATCGGGGGGTACTGCCCCTTCACTTCTTCTATGACCATCATGGTCCACTACCATATCAATCCCCACCGCGATCGCCAAGTGCAACATGTGTTGTGCAACACACATACAAGGTCTAAACATGCGACAAACTGATAATCAGTAAGCTACAGAATATCTCATTGTTATTATATATCCAAAAGAGAACAGTTTTGATCAACTCCCAAAAGTTAGAAGTTAAGTGCACTGAAATACCATTCTAATTACTAGTAAAAGTAATACCTTTTCAAGAAGCCTATTGCCTATTTCATGAAATATTGATTTGGTTTATTTTTAGATTTCATAAGACCTGGAGGTAAGACCCAACCCTCTCATATACTCTATAAACAGAAACCAATTTTCCATTGTAGTCGATGGTAGTCAGTGTCAAATCAACACAATCTTTAATGTGATTAAGGAGCATACTATGAAAAACCATACTACCACCTGGGGTGGCAAAGGGGTGGCATGAGGTTTCAGGAGGGGGGCCATGGACATTATTCATAATTTAAAATGCTACGGTTTTCATTGAATGTGTTTTGTTCTCTACACTACATTACACGGAGTGGGAGTCAAATCAGAGATGTAGCTGGGTTTTTGGATGGTGTGGGTCTTCATTTGTGAATTGTGGACCCTTTCTCTGTGTAATCACTATCAACAGTCTGTGTAGTCTATAATTAAATTGTACTTTGTGAAAAAGCAATTCTTGGGGGTTTGCACCCCAGGAGATTTTTTTTAAAAAAAGACCCCTCAAATGATGTCTTCTAGTGAGTTTTGAGGAAATATGAACAGATTTAGTCATACGACACACACACACACACACACACACAGTTCGATCGCGCCCGCGCCTCTCTCTCTCTCTCTCTCACACACACACACACACACACAAACACAAACACAGTTCGATCGCGCCCACGCCTCTAATTCACTAACAATGTTGTTTGTATATCCGCCCCTGATTTTACCTCACCACAATGTAAAGCTTGATTTAAATTGAGAATTATCTTGCTACCTAACCTTGCTAACTAACCTTGGTAACTAAGGTCCACTTAACTAGCCTCAGTGGGTAAGAAGCAGTTAAGTAGCCGGTAATTCAATGTATGAAGACGTGACATGAGCTATGAAAGAACAAAACACGTTAATAAATGAAAGTTGTAAAATCAACAAGCTAGACGTCAGCTAGCAACTTACATTTATCCATGCACGTCAGCAGCAAACCGTCCTCTATCTCCGTCGCTTCTAGCCACGGTGGTTAAAAATGGTACGGTCCACAATAGGGGTGTCTGAAATCGCTTTACATTAAAATGTTCCTACAGTGAAAATAGGAGTTGACTTGTAGCCTATTGTAACTCTAATTATATTTTTTCACAATATCAGAAAAATGATCTGAGCCCCCCAAAACTGATGTTTATGTCCCTTTGGGAGGTACTGGGTCTTCATTGGGGGGTATAGTACCCCCCAGTACCCCCTGTAATTCGAACTATGGTTGCGCAACAACGTCTATTACAGCCATGTTATTGCGAGCACGTAGACATCGACGTTGCCGAGCAGAAATGCAACGTGCCACACACGTTGCCACAACGTAAATGTTTTCCGGGCGTTTATTTATTAGTTGCATAATACCCACTAAATTTTAAAATTTAGTGTAAAACCATTGTAATAATAAAATAAAAACATAATGGGATATAGTGATATAATATTAGGGCAGTTACATGAATTTGAAAAGCATTAATATAATATATGTAATATATGAAAGGGTTTCAAAATATATTGTGAGATGAGTAGGCTATTATAAAAGGTAATTATATGGATAGTTTCTTATGAGTTATGACTTTTAATGTTCATTAATAGAATATACAAATTTGTATCTGAGGAAAATACGTTTTTAATAAAATTGATGAAATAATGCAAAAACAGGGCCGGCGCTAGCCATTTGGGTGCCCTAAGCACAAATGCTTGGTGGTGTGAATATGAAATAACTCTGTGAATATGAAAATATACAAACACTGAGATTGTGGTTTTTTTTTTCCTAATTGCAGTTTCACCAAAAGATGTCGCCCTTGGGCCTTGGCCTATGAACCTCTTGAAAATGGCCGCATTATCCGCATAGAACAACAACGAAAAAACGTATCTAAGCGGTCTTCCTTTTCTTCTCAAACAAACTAACTGCATCTTAAACAGCCCAAGTTTTAAAATTTCCCGGGGTACAAGCCCCCGGACCCCCGTTAAAATAAAAGATTCAACATGCAGAGCTAAAAAAGCCTTTTCATTTGCACTAGGCCTACTAGCGACGCCCCCCTGGACATGCATACACGACGCAAGGGCGCCCGCGCTACAAAACTAACATTTTTCTTTAAAACATTGTCTTACCTGCAAGCGACACACGAGTATCATCCCGCTGTCTCTTCTTTTTCCGCCCTCGACTCTTGGTGCCTTTTCGAGGCTATGTCTGAGGTCGGTGTCTGTCAAATTTGACATTGATTGAGGCATAATCGAACAGACCACTGAGAGGTGGGGAAGGGGGGGCACCAGAGGGAGACTGGCACAGGAGATTCACCTTTTTCTCGACTAATTTGGTCTAGGCCTATATTACTGTTGTATTGCTTTTGTATATTAACATGCTTTAGACATTTTATTTGTTATTTATACTAGTAGCCTATTGTGATGATTTTTCCCGACCCAGATTTTTTGGTGCCCTACGCGCAGTGCTTGATGTGTGTGTGCGGGGCGCCGGCCCTGTGCAAAAACATTAAAAACCTTTCAAAAACATTAAAAATCTCACTGACCCAAAACATTCCAAACAACCTTGAGAGAGATATAACATTTATTAACTTTTGCCAGTTTTTTTATCCAAATTTACAAAAGAGCAAGGGTCAAAACACTTTAAAAACCATCGGCATATGTAAGAAAATCCACAATCAAAGGTGAACATCAATCAATTGAAATACCATTCATAGAGATCCCGAATTTCTTTATATTCCTTGTGTGTAGCTATATAATCACAAGCAGTGCATATGGGCAGATCAAACTCCTGCTGCTGCAGTAAATGAGGAGTTGGAGAGAGATATTTCCTCCAGTTAAAGAACCTGCGATATGCTTCTTCGTCCTTGTCCAGCTGAAGAAGATATTCTGCTAGTGACTTTGCATCTGGGAAGTCATTCACATGAATGAAGGCATCGCCGGGATAAAAGTTTTCATAGTTTTTTCTGGGAGGACCCAGAACCACAGGGACGGTTCCTGCAGCAAGCGGCCCATTTATCTTCTCAGTGATGTAGTCCTTGTGGATGGAGTTCTCAAAGGAAAGGTAAAACTTGCAGCTTGCTAGGGTAGGATAGTATTCGGAATGATCCAAGAACTTTGCATAAGCCTTTCCGAACATATGCACTTGGATGTGTTTGCTGAGTTCTTGGTAAAACTGGATCCTTGTGCCGACACCTGTTGAGCCACTGTTACTCACAATCCAACACACCAGTTTGTCCTTTTTGGGAATTACAAACTCCTCATCTGGTTTCTTCCTGACAGTCAAATGCAACCTGGTAAAAATATCAGCATCCTGTCTGTAGCTGAGAGTGTGATTGAACAGGTTTTCTATACCTGTTTTTTTCTGAGTGTTGGTCGGTGATTCTAAATTAAACCAAATCCACTTCTGGAACGGAGGACGGGGAGATGGAGGAAGGTTGGTCAAGTCCCAACTAATGGACTTGTGATAAATGAGGACAGCGTCTGCATTGCTGTAGAGAGATCTATCATCCGTCAACAGACAACTATCGATATTGAAAATAGTTTTGCAATCATTCAGGTCAAATCTGAAATCTTCAGGCCAGAACCACATCAGAAGAATAGGTTTGTCTTTTGCTGCATCAGAAACAGAGCTCTTGTTCGTGTCAGAGTTGTATTGTTTAAGAATAATAAGTTGAGGTGGACAGTTGTTTGATGGTGATAACCAAAAAAACATGATTATCAGAGAGATGAAACCTGCAAACATCACTATTAGACTCGGACGACTAAGTGATGAGCCATTTGTGATTAACATTTTCAGATCTGAAGAGAAGGACAAAAAGAAGTATTTGTTATTGAAAGCAAATAATTAAAAAATGTCTCAAAAAATGCAGTCAATTTCTGAAATTTCTGAAAATAACTCTGAGGTACACATATACAGGAACTTTAATATATGATTATATGACATACTATATGGGTTAGGGGAACACAATTCTTTAATATGTGCCCTTAATGTACAGTTAATGTCAAAGGAGCAATTGAGGGGTTGTATTTAAAGCAACATTTTAAAGTTTAAAAATACATCTTTCAACAGATCTTTTAAATCATTTTACATTTTTCTTAAAATAACATCTCTCTGGTTTTTCAATACAAATCAATTGTCCGAGATTAATAACAATGACTTCTTCCAAGTTCACACTGACACAGAGTGTATAAGGTTTAAAGCTTATTTGGCGTGCTGTCCGGGGGAGGGCTCCGAGCTCCGAGTTCGGCCCGAACCTATACACCCCAGTTTTAAGTGTATTTAGGACTATAAAGTGAGGAGATGGGGTGGTGGAGGGATGCTGTTAAACTGAAAAAATGAACGGAGGTAAGTTTGCTGTGTGTATTTACACCTCTTGACTTGTTGATTGAGTTGATTAGCAGAGTGTGCTCCACTCGTGTCTAATTAGGTTTGATTATCTGAGTGTGCTCCATGTGTGTTTAATTAGGTTTAGTTATCTGAACGTGCTCCTCCCGAACTTTGTCAGTAAAACATCATTTCTTCCAAGGGTTACTGACAGATGAAGCAGCATGTGTAGCCTCTAATGGTATAGAAATTAGACCTTCTCTTAAAACAAAATACAACAGTGTAAAAATCCCTCATGCAACATTTAATGCCATGACTATGAATTTAAGACTTCCTGAAACATTTAATGAATAATACATTTAAGACCCTTTAAAGGCCTTCATTTGTGGAAGACCCCTTTTAAGGCATGTAGAAACCCTAGGCTATAATAGCTACAGCAATGAACATTAATCATCATCTTGAACATTTTTAATTGTTACACGTTTAATCATTATCTTGAACAAGATAAAAAAAAAACTACTCTTTAGTAGACTCTTATTCAAACCAACTTACAAATAAATAAACCATATCAAACGATAAGCTTTAATATTTTATATTTTGATTGATAAATATCAAAATATATTTTTGGAACGAATGTATATAATTTATTCCTCAACCTGTTTGGCAAACCTTCAAAAAGAAGAAAATATGCAATGTGCAGTTCTGGGTCATGTACAAACCAAATACGAAAAGAAGGATTTGCATATGTGGTTTCCTGTTCAAACAGTTTATTTTTTGTTTCAGTTGTAAGGAACTCAGCTTTTTGGAAATATTAATAATCAATAATATCTTGTTATTATTAATTATAAATATTTGGGTCAGTTAATTGGATTAACTTGATGTGGCTGAATTAATATTACAATCAATTAATCAGTTCTTCCAACGTACTATTTTGATTATTAATTTATTCTAATAAAGGGTATCTTCCATGGCCACCGAAGAATAATTATTTCTTCGCCTGTACAGTACTTTGAGCCAGTAGCAAAAACCGTGATCGTAAAGTGACTTGTATTGCAAACAAAACAGAACCAAATACATATTATGTACAAGTTTTATTAACTAAATATAGATATTTATATGAATATAAATAAACTAAACAACATACACACCTGAATACATAAATAGGTTAGTGATAGGATGAAATTGGAAACCGGAAGAGGGTCTATGAGAAGAACCATTAGAATTTCATTTTCACATTTCATTGAATTGAATACTTGCATTTGTAATGGGAACAATTCTTGAAGTTGTTGAAAATTGGAGTCGTTGATGGTTCCGGCAGTGTCAAGTGGAAGTTGGTTGAGCGTTCTCTTTCTCCAGGAACGCATGACTGGTTTGGTGAAGGCCTGGGACTCTGTTGAGGCCACGCCGAGCACCCAGGAGAAGTGAGGAAGTCGGAAGGATGGGTGATTGGAGTCGTTGTTGGTTGGAGTCTTTGTTCCAAAACTCCTGAGATTGTCCTTGGTTCTTTGTGAGAGAGTCTTCTCTCTTTTCCATGAGGCCGGATCTGGTTGGAATCGAGGCCTGCTGGGCCCTGGGGCCCCCGTGGAGGGGGAGGGGGCTCCCCAGTCTCACCAGAACATTGTTGCGGCTGGATGAAAAAACTAAGAGAGGGAGGTCACATGTGGACTGTCTCTAATAAGGCCTGGAGAAGATCCTCCCCTAAGGGTTGAACTCGACCAATCAGAAAGGGGACATGTCTGAGAGGGAAAGTGGCTCTTAGTTGATTTACGGATCTTTGTCCCATAATATGATTATACCTTCATTAATGCTAAAATAGCTATAACACATCCACACTGCATTCTAGAAGAAGGTTATGTACATCAAAGTGTGAGTCATTAAATGAGGATTATTTAGGTAGGAGGCATTATACAGGTGAGGTTACATTGATCGTTAGTTGGTTGTATACCAGGATACATACCATAATATATACCTAATAGTACACGAGACAGTAAACCATTTACACTGTTTCTTTCACAGTTTTATGCATGTTCATTTATAGATCAGTTAGTCTATGATTAACGCAGCAAAGGCTGTTTTAAAGAGGGTTTCTGTTTCATAGTCTCTCTCTTGAGTATGTGGCCACATTCCTCGGAGGTCGTAAAATCTCCTTATCATGCCCTGTAACACGACACTGTTTCTTTCACATGTGTTTGTTCATTTGGGCTGTGTGAGGAGTTTCATAAACCTTTGTATATAATGAATAAATAGTATGTGTCTGATTGGTCCATACCCTACAGATCCCCCCTCTCGATCGTTGTTGTCCCCCCTCAAGGACAACCACGAGCGAAGTTGGAAGTGCAGAGAGATCGGACACACACTTGTCATAGAAGGCTGGAAGGCCATGGTGGCCTCTGGTTGCTCGTGTCTTCTGGAGCGGTGGTCGTTCCACGGCTGGTGATGTGGACAGTAGCCAAGTCCAGGTCTCTGCAGCAGGTGTTGAGGCAGCAGGTGTTGGGACATTCTGAAGTTCATTAGTTTTGGGGCAGGTGTTTCCTTGTGGTTGCAGGAAGTGGTTAGGCCTCTATGTAGCATAGAGAGGTTTTCAAGCTGACATGGTGCTGGTGGCCGTAGGTCAGAAGGTGGTTGTTAGCCTCTCAGTCACGAGAGGTCTGAAGGATTGAAGTGTTGTTCTGTCCTTATGGTGGTGCCGACGCAAGCTTGCCTAAGCTGGGGTGGGCAAGGAGTTGGAAGCTTGTACCTTACAGGACTCCTCGGGTGAGTCCTGTGCAGGGAGCTATTTTGCGTGTGTCAGCGGCTCCAGTAACTCTGAGGCAGGTGCGTCCAGCTGTCCTTGCGGAGCCTCAGATTGACACCTGTGTGAAGGGTATGGAAGAGGATGCTGTCGTTGACAGCCGTGGTCTTCCTGTGGTGTTTGCAGGTTGAGGGTGCTGTCCTCCATGGCTTCTCCAAGGGGCTTGGCTGGTACCTGGGTTGTTGCCATGGTGACAGTTCTGTGCTGGTCCTGGGCATGCTCAGTCCAGCTGCATTGAATCTGGTTCGAACCTCAGTGTCTAGCTGGTCTGTAAGGCTTTGGGCACAGGTCCGCTCCTTGTGGGACGCTGTGATCTATTATGTGAGGTTGTTTACCTTCTGTTTTATACCCATAAGGTGGGGTAAGGAGATGAGAATCTTGATCACCCCGGTGTGGCTGTAACTCTGGCTTGGGTCATGGGTCGTTTGTCCTCTTCTCTCATGGTGCAGTTCCGTTGGCTCCGGTGCCGTCGGATGTCAGCAGCCATGGGTGGAACAGTGTTCCTCGCGATGGCTTGTCAGTCTTTTCGTTCTCCTAACCGGTTAAGGTCAGGTTAAGCAGAGGATCTGCAACATTTTGGCACACCTGTGGTGAGAGACTAATGCATCACCCTAGAAAGTTCAGAGCCACGGTTTAATGGGTTCGCTAGATATGTAGCATAAAGCTAGGTATTTCATGTGTAGCTAGCTAGTGAAGTGTGTATTGTATCCTTATCATCTTAGCTGTGAATGTTAGGAGGCTAAGACTTGTGTGGTTCCGAGAGTATTTCCTGGAAAGGGCATAGTCGAGATGAAATAAATGACTTAAGATGGTTCTTATGACTAAAATATTTCTCTGGACTTAACTGGTGGTTCACTACGGCTTGACGAAGTGAAGAATAGGAGGAAAAAGGACAGCTTTCCTATTCAAATTATGCTTATTATCAATCCTCAGGACTATAGTTATGCCCTAGTAATCGTTGAAGTTACTTGTGTTGCAGGGTCATAAAAATTAGTGCACTTGTTGAAAATAAACAAAATCACAAATAAAGGTGTCTCTGGTTCCTTTCTGGGCCCTATGGGAAATGGAACCACATTTGAACAAGAGAAGAAATGGAAATAATTCATATACATGACAGTATAGACAAGTGAATAGCTGACTGCTATTATTATCGAAGTAAAATAAAAATAAAAAGGACTTAAGTAAGTGATCAAAACAGCCGGAATGATCTGAAATTGAGAGTAATCAATAGCACTAGTGACTAACCTTTAGATTTGCCTGGACCAACACTCCATAGTGGGTCACAGCTGTTGCGTGTTTAAGACCACACCGTGTGTGTCCCTCCAAAGGTTTAGTCAACATGCTGATGAAAATTCTCATAACTATAAGAATTCTTCTCTAGCTACACAGCTTACATGTAATTAAACTTGGGTTTAATTGACAGGGCATCTGCAAATTTAGCCTACAGCGCTCAGCAAGGACTATGCCTAAACTAGTGAAGGTGAAATTCAGCTGAGAAGAATTGAAAGTAAGGAAAGAGAAAAATTAGAAACCCTAAATGGGGTTAAAGAAAGTATTTTAGAATACTTTGCGCTGTATACATAAAAGCTGTAATTAAGGCTTCAAGTAAATGATGCTAACCGCTAACTGTAGAAGTTATTATGTAGCTTAGCCTAAGCTGGATGGATGCTAGGTTAGCTTAGCTTAGCCTAAGCTGGATGGACGCTAGGTTAAGTTAGCTTAGCCACCTAGGCTGGTTTGATTACAAAATGACGTCACGAGTTAGCACTTCCTGTGACAAGTCGTTGTCATGGGAACCAGTGCATGTCAGAACAATTCAACAGTACCTGAAGAATGTCTACACATTTTACTGAGTTATGCATGTTTAAACGGGTTAAAAGGGGGCACCTATACTTTAAGTCTTTCAAGAACTTGATGTTACATTCAGTAAAATGCTAATGTGTTTTGGCATTTGCTAATTTTACTCATGGAACTCTTCTCTTTACTTTACACAACTTATTCTATTCGTTTACAAAGTAAGGAAATAGATTTGCTGTAAGTCAAAGCTTGTCTAAGCCTATATAGTTACGTCCCTCTCATGCATAAATGCTGACTTTTCAGCGAGTGAACAGTTTTGATCGCTAGGTAGCTCTCTGCTTGTGGATGCAGCTAAAAATTTAGGTGAATTACATCAATCTAACAATAATTTGTAAGGCCTTTACATTGTAGAAAGGGAAGCATCACCCAGGTCTGCGTATATATAACACTGTCCTGAGCTTTCTTTTTCAGAAACAGGTTTAGCAATACTGCAATTTGGATTTCTTTAACCAAAGCAGGATAGATATCGGTACAGTTTACAAGCTGCTGAGATGAGATTCCTTTGTCAAACAGACTTACGCTTTAATGCTGAACTTACTGATACCAGTTGGAAATCTAAGACTCTTTCACTTACAGTAGAGATGTCAATTCCCGCTATCGTTTTATCTGCATTTAGACAAGCCAGCAACCAGTGATCAAAATGCGTATCGCATGTTGTGTTCCAGTTGGACCGCAATGGTCAAATGCACGCCTGTAGGTTAACAGTAGTTTAAAACTCAGGTGGTTTTCCTACACTATGGCGTCAAGGTATGCCCTATTTGGAGCTAGTGTTTCCTGTAACCCTTCATTGTCATGGAAACTAATGTAGCAGTGCCAATTCAACCAGCATGTAGCAAATGTTTGTTTCAAAAGAGTTATGCATAGTCTGTTGGCAGGTGAGGCTTACACGTCCATTCAAGATTTTCTTTATATCAGTAAAATTCTATTTTTACTAATGCAGAGTCTTGCTGCTCTTTGAGCACCCATTTTCATCTACTTTAAAAGTTTTATGTCCTATGCTGACCAGGGACTTTTTAGCAGTGTCTTGCATTGTGTTCATGCTGTGTGGCTTGTGGTTTTGCAGTTCAGGATCAATGGGGTCTTAGGAACCCTTTCTGGGGAGGCCTTCTGTGCTAGAGGCCTTCCGCATCAGGTCACACATCGCTGAGTGGGCATTGCGTGGGGGCAGGTGAAAATATGGTGACTAACTGGTTTTGGAGGAAAAGTTTCTTGAAGCTGGTGTCCTCCTCCGTCACAGGTTCGTTGTAAGTTCCACAGACAACTCGTTCGGAGTTGGTGGTGGTAGCACAGGGCCTTCTAGGTCTGTCCTGCTTGGTGTTTGGGCAGGGCCCAGCTGGGCTGGATGTGTCCAGATCAGATGGAGTCTGTCTCGGTGTGCCATACCGGTTGGAGACTGCAGGTGAAAATCAATGTCTCGTAGATTGGCAGGGATGTTTCTGACCTTTCACTTGAGATTGTTGAGTGTCACTTCATGTGCCATTTCAGGGCTTGTCTGATTTACCTTTTCCTCCCGCAGCTGCAGGGGCTCTCAGGGCACTGTCTGGTGAAGTGTTAAGCCGAGGGCTTTGGCTCCTCCCCCCTTTGTGCAGGGCTGGGGAAGCTTACGCTGCTAATGTGAAGGTCAGCAGGGTCCATCTTTCTTGTGTGGTCCATCTGCAGCGGGTTGGACTGTTGCAGCTCTCTTTGGACCACATGGAGTGCGTCAATAATGTTACAGCATCGCTAAGTCAGTGTTCGGACTTCCGCTGCACATTGATGGCTTTAGCTCTCTTTGAGTTCAACCATTTCTTTAAGTTCTTTGAGTGAAACAGTTCTTTACCCGTCGGTTTGCAGGTGCTCAGAGCTGTCGTCCGCCTGAAAACTGATGATCTCTTTCAGTTGCTCTGCTCTGTCAGGGTCCTTGCATCTGTCCTGTGCCTTCTCCCGTTGAGCAGGGTTCGTTCTCTGTGGAGTCCTGTGGCTGGCAGCGTTAGTTCATTTACCTCCTGTTTGAGGCCTGCGGGAGCATGGCCAAGGAGAAGATAATGCTGGTCAGCTCTTGGTGGCTCAGGCTGGGTGTCAGACGTCTGCTTTCATTGTTGCCTAACTGTTCCTTCCTCTGCCGTGGCAGGTCGTTGCCTGCTTCAGGCTGAAGGATGTCCATGACACTGCTCTGCCGGGTCTTCAGGTGGTCCTGGTGGCAGGGCTGGGTGTCTGAGGCCTACTGGAACACTTGTGGGAACACGAGAGAGAAATGGCAAAGGCAAATGCAAGTTTCTACAGAGGTGGTGAGCTATCTGTGTGGGAGAATGGCTATGTGGAGCAGCTAAAATTTAGTGTTGGTGAGCACACACAAAAAAAAAAAAAGTTTTGAGTATCTTAGTTGACGTGCTTTAAGCAGCATCGACTGATGACTGGGCTCTTACATGTCATAACCTATTACTCAAAAATGCTGATGGTTCTTCTCACATGTTGTGCTACGAGAGTAACAGATAGAGCAAAACCAAAATAAAACAATGGGATGAAACCAGAAAAGAAGAGGAAGAAAGGAGTGTTTTACCTATTTAGGTTTAGCTAGGAGACATAGGTAAACAGGAGTCACTTATGGGTTATGCTGCTGTTAGACTAAGCTACCAGGGACACATCAGACATCTCAAGGTCCAAAAGAAGAAGAAGAAACAATGGGAAGTGTTTCCAGTTCTGTCTGGGGCCTACTGTGCGTTTGTGTTTAGCCGTACTTCATGTACTTAGCTTGGTGCTAAGGAGTGAGGATGGGTAAAACACAGACAGGAAGTAGGATATTAATGACCTGTGTAACTCGCTATGGAAACAACAGTCGCTAGATATTGTAATCCTATAGAGAGAGAGAAGATGAGGATAGTGACTAGTGATCTAAAATAAGGTAAAGGTAAAGTTAGAACGTCCTTATAGCTCTAAGAAAACTAAAAGGAGAGGGAAGCGTATCAAGTAATTTAATTAAATTTCAAATTTAGTTAAGCCCTTCTTTTTTTCTTTAGCTGAATATAAGAATTCAGGCTGAAACAAACGTAAATAACTAAATTGAAAAAAAATAAAAAAAATAATAAAAAAATGTATGTAAACATTGTGTGTTCTCATAGCTCTGGTAACTAGAGGGGAACTTGACTAAGCAAATTGATTTAATTAAATTCCCAATTTAATTAAATTCAATTTAACTGAATAGGACTATTCAGGCTCAACAGGTGTAAATACACAAAATAAAATAGGGGTAGATTTAAGTAAAAATAAAAGAAACACAAATAAAAACCCAAAGTATCTGGGTTTCAATCTGAAAGTGAAACCAAGAGGAAGGGGTCGAGAGAGAGAAAGAGAGAGAGAAGAGGGTGGTTTAACCCTCTTATGAGACGTGCTTCGTGAAGCTCTGACACCAGGATGAATCATTCGTCTCAAATCATTCGGAGTGTATCACTGCTAAGGTCACGTGATTTTATTAAACTGGGCTTCGTTACGCGTCATAGCTGTTTCGAAATTGTTTTAAATTTCAACGGTTCGTGAACCATTGTGTATCTGGTCTCTATGTGATCTCGTATCACTTTATAGATTCGTACACAGTTAATGACGCATTTGATAAAGGGTCTGATTGACTTTCAAGTCAAGCTTTCATAAAACGAGCCCTACGGTTTACTAAGATATTATGCCTTGAAAGACACCTCATATTAAACGATATTAGGTAGCTCGCGGATTGCCATTACCTGATTACACCTTTTTATAAAACCTTTGCGATTGGTTTGTAAAAGGTGTTCCGTTGATTTGAGTTTCCGCTACACTTCCACTGTTTTGACCAGCAGGGGTCGCCAGCGAGGGCGCTTCAAACAAAGAGTCATTTGTGACTCAGTTGACTCCTTTGATTCAAAGCCTCGAAGAGCTTTGACTCTCATTACTCGTGTTCAAATCACTCAGTTCAAATCACACAAAATCTATAGTCTTTGGTTTAAGGTTACACTTTACGCTCTAACGTGTCTAAGTTTTTAGGCGGTGCTAAAACTATCACTCGAGGTAGAGGGTTTTACTTGTAAGTCATGCGTGTAAGTTAGGATTGAGGGAGCTATTGGCTACAACCGTCGCTTGTTTACACGAGGGTCTGTGAGATTGGTGCTGTTGTCAGAAAAACTAGATAGGAACGCCTGCTCGCGTTCCGGACGCAATGCCAACCAACAACACAGATCGTTCGGAGCAGCGATCGAGCTGTGCTGACAGTTTGCACTGAGTCTCTCGCTTAGACACGACGTTGCGTGTGAGTGACTCTTTTTAACAAATCAAAACAGCACCGTTCTTTCACAGACAATGGCAAATTACTAGTTAGCTAAGCTAGAATTTATACCACTAATTCGACGCGATTGTTTCATATGAGCGCTTCAGCGGTTTAATATGAATACAATGACGTAACGCATAATAAGGCCTTAATCGGTGATTGAGGAACATCGCTCAGATCACATTCAAAAATGCTGAAAATGGAGATTTCTTCGTCCATATCAGGTTAATTAGTTCTGGTACCATTTATGCGCACGGCTAATCTGAGATTTCTTCGTCAGAGAAGGCTTAAGCTCGATTTATATCTGAAATTAGGCTTTCTTCGCTAATATCAGGAGTTTCTTATCGTACGATTTAAATATGCATTATAGCATTTGTGAACTTTCTGCCATTCGTAGGGAGGCATATTCAAGCTATAGTTTTGCTGATTTACCCAGAAACTTGTACGTGCATGTATGAGATGTTAATAAAACTTATGGGACAACATATGATTGATTACTGTCTGCTTGCATACAATGTTTAATACGATGCCTTAAAATTCTCCACCATTATGTAAGGAACTCAGCTTTTTGGAAATATTAATAATCAACAATATCTTGTTATTATTAATTATAAATATTTGGGTCAGTTAATTGGATTAACTTGATGTGGCTGAATTAATATTACAATCAATTAATCAGTTCTTCCAACGAACTATTTTGATTATTAATTTATTCTAATAAAGGGTATCTTCCATGGCCACCGAAGAATAATTATTTCTTCGCCTGTACAGTACTTTGAGCCAGTAGCAAAAACCGTGATCGTAAAGTGACTTGTATTGCAAACAAAACAGAACCAAATACATATTATGTACAAGTTTTATTAACTAAATATAGATATTTATATGAATATAAATAAACTAAACAACATACACACATGAATACATAAATAGGTTAGTGATAGGATGAAATTGGAAACCGGAAGAGGGTCTATGAGAAGAACCATCAGAATTTCATTTTCACATTTCATTGAATTGAATACTTGCATTTGTAATGGGAACAATTCTTGAAGTTGTTGAAAATTGGAGTCGTTGATGGTTCCGGCAGTGTCAAGTGGAAGTTGGTTGAGCGTTCTCTTTCTCCAGGAACGCATGACTGGTTTGGTGAAGGCCTGGGACTCTGTTGAGGCCACGCCGAGCACCCAGGAGAAGTGAGGAAGTCGGAAGGATGGGTGATTGGAGTCGTTGTTGGTTGGAGTCTTTGTTCCAAAACTCCTGAGATTGTCCTTGGTTCTTTGTGAGAGAGTCTTCTCTCTTTTCCATGAGGCCGGATCTGGTTGGAATCGAGGCCTGCTGGGCCCTGGGGCCCCCGTGGAGGGGGAGGGGGCTCCCCAGTCTCACCAGAACAGTGTTGCGGCTGGATGAAAAAACTAAGAGAGGGAGGTCACATGTGGACTGTCTCTAATAAGGCCTGGAGAAGATCCTCCCCTAAGGGTTGAACTCGACCAATCAGAAAGGGGACATGTCTGAGAGGGAAAGTGGCTCTTAGTTGATTTACGGATCTTTGTCCCATAATATGATTATACCTTCATTAATGCTAAAAATAGCTATAACACATCCACACTGCATTCTAGAAGAAGGTTATGTACATCAAAGTGTGAGTCATTAAATGAGGATTATTTAGGTAGGAGGCATTATACAGGTGAGGTTACATTGATCGTTAGTTGGTTGTATACCAGGATACATACCATAATATATACCTAATAGTACACGAGACAGTAAACCATTTACACTGTTTCTTTCACAGTTTTATGCATGTTCATTTATAGATCAGTTAGTCTATGATTAACGCAGCAAAGGCTGTTTTAAAGAGGGTTTCTGTTTCATAGTCTCTCTCTTGAGTATGTGGCCACATTCCTCGGAGGTCGTAAAATCTCCTTATCATGCCCTGTAACACGACACTGTTTCTTTCACTTGTGTTTGTTCATTTGGGCTGTGTGAGGAGTTTCATAAACCTTTGTATATAATGAATAAATAGTATGTGTCTGATTGGTCCATACCCTACACAGTTCAGTTCAGTCAACATTGCAGAAGAAGGTAGCACGATTGAATAAAGCATACACGGAAAACCGCTGAGTGCAAGTAACAAAATGCATGACCCATGTCTATGGGGGTAGAATTGTTGCATTATTCCAAATAAATAGATTATGATCCACAAATAAATGTAAAGAGATTCAAAAAAAATATATCAAATTCACAAATAAATAGATTAAGATCCACAAATAAATGTAAAGAGTTTCACAAATAATTATAAAACTCACAAATAAATAGAATGAGATTTGCAAATAAAAAATATATTTACAAATGTTGTTTATACCACAAACACAACTCTGCCTGGCATTTATTTGTGAACTGATTTTTGTGCATTTGTGAATCGGTTCCTGTGCATTTGTAAATCCCCTCACGCATTTGTGGATTTTGAAACACTTCTAGCGTCGAAGTGCAGTCAAATCCACAAATAAGTGGACTCCACCCACCCTTTACCTAAGCCAATCAGATAATGGCCACTTTGAGCTGACCAATCGTAGCACGTTCTCGCTACAACCAATCACGTTAGGCCTTACAATCAGAGTGGTCTTGCCCTGAAATAACTTTGCTCTTTCATCTGCATTGGCTCAAATAGGAAGTGTAAGGCTATAAGGCCCATAATAGTAGTAGTAGTAGTAGTAGTTTGCTTTTGACGCGCCGCTTGACTCCAGTAGAGAGGGTGTTAAGATGCTCGGGATCTGTGATGATCATTTGTGTGTAATCCTGAGTTAATAATAAAGAATAATAAATATAAAGAAGCCTTAAACTCCAACAATCTTTTGGAAACGGGGTGTTTTAACCACATAAACAGCTTTCAGGGGTGTCTATATCTGCAAAATTAATCAGATCCATGCAGTTCTCGCCCCGAGTGTAAAGCTTAACGTGATTGGTTGTAGCGAGAACGTGCTACGATTGGTCAGCTCAATGTGGCCGTTATCGGATTGGCTTAGGTAAAGGGTGGGTGGAGTCCACTTATTTGTGGATTTGTCTGCACTTCGACCCTAGAAGTGTTTCAAAATCCACAAATGCGTGAGGGGATTTACAAATGCACAGGAACCGATTCACAAATGCACAAAAAAAGGTTCACAAATAAAGGCCAGGCAGAGTTGTGTTTGTGGTATAAACAACATTTGTAAATATATTTTTTATTTGCAAATCTCATTCCATTTATTTGTGACTTTTATAATTCTTTGTGAAACTCTTTACATTTATTTGTGGATCTTAATATATTTATTTGTGAATTTGATATATTTTTGTGAATCTCTTTACATTTATTTGTGGATCATAATCTATTTATTTGGAATAATGCAACAATTCTACCCCCATACATGTCTTGTTTCCTCGTTTGTTTAGTAACCGACATATTGGGGAAGAAAAAAAACTGCCAACCTATTATTGTCTTAGGGGTACTTGAAATGTGTTGTGTTACTGGCTCCTAGCTTTTTGTTCTAAGCTTGGCACGTTCAGTTAGTAACAGTACCTATAGCTTTTTAGGCTATCTTCATGGCAAAAACTGAGTTATAAAAATTAAATTAGTTGCATAAATACAATAAAAATTAAAACCTTACTAAACAAGTCCTGACACATTCAATTGAATTGCATTGAAGCCAATTAACAAAGACTAACCTCTAGTGACTCCAGTCCCAAAGCTGTAGCAAAAATTTGGTTGGAAGAGTTGAGTTCACAGGGAACATAGGTCTGTAAGATAAGGGGAGGAGGAGCAATGTTCAGTTCAACACTCGGAGTTGAACTACAAGACCGGAAGTTCAAGAGACGAAATAAACGTGCCATTTCTGCGGCAGTCAGACTTACTGAGGATGAATGGATGAAAATGGATGAAATTCCTGCAATAAAGTTCAAATATCCTTAGCTATTTTCAACAAACATAAAAGGTCAGAAACCAAAAACAAAAAATAGCAAAATAGTCAAGGCTCAAAGCCCAAACTGGAACCTCAACATTCATTTACACTCATTCATGTGCACACCTAGTGATGTTACCTCTGACACAGAGTGCGAATTACCCCACCATAATCGGGGGGTACTGCCCCTTCACTTCTTCTATGACCATCATGGTCCACTACCATATCAATCCCCACCGCGATCGCCAAGTGCAACATGTGTTGTGCAACACACATACAAGGTCTAAACATGCGACAAACTGATAATCAGTAAGCTACAGAATATCTCATTGTTATTATATATCCAAAAGAGAACAGTTTTGATCAACTCCCAAAAGTTAGAAGTTAAGTGCACTGAAATACCATTCTAATTACTAGTAAAAGTAATACCTTTTCAAGAAGCCTATTGCCTATTTCATGAAATATTGATTTGGTTTATTTTTAGATTTCATAAGACCTGGAGGTAAGACCCAACCCTCTCATATACTCTATAAACAGAAACCAATTTTCCATTGTAGTCGATGGTAGTCAGTGTCAAATCAACACAATCTTTAATGTGATTAAGGAGCATACTATGAAAAACCATACTACCACCTGGGGTGGCAAAGGGGTGGCATGAGGTTTCAGGAGGGGGGCCATGGACATTATTCATAATTTAAAATGCTACGGTTTTCATTGAATGTGTTTTTTTCTCTACACTACATTACACGGAGTGGGAGTCAAATCAGAGATGTAGCTGGGTTTTTGGATGGTGTGGGTCTTCATTTGTGAATTGTGGACCCTTTCTCTGTGTAATCACTATCAACAGTCTGTGTAGTCTATAATTAAATTGTACTTTGTGAAAAAGCAATTCTTGGGGGTTTGCACCCCAGGAGATTTTTTTTTTTAAAAAAGACCCCTCAAATGATGTCTTCTAGTGAGTTTTGAGGAAATATGAACAGATTTAGTCATACGACACACACACACACACACACACAGTTCGATCGCGCCCGCGCCTCTCTCTCTCTCTCTCTCTCTCTCACACACACACACACACAAACACAAACACAGTTCGATCGCGCCCACGCCTCTAATACACTAACAATGTTGTTTGTATATCCGCCCCTGATTTTACCTCACCACAATGTAAAGCTTGATTTAAATTGAGAATTATCTTGCTACCTAACCTTGCTAACTAACCTTGGTAACTAAGGTCCACTTAACTAGCCTCAGTGGGTAAGAAGCAGTTAAGTAGCCGGTAATTCAATGTATGAAGACGTGACATGAGCTATGAAAGAACAAAACACGTTAATAAATGAAAGTTGTAAAATCAACAAGCTAGACGTCAGCTAGCAACTTACATTTATCCATGCACGTCAGCAGCAAACCGTCCTCTATCTCCGTCGCTTCTAGCCACGGTGGTTAAAAATGGTACGGTCCACAATAGGGGTGTCTGAAATCGCTTTACATTAAAATGTTCCTACAGTGAAAATAGGAGTTGACTTGTAGCCTATTGTAACTCTAATTATATTTTTTCACAATATCAGAAAAATGATCTGACCCCCCCAAAACTGATGTTTATGTCCCTTTGGGAGGTACTGGGTCTTCATTGGGGGGTATAGTACCCCCCAGTACCCCCTGTAATTCGAACTATGGTTGCGCAACAACGTCTATTACAGCCATGTTATTGCGAGCACGTAGACATCGACGTTGCCGAGCAGAAATGCAACGTGCCACACACGTTGCCACAACGTAAATGTTTTCCGGGCGTTTATTTATTAGTTGCATAATACCCACTAAATTTTAAAATTCAGTGTAAAACCATTGTAATAATAAAATAAAAACATAATGGGATATAGTGATATAATATTAGGGCAGTTACATGAATTTGAAAAGCATTAATATAATATATGTAATATATGAAAGGGTTTCAAAATATATTGTGAGATGAGTAGGCTATTATAAAAGGTAATTATATGGATAGTTTCTTATGAGTTATGACTTTTAATGTTCATTAATAGAATATACAAATTTGTATCTGAGGAAAATACGTTTTTAATAAAATTGATGAAATAATGCAAAAACAGGGCCGGCGCTAGCCATTTGGGTGCCCTAAGCACAAATGCTTGGTGGTGTGAATATGAAATAACTCTGTGAATATGAAAATATACAAACACTGAGATTGTGGGGTTTTTTTTCCTAATTGCAGTTTCACCAAAAGATGTCGCCCTTGGGCCTTGGCCTATGAACCTCTTGAAAATGGCCGCATTATCCGCATAGAACAACAACGAAAAAACGTATCTAAGCGGTCTTCCTTTTCTTCTCAAACAAACTAACTGCATCTTAAACAGCCCAAGTTTTAAAATTTCCCGGGGTACAAGCCCCCGGACCCCCGTTAAAATAAAAGATTCAACATGCAGAGCTAAAAAAGCCTTTTCATTTGCACTAGGCCTACTAGCGACGCCCCCCTGGACATGCATACACGACGCAAGGGCGCCCGCGCTACAAAACTAACATTTTTGTTTAAAACATTGTCTTACCTGCAAGCGACACACGAGTATCATCCCGCTGTCTCTTCTTTTTCCGCCCTCGACTCTTGGTGCCTTTTCGAGGCTATGTCTGAGGTCGGTGTCTGTCAAATTTGACATTGATTGAGGCATAATCGAACAGACCACTGAGAGGTGGGGAAGGGGGGGCACCAGAGGGAGACTGGCACAGGAGATTCACCTTTTTCTCGACTAATTTGGTCTAGGCCTATATTACTGTTGTATTGCTTTTGTATATTAACATGCTTTAGACATTTTATTTGTTATTTATACTAGTAGCCTATTGTGATGATTTTTCCCGACCCAGATTTTTTGGTGCCCTACGCGCAGTGCTTGATGTGTGTGTGCGGGGCGCCGGCCCTGTGCAAAAACATTAAAAACCTTTCAAAAACATTAAAAATCTCACTGACCCAAAACATTCCAAACAACCTTGAGAGAGATATAACATTTATTAACTTTTGCCAGTTTTTTTATCCAAATTTACAAAAGAGCAAGGGTCAAAACACTTTAAAAACCATCGGCATATGTAAGAAAATCCACAATCAAAGGTGAACATCAATCAATTGAAATACCATTCATAGAGATCCCGAATTTCTTTATATTCCTTGTGTGTAGCTATATAATCACAAGCAGTGCATATGGGCAGATCAAACTCCTGCTGCTGCAGTAAATGAGGAGTTGGAGAGAGATATTTCCTCCAGTTAAAGAACCTGCGATATGCTTCTTCGTCCTTGTCCAGCTGAAGAAGATATTCTGCTAGTGACTTTGCATCTGGGAAGTCATTCACATGAATGAAGGCATCGCCGGGATAAAAGTTTTCATAGTTTTTTCTGGGAGGACCCAGAACCACAGGGACGGTTCCTGCAGCAAGCGGCCCATTTATCTTCTCAGTGATGTAGTCCTTGTGGATGGAGTTCTCAAAGGAAAGGTAAAACTTGCAGCTTGCTAGGGTAGGATAGTATTCGGAATGATCCAAGAACTTTGCATAAGCCTTTCCGAACATATGCACTTGGATGTGTTTGCTGAGTTCTTGGTAAAACTGGATCCTTGTGCCGACACCTGTTGAGCCACTGTTACTCACAATCCAACACACCAGTTTGTCCTTTTTGGGAATTACAAACTCCTCATCTGGTTTCTTCCTGACAGTCAAATGCAACCTGGTAAAAATATCAGCATCCTGTCTGTAGCTGAGAGTGTGATTGAACAGGTTTTCTATACCTGGTATTTTCTGAGTGTTGGTCGGTGATTCTAAATTAAACCAAATCCACTTCTGGAACGGAGGACGGGGAGATGGAGGAAGGTTGGTCAAGTCCCAACTAATGGACTTGTGATAAATGAGGACAGCGTCTGCATTGCTGTAGAGAGATCTATCATCCGTCAACAGACAACTATCGATATTGAAAATAGTTTTGCAATCATTCAGGTCAAATCTGAAATCTTCAGGCCAGAACCACATCAGAAGAATAGGTTTGTCTTTTGCTGCATCAGAAACAGAGCTCTTGTTCGTGTCAGAGTTGTATTGTTTAGGAATAATAAGTTGAGGTGGACAGTTGTTTGACGGTGATAACCAAAAAAACATGATTATCAGAGAGATGAAACCTGCAAACATCACTATTAGACTCGGACGACTAAGTGATGAGCCATTTGTGATTAACATTTTCAGATCTGAAGAGAAGGACAAAAAGAAGTATTTGTTATTGAAAGCAAATAATTAAAAAATGTCTCAAAAAATGCAGTCAATTTCTGAAATTTCTGAAAATAACTCTGAGGTACACATATACAGGAACTTTAATATATGATTATATGACATACTATATGGGTTAGGGGAACACAATTCTTTAATATGTGCCCTTAATGTACAGTTAATGTCAAAGGAGCAATTGAGGGGTTGTATTTAAAGCAACATTTTAAAGTTTAAAAATACATCTTTCAACAGATCTTTTAAATCATTTTACATTTTTCTTAAAATAACATCTCTCTGGTTTTTCAATACAAATCAATTGTCCGAGATTAATAACAATGACTTCTTCCAAGTTCACACTGACACAGAGTGTATAAGGTTTAAAGCTTATTTGGCGTGCTGTCCGGGGGAGGGCTCCGAGCTCCGAGTTCGGCCCGAACCTATACACCCCAGTTTTAAGTGTATTTAGGACTATAAAGTGAGGAGATGGGGTGGTGGAGGGATGCTGTTAAACTGAAAAAATGAACGGAGGTAAGTTTGCTGTGTGTATTTACACCTCTTGACTTGTTGATTGAGTTGATTAGCAGAGTGTGCTCCACTCGTGTCTAATTAGGTTTGATTATCTGAGTGTGCTCCATGTGTGTTTAATTAGGTTTAGTTATCTGAACGTGCTCCTCCCGAACTTTGTCAGTAAAACATCATTTCTTCCAAGGGTTACTGACAGATGAAGCAGCATGTGTAGCCTCTAATGGTATAGAAATTAGACCTTCTCTTAAAACAAAATACAACAGTGTGAAAATCCCTCATGCAACATTTAATGCCATGACTATGAATTTAAGACTTCCTGAAACATTTAATGAATAATACATTTAAGACCCTTTAAAGGCCTTCATTTGTGGAAGACCCCTTTTAAGGCATGTAGAAACCCTAGGCTATAATAGCTACAGCAATGAACATTAATCATCATCTTGAACATTTTTAATTGTTACACGTTTAATCATTATCTTGAACAAGATAAAAAAAAAACTACTCTTTCGTAGACTCTTATTCAAACCAACTTACAAATAAATAAACCATATCAAACGATAAGCTTTAATATTTTATATTTTGATTGATAAATATCAAAATATATTTTTGGAACGAATGTATATAATTTATTCCTCAACCTGTTTGGCAAACCTTCAAAAAGAAGAAAATATGCAATGTGCAGTTCTGGGTCATGTACAAACCAAATACGAAAAGAAGGATTTGCATATGTGGTTTCCTGTTCAAACAGTTTATTTTTTGTTTCAGTTGTAAGGAACTCAGCTTTTTGGAAATATTAATAATCAATAATATCTTGTTATTATTAATTATAAATATTTGGGTCAGTTAATTGGATTAACTTGATGTGGCTGAATTAATATTACAATCAATTAATCAGTTCTTCCAACGAACTATTTTGATTATTAATTTATTCTAATAAAGGGTATCTTCCATGGCCACCGAAGAATAATTATTTCTTCGCCTGTACAGTACTTTGAGCCAGTAGCAAAAACCGTGATCGTAAAGTGACTTGTATTGCAAACAAAACAGAACCAAATACATATTATGTACAAGTTTTATTAACTAAATATAGATATTTATATGAATATAAATAAACTAAACAACATACACACATGAATACATAAATAGGTTAGTGATAGGATGAAATTGGAAACCGGAAGAGGGTCTATGAGAAGAACCATCAGAATTTCATTTTCACATTTCATTGAATTGAATACTTGCATTTGTAATGGGAACAATTCTTGAAGTTGTTGAAAATTGGAGTCGTTGATGGTTCCGGCAGTGTCAAGTGGAAGTTGGTTGAGCGTTCTCTTTCTCCAGGAACGCATGACTGGTTTGGTGAAGGCCTGGGACTCTGTTGAGGCCACGCCGAGCACCCAGGAGAAGTGAGGAAGTCGGAAGGATGGGTGATTGGAGTCGTTGTTGGTTGGAGTCTTTGTTCCAAAACTCCTGAGATTGTCCTTGGTTCTTTGTGAGAGAGTCTTCTCTCTTTTCCATGAGGCCGGATCTGGTTGGAATCGAGGCCTGCTGGGCCCTGGGGCCCCCGTGGAGGGGGAGGGGGCTCCCCAGTCTCACCAGAACAGTGTTGCGGCTGGATGAAAAAACTAAGAGAGGGAGGTCACATGTGGACTGTCTCTAATAAGGCCTGGAGAAGATCCTCCCCTAAGGGTTGAACTCGACCAATCAGAAAGGGGACATGTCTGAGAGGGAAAGTGGCTCTTAGTTGATTTACGGATCTTTGTCCCATAATATGATTATACCTTCATTAATGCTAAAATAGCTATAACACATCCACACTGCATTCTAGAAGAAGGTTATGTACATCAAAGTGTGAGTCATTAAATGAGGATTATTTAGGTAGGAGGCATTATACAGGTGAGGTTACATTGATCGTTAGTTGGTTGTATACCAGGATACATACCATAATATATACCTAATAGTACACGAGACAGTAAACCATTTACACTGTTTCTTTCACAGTTTTATGCATGTTCATTTATAGATCAGTTAGTCTATGATTGACGCAGCAAAGTCTGTTTTAAAGAGGGTTTCTGTTTCATAGTCTCTCTCTTGAGTATGTGGCCACATTCCTCGGAGGTCGTAAAATCTCCTTATCATGCCCTGTAACACGACACTGTTTCTTTCACTTGTGTTTGTTCATTTGGGCTGTGTGAGGAGTTTCATAAACCTTTGTATATAATGAATAAATAGTATGTGTCTGATTGGTCCATACCCTACAGATCCCCCCTCTCGATCGTTGTTGTCCCCCCTCAAGGACAACCACGAGCGAAGTTGGAAGTGCAGAGAGATCGGACACACACTTGTCATAGAAGGCTGGAAGGCCATGGTGGCCTCTGGTTGCTCGTGTCTTCTGGAGCGGTGGTCGTTCCACGGCTGGTGATGTGGACAGTAGCCAAGTCCAGGTCTCTGCAGCAGGTGTTGAGGCAGCAGGTGTTGGGACATTCTGAAGTTCATTAGTTTTGGGGCAGGTGTTTCCTTGTGGTTGCAGGAAGTGGTTAGGCCTCTATGTAGCATAGAGAGGTTTTCAAGCTGACATGGTGCTGGTGGCCGTAGGTCAGAAGGTGGTTGTTAGCCTCTCAGTCACGAGAGGTCTGAAGGATTGAAGTGTTGTTCTGTCCTTATGGTGGTGCCGACGCAAGCTTGCCTAAGCTGGGGTGGGCAAGGAGTTGGAAGCTTGTACCTTACAGGACTCCTCGGGTGAGTCCTGTGCAGGGAGCTATTTTGCGTGTGTCAGCGGCTCCAGTAACTCTGAGGCAGGTGCGTCCAGCTGTCCTTGCGGAGCCTCAGATTGACACCTGTGTGAAGGGTATGGAAGAGGATGCTGTCGTTGACAGCCGTGGTCTTCCTGTGGTGTTTGCAGGTTGAGGGTGCTGTCCTCCATGGCTTCTCCAAGGGGCTTGGCTGGTACCTGGGTTGTTGCCATGGTGACAGTTCTGTGCTGGTCCTGGGCATGCTCAGTCCAGCTGCATTGAATCTGGTTCGAACCTCAGTGTCTAGCTGGTCTGTAAGGCTTTGGGCACAGGTCCGCTCCTTGTGGGACGCTGTGATCTATTATGTGAGGTTGTTTACCTTCTGTTTTATACCCATAAGGTGGGGTAAGGAGATGAGAATCTTGATCACCCCGGTGTGGCTGTAACTCTGGCTTGGGTCATGGGTCGTTTGTCCTCTTCTCTCATGGTGCAGTTCCGTTGGCTCCGGTGCCGTCGGATGTCAGAAGCCATGGGTGGAACAGTGTTCCTCGCGATGGCTTGTCAGTCTTTTCGTTCTCCTAACCGGTTAAGGTCATGTTAAGCAGAGGATCTGCAACATTTTGGCACACCTGTGGTGAGAGACTAATGCATGACCCTAGAAAGTTCAGAGCCACGGTTTTAATGGGTTCGCTAGATATGTAGCATAAAGCTAGGTATTTCATGTGTAGCTAGCTAGTGAAGTGTGTATTGTATCCTTATCATCTTAGCTGTGAATGTTAGGAGGCTAAGACTTGTGTGGTTCCGAGAGTATTTCCTGGAAAGGGCATAGTCGAGATGAAATAAATGACTTAAGATGGTTCTTATGACTAAAATATTTCTCTGGACTTAACTGGTGGTTCACTACGGCTTGACGAAGTGAAGAATAGGAGGAAAAAGGACAGCTTTCCTATTCAAATTATGCTTATTATCAATCCTCAGGACTATAGTTATGCCCTAGTAATCGTTGAAGTTACTTGTGTTGCAGGGTCATAAAAATTAGTGCACTTGTTGAAAATAAACAAAATCACAAATAAAGGTGTCTCTGGTTCCTTTCTGGGCCCTATGGGAAATGGAACCACATTTGAACAAGAGAAGAAATGGAAATAATTCATATACATGACAGTATAGACAAGTGAATAGCTGACTGCTATTATTATCGAAGTAAAATAAAAATAAAAAGGACTTAAGTAAGTGATCAAAACAGCCGGAATGATCTGAAATTGAGAGTAATCAATAGCACTAGTGACTAACCTTTAGATTTGCCTGGACCAACACTCCATAGTGGGTCACAGCTGTTGCGTGTTTAAGACCACACCGTGTGTGTCCCTCCAAAGGTTTAGTCAACATGCTGATGAAAATTCTCATAACTATAAGAATTCTTCTCTAGCTACACAGCTTACATGTAATTAAACTTGGGTTTAATTGACAGGGCATCTGCAAATTTAGCCTACAGCGCTCAGCAAGGACTATGCCTAAACTAGTGAAGGTGAAATTCAGCTGAGAAGAATTGAAAGTAAGGAAAGAGAAAAATTAGAAACCCTAAATGGGGTTAAAGAAAGTATTTTAGAATACTTTGCGCTGTATACATAAAAGCTGTAATTAAGGCTTCAAGTAAATGATGCTAACCGCTAACTGTAGAAGTTATTATGTAGCTTAGCCTAAGCTGGATGGATGCTAGGTTAGCTTAGCTTAGCCTAAGCTGGATGGACGCTAGGTTAAGTTAGCTTAGCCACCTAGGCTGGTTTGATTACAAAATGACGTCACGAGTTAGCACTTCCTGTGACAAGTCGTTGTCATGGGAACCAGTGCATGTCAGAACAATTCAACAGTACCTGAAGAATGTCTACACATTTTACTGAGTTATGCATGTTTAAACGGGTTAAAAGGGGGCGCCTATACTTTAAGTCTTTCAAGAACTTGATGTTACATTCAGTAAAATGCTAATGTGTTTTGGCATTTGCTAATTTTACTCATGGAACTCTTCTCTTTACTTTACACAACTTATTCTATTCGTTTACAAAGTAAGGAAATAGATTTGCTGTAAGTCAAAGCTTGTCTAAGCCTATATAGTTACGTCCCTCTCATGCATAAATGCTGACTTTTCAGCGAGTGAACAGTTTTGATCGCTAGGTAGCTCTCTGCTTGTGGATGCAGCTAAAAATTTAGGTGAATTACATCAATCTAACAATAATTTGTAAGGCCTTTACATTGTAGAAAGGGGAGCATCACCCAGGTCTACGTATATATAACACTGTCCTGAGCTTTCTTTTTCAGAAACAGGTTTAGCAATACTGCAATTTGGATTTCTTTAACCAAAGCAGGATAGATATCGGTACAGTTTACAAGCTGCTGAGATGAGATTCCTTTGTCAAACAGACTTACGCTTTAATGCTGAACTTACTGATACCAGTTGGAAATCTAAGACTCTTTCACTTACAGTAGAGATGTCAATTCCCGCTATCTGCATTTAGACAAGCCAGCAACCAGTGATCAAAATGCGTATCGCATGTTGTGTTCCAGTTGGACCGCAATGGTCAAATGCACGCCTGTAGGTTAACAGTAGTTTAAAACTCAGGTGGTTTTCCTACACTATGGCGTCAAGGTATGCCCTATTTGGAGCTAGTGTTTCCTGTAACCCTTCATTGTCATGGAAACTAATGTAGCAGTGCCAATTCAACCAGCATGTAGCAAATGTTTGTTTCAAAAGAGTTATGCATAGTCTGTTGGCAGGTGAGGCTTACACGTCCATTCAAGATTTTCTTTATATCAGTAAAATTCTATTTTTACTAATGCAGAGTCTTGCTGCTCTTTGAGCACCCATTTTCATCTACTTTAAAAGTTTTATGTCCTATGCTGACCAGGGACTTTTTAGCAGTGTCTTGCATTGTGTTCATGCTGTGTGGCTTCTGGTTTTGCAGTTCAGGATCAATGGGGTCTTAGGAACCCTTTCTGGGGAGGCCTTCTGTGCTAGAGGCCTTCCGCATCAGGTCACACATCGCTGAGTGGGCATTGCGTGGGGGCAGGTGAAAATATGGTGACTAACTGGTTTTGGAGGAAAAGTTTCTTGAAGCTGGTGTCCTCCTCCGTCACAGGTTCGTTGTAAGTTCCACAGACAACTCGTTCGGAGTTGGTGGTGGTAGCACAGGGCCTTCTAGGTCTGTCCTGCTTGGTGTTTGGGCAGGGCCCAGCTGGGCTGGATGTGTCCAGATCAGATGGAGTCTGTCTCGGTGTGCCATACCGGTTGGAGACTGCAGGTGAAAATCAATGTCTCGTAGATTGGCAGGGATGTTTCTGACCTTTCACTTGAGATTGTTGAGTGTCACTTCATGTGCCATTTCAGGGCTTGTCTGATTTACCTTTTCCTCCCGCAGCTGCAGGGGCTCTCAGGGCACTGTCTGGTGAAGTGTTAAGCCGAGGGCTTTGGCTCCTCCCCCCTTTGTGCAGGGCTGGGGAAGCTTACGCTGCTAATGTGAAGGTCAGCAGGGTCCATCTTTCTTGTGTGGTCCATCTGCAGCGGGTTGGACTGTTGCAGCTCTCTTTGGACCACATGGAGTGCGTCAATAATGTTACAGCATCGCTAAGTCAGTGTTCGGACTTCCGCTGCACATTGATGGCTTTAGCTCTCTTTGAGTTCAACCATTTCTTTAAGTTCTTTGAGTGAAACAGTTCTTTACCCGTCGGTTTGCAGGTGCTCAGAGCTGTCGTCCGCCTGAAAACTGATGATCTCTTTCAGTTGCTCTGCTCTGTCAGGGTCCTTGCATCTGTCCTGTGCCTTCTCCCGTTGAGCAGGGTTCGTTCTCTGTGGAGTCCTGTGGCTGGCAGCGTTAGTTCATTTACCTCCTGTTTGAGGCCTGCGGGAGCATGGCCAAGGAGAAGATAATGCTGGTCAGCTCTTGGTGGCTCAGGCTGGGTGTCAGACGTCTGCTTTCATTGTTGCCTAACTGTTCCTTCCTCTGCCGTGGCAGGTCGTTGCCTGCTTCAGGCTGAAGGATGTCCATGACACTGCTCTGCCGGGTCTTCAGGTGGTCCTGGTGGCAGGGCTGGGTGTCTGAGGCCTACTGGAACACTTGTGGGAACACGAGAGAGAAATGGCAAAGGCAAATGCAAGTTTCTACAGAGGTGGTGAGCTATCTGTGTGGGAGAATGGCTATGTGGAGCAGCTAAAATTTAGTGTTGGTGAGCACACACAAAAAAAAAAAAAGTTTTGAGTATCTTAGTTGACGTGCTTTAAGCAGCATCGACTGATGACTGGGCTCTTACATGTCATAACCTATTACTCAAAAATGCTGATGGTTCTTCTCACATGTTGTGCTACGAGAGTAACAGATAGAGCAAAACCAAAATAAAACAATGGGATGAAACCAGAAAAGAAGAGGAAGAAAGGAGTGTTTTACCTATTTAGGTTTAGCTAGGAGACATAGGTAAACAGGAGTCACTTATGGGTTATGCTGCTGTTAGACTAAGCTACCAGGGACACATCAGACATCTCAAGGTCCAAAAGAAGAAGAAGAAACAATGGGAAGTGTTTCCAGTTCTGTCTGGGGCCTACTGTGCGTTTGTGTTTAGCCGTACTTCATGTACTTAGCTTGGTGCTAAGGAGTGAGGATGGGTAAAACACAGACAGGAAGTAGGATATTAATGACCTGTGTAACTCGCTATGGAAACAACAGTCGCTAGATATTGTAATCCTATAGAGAGAGAGAAGATGAGGATAGTGACTAGTGATCTAAAATAAGGTAAAGGTAAAGTTAGAACGTCCTTATAGCTCTAAGAAAACTAAAAGGAGATGGAAGCGTATCAAGTAATTTAATTAAATTTCAAATTTAGTTAAGCCCTTCTTTTTTTCTTTAGCTGAATATAAGAATTCAGGCTGAAACAAACGTAAATAACTAAATTAAAAAAAAAAAAAAAAAAAAAAAAAATGTATGTAAACATTGTGTGTTCTCCTAGCTCTGGTAACTAGAGGGGAACTTGACTAAGCAAATTGATTTAATTAAATTCCCAATTTAATTAAATTCAATTTAACTGAATAGGACTATTCAGGCTCAACAGGTGTAAATACACAAAATAAAATAGGGGTAGATTTAAGTAAAAATAAAAGAAACACAAATAAAAACCCAAAGTATCTGGGTTTCAATCTGAAAGTGAAACCAAGAGGAAGGGGTCGAGAGAGAGAAAGAGAGAGAGAAGAGGGTGGTTTAACCCTCTAATGAGACGTGCTTCGTGAAGCTCTGACACCAGGATGAATCATTCGTCTCAAATCATTCGGAGTGTATCACTGCTAAGGTCACGTGATTTTATTAAACTGGGCTTCGTTACGCGTCATAGCTGTTTCGAAATTGTTTTAAATTTCAACGGTTCGTGAACCATTGTGTATCTGGTCTCTATGTGATCTCGTATCACTTTATAGATTCGTACACAGTTAATGACGCATTTGATAAAGGGTCTGATTGACTTTCAAGTCAAGCTTTCATAAAACGAGCCCTACGGTTTACTAAGATATTATGCCTTGAAAGATACCTCATATTAAACGATATTAGGTAGCTCGCGGATTGCCATTACCTGATTACACCTTTTTATAAAACCTTTGCGATTGGTTTGTAAAAGGTGTTCCGTTGATTTGAGTTTCCGCTACACTTCCACTGTTTTGACCAGCAGGGGTCGCCAGCGAGGGCGCTTCAAACAAAGAGTCATTTGTGACTCAGTTGACTCCTTTGATTCAAAGCCTCGAAGAGCTTTGACTCTCATTACTCGTGTTCAAATCACTCAGTTCAAATCACGCAAAATCTATAGTCTTTGGTTTAAGGTTACACTTTACGCTCTAACGTGTCTAAGTTTTTAGGCGGTGCTAAAACTATCACTCGAGGTAGAGGGTTTTACTTGTAAGTCATGCGTGTAAGTTAGGATTGAGGGAGCTATTGGCTACAACCGTCGCTTGTTTACACGAGGGTCTGTGAGATTGGTGCTGTTGTCAGAAAAACTAGATAGGAACGCCTGCTCGCGTTCCGGACGCAATGCCAACCAACAACACAGATCGTTCGGAGCAGCGATCGAGCTGTGCTGACAGTTTGCACTGAGTCTCTCGCTTAGACACGACGTTGCGTGTGAGTGACTCTTTTTAACAAATCAAAACAGCACCGTTCTTTCACAGACAATGGCAAATTACTAGTTAGCTAAGCTAGAATTTATACCACTAATTCGACGCGATTGTTTCATATGAGCGCTTCAGCGGTTTAATATGAATACAATGACGTAACGCATAATAAGGCCTTAATCGGTGATTGAGGAACATCGCTCAGATCACATTCAAAAATGCTGAAAATGGAGATTTCTTCGTCCATATCAGGTTAATTAGTTCTGGTACCATTTATGCGCGCGGCTAATCTGAGATTTCTTCGTCAGAGAAGGCTTAAGCTCGATTTATATCTGAAATTAGGCTTTCTTCGCTAATATCAGGAGTTTCTTATCGTACGATTTAAATATGCATTATAGCATTTGTGAACTTTCTGCCATTCGTAGGGAGGCATATTCAAGCTATAGTTTTGCTGATTTACCCAGAAACTTGTACGTGCATGTATGAGATGTTAATAAAACTTATGGGACAACATATGATTGATTACTGTCTGCTTGCATACAATGTTTAATACGATGCCTTAAAATTCTCCACCATTATGTAAGGAACTCAGCTTTTTGGAAATATTAATAATCAACAATATCTTGTTATTATTAATTATAAATATTTGGGTCAGTTAATTGGATTAACTTGATGTGGCTGAATTAATATTACAATCAATTAATCAGTTCTTCCAACGAACTATTTTGATTATTAATTTATTCTAATAAAGGGTATCTTCCATGGCCACCGAAGAATAATTATTTCTTCGCCTGTACAGTACTTTGAGCATGTAGCAAAAACCGTGATCGTAAAGTGACTTGTATTGCAAACAAAACAGAACCAAATACATATTATGTACAAGTTTTATTAACTAAATATAGATATTTATATGAATATAAATAAACTAAACAACATACACACATGAATACATAAATAGGTTAGTGATAGGATGAAATTGGAAACCGGAAGAGGGTCTATGAGAAGAACCATCAGAATTTCATTTTCACATTTCATTGAATTGAATACTTGCATTTGTAATGGGAACAATTCTTGAAGTTGTTGAAAATTGGAGTCGTTGATGGTTCCGGCAGTGTCAAGTGGAAGTTGGTTGAGCGTTCTCTTTCTCCAGGAACGCATGACTGGTTTGGTGAAGGCCTGGGACTCTGTTGAGGCCACGCCGAGCACCCAGGAGAAGTGAGGAAGTCGGAAGGATGGGTGATTGGAGTCGTTGTTGGTTGGAGTCTTTGTTCCAAAACTCCTGAGATTGTCCTTGGTTCTTTGTGAGAGAGTCTTCTCTCTTTTCCATGAGGCCGGATCTGGTTGGAATCGAGGCCTGCTGGGCCCTGGGGCCCCCGTGGAGGGGGAGGGGGCTCCCCAGTCTCACCAGAACAGTGTTGCGGCTGGATGAAAAAACTAAGAGAGGGAGGTCACATGTGGACTGTCTCTAATAAGGCCTGGAGAAGATCCTCCCCTAAGGGTTGAACTCGACCAATCAGAAAGGGGACATGTCTGAGAGGGAAAGTGGCTCTTAGTTGATTTACGGATCTTTGTCCCATAATATGATTATACCTTCATTAATGCTAAAATAGCTATAACACATCCACACTGCATTCTAGAAGAAGGTTATGTACATCAAAGTGTGAGTCATTAAATGAGGATTATTTAGGTAGGAGGCATTATACAGGTGAGGTTACATTGATCGTTAGTTGGTTGTATACCAGGATACATACCATAATATATACCTAATAGTACACGAGACAGTAAACCATTTACACTGTTTCTTTCACAGTTTTATGCATGTTCATTTATAGATCAGTTAGTCTATGATTAACGCAGCAAAGGCTGTTTTAAAGAGGGTTTCTGTTTCATAGTCTCTCTCTTGAGTATGTGGCCACATTCCTCGGAGGTCGTAAAATCTCCTTATCATGCCCTGTAACACGACACTGTTTCTTTCACTTGTGTTTGTTCATTTGGGCTGTGTGAGGAGTTTCATAAACCTTTGTATATAATGAATAAATAGTATGTGTCTGATTGGTCCATACCCTACACAGTTCAGTTCAGTCAACATTGCAGAAGAAGGTAGCACGATTGAATAAAGCATACACGGAAAACCGCTGAGTGCAAGTAACAAAATGCATGACCCATGTCTATGGGGGTAGAATTGTTGCATTATTCCAAATAAATAGATTATGATCCACAAATAAATGTAAAGAGATTCAAAAAAAATATATAAAATTCACAAATAAATAGATTAAGATCCACAAATAAATGTAAAGAGTTTCACAAATAATTATAAAACTCACAAATAAATAGAATGAGATTTGCAAATAAAAAATATATTTACAAATGTTGTTTATACCACAAACACAACTCTGCCTGGCATTTATTTGTGAACTGATTTTTGTGCATTTGTGAATCGGTTCCTGTGCATTTGTAAATCCACTCACGCATTTGTGGATTTTGAAACACTTCTAGCGTCGAAGTGCAGTCAAATCCACAAATAAGTGGACTCCACCCACCCTTTACCTAAGCCAATCAGATAATGGCCACTTTGAGCTGACCAATCGTAGCACGTTCTCGCTACAACCAATCACGTTAGGCCTTACAATCAGAGTGGTCTTGCCCTGAAATAACTTTGCTCTTTCATCTGCATTGGCTCAAATAGGAAGTGTAAGGCTATAAGGCCCTTAATAGTAGTAGTAGTAGTAGTAGTTTGCTTTTGACGCACCGCTTGACTCCAGTAGAGAGGGTGTTAAGATGCTCGGGATCTGTGATGATCATTTGTGTGTAATCCTGAGTTAATAATAAAGAATAATAAATATAAAGAAGCCTTAAACTCCAACAATCTTTTGGAAACGGGGTGTTTTAACCACATAAACAGCTTTCAGGGGTGTCTATATCTGCAAAATTAATCAGATCCATGCAGTTCTCGCCCCGAGTGTAAAGCTTAACGTGATTGGTTGTAGCGAGAACGTGCTACGATTGGTCAGCTCAATGTGGCCGTTATCTGATTGGCTTAGGTAAAGGGTGGGTGGAGTCCACTTATTTGTGGATTTGTCTGCACTTCGACCCTAGAAGTGTTTCAAAATCCACAAATGCGTGAGGGGATTACAAATGCACAGGAACCGATTCACAAATGCACAAAAAAAGGTTCACAAATAAATGCCAGGCAGAGTTGTGTTTGTGGTATAAACAACATTTGTAAATATATTTTTTATTTGCAAATCTCATTCCATTTATTTGTGACTTTTATAATTCTTTGTGAAACTCTTTACATTTATTTGTGGATCTTAATATATTTATTTGTGAATTTGATATATTTTTGTGAATCTCTTTACATTTATTTGTGGATCATAAACTATTTATTTGGAATAATGCAACAATTCTACCCCCATACATGTCTTGTTTCCTCGTTTGTTTAGTAACCGACATATTGGGGAAGAAAAAAAACTGCCAACCTATTATTGTCTTAGGGGTACTTGAAATGTGTTGTGTTACTGGCTCCTAGCTTTTTGTTCTAAGCTTGGCACGTTCAGTTAGTAACAGTACCTATAGCTTTTTAGGCTATCTTCATGGCAAAAACTGAGTTATAAAAATTAAATTAGTTGCATAAATACAATAAAATTAAAACCTTACTAAACAAGTCCTGACACATTCAATTGAATTGCATTGAAGCCAATTAACAAAGACTAACCTCTGTGGTGTAGTGACTCCAGTCTCAAAGCTGTAGCAAAAATTTGGTTGGAAGAGTTGAGTTCACAGGGAACATAGGTCTGTAAGATAAGGGGAGGAGGAGCAATGTTCAGTTCAACACTCGGAGTTGAACTACAAGACGGAAGTTCAAGAGACGAAATAAACGTGCCATTTCTGCGGCAGTCAGACTTACTGAGGATGAATGGATGAAAATGGATGAAATTCCTGCAATAAAGTTCAAATATCCTTAGCTATTTTCAACAAACATAAAAGGTCAGAAAACCAAAAACAAAAAATAGCAAAATAGTCAAGGCTCAAAGCCCAAACTGGAACCTCAACATTCATTTACACTCATTCATGTGCACACCTAGTGATGTTACCTCTGTCTGACACCGAGGCTCCGAAGCTTGCTTCAAACTCGAACGGTCCTTGCAATGAACCACTAGTCTTGTTTGAGGTGCGCCTATGGCAAGCCCTTTTAACATTTAAAAGCTAAGTTTGACTATCCGGAATTAACATTGTAGATATCAACAACGTCTTTCTGACTAGTCGTGATTAAATTTTGGATAGTTGGAATTGTCATTCAAGATATCTGTAACGTAATTGTGACTAGTCGAAAGACAGATAGAGATATCTGTAATTCAGTTTTGACTAGGCAACACTGAATTACAGATATCTGCAATGACGTCATTGAAAACGACATTCAACTCGTCACACATCTTAAATGACAATTGCAGATATCTATAATTCAGTTTTGACTAGGCAGAATGAAAGTTAAAGATATCTCAAACGTCACTATAACTAGTGCAAATTATTGTGCATGACGTTGCTCTATTTTAGATATCCATAAATATGTTATTTCCTCTCCCCACCATAATCAAAAAGAAGTAGGTTAATTTCCTTATTTCTATGAATGGAAGAAGAAATAAGCTGTCATGGCGTTGGCTGTAATCGAAAAAAAAAAACACAATAGAAAATGTTTCCATGTTCCAGCATGACACAATTGTATTCATTAGCATTAGCTTGGGGGTCTCTCAAAAATATTAGCAACATGCAATGTTTGCCATGCATTTCTATGTTTGTGATAATGCTTAAAATTACCGTAGCCTATGCTATTGTTGACGTAAGATTTATGCGAGAGAGATTCACACTAATTCACTTTAATAAAGATGCTTATGCATGCAATTATTGCCATGGAAGTGCAATAACATTAACTTCCTTAGATGAGAAAAAAAAAACAGTTCTAAGTTCAGATTAGTTTTTTTTTTCCACAGTAAAAGGCCATGATAGGCTAGGTATTGATTTCAGGTTGAAACAGTACAGCATTAAAAAGACGATCAAAAACTCCTTCGCCCTCTGGCTGCTCCGACATGTGCTAATCAGTGCTAATTACATGTTAACAATTAACAGGTGCTATGTGATTTGATAATTTGAACAACACGCTCTGCTCCCGCCTAAAGTGTGATGCGGGCCTAATTTGCATACAGATATCTGCAACGTCATTTCGCCTAGTCAAAACTCTAATTCAAGATATTACATTTTTAATAGGCAGAATGTATGGCTTGCCATATAGGCAAAACTGAATTACAGATATCTGCAACACATATCCAGTCTAGCTGTTAAATGTTAAAATGGCTTGCCATGTGCGCCTTGCCTCGCCCTAAATGTAGTCGAGAGTAGCGGCTGCAGAGAGAGGAGGAGTGAAAAAAGCGCTGGCAAGTCGGACAGTTCTCGCTTCTCGCAGTGGATCTAACACCTGCGAGATCACTGATGGATATCGCGGGATTCACGCTCGTGCACAGTGTTGCTAATAAACTGGATGTAATTTAAGTTCTGTTGCTTTTGTATGAAAATAAATATAATGAACAAGACACAAGTAGCCTACTTATTATTTAACTCCATTCCAAATAAGTGTTTATCAATCATTTTTTCTTTAATACAGACATAGGCTATGTGTTTTTTTTATATAATAAAATGACATCCCTGCTGAAAAATCCCAATAATATCTGTCTGCAGAGCCGCAGTTTTACCCCAACAGTTTCACACCAGCAGTTTTACCCCGCGCATGCGCAGTTTCACACCATCAGTTTTACCCCGCGCATGCGCAGTTTCACACCAGCAGTTTTACCCCGCGCATGCGCAGTTTCACACCAGCAGTTTTACCCCGCACATGCACTGTCTTATTGTTCAGTATTAAAATATGTACACACTTAATTGTTCAATGCCTGGTATAACACACAAACTTCTGATTAGACATTCAAAGGCGAACTATTAGTCTAAGTCAATATATGTCTAATTATTCTTAAGTTAATTAAATCTGCCTGATGAAACAAATGACTTGAACACAAATTATTTACAATAATTTCAAATATTTTATTAATTTTGGAGACATTACCAAGAATACAATTTAATAACCAGACAGACATACTGATACAGACAGACACACTGATACGGACAGACACACTGATTCAGACAGACAGACAGACATACTGATTCTGACAGAGAGACGTACTGATTCAGACAGACACACTGATACAGACAGACATACTGATTCAGACAGACACACTGATACAGACAGACAGACATATTTTGATACACAGACAGACAGACATACTGATATACATACTGATACAGACAGACAGACAGACATATTTTGATACACAGACAGACAGACATACTGATATACATACAGACATACTGATACAGACAGACAGACATACTGAAACAGACAGACAGACACCAAGTCTGTCACCAATAGAAAAAAAAAATTAAATGTCAGGGTTGTAAAATGATGACACTCTAATATTTTTGTTTTCCCTAACCTCTGAGATGAAAAAGAGCATGTCCTCCCTGTTCTTAAATGTAAAATAGAATGGGGCTCTTATTTCATCATCCTCATCCAAAGTTGTTTCACAATGTGTACGCAGTCGAGCAAGGGCTTTCAGTGCATCTTCCTCCTCCATGCAGTCAATGCGTGGTGGCAAGAACTTGCTCTTCATCAGCTGGTGATTTTCCTTCAACCATTCAACACCTTTCCTGATGCTGCTCATCATATTGGCATTCTTTATGAAAAATATTTGAAAATTAACAGCAATCAACAATTTTATAGTTTCAAATAAATAAAACTTGAAGTCTAAATATATACATTGCAGAACTCTACAAAATACCTCAAGATTGTGTTGTGGCGTGACCCCCTCCAGCGCTCATACGCCATACTCAATTTCTCCTGGTCCATTCATCGGCTGTAGAAGAGCACAATGTGATGTAATGTATCTCAATTGTCCACAAGACTACAAAATGTATCATTTAATTCAATTTATAATTTCATGCATACGCAATGCAGAACCAAACAAAGAGTTGATATACTTCTAATTTACACATGAGAGAATTCATGTATTTGTATCAATCCACTTTACAAAAACAAACAAAAATAACAAAGGTCAATGTCCCTGCCCTAATACAGGGTGTCCACCAGTTAAGACTTTTAAGCCCTTTTTAATACCGCATCATAAAACTATAACATTACATTTAGAAAGAACATACATTTAAAGTAGTACATGGCTGTAATGATCAGACTAGCTCTAGACCATTTTGTCACGGGTGGTGTATGGCAGGAAGCACGAGGAGACGAGGAATTCAAATAAACAATAAACTTTACTATAAATCAAAACAACAAACAGGTACAGGCAGACAGAGCGGATGCAAACACCAGTTAACATAGACGAGAACCGACAAAGACAGACTGAACAGAAGAAACTAAATACAGAGACAAATGAACCATAATGATGTGAAGACAGGTGACACAGATGATGATAACGAGGAACAGGCTGGTAATTGAGGGAGTGAGTACAGGTGTGGAAACAAGAGGGATTCTGGGTAGTGTAGTGAAGACTAAGACAGACAGGTGCAGACGAAAGGCTTGTTCGACTTGAACCAGCGTTGCACAGACCGATCGGTTGATGACATCAAAGTACCGCGAGAGCGATTAGAGAGCAGACGGCTCCTTATGCTTTTGAATCGCTCTCGCGGTACTTTGATGTCATCAACCGATCGGTCTGTGCAGCGCCAGTTCAAGTCGAACAAGCCTGAAGACTGTGACAGAACGCCCCCCTTCAACAAGGCGCGACCTCGCGCCGTAGAACATCAATGGGGTGGGGGGGTGGGCGCCCTGGAGGCTGACGAGGGGGAGGCCGATCTGGAGCAGGAAGCGTCCAGGGCGGAGCAGGACATGGGCGTGGCCAGGGCGGAGCATGACGTGGCCAGGGCAGAGCAGACGAACCCTCTGGCGTCCAGGGCGGAGCAGGCTGTGGGCGTGACCACGGCGGAGCAGTACGTGGGCGTGGCCAGGGTGGAGCAGGACTTGGGCGTGGCCATGGCGGAGCAGGACTTGGGCGTGGCCAGGGCGGAGCAGGACGTGAAGCTCTGGCTGGACGTGGCTGACGTGAAGCTCTGGCTGGACGTGGCTGACGTGAAGCTCTGGCTGGACGTGGCTGACGTGAAGCTCTGGCTGGACGTGGCTGACGTGAAGCTCTGGCTGGACGTGGCTGACGTGAAGCTCTGGCTGGACGTGGCTGACGTGAAGCTCTGGCTGGACGTGGCTGACGTGACCCAGCGGTGAAGGCTCGGCTGGGCTGTACGGAACCAGCGGTGAAGGCTCGGCTGGGCTGTGCGGAACCAGCGGCGAAGAGGGCTTTGAGCTGGGCGGAACCAGCAGCGAAGAGGGCTTTGAGCTGGGCGGAACCAGCAGCGAAGAGGGCTTTGAGCTGGGCGGAACCAGCAGCGAAGAGGGCTTTGAGCTGGGCGGAACCAGCGGCAAAGAGGGCTTTGAGCTGGGCGGAACCAGCGGCGAAGAGGGCTTTGAGCTGGGCGGAACCAGCGGCGAAGAGGGCTTTGAGCTGGGCGGAACCAGCGGCGAAGAGGGCTTTGAGCTGGGCGGAACCAGCGGCGAAGAGGGCTTTGAGCTGGGCGGAACCAGCGGCGAAGAGGGCTTTGAGCTGGGCGGAACCAGCGGCGAAGAGGGCTTTGAGCTGGGCGGAACCAGCGGCGAAGAGGGCTTTGAGCTGGGCGGAACCAGCGGCGAAGAGGGCTTTGAGCTGGGCGGAACCAGCGGCGAAGAGGGCTTTGAGCTGGGCGGAACCAGCGGCGAAGAGGGCTTTGAGCTGGGCGGAACCAGCGGCGAAGAGGGCTTTGAGCTGGGCGGAACCAGCGGCGAAGAGGGCTTTGAGCTGGGCGGAACCAGCGGCGAAGAGGGCTTTGAGCTGGGCGGAACCAGCGGCAAAGAGGGCTTTGAGCTGGGCGGAACCAGCGGCAAAGAGGGCTTTGAGCTGGGCGGAACCAGCGGCAAAGAGGGCTTTGAGCTGGGCGGAACCAGCGGCAAAGAGGGCTTTGAGCTGGGCGGAACCAGCGGCAAAGAGGGCTTTGAGCTGGGCGGAACCAGCGGCGAAGAGGGCCTTGGGCTGGACGGGACCAGCGGCGAAGAGGGCTTTGGACTGGACGAATGAGCCATGATCGTTGTGTGTGTAGCCCACACACACAAGATCGCCGTAATCAGCACTGTATCTTCCAGAGCTGGCTGGACGGTCTCGGGCTGGACGGTCTCGGGCTGGACGGTCTCGGGCTCTATGCTGGACGGGACCAGCGGTGAAGGCCCTGGGCTGAACGGTGGGGTTGGAGTGGGGCTGGTGACTTCGTCGACGGTGAAGGATGAACCGCAGGATACCAGCACCCACTCCACATAGTCGGCGAAGCTCCCTCGAGGAGGTTCCCCGGACAACTGCGCTCGAGTGGTGTTGTTCAGTCCCACACGTAGAAACGTGCAGAGGCAGTCGTCCGGGAAATCGGTCTGAGGCACCAGATCCAGGAACACTTCCAGGTGTTCCTCGAGAGAGCTGACTCCCTGCTCAAGGCAGATGAGCTTGACTGCAGGGAAATCCATGATAACAAAAAGGAAAAAACAAACAAAAAGAAAACAGACTGAAGACGATACTATAACTCTTTTTGTGGTCGGTTCTTCTGTCACGGGTGGTGTATGGCAGGAAGCACGAGGAGACGAGGAATTCAAATAAACAATAAACTTTACTATAAATCAAAACAACAAACAGGTACAGGCAGACAGAGCGGATGCAAACACCAGTTAACATAGACGAGAACCGACAAAGACAGACTGAACAGAAGAAACTAAATACAGAGACAAATGAACCATAATGATGTGAAGACAGGAGACACAGATGATGATAACGAGGAACAGGCTGGTAATTGAGGGAGTGAGTACAGGTGTGGAAACAAGAGGGATTCTGGGTAGTGTAGTGAAGACTAAGACAGACAGGTGCAGACGAAGACTGTGACACATTTGGCTTGGGGCACATGTGTGTTCAGGGGTCTTTTAGGGTCTTTCAAGGATCAACCCTGGATCAATGGGACTTACTTGGTGTGTGTTTTTAGAACCCAGCTGATCTCTGTCTCCCCTGAAAGTCTAAGTATAGAATATTGTCGACTGAAAATCGGATAAAAAAATAAATAAAAATACTTTGACAACAAAAGCTTACTTCACTGTCAGTGAGGCAAGATCCAACCGCCATGGCCTCCTCAGACCAGTGTGCAAGCCACCTTCCATGTCTGACAAAATACAAAAAGACAACAATGAGAACATAGCAGAATACAGCAGGTGGTTGTCTAGTCATCAATAGTCTGTGCTTCCAAGTGGAACACAGTATGGTTGTGAATTCAATCCCTGGGGCTGTCACCATTCTGTCCCTAAGCAAGGCACTTAGCAAAGCACTTAGACAGTCCTGAGCAAGGACTGTCCCTAAAGTTAGTTTACTAAAAGTCACTCTCGATAATAGTGTCTGCTAAATGACAAATAATAATAATTTGGTTAAAAAAAAGAAGCATAATCAGAAACCCTACCCTCCAAGAGCAAAATTCTCCATGAGGAGAAGGCACCACCACCGCCTGATGACTGGAATGTCATGCTGAGAAAAAAGCAATACTTCAATGAATACTATGAATAAGATTAACAACAATAATATTAATATAATAAGACTTACAGCAGTGAAATCAACGGGTTCATTCAATACGATGTGTAGGGCATACATTCATTTATTTTTGATATAACAGACTGGATACAGACTGATAAAAGTCTGGTAACTTACCATAATCATGAAAACCCCACAGGATGTCATATCGAGTTGATGGGGGATATGCTGAAATGGCATATTGCATTTTGAAAAGCAAGAAATCAAACAGGAAGTTAAAGTCTTACGAAAATACGACAACATAATACCCTTACCTTGTTTTTCATTATGATCCAACGGCCTGGTGCTATTGTCATAGCATGTTTGCTGCAACATGAATATATGTTTTTTAAAAAAATTATTATTTGTCCTACAGCACTGCTGAACTGATTGCAGTGAAGACAATTTAATAACTTATTATTGAGACCAACTGAACACATGCAAAGAACACTGAACAGCAAGCGAAAAGTATGCAGTACTGTGCAAGTTTTGGGCACTTTAGTTGTTCCACAAACATTTTGTTTTAGACAGTTTAATATATTTTTTTCATAAGTGCCTAAAACTTTTATGTACTTACCATACTGTAGAAAACACCAACCAATAAGCCAAACAAGCAAAACAAGAACTTTTGAACAGTGGAACGGGGAATGTTGAACGGCTGAACTCAAGCCAAATTTATAATGGGTATGTAAAACCTGAACAACGCCACATGTGAGCCATCGCCATAGCCATGGAGATTTTTTGAGCAAATAAAGTGCATCACTCTCTCTTTTGGCTTCAAGACCTGAGAAATACATAGTCTACAGACGTGTAATATTCCATTTCATGACATTTTCTTAGCCTCCAAAATAAAATGTTTCCCTGATAATTTGTTTAATAATTCCACGGTAAGTTAGTTGTGCAGTGGAGTCCACATAGTATTGCAATATTCATGTAATATTACAAATCAAAATAAACCTACACACAACACCCAGTGTCCTGTTTTCCACATGGGAAGGAGAATCATGTCCTTCGATGCTACATCAACCTATTGAGATAATATTGAAGAGAAAATGCATACAGAAAGTAGATAACAGTTTTTATTTTAATGGGCACAAAATGCAATTGTGTTTAAGCATCAAAATGAAATAGCAAGAAAGTGCTCACTTACTTGGAGAGAAAAATTAGGATCTGCTTTTAAAGGGGGCATCCAGCTTGCTACTACATATGCATCAATGGCATGTACATCCTTTCCCTGACAATGAATCAATTCAATAATTGTTAGACCTGACACAGTAGTTAACATGCAAAATGCCTTGAGAGAGAGTAATCATTCATATCGATATACCTGTTTATGTTTATAATAACCTATAATATGTTTAGTCAGAGTATTTGTTTTAGTCAAAATAATTTATAAATTATGCTAAAAAAAAGAATTTTATGAGCTTAACGTAAGTTACACGCAATAAATATCAAATAGAATTGTTCACAAAACATTAATAAAAAATCTATCACAAAAAAAGGTGATAATCTGTATTATTATGAATCTATAATCTGATATAACAGTGATATAACCCCGATATAACCGGGAACAAAACATATGAAATTAACACAAAAGGAGAGTCAAAATTATATCTGTTAAGAACAATTGTCTGACGGTATGGTTCGATATAACTAAAAACTATAATTTTTGATAGTAAAGAATATTATAGTATAAGCCTAGATGGTTACATTAGTTATTTATAGCCATAACGTTACTTATCGATAAATACATTTCCCGCAGAATACATTATCTTTCTAAAATTGGCTAAATTAAAGTTAGCTTTGGCTCACCCTCATGTTGAACTGCTCGGTTAAAATGTAATTGAAGATGACGCTTGAGGTGACTTTCTCTTGACGGTGTATAATAATGTATCGAGCAGAACGGACAGTGATATTGGTCACAGCAAGACGAACATTTAGAATAATTAGGTAAATTATTCCCTTCCAGTGCCGTAATATGCATATCGTACTCGTAGACAAAACTCCCTAACTCTTCTCAATATTCGCATGCGCGGGTAAAACCAAAACGAGCGGGTAAAACTGATGTAGTGAAACTGCGCATGCGCGGGGTGAAACTGTGGCTCTGCGGTCAGACCCTTCTCCGAAACTCGGGTGTGCAACAACACACACGTCCAGTTTCATCACTGCGGTAAAGCCAGCCGCCTCCTCGAAATGAGCGGTCAAACTAGCCGCCCCTGTATTTCGTGGTGGGCGTATACACTAGGGAGGACAGTAAACTCTCATTTCCTGCTTTTTATCTGTCTGGTACTTTACTTAGAGTGTGTAAGGAGGTCAAGTACTTAGGACACTATATAACTGATGACCTGTCTGATGATAGGGACATTCATAGACAGTATTGTATGTTGTACGCACAAGCGAATAATGCTGAATCGCAAATTTAGTATGTGCTCACTTTTTGTGAAGACTACACTTTTTAAAGCTTTTTGTACTCCGATGTACACTGCCCACTTGTGGCGCCGCTATAAAAAAAGCAGTATGCAGAAACTCAAGGTGGCATATAATGATGGTTTGAGGCTGCTGCTTAAATTGCAACGAGGGGGCAGTGTTAGTCAACTGTGTGTAAGTGTCAATGTATTCACGTGCCCTGCTGTACTTAGGAATCTCATGTACAGATGTATGTGTAGACTAGTAGAGTCACATAACAGCATCATCGCAACATTAGTGAACCCTGCTTTGAGTGCAGTTAGGTTCACTTCGGTTTTGTGGAATCACTGGCGCTTTAGTCTATTTGCTAATATTTGAACATCGTTTTTGTGTATTGTGGAATTCTGACTGTGTAGTCATTTTCTTAAAATTTTTTATCTTCTTTGTTTTTTTTTGTTTTGTATGTACTTTATCTTGTATAGTGCTATGGACCATTTTATATGTATGTCCTGAATAAAGAAATGATGATGATGATGACTAGCTATTACAAAAAGACCGTCAGACCGTCATCTGGGTTGAAAACAATTGATCTTCCGGCGAAGGCTATTTCACATTAATTTATTCTTTCTTTCTTTCTGTATCTATCTATCTATCTATCTATCTATCTATCTATCTATCTATCTATCTATCTATCTATCTATCTATCTATCTATCTATCTATCTATCTATCTGTCTGTCTGTCTATAATTATGTATCTGTCTATTTATAATTATCTATCTATCTATCCATCCATCCATCCATCTATCCATCCTAAAATAATAATATAGGCTACTGTTGTGTCTATACATTCAGTAAAATCACTAAAAAAAAAAATCCTAGTTCACACTGCCCAATTTCACCTCAGATGGAGAGTACACCTTCTCACTGTGTCGACTTGCACAGTTTCAGGACATTCTGATGTTGTATTACAAAATAAGAGCCCTCCAAAATTCATAAATATGCTGTTTTGGCTTTACATTCAGAAAATCACGAAAAAAAACCCCTAGTTTACACTGCCCAATTTCACCTCAGATGGAGAGTACACCTTCTCACCGTGTCACCTGCACAGTTTCAGGACATTCTGATGTTGTATTCCAAAATAAGAGCCCTGCAAATTTCATAAATATGCTGTTTTGGCTTTACATTCAGAAAATCACAAAAAAAAATCCTAGTTTACACTGCCCAATTTCACCTCAGATGGAGAGTACACCTTCTCACCGTGTTACCTGCACAGTTTCAGGAAATTCTGATGTTGTATTACAAAATAAGAGCCCTCCAAATTTCATAAATAAGCAGTTGTGTCTATACATTTAGAAAATCATTTAAAAAAAAAAATCCTAGTTTACACTGCCCAATTTCACCTCAGATGGAGAGTACACCTTCTCACTGTGTCACCTGCACAGTTTCAGGAAATTCTGATGTTGTATTACAAAATAAGAGCCCTCCAAATTTCATAAATAAGCAGTTGTGTCTATACATTTAGAAAATCATTTTTTTTTAAAAATCCTAGTTTACACTGCCCAATTTCACCTCAGATGGAGAGTACACCTTCTCACTGTGTCACCTGCACAGTTTCAGGATATTCTGATGTTGTATTAAAAAAGAAGAGCCCTCCAAAATTCATAAATACGCTGTTTCGGCTTTACATTCAGAAAATCATTAAAAAAAAATTCCTAGTTTACACTGCCCAATTTCACCTCAGATGGAGAGTACACCTTCTCACTGTGTCACCCTGCACAGTTTCAGGACATTCTGATGTTGAATTACAAAATAAGAGCCCTGCAAATTTCATAAATATGCTGTTTTGGCTTTACATTCAGAAAATCATTAAAAAAAAATCCTAGTTTACACTGCCTAATTTCACCTCAGATGGAGAGTACACCTTCTCACCGTGTCACCTGCACAGTTTCAGGACATTCTGATCTTGTATTACAAAATAAGAGCCCTCCAAAATTCATAAATAAGCAGTTGTGTCTATACATTCAGAAAATCATTTAAAAAAATCTGCCATTTCCACTGCCTTGCGCATTGTTGTGACTGAAACAAAAACAAACAAACAAACATGGAAATTATTTGTATTATTCATCAATGACAGAAAACACATGTACTGAAGTTTTTAAAGGCAATTTATTTTGTAATGTCACTTACAAATGTGTCTTTCTAAAAAAAACTACTTTCAGTGTGTCACTGCCGATTCCGTAGCACCGCTGGAATTCTCGGCAGCAGACAGACTCTTGTTCTGCGTCCATTGGCGCACAGTGAGAGCACAGGCACCACCGATCTACCCCAGCCCGAGCCATTGCGGGCTCCTCATCTTCGTCTCATCGGCTGTGGTGACAGCAGCTTCAGCCGCCTCCTGTTCCTCCAACTTAGGTAAAGTTGGTTTTATATTCGCATATTCGCACATTCGTGGACTTCCGCGTTCAATAACTGGTGAACTAAACGTTGTTGCTAACACCTATCACATATAACTAGAGATAAAACACCAGAAGCTACAACATAAATTTCCTCAAAACGTACTCGGTTACTAACGTAACCTCGGTTCTCTCTAGAGAGGGAACGAGTACTGCGTAATATCTTACGCTACAGGGAAAACCTCTTTTCCACGAGATATTGAAGCCAAAAATTATCCTTTAATTTTGATTAATGTAAAACGCTGTGCGGCAGCGTGCAGACATAGGCAAGACGGCTTGCGCGCCTATTGGCTGCCCTGCGGCAACAGCAGCAAGCCTATCGAGAGAGGCCCTGCATGACGTGACATCCAATGGGGGTGCTTCGCGCCCATTTCGTCGCGTCCCGCCAGAATAGGCGTGGCCTTGGCCTATAAATACGCTCGACAGGCTGATACAAACTGGTTTTCATCGCTGAAGCGAACCAGCGCTGTTGTATGCACGGCAAGATACGCAGTACTCGTTCCCTCTCTAGAGAGAACCGAGGTTACGTTAGTAACCGAGTACGTTCTCTTACGAGAGTATCTCTCGTACTGCGTAATATCTTACTCTATGGGGAACACAATGTAAGACCCCGTGCGTACTGGGATCCGACACCAAAGTCCCAAGGGCAGTAGCCCGGGGCTCATATAGTGCATAATCACCGTAGACTCACAGAGAGTCGGAGAAGAGAGGCTACCAGCATCATTCCCCATGAAATAGCATCCCATAGGAGCTAGTTATGTCAATAGTATATCCCGCAGTCAGGGTGAACGCGTTCAGCCTGAACTGGGCAAAAGTACGGGCTATTCAACACCCATGGAGCTGTTCCATCGATCAGTGAGCGATACTCAATCAAAACTCAGCATTCTGCGCCGGCGCAGCGGGACAGATAGTACTGAATTCTAGACCGACAGCAGCTTGGCCTGTAAGGCGGGAACCTCTAGGTTATAGAACCTTATAAATGTAGACGGCGAGGCCCAGCCCGCCGCCATACAGATATCATGCAAGGAAATCCCACTAGACCACGCCCACGAAGAGGCCACGCCTCTCGTGGAGTGCGCTCTGACACCCAAAGGACACTGCAGGCCCTTAGAAGTGTAAGCCTGCGCTATGGCATCGACTATCCATCTGGATAGGCTCTGTTTTGATGCGGCCAGTCCCTTGGAGTGTCCGCCAAACAAAACAAAGAGCTGCTCGGTCTGCCTGAAGACAGACGAGCGGGACACATAAGCTCTCAGCGCCCTGACGGGGCAAAGGAAATTAGCATCCGCCTCCTCATTGTTGACCGGGAGGGCGCCCAGGGGAAATAACCTGGGCCCTGAACGGTGTGTTGAGGGATTTTGGCACGTACCCGTGCCTTGGTTTGAGTATGACTTAGGCCCAAACTCCATACAGGACGCGCTTACTGAAAGCGCTTGTAAGTCCCCCACGCGCTTTATTGAAGCAAGATCCACAAGAAATACCGTTTTGAAAGACAGGTGCTTCATGTCTGACAAATGGATTGGCTCGAATGGGGCACCTTTCAGGGCTTCCACAACCGTAGAAAGGTCCCACATAGGGACTGATGGAGGTCTGGAAGGACTCAGCCTCCGAGCTCCCCTGAGGAATCGCACGACGAGGTCGTTTTTCCCCAGTGACTGGCCAAACGTCGGTTTTGCAAACGCCGTTATGGCCGCCACGTATACTTTGAGCGTGGACGGGGTTCTACCCTTATCCAGCAGCTCCTGAAGGAAGGAGAGCACTTCCGTAACCCCGCAGTCTACGGGTGAAAAGCCCTGAGCTTGACACCAGGTAGAGAACACTGACCATTTCGAGGAGTAGAGCCGTCTAGTAGACGGGGCCCTAGCCTGCGTGATCGTGTTTAACACTCCCTCCGGGAGGTTAGCGGGTACCCGTTGATGGCCCACATATGTAGGGACCATAACTCCGGGCGAGGATGCCAAATCGAGCCCTTTGCCTGAGAGAGGAGGTCTCTCCTCACCGGTATCGGCCACGGGGCAGTGCTGGTCAGCTGCATCAGGACTGGGAACCAGGTTTGGTTCGTCCATAGCGGAGCCACGAGCAGCACTGGGCATCCATTTTCCCTGATTCCTTCCAGCACTTGAGGCAGGAGCGAGACGGGGGGAAAAGCATAGAGTGGGCGTCGGGGGCATACGTGGGCCAGCGCATCCCTGCTCTTGGAGAAAAAGCTCGGACAGTGAGCGTTTTCCTGGGACGCGAACAGGTCCACCTGCGCTCTGCCGAATGTCTCCCACAGCAGTTGGATTGCCTGCGGGTGCAGCGACCATTCCCCTGCTGGGACATTGTTTCTGGGCAGTCTGTCTGGTCCCAGATTCAGGTGACCAGGCACATGCGCTGCTTTCAGTGAAAGCAGGTTGTGCTGAGCCCAGTCCAGGAGGCGTTTCGTCAGCCTGTAAAGGCTTCGGGACCTGACGCCGCCCTGGTGATTTATGTACGCCACCACTGACATGTTGTCCGACCGGACTAAGACGTGGCGGCCTTTTATCTGGGGACAAAAGCGCCTTAGCGCGTTGTCTACTGCCAGCATTTCTAGACAGTTTATGTGTAGGAGCTTCTCCCGTTCTGACCACTGGCCAAAGAACGGTCTGCCCTCGAGCAGCGCTCCCCATCCCGAGGTGAAGGCGTCCGTGGACACCACCATCACACTCGAGGGAGTCCCCAGACTCACGCCTGACTGGTACCAGTCGGCTTTGTTCCAAGGTTTCAGAGCCGAGACGCATTTCCTGTCGACCCTGAGGCGAAACAGACCAGCGGCCCAAGCCCCGGGCGGAACTCGTGCTTTCAGCCATAACTGCAGTGGGCGCATGCGAAGCAGGCCCAGCTGAAGTACTGAGGATGCTGAGGCCATGAGGCCCAGCATTTTCTGAAACCGTTTGAGCGGGACTATAGAGCCGCGGCGGAAGGATTTCACGGCGCGCTGAATGTTCAGTCCTCGCTCCGGCGACAGACGTGCTGTCATAGACAGCAAGTCCATCACTGTTCCCAGAAAAGAGATTTTCTGGCTGGGAGACAGCGAACCCTTCGCCCAATTGACTGTGAGACCCAAATTCTCGAGATGCTCGAGTAAAACGGTCTTGTGTTCTATGAGCTCTGATCGTGATCGAGCTAGAATCAACCAGTCGTCCAAGTAGTTCAAAATTCGCATGCCCTGAAGTCTCAGGGGTGCGAGAGCCGCGTCCATGCACTTTGTGAATATACGGGGTGCTGGGGACAGGCCGAACGGTAGGACTGTGTATTGATATGCCTGGCCCTCGAAGGCGAATCTCAAGAATCGCCTGTGACGTGACGCAATCTGTATTTGGAAATAGGCGTCTTTCAGATCTATTGACATGAACCAGTCTCCTTGGCGCACGTGCGCGAGGATTTTGCTGGTTGTCAGCATTTTGAACTTGCGTTTCAGAAGCGCTTTGTTCAATTGTCGCAGATCTAGAATGGGTCTGAGACCCCCGTCTTTTTTCGGTACCAGAAAATATCTGCTGTATACACCCCCTTCGCTCTGAGCCTGAGACAAAGGTTCTATGGCCCCTTTGCTCAGTAGTTATCTATTTCGGTTCGAAGTAGATGAGATACTTCGTTGTCCACTGTGGTTTCGACACGTGCCGTGCAACGGCGGGGACGTCGAGCGAACTGTAGCGAATAGCCTCTCTTTATAGTGTTCAACACCCATTCTGATACCCCGGGAAGCATTGCCCATGCATTCGCGTGGATAGCTAGAGGCAGAATGATATCCGGGCTCTGGCCGCGGCACAGCGGCGGCTGCAGAGCTTCGGTGTGCTGAGACATGAACACTGTGTTTAAAGTGTGTGAGGCGGGGGGCGCGCCGATCACGGCGGGCAGCCTGTTCGCACTCGCTTTCTCTATGACAAATTTTGGAGAGAGAAAGAGCGGGACAAACCCCGTAGGGTTCAGCGTGTCTGTGAGTGAATGTGGGCGCGGGACAGCGGGCACATTTACTGCACTGAAAACACCGTCGGCTTGCGCTGACTGAATATGTGTTGGTTTCGTTTTTACAGAAACCGTGGGACACGCACTGTGTAGTGTTTGTGGGCACTGTGTCGTGGGCACATTCACTACGTTTGCACAATCGACATGAGTCGATTTTATTTGTGCTAGCCCTGAACTGTGGCGGGTTGTGTCTGCGTGTGGGAATGGGCACTGGGACGTGGGCATTCTTACAACACTCATAACACCATCGGCTATGGCCGAGACACCAGAAAATACACTCTTTATTGGATTTATCTGGGTCGCCGTAAAAATGGCGTTAATGTGCAGGCAAGCGGGCTGTGGTACCGGCTTGTTTACTGCGAAATACACTGGAACAGTCACATTGTTTGGAACTGAACGAGCGAGAGGTTTCGGTGGAGTCTGGCCGCGGCGAGACTTAAACACCGTGGGTCTTAGCTGACTGTATGTGTGTTGGTTTCGTTTTACAGAAAACGTGGCACATGCAGTGTGTAGTGTTTGTGGGCACTGGGTTGCGGGCACATTCACTACATTTAATGCACAATTGACATGAGTCGATTTCATATGTGCGAGCCCTGCACTGTGGCGGGCTGTGTTTGTGTGTAGAAATGAACACTGGGCTGTGGGCATTTTTATTACACTCATAACACCATCGGCTGTGGCCGGAATACCAGAAAATACATTGCTTATATGATTTTTCTGGGTCGCCGTGGAAACGGCATTTGTGTGCAGGCAAGCGGGCCATGGTACCGGCTTGTTTACTGCAAAATACACTGGAACAGTCACATTTTCTTGGAACTGAACGAGCGAAAAGTATCAGTGCAAGTCTGGCCGCGGCGAGACTAAATTTTATCTGCTGCGAGAGCTGGGATCGAACACGGGTCTCCCGTGCGATGGCTGTAGGTTTCGCCACTGAGCCACAGGGCGAAACGACAACAGCTTAAAATAGCTCGAGCAGATAATAGAGCGTCATCACAGTTTTGTGTGTGTTGGCGTTTGTTTGCAGGCGTGCGTGTTATACAACAGGCTCAGTGCTGCAATATTGACATTTTCAGCCGCTCAAACTAAGAGGAGCTGAGAAATGTTTGTGAAATGGAGATTGGTCCGGCCTCGGCGGGACTAAAAATACACTCTTTCCTCATTTCGCCGGTGACGCATGCCCACGGGGGGCGGGGTAGCTTTCCCATAACGTAAAGAAAGCTAGCCGCGGTTTTGATGCTGGCCCGTTTCCCTGACGACTCGCGGGCAGAAGGGGGAGATCCACAGAGCTCGCCCAATCCTCACTGTCCAACGCGGGGATATAGCAGCTGGCCTCCTCTACAGATGCAGCTATCTCGTCGTCATTAATGGCGGAAGCGGCGGCGCGCGGCGGCCGTTGTCCGTCAGTGAGCGACTCGATTGAAGCTGGTGAAGCTGGCGGGCGAACCGGCGAGCTTTCACGGCTGGAGAAGGATCGGGGACCCGCTGAGTACGGCGCTTTGCGGCGCGGCACTACAGCGGGCGGGAGTCTCACTCACCATGGCAATAGCTGGCCTCCTCTACCGATGCAGCTATCTTGTCGTCACTAATGGCGGAAGCGGCGGCGCGCGGCGGCCGCTGTCCGTCAGTGAGCGACTCGATTGAAGCTGGTGAAGCTGGCGGGTGAACCGGCGAGCTTTCACGGGCTGGAGAAGGCTCGAGGACCCGCTGAATACGGCGCTTTGCGGCGCGGCACTACAGCGGGCGGGAGTGCAGACTCGGAGAAAAAATGCCAGGCAAGTCCTCAGAGTCACCATGGCAATAGTTCCACAGGAACGAAGCGTCTTCAAAAAGACGCTGCTCTTTTAGATAAAGAGAGAGAGAGAGAGAGTGTGAGTCGCGACGGCGAACACACACTCTAGCAGTGAAAAAGGATATCCTTCGTTTCCTAGCAACAAGTGGACAAGCTTGTATTGGATTACATTGTGGGAGATCTGCAGCCTTTGAGTAAGGTCGAGAAGCCATCGTTCATCAAATTAGTGACAGGTTTGCAGCCATCCAGGCATGTGCCTTCAAGAAAGCAGGTACAGAAACTACTGAACAATGCATTCCAGGAGAATATTTCTGACTTAAAGAATGAACTCTCTGAAGTTGATGCCGTATGTACAACAGCAGATTGCTGGACTGCAGTGAATAAAGCGTTTTTAGGCATTACGGTTCATTGGCTCAAGAAAAATAATATCTCTCAGAGAAGCTCTGCAGTGCTTGCATGCCGTCGTGTTCCGGGAGCACACACACATGATGTTCTTGCCAAAGCATTGTCAGAGGCGCATAAAGAGTTCAGAATCCAAAACAAGATTGTGTGCACTGTGACAGACAATGCTTCTAATTTTGTGAAAGCATTCAACTGTTTCACAGAAGATTTTCCCACTGCTGATAAAGATCCAGATCCAGATGTTGGCAGTGATAATGCAGCAACTGAAAATGAAAATGAACGAGGATCTACCTCGCCTCATGCTGTAGATGAAGAGGATGACATGGAACCTGAGCCTCTCTCAGCATCGGAAGACCCCCGTCTTCCCCCTCACAGAAGGTGCATGGCTCACACCTTAAATCTTGTTGCCAAAGACACAGAGAAGGTAACTGATAAACAGTACAAAACACTGTCGAGGGCTGTTTTTGCTAAGGCATCTGCTTTGTGGAACCGGATAAAAAGAAGCGCCCAAAGCTTCAGATTTTATTGAGGGAAAGCTTGGGATTGGTTTTGTGTTCCCAAATGATAGACGGTGGAACTCTTTGTATCTTGCTATGAAGCGACTGTCTCACATAGCAACATTATTTCCCCAGGCAGACACCACCAATGAAGCTGCTGATACTGTCACTCTTGCATATGACAACCTTATCCTGCATGCTGTCTGTGATGAGTTTGGCTTTAGGCGGTTCTCTGCAGAGGAAATCAGCTTCATACACAAGTTTGTGGATGTAATGAGGCCCCTAGCATCTGCACTGAACATCCTGCAGGGAGAGAAAAACGTCTTCCTCTGGTATTTGGCTCCGACCATTGTACAACTACAAAATGATATGAATGGCCTGCTGGAGGAGAGCACAAAGCCCACTGCTGCACAAGGTCTGATTACATGCCGTCCTCTCATACTAAACATCCTGCAGTCACTGAAAACAAGGTTTGAAGCCATGCTTGAGAAGAAGGAACACATGTTGTCAGCCATGCTGCTGCCAATATTCAAGCTGGAGGATGAGGAAAAACAGCTGCTTTACCGAGTTATGCTGAAACGAGAACTTCTAACTAGCAACTCAGATGACTCAGAAACACAAAACTCTGATCAGTCTCAGCCTAGTGGTGATACTGACAAAGACACAACAGCTTCCTTCTTCAGGTTTAACCAAAACCGTCAGAATCTCAAAAAAAAATTAAGCAGACACTTACTTGGATGCACCAACCACAGATGGCTTTGCAGAGTACATGCTGCTGCCCAGGCTCAAAAAGCTCTTCCTTAAATACAACACTGCACTCCCCTCAAGCGCTCCAGTGGAGAGACTTTTCAGTATCGGAGGCCAAATATTCAGGCCCAGGAGAAACAGGCTTGGTGATGAAAACTTTGAGAAGCAACTGCTCTTGAATGCAAACAGAAAGCTTAAAGAAGTTTAACTTCTTGGTTGATGTATTGGACTAGTAATATCCACTGTAACTCTTTTGTGGTGCTATAAGAGTGGGACATCTTGTAAAGATGTTCCAGCATGACAAAAACTCAGGAGTCAACCTTCTTAATTTTTCTCCAAATGTTTACGTTCAGTAAGTTATGCTGCTTGCTATTGCACTTTGAAGCCTATGACTCCTTTCTGTACAGATAAATCCAGCATCTGAAATTGAATGCTATGTTTGTTTATTAGAGCTAAATGCTGTATAATTTTCAGTTTTCAGAGCTATTCAATTCATTTGGACAAATATAAGTCAGGAAGAGTTAAAAAATATATATATTAATGAATCTAAATGGCATTGTCATTGTTTACTCACTGTTTACTGTCTTTTGAGGATGCTAGTCTTTTGAGGATGCTATGCTTTTGAGGATGCTAGTTGGTCCAGTATTTCACATTGAGCAGGTTAATGTCATCTTAAGTTAAGTGTTCAGCTGCTAGCTGTTCATTTTCTTTAGACAAATATAATCAGGAAGATTGTTTTATTATAAATGAATGTAAATGGCCTTTTCATCGTCTACTCACTATTTACTTCCTTTTGAAGGTGTGAAAATGTGTTGGTTGAGTATTGCACATTGAGTAGGGTAAGCCCAAGCTAATTTGACAATACAGTACATGACTACTTTGGTCTGGTTTACATAGTTACTGCCGTTCAGAATATGCTGGATTTTTGTCAGTAGACTGATCTTTTCCCCATGAACCTGAATATACCTTTTTTTTTAAAGTCCTGGGTAATTTGGTTCATGCTGGCTAAATAAAAGTTTCACTGAACATACAGTATACCTTGACTGCACCTTGTATTTCCCAATTTCTACATATCATGATTACACATTATTTAAGGGGTAAATATATATTCTATCTCAATATTATTTTTCTCCTGGCTATAATAATTGTCTCTTGTTTATTTGTACAATAATCTTGATTAGTTTTAGAGTGGCAGTGATTTGCAGCTGGTAATGGATGGTAAAGAGGTTCTATTCAGTAAGATAGTGGCCTATCTTAAAAAGAATTTAATAAATGAACGTGAACTAGTTCATTTTTAGATATGTGAACTTAGTTCATTTAAAAAAAAATGAACTATGAACATGAACTAGTTCATTATCATCTGTGTGAACTGAACTTTGAGCTAGTTCTTTTGAAGTATGAACTGGCAGAACACTGGGTAGGATAATACAGAACTGAAAGTGAAGTACTCGGACCTACCCTGTATCACAGGGGAATACTACCTCCTCACCCTGAGATTTAACAGGGTGCGGGCCCACCAGCAGCTCTAGAGGTGACAGAACTTTCATCTGTGCCCAGCCTAGAGGAATGAGGCTTGCTTGTAAGCCACCCACCTACAACCCGACGCTTGAGCAGTAGCTCAGCGAGGTGAGTGGAGCCTATTCTGACGGCCCAAATCCATATGCTAGTTATGCACGGCGGGGTCATGCGGACAAAACCCAGTCTCTTCATGAGGCGAAAGACGGCCTAACCCTGCCCAAGAAAGACCCATTGTACCGGGGAGGCCTTATTGAGGCCTAACCCAGGGTCTTTATAAATCATGCATTCAAAAACCTACATTCACAAAGTGAAGGGCCAGAGTCAAAAATGCTTTAGCAGAACACCTCCACTGTCCCTAACATAGCCTAGGCCAGCTGCAGAGATGGCCCTGAGGGCCAGCCTGTAAATATTGATCTACCTGAGGGCTTGGAGGACCCAGAGCCTTACGAGAATATATATATATATATTTTTTTTCATATGAGGGGCTGCAGAATCGCTCAGCCTACTGAAAACCCAAACAGAGCTCAAAGGGGCGATGTACTCAAGACCAAAAGATGTCAGATGGTCATATGGTCGGACATAAGATCTATCTGTCGCTCTAGCGTCAGTCTATACTCCAAAACAAAAAACATATACAGTATATTTTTTTTTTTTTGAGAGAGACCAACTAATCTACCCTGAGGTGGCTAATAGCCCGAGGGCTTACACGTGTGTGTTAAGGAAAAAGTGGAAGTGTAAACATTCCCATTCTTCTTTCTAGAATGACGTTCTACCACTTAACTCTCCGCTGATAACATTTCATATGAATGAGCGGAAGCCATGAGAGGAAGCCTAAGCTATAAACATAGTTGTTCAACTAGAATGAGCAGTGGCACACCTCGTTTTATCTTACATTATGACAACAAGGGAAGCCATAACATACTCACAAAAGAAGCCCATACAACTGGTGCTTCTCTCTATTGTTCTAGCCACCTAACAGGGGAACTTAACGGCCCTAATACCAAAAAAATGGACCTTACCTTATGACATTGACATAACCCCATAACTCATTACAGGGAACGAGGTCTGTAGAGAGATACATTTTAGTGTTAGTTGCACACAAAAATTACTCTTAAAGAAGACCAACTCAGCTCACCTGCGGCGTGCGAAGTGAAGACTAACCAGACAGTTCTTTGTGAACATGCCTTTACATGCCTGAAAGAGGCACTCTCACTAACCAAGCCAAGGCCATCAGAACATCGTTCTCAACATGGGCCCAGCCTCAGGCCTGATGTAAGAAGTGTTTAGGGAGTCGGGGAAGAGAGGAGAGGGCTAAGATATTATCACGCCCTCAGGGGAGGTGATCCATCACAGACGCTGTGTGCATTTATGATGGATCACCTCCCTCAGATCCCTCTTCTTGCGGGAGTCGCGCCTCTTCTGCGACCTACTCCTCCACGGAGGTGGCACACGAGAGGCGACAATGGCTCTCTGGCTCTGTCTACGGTCCTCGGACCGTGATAGACCAGGCCCTCCCTCTGTCTGGGCGTGGATATGGATCTCAGCGGTATACATGGTCCTAAATGCAGCTGAGTGCGCCTTTGCCTCTCTGAACTTTCCAACCACCGCCAACACGGAGGTGCCGAAAAGCTCAGAGGGCGAATCGAGAAGAAAGCCTTTCTCTTTCTCCCCAATGTCAGCCAAGTTCAACGTTAAAAGGGTGGCTGAGAAGATTCAGGATCTATCTAATCACCACCCATATCAGTCGTCTCCTGTTCGTCCGGAAGAACACTCGCTACTGGACTAACTTCTCTTTTTTATAGAAAAACTTCTATAATAAGTAGGTATAATAGGTATAATAGGTGCAGCCCTAATTTCGAATAAGATCCTCCCTCAGATTAATAAGAGCAGCACACACTCTTAGAATCTTGTCAATTTTAGGAGCCGATAGTGATCGGAACAACCTGGGACAGTATTTTGTAAACTTTCAAACGTCGAATTGCTCTTTCAACATAATTCTCACATATGCAATTCATCAAGTTCTTGTCCATGCTTTTTTGTGAAAGAATGCATTACCAACTTCACCTTGTCACCAGTAGGCTTCTTTGGACTTTCAGTATGTTTTGATTTGCCACGTGTGTTCCCCTGTCTGAGTTTCCCGCCACCAATCTGTATCCATGGACACTGATCACCTTCCTCACAGATGCCTGTCGTTTGTGTTCATTATCTCTGTGTATTTAGTTCCTGCCTGTATTCAGTTCAGTGTCCGGTATTGTTTGTGTGATACACTCCATGTTACACCTGTCTTTGAAGTAAACTCGTTTTGGATTATATCATCAGCTTCTGTCTTCCCTGAACCACCCCGTGACTAACGCATTCTCATCCTTTGGCGTCATATGTGACGCCATATGACAAAACGGCGAAATACTACGCGCATGGCACCCTTTATCGTCAATATAACACGCACAGTGATGGGTAGGTTTAGGTGTGGGGTAGGGTCTGCGTCTCATATTCACGCTAAAGGATGCCAGTCAACTTTATGACGCCTAGGGTTCGCGTGTTATATTCACGCTAAAGGGTGCCATGTGCGTAGTATTTCGCCGTTTTGTCATATGGCGTCACATATGCCGCCAAAGGATGAGAACGGGCTCCCGTGACACACCTTTCTCTCAAACAGCAAGTCTTTTATGGTAAAGCCTCTATCTGCCATGACCTTGTAAGACTGGAAAAACTTGAAGGACTTTAAGAGAGGGCCACTCTCTGAGAAAACAAAGGAAATTAACATTTGAACTCCCCCTCATGCACTATTGAGACGAAGGTCTCACCTCCATCATCCTAATCTACATTTCTCTCCCCCATTCTTCATCCTGGCAGAGGTCTCCCAAATTCACACAAGAATCTAAATGGTTTAATGTGAATGATTATCATCTAGTTTTATACATATTTGGTATTATTTGAAATGTCTCGGTACGACTGGTACAAATGTCTCATTCCCAAAGAAGTAAACCCAAAAGGTAATAAAGTTCTTAGGAAGTTTAGAAATATCTTCCACACCCTCCAATACTGGAGGGTGTGTCTTTGAGTTAACACCTTCAACCATTTGACTGAATGCTAATTTTCCACTGCTAGCAAATGGTGACTTACAGGTAAATTTCCACTGTGAATGATGTTTAGATTTGAAATGAGGTCTGGGTATATAATGAAACACAGCGAGAGCTCAGGGCCCTTTTCTATATCTGAGATTGGCCCGTGAGGCTGAGAGTTGCGAGTCTCTCTGCCTCACGCATTTCTTGTCGGGTAAACTTTTTCCTCTTTGTTCTAGAGCATTTCATGTTTTGCATTGATTATCCTTGAATTGATTATGAAATTATAATGATTCATTTACCTGACATATTAAATTGTGACATTTGATTATTCTTATTGACTTTGACATTATTTGCATTCAAGATTTTAAAAGAATAGTAAAACATTCGCTCACATTTAATGATGCACAGATATCATTGAAAAACCTTTTCATTTTATGGAGTCAGATGAAACGAGTTAATACATAAGATAAAATGTATTGCATTTAACCAAAAATACTTTGCCACGAGAAAAGACAGTAACACGCAAAGACCTTCACCGCTAATTCGAATACCGCCATTGGATCGAGTTAGACGGCCTTACAAAGTGGTGACCTCGACGTGATGTCGCAACAAATGAATTTCGCGAGCAACGTCTTTTCCAGCAAAGTATGGGGATTTTAAAATCAACACGAGGTTTGAACATCTCTTTCTTCTGCCGCTGTGGTAAGTCAACTTTTTCTTCCCTTTTGAGAAGTGTTGAGAAAATGTTGTTTGCATTATTACGGATCGGAAAGGCATTTGTTTAGTCCGGAACTGAAACACGTGAGGACGTGATAGTGGCGGCGCAGATGAAGAAAGAAACCCCTTGTTAATAGATTTTAAAGATATCCTTGTTTGCCTATACGCAACGAGAAACGAAACCTAAATTGGAAAACATCTTCCAAATTATATTCTGATACTCGATGAAGAGCTGTAAATTTGAGCCTCAAGATTTAAAGTCAGCATGTTTTCTCCATTGTTGCATGTTGAAACAAACGAGCAACACGTGGTTAAAAATGAGCAAACAACAGAAAGAAAATTCTAAGTTTGTAAACAATCGGAAAACATGTGATTTTATATAAAAAGGCAAGTCGATGCATTTGCTAATGAAAAGCAAATTTGGGAAAAAACAGGATTACATTATGATCACAGGTTAAAATTTAGATTTCAAGGCTAAGCTAAATGCTATGACCATGCGTCCAAGGCTAAGCTAAATGCTATGACCATGCGTCTCCCAAAAAATTATTATATGGGACCTCTCCATTCTATGGGAGCTGTTTTCGCCTACATTTATAAAGGGTTACGTTTGAATTCAGAATTGCTCTACAATTATTTTCCCAATTAGAAACGGATTCGTATGTTACCGCTATTTTTGGATCAGATTGGTGACGACCAATATTCTACACAGGTTCAAGTGGTTTGCAAAGACGAGTTATTTCCGTCTAGAAGAGCGAAATGCTGTTTGACCGACCTAGATTCGGGTGCGTCTGCTTTGTCTATTTGGGTTTAGCGTTATTTCAGATAAGTGTGACGTGGGACACCACGGGCTTGGCCATTCCAAAGCCATTATAAGAGAAGTGAAGTTGGTCGACTAGCGTCTTTAATGGTGGCCAAAACCTCTACTGAGGTAAAGTGACTAAATAAATTCAGACAGATGCAGTTCCATGGGGGCTATGAAAGTGTCTTTGATTGTGAACGTAGAATACGGCAAATCTCAGGTATATAGCCAATTACCTCTGTTCTGTGATGAAACTGATCGGATTGTGATCGTGAGACCAACGTTAAGACAGAAAACGCGAGGACCTCTAAGCGACATAGTTTCCTAATCTAAAAACGGGGAAAATATAAAATAGAGTAAATAGAATAATCAAACGTTAAAATGGCCACGTTGCCTTTATGTAGTCTTTAAAAAGACTAAATTAAATGAACAGGCATTTGAAATCTACATCAGAAACCGCGAATGTGCTTCTAATCAGCCCTGAGCAAAGAAACCTTTTCATATTCAAATGTATTGACATGAGAATGAGCAGAGATTTGACCACGTGTTTAACATGTGCTTGCGGTTCATTTGGGTGTTAACAACAACACAATTCCTCATTGGCTATCAGCCTGACCGTTGTTGTACATACAATGCACGGACCAGTACAGCTTTGACACTTTGACAACTAAGTTGTTCCAGAGACTCTTTAGAGACCAGAAACAATATAATTTAATTTATATTCCTTTTAATATAATATAATTGTATTATAACTCAAATTATAATATGCATTATATTGTAATCGCCAAACAGGGCATTCATTGGAGAAGTGTGACATTTAATCCTTACAATTTGATTTCATTGGCCTGCTACCCAGTGCCAAAGGGGGGAGGGGATGTGCTTTTATTTTTTGCCTTTACAAAAACACAACTGCTTTTATTTTTTGCCTTTACAAAAACACAACCAGAAGTGTGGCACAGGTAATAGCAAACCAAAGCATCCTTAACTGGGACGCACCAACTAAAATTGAATCGGATCAGAGAAGTAAATTTACAAGGAGGGTGTGAACAGAAGTATCACAGCCTTTTGCATGTCACAAAAGATCTGTACTTGTGTGAATGACACCACAAAAAAGCAAATGCTAAGCAGCGAACACCCAAACAGTTGAACTAATTTCTCCCCACAGATCTGACTGTAAAGAGAGCAACTTTGAAATAAAGCCATGGGCATCGACCCATTTGATCTCATAAAAATATGAGTGAGAAAAACTCTGGTTAATCCAGAAAATTTCCCCAGCAGAACTGGGATCTCTAATGCTCATGACACAGCAGACTGTGAAGGCTCCACTGCAGAAGCAGCTTTTAGGTGTCACACACTGCGCTGAAACAACAGCAAAAGTTCAGACCTGATCAATGAAACTCTGTTTCATGTGACAACTGGAATTAAAATTTCAATGGACATGATAATGGAGAAAGGAAAAGAATTCCACATGTCTGAATTTGAAACTGTTGAAAACATCAGAATTAACTGTGATTCTCTCTGCATTTGTTTCTGTCTCAGCTGTATTACTGCAATTCCTTGAAGGACGGATGCCAGGATGGGCCGGACCCAACCTGCATCAGAGCCAGGACAGCGGGATTGTTAGAACATAACCTGAGACTCGGGAGATGGGTGAAAAGACACTTCAAGAGGCCATTAACATCTCACAATAGCTCATCACTATATAAGCATGGCCTCCCAGTATAGAACTGGAACTAAATTTACAACACAATTATTATAGATTAGATTCCACCCATCTCCTAGACACGAACACTGAACACACTCCTCCATCACTACACCCTCACATCACCATCACCTGGAATAGATTAAATCTATCCAGGCTGAACACTACACATCATGAGAAGATCACCTCACTAAAGACCTATTGTACATCTTCACACTAACAGATCCGGATAGCTTCACACATATAGGATGATAGAGCTGATCCAACGATGACATCATATGCACGATTCACGGTGAGGACGTAGAGATCTTAAGTCAGTATAAGTATTTGGGTACGATTTTTGATTCTCAACTGAAGTTTGAAAGGAACTCTGAATCAGTGGTCAAACGGGCCCAGCAGAGAGTACATTTATTGCGAAGGATAAATACGTTCGGGGTTTCTAAACCTATATTGTGCACTGTGTATTTGTCGTATATTGAGAGCCTTCTTACTTTTTCTTTCATTTGTTGGTTTGGTAACATTTCAGTGAAGGATCAAAACTGTTTAAATAACATTGTGAAAGTCTGCTCCAAAATTATTGGAATTCAAATGCGCGACCTTAACTCTCTTTGGCAGAAACGTGTTCTTCAAAAACTAAAAAGCCTGATGAATCAACATCATATTCTGGGGGATGAATTTGTCCTTATGTCATCAGGCCGGCGTTACTTGCAGCCCCCTAGAAAAGCCAACCACTATGGTAGATCATTTATTCCCTCAGGAATCAGTCTGTTAAATATTGAGCTGAGGAAATACTTATGGACTGATCTGGTTTTTGGCACTATGCACTTTAGGAGTTACGGATTTGGAACTTGATGTTTCTTTTATTTATTTATTTATTTAGTCATTTATATATATATAATCTGTATTGGACCCAGACCATATCATGTTACTCTGGTTATGCATTACAGGCTATGGCTGTGGGAATGGTTGTATTTATAGACGGTGTACTGTAGGAACTGAATTGCCCCTTGGGGATTAATAAAGCTATCTGTATCTGTATCTGTATCAGTCTAACAGAGACGCACATAGCATACTCCATTCACAACACTGACACAAAAACACTGTAATATACATATGAATGGCCACAGCCACAAATCGATGATGCAAATTATAAGCAGAGACAGACCTGCTATTCAATTTTCAAAATGTTAAAATTTTCTGAATGTTATTAGGGTGGTTGGAAAATCAGAGGGCCCCTGATTTCTCAACAAACCACTAATAACAGAAACATCATAACTAAGTAGATCGCTTTGTGTGAGCGCTTCAATCAATTACAGAATTTACAATTCAACCCTGTCATTGACTGTGACTTAGCCAACAACACACACACACACACACACACACACACACACACACACACACACACACACACACACACACACACACACACACACACACACACACACACACACACACACACACACACACACACACACACACACACACACACTCTCTCGCTCTCTCTTTTTCTCTCACACAAACTCTCACACTCACACACACACACACCCTCACACAAACACACACTCTCGCACTTGTTGCAAAGAATGAACAATCTCCATTCTTGAATACATTTAAGCATGTTCCAAGTCACTTCTTAGATTTGCATTAGTGGCTGGCATTGGAAGATTCCTGAACAAACACTGATTATTATATACATATGCATTTATTGAATAGTATTGTTGTTATTACATGACTTCTATTTGATTGCTTTGATTACACTGACCTCTTGCTGCATTTTCTTTATATAATTCAGACCAAAAAATATATATATTTAAGAATTGGATATTTAATATGAGACATCCTTACCATTCAGGACCTTGAGAAACATATGGACATTGCGTCATCACATGCTGTAGTAGGGGGCCCCGCCTTGGTAATCCTGCATAAGGGCCCAGTGTTGCTTCGTTATGCCACTGGGTGGTAGCATGTGAAGTCAAAACGCTGGTGAGTCTGCGTTTTGTCTAAAGAGAGACTACATTTTCAGAGGCTTGTGCCAGGCAATGTCGAGTGCCCAGTTTTGCTGCTCTCCGCATTTTCTTTTCTTATGGAATATGTAAAGTTTATTTTTGAGTATTTTGTTTTGTAAAATATTGTTTCTTTTTTTGTTTATTTTGTACTTCAAGTGGAGCACTTTTTTTGAGAAACCCCTTGTGAAAATAAATCACTCTGGACTGCTCTAAGCGATGTCATGCGTTTTTTAGGCCAAAACATTTTTTGTCACATACAGCAAACATCTCCTCACTATCCACTACCTGCCTGTGACTGTCCCCTGAACACACTGTAAAAAAACACGGTCTCTGTAGACATTCCAGGCTCCACAAACGGTTAACAAAAACAAACTGTAGCAACCCACGCCACGAAACATAAAAAATCAAGTTCCAATAACCGACAGGAAGGATTTGGGGGGTTTAGTGCACGTACACGTGAAGGGGGGTGTGGGGCAGTAGTGTAGCCAGAAAAGCGTCTCTGGTCGTGCTTAAGAAAAACTGGGTGTGCCGCATTTATTGTCAGATTAATGTGCAAAAAAACCTTGACCCGGCGTATCACTAACTTTACAGAATAGACTGGGCGGATGTGTAAAACTATACTTAGGCTCGGCACATAAACATAATACTATATAAAATATAACTCAGGGCTTAACATTAAGGCTTTTCATGTGCTTGTCGTTCGAACAAGCTAAATCGGTCATTCACTTGTCCAAGTAAAAAAATTACTTGTTAATAAATGTTTTTTGATTTTTTTTGCGTTGTAAATACAATTTATTCTGGAGCAATATTCTCATCAGTGGTCAGTCAGCTTTTACATATTAAAATCTGCATATTTATGACATTTTAACCTTTATAAAGAGCATTTTATAAAGAGCATCGGTTTAAATATATGCTTCATCTTTCATTTTAAATTTTTAAATTTGATAAATAAATTCAATTGAAATAAGAAACTATATGGCTGTTACCAATCAAATTAATTATTTTACACTGAAATATTACAACTGTATTAAATAATGTTATGAGATTGTTTTAAATATTTTTTGAATATACAAATAGAATGATATAGCCTACTTTTAAGCACGAAACTAAACCACCAGTAGGGGGTGGCAAAGTATGATTTCACTTTTCTAACTTTAGCTAGTGTGAAATGTTGCTGTTTGAGTTGTACAAGCTGTACATGCTGTTGTACAAGTTTAGAAAAACATTTTTATTAAGATAATTTATGAATAATTTTAAGATAAAAATAATAAAAGTAAGATTTTTATTAATAATTCTGCATCTATTTTTAGGTGTGCCAGCTGCCACTGTGTGTGGCACCGGCACACCCTGCCACACCCGTGGCTACGCCTATGTGGAGGAGAGAGAAGCATGAAGAGGGAAGTTTGAATTATATTCTCTTTAAGTTTGACAGAGGGAGGAGGGAGGGCCTTCGTTTTGTTTAACAATCCTCGAATGTCAACAAGAAGTAACGTCACCCGACATCGCTTTAGACCACCTTTAAGTAACTGCATATGTTGCCAGGGCCGGCGCTCCGCACACGCACATCACGGACTGCGCGTAGGGCACCAAGTGCTTGGGGGGGGCACCAAAAAATCTGGGTCGTGAAAAATCATCACAATAGGCTACAAGTATAAATAACAAATAAAACATGTCTAAAGCATGTTAATATACAAAAGCAATACAAAAGTAATATAGGCCTAGACCAAATTAGTCGAGAAAAAGGTGAATCTCCTGTGCCAGTCTCCCTCTGGTGCCCCCCCTTCCCCACCTCTCAGTGGTCTGTTCGATTATGCCTCAATCAATGTCAAATTTGGCAGACACCGACCTCAGAATGGTCTCGAAAAGGCACCAAGAGTCGGGGGCGGAAAAAAGGAAAAAGAAGAGTTAGCGGGATGATACTCGCGCGTCGCTTGCAGGTAAGACAATGTTTTAAATAAAAATGTTAGTTTTGTAGCGCGGGCGCCCTTGCGTCGTGTATGCATGTCCAGGGGGGCGTCGCTAGAAGTGCAAATGATCCGGGACAGGCTTTTTTAGCCCTGCATGTTTAATATTTTATTTTAACTGGGGTCCGGGGGTTTCTCCCCCGGGAAATTTTGAAACTTGGGCTGTTTAAGATGAAGTTAGTTTGTTTGAGAAGAAAAGGAAGACCGCTTAGATACGTTTTTTCGTTGTTGTTCTATGCGGATAATGCGGTCATTTTCAAGAGGTTCATAGTCCAAGGCCCAAGGGCGACATCTTTTGGTGAAACTGCAATTAGAAAAAAACCCCACAATCTCAGTGTTTGTATATTTTCATATTCACAGAGTTGTCAAATTATTAGGGCTGGGAAAAGATTAATCGCATCCAAAACAAAAGTTTGTGTCTACATGATATATCTGTGTGTGCTGTGTATAATTATTTTGTATATATAAATACACACACACATGCACGTATTTAAGAAATATTTGCATGTATATACTGTATTTATTTATATATAATTTATATTATATATACATTTAACTATTTTATATATAAATAACAAATATTTCTTAAAAAATATTTGGGGGGAGTGGGGGGGGGGGGGCACCACCACCACCACCACCACCACCACCACCACCACCACCACCAAGCATTTGTGCTTAGGGCACCCAAATGGCTAGCGCCGGCCCTGTGTTGTACTCAGGTTTCCTTTCTCCTCCCTGGCCAGGCCTCTCAGCAATACACATGATCCAGCACTCAACTGTGTATGCTTTAAACATGAGACTTGCTGCAGTTGCTAGAGTTGGTGCCTATTGTGCTGGGCAAATCTTGATTATCTGGTTTGGTTAGATTACCAAATGCCTGGAGGGATGGTGTCATAGTTATATTTGCATAGTGAATTGTGATTGGTCAGTGTCATATGTATACTGTATCTCTTCTAAAGCACTGGTAAGTCACACCTGTGTTGAAAAGCCCATACAACAACTTTTTTTTCCCATTCTTTTCACAGAAGTCATCTCTCTTCCTTCTTTCCTTCAAGTCATCTCAAGTAATCCTGAGACGCTGGCTTTTTTATGCGACGCCGAACTGCACATTTTATATCTCCTTTAATCAGGTGAGGAATTAACTGCATTAACTTAAAAAAATGTAATTTCAAAAAGTTTACATGGCTTATTTAAACCCAATAAAACTCAAGTTTTAGTTTTATTTTTTTATTAAGGCAATTATTCATTTTCAAATAGCTGTAGCTATTATGGAGGACCAGGAGTGCCACTTTAAAATAAAATGAAGATTCAATATATAAATTTAATAATTCAAACATAAAAATGTATATAAATAAATCACTTTTAAATGGACAAATTAATAGACATTTTTAAAGTTTATTTAATTCGTGTTTTTAAATGTATTGCAATAAAACCATAAAACAATAAATAAATAAAAACATTTTAAATGTATAAATAAATAGACACATTTAAAATTGTTTATTTAATTCATGTTTTTAAACGTAGATTAATAAAACAATAAAAATTACTTTAATAGATCATTTTAAAGGCACATGTTAAATCGCTTTTTTTTAAAGCATTTGGCAAACCATTTCTCTATCTATTTGCCAAATGCTTTTCTTTGTCGGAAATCCACTTATCACAAAACAACCACAATTATCCACTGCGTTTGCAACGTCTTCCCTCAACTGTGATACTCTTCTATATATAAAATGATAATCGAGAGGAGAATTTCTTCCGCAGAAATCAGCTAAAGACACAAATCATCCGCAATCCCTCTGAAAACACATTCAGATTCACCTGCCATTTTGCGTCGCTCGCCTCGGCTCGAACCTGGCTCGAACCCGTCTTCAAACTCCCGCATATGACGTATGGTCTCTCTAACTGTCCAATGACAGTGCGTGTTACATTTAAAAGTGGGAGACAGGGGAAAGGTGATTAATTGCTCCCACGTGTGTACTGTCCAATGGCATTTTTAAACTCCATTGACAAATGGATAAAGAAAAGCATTTTGGCAAACCGACAAAGAAAAGCATTGGCAAATAGATAGAGAAATGGTTTGCCAAATGCTTTAAAAAAGCGATTTAACATGTGCCTTTAAAATGATTTATTAAAGTACTTTTTATTGTTTTATTAACCTACGTTTAAAAACATGAATTAAATAAACAATTTTAAATCCGTCTATTTATTTATACATTTAAAATGTTTGTTTATTTATTTATTGTTTTATGGCTTTATTGCAATACATTTAAAAACACGAATTAAATAAACAACTTTAAAAATGTCTATTAATTTGTCCATTTAAAAGTGATTTATTTATATACATTTTTATGTTTGAATTATTAAATTGATATATTGAATCTTCATTTTATTTTTAAGTGGCACTCCTGGTCCTCCATAAGCTATTGTCTCACACAGAGCTGTGAACATATTGTAGTCATTGTATTGAGGAATTTATGTTTGTTCTTGTCTGTGAAAGCAAATTATCACTTTTTTTCAATAATTCTCTTCAGATCAGAAAATGCCAAGCACAATTTGCTCAATGCTGTATCGTCTGGGTCTAATTGTGACGGTGGGTGGTGTAATCTCTCTGATGATGTTTTTCTGGTTTCCACCCAATAAAAACTGCCCAATTACACTTCCTATACCTGAACAAAACAAGTCTCCTGAGAGCAAGAGCTCTCTTACTGTTGCAGTAGAAGACAAACCTGTTCTTCTACTATGGGTCTGGCCTGAAAATTACAGGTTTGACTTCAGTGATTGCAAAAAGTTTTACAATATCGATGGTTGTCAGTTGACGGATGATAGATCGCTCTACAGCAATGCAGACGCTGTCATAGTTTATCACAGGGGCATCAGTTGGGACTTGAGGAACCTTCCTCCATCTCCCCGTCCTCCGTTCCAGAGGTGGATTTGGTTACATTTGGAATCACCGACCAACACTCAGAAAATACCAGGACTGGAAAACCTGTTCAATCTCACTCTCAGCTACAGACAAGATGCTGATATTCCTGTACGGCTGAAATTGATCACCAGAAAGAAACCAGATGAGGAGTTTGTAATTCCCAAAAAGGACAAACTGGTGTGTTGGATTGTGAGTAACAATGCTGCCTTTACAGGGGTCGGCACAAGGAACCAGTTTTACCAAGAACTCAGCAAACACATCCAAGTGCATATGTTCGGAAAGGCTTATGCTACATTTCTTGGTTATGACGAATACTATCCTACCCTAGCAAGCTGCAAGTTTTACCTTTCCTTTGAGAACTCCATCCACAAGGACTACATCACTGAGAAGATAAATGGGCCGCTTGCTGCAGGAACCGTCCCTGTGGTTCTGGGTCCTCCCAGAAAAAACTATGAAAACTTTGTTCCCGGCGATGCCTTCATTCATGTGAATGACTTCCCAGATGCAAAGTCACTAGCAGAATATCTTCTTCAGCTGGACAAGGACGAAGAAGCATATCGCAGGTTCTTTAACTGGAGGAAATATCTCTCTCCAACTCCTCATTTAATACTACAAACCCAAGAGTTTATTCTGGCTATCTGCACTGCATGTGACCATATAGCACGACACAGAGAATATAAAGAAGCCCATGATATTTATGAGTGGTATTTCAATTAAAGAGATTTTGTTACATGATCAGGGTACCATGTACTATATGAAAGTTTATAGAATAGAATATCTTGTTACATCTGATACATCTAGAGTTTGTAACAAATTGAAGTATTTTGATGATCACTCAAAAAGTGAAGATGGTTGTAGTTCTGTTCAGATGATTTTATAATCTGGATAAATTATGAAGAAAAAAACTAAATCTTTTTGTGTTGGTTTATTGTTCTGTATTTATGAAAGATGGTGGCATGACTCCTGTTTTGTTGAGGTTCTCGGTTCTCCCTGGTTCACTTTGGTTATTATTATCTTAATAAAGTTCTCCTGCACATGGATCCTGCCTTCACTCATCTCGGAGAGCACTCGGCATAACCGGTGCTTATAAAAGGAAGTCTAAATTTCTAATTTTCTCACCACTCATTTCTTGTTAGAAAGAGTCAAAGACAAATGCACAAGTTTCGTTGATTTCACAGACCTTGTTACATTTGTTTTTTTTAGCCACATTTTCATCCCAGTAAGATGCAGGCTAGATGTCACTGTCAGGTAAACCCGCAGACCTTGATTAACTAGATCAGACATGTGCCAAAAAAAGTACAAGTTTGTTCATTGTTTGAGATTTTTCTTGCAGAACATCCGGAAAGTCAGACTGCATATCAATCATTTTTCATTGAAAGCTTCTGGTTTCCAGTGGCAAAATCGAAGGTTGGCACAGTGACAAAGTTGAAGAGTTACACTTTATGCAAATGAGCAGCAAATCAATGCAGCGACCAACAGGAGAGCAGGAAGTGAGTCAATACATTTGTTTAATGTTCCAACTGACTGTTTTGTTTTCAAACGAAAGCTATTCGTTTTTTCTTTGTCTTTACATTTATCAGATTTGTCTTTTTTAATGCCTAAAAGTCCCGCAGTGTTAAAGATTTTGATGAATTTGGTGTTAAGCAATTTTTTATTTGTCACAGTGGAACAATGAGATTTTGATGAATTTGGTGTTAAGAAATGTTTTATTTGTCACACTGGAACAATGAGCAGAATTTGTTTTCCAGATTTCCTGTTTCTAGATCAAGAATCTGTGATTTTATTATTTCTCCTTAACTTTTAAACTACAAACATTAGACTTTCAATGTTTTCACTGATTAATTTGAATGTATTTTGTAAATATAAACAAATTTTGATGGCTGTAACAAAAAAGTTGGGACAGAGGCATGTATGTTTACCACTGTCAATTCAACGTTCCTTTTAAATGCACTTTTTAATCATATGGTAATTGAGAATACTAATTGTTGCAGTTTTGCAAGTTTAATTTTTGGCCCAATATCGCCTGATACAAAACAGCTTCCAAACAGTATTTGGTCGTCATAATCTGATTCTCCTTTTCATAATGGGTCATACATTTTCAATAAGATACAGATCTGGACTGCAGGCAGTCAAGCACAGCTTCTCTACCACTGTGTTTTAGCATGGGCAGAAAAGGCCTGGCATTGTCTTGCCTCCCAGGAAAGATGTCATCTTGATGATAGTAAATGTCACTGTAGGGAAGCTCGGCTTCCCCTATAATGTTAAAAATTGAATGGTCAAATATTTACTATTGTGTTAACATTTTAATGACTAAAAATGCGTTAGAACAGGTTCATCTCGAAGACGAGTTCGTTCAGAATCAGCTTCATACAGCAGATCGGCTGAGTCGATTTCCTTCTCATACATTCCCGGAGTCACAGTGCATTTCCCTGTTGAAGCCGAGCGTCCTCTGACTTCAATGAGGCTGCTTTGAACAGTTTTTTTTTCAGTACTTCGAAACTAGATAAATTGGATATTGGATTGGATAAATCTGCATTGGATAAATTTACATTGGATTAATCTGCGATTTATCTGCGGAGCTGGACTCCGGGCTTCTGCATGATGATTGGAGGGTCTGTTGTGAATGGAGGAGTGGGCGGGGCTGGACTCCGGGCTTCTGCGTGATGATTGGAGGGTCTGTTGTGAATGGAGGAGTGGGTGGGGCTGGACTCTGGGCTTCTGCGTGATGATTGGAGGGTCTGTTGTGAATGGAGGAGTGGGCGGGGCTGGACTCCGGGCTTCTGCGTGATGATTGAAGGGTCTGTTGTGAATGGAGGAGTGGGTGGGGCTGGACTCTGGGCTTCTGCGTGATGATTGGAGGGTCTGTTGTGAATGGAGGAGTGGGTGGGGCTGGACTCTGGGCTTCTGCGTGATGATTCGAGGGTCTGTTGTGAATGGAGGAGTGGGTGGGGCTGGACTCCGGGCTTCTGCGTGATGATTTGAGGGTCTGTTGTGAATGGAGGAGTGGGTGGGGCTGGACTCTGGGCTTCTGCGTGATGATTGGAGGGTCTGTTTTGAATGGAGGAGTGGGTGGGGCTGGACTCCGGGCTTCTGTGTGATGATTGGAGGGTCTGTCCAAAGACTGCATCTCCTTTTGATTGACAGCGATTTTGTACTATAAAAAGTCGCTGACGCTGAAGCTATTCGAGCTCAGTCCCATGGTGGATTTTGCATGTGCAGTAGAAAGACAAACTGCTTCAACCTATTTCTTGGTATTTGCTTGGCGAAATTGCTAACCAATGTTCATCATACATTTCACACAATTATACACCACATTCCTTGTTTCAGTTTAACCTAATTCCCAAATTTCCTCCATCGAGTTTAATATCTTTTTTTAGATTGTTTGTTCATTCATTCATTAATACAGCTTCCCCTCTTTGAAAGACCAGCAACTGCCACTGACTTCCACATCAATGGTACCTTCACACACATGCAAGTCACCTCTACCGTTTGCACTGATGCACCTCCGTACCATGACAGATTTTTGCCTCTGCACCTGTCGCAGATGAAAGCCTGGATGGTCGTGGTCCCTTTTGTCTTTGGAACTGAGGACTCAATGTCCGTTTTTCCCAAAAACATGCTAAAACTTGGATTCAACTGACCACAGCTAGTGGTGGGTAGATTGAGGCTTCGTGGAACACTGAAACAGTTGAAGTAAATTTGTAATATTGTCGAGGCATAGATATATACACAAGATGTTGCCTTGGGGTTCTAAGCATGCGTCAAAACAGCCATCTTGGAACAGGGGTCTTGTCATTGCAAGTAGCTAGGTAACGCTGCTATCTCCGCCTGTACTTCGAATTCATGGATGATGCCGGTCTTTTGTGCTGCGTATGGATGTTCACATGAACGAAATCTAAAAACCAGACAGCAAGGGATTACATTTCACAAGTGAGAATGTGTTTTATGATATTGAATGTTACGGAATTGAACTGCCATAGCCAAAGCGACATCTAGTGTATATACATATATATATATGTTGTCGTGGCTTCGAAACAATCCCATACCAAGGTCTACATGGTGACCCCTAGTGGTCAGAACAGTTTAAATGTAACAAAAACCCGGGGAAAACATGCATGAATACACTTTTTACCTATCTATTGCAATTTGTTTTTTAAAGTACCATTTTTCAAATGCGATTATCTAATCATCTAATAAAATTAAGTGGCTATATGTTGTTTTGTCAATTATCATGGTTTGTTTTGTTTGTTCTATGAATGACTCAGCTAAACAGGCCAATAAAATACAATTAACTACCATTATTCATTTTAATTATACTAATTTAATTAAATTAGTCTAATTAAAACATCTACAAATGTATAAAACTGATCAGAGATCAGGTTAAACCCAGAGACATGAACCATTGTTCATGGTTCTCAGTGAATCCTTCATGGGTTGACACTGACAGAGATTTTCCCCCAGCGGTGAACCATTGAAATTTCTAAACGTTTCGAAACAGTTATGAGGTAATGAAGCCTCGTTTACTGGAATCACGTGACTCTGGCAGTTTCATACACGCTCCGAACCATTGATTCAGAATGGTCCTGTCCTGTGTAACGGGACAGCAGCATGTGTCCAAATTTTAATTTTAACCATTCAATTTAAACAGAAACGATCTTAAAACAGGGCTTTACTTGTAAAACGCCGAACTTACCCTTTAACTAAATGGAGGCAGATCTGAATGCCAGGTTGCAGTCAGGTGGAAGGTATTCAGTGCCACCCATGGGCGAGGCACGTGTCATAAAGAGAGACTTATTCTGGTTAAAGAAGTACACATTTAACATGTCATTGTTGTAAATAAATGCTCAACCAGAGGTGCCATGCTGGTGTACTACTTTACATTAGTCCACAATACTGTATGCAGTTGTTGAACGACGTGGTTGAACGCCACCAAGCAGTGCACAGATAAAATAGTCGATCATTTGTTCTGTGTTTAAATGATTGCGATTTACCTGATTCTGACCTAAGTCATAAACATGTCATTCATTTTATCATAGAACTTTGTTGAAACTCAGCAAATGAGTCTTTGTTGTTAAAAAAAAGCTTAGATTTCGGGAAAAAATACAATCCTTTTTTAACCTTTTGTCTTGGTAACAGGGCAACTACGCATGATTTGTAGTATAATTGCGTAAAGGGAACAGGAATTGCTGTTGTTTGTACTGGTTTGCGCTTGCAAAGATGTTCAGATAGCCATTGTTTTTTACAACCATGACAAACAACTTAAAGCGTACTGTATACTCTCGCCAAAATGTCGACATAGGGTCTTTTTGGGAATCTACCAGAGTCAAACTTTAGTTTAAAAGCATAATTAGGGTGGAAACGCCACTTTTAAGATTGACCGTATTTTCGTTTTCGCTCAATTTGAATGAGAGTGCTAGGGGCACTACTATGATAGCATCAAAATCGCCCTTTTAAAACAGCAAGACGGTTCGACACAACATGAAAATTTGCTCGAAGTATCACCAGGGCTTCTACACATGAACTCGAGCATTGAGAACATTGTTTGTGTACACAGAGTTCACTAAAAAGAAAGGTTTTGAACAACTCACTGTAGCTATTGTTGTTTCCGGGGTTGTGCCGAATTTCGAGCCCCTGCCAAATTATTACCCCCCTCGTTGAAGTTAGTACCTGATTGCCTAATCCTAACCCCACCCCTAATCCTAACCCCTCCCCCACAACCAATCCCTAAACCTACCAATGCTAGGGGGGTATTAATTTGGCGAGGGTCAAAATTCGGCACAACACCGGCTGCCGGTATTTGTCAGTCAAAAATAGTCGACCTCCGAATGCAACGTAACGGGGAGGAGAATAAAGATGCAAAGCTTCTAAAGCTTAGTTCCATATAAATTCAGGGATAATTCGTTGTTTTCTCATTAGTGAAAATAAATATTGACCTTGTAATTGAAAAAGGATATGGAGGATATCCTCTAATGGAGACCGTTCATTCCAGTGGTGTAAGTTTGTTTTAAAAACTGGGTGGGACATGCGTGTAAAAAAACAAAAAAACAAAACATTACTATGTCTAGAAATCAATTTCAATAGTAATGTTACATAGGGTTTAATTAGTCTTGTAATGAGATCTACAAATATTCTTAGTGTTGAGAATTGTCAAGTCCTCCTCCGTTACAACAGAAGGTTTTGCCCAAACTGAAAGAACAGTTTGAATGCACATTCTGTCTTTCATTACGTATGCCAAATGCTGCCAAAAGACTACAGCAATATTTAATAGATTAAACTTTTCAGTAATTTGGAATCCTATACTTTTAGTTGTTTGATGTTATGTAAAAATTCCAGTTTCATATTTGCAAAAAAAATTTGAAACAGTTACAGCTATGAGGCCTTTTTTTAGATGGATATATTTGCTTAATAATCTGTTTTATTATATTTGCTTGAGGAAAAAAAATAATTTGTATTTTCTATTTTCCTGTTAAAGAAACATTTCTGTTGTGTAAATTCTGGTTTCATATTAACTGAGCATTTAGCTACAACATAGTTACTTACAGCTATATTACATTTTCTTAAATAGTTTATATTTTGCAAATATTTTACACTGGACCAAATTCTTAATAAATAAGTTTTTAAAAAAATTATATTTCTTCTTGCTTGACTTTATTTATAAATGTGACCTTGAAGTAATCCAAAATGAATCAGATTACATTACTTTCATATTGTGGTACTTGGATTACATTACTGAATAATGAAGTAATTTGTAACTGTAAAGGAATACATTTTTAAAGTAACCTTCCCAAGGCTATGTGTGTACGCAATAAGTTGCTGTCTGCAGTTCACTTAACGGCCAGGTGTCACTATAACATGGGTTTCTAAATTCTACATATAGTCCTCTTCATGTATATTATGCAGTTTGCTCAACACATAAAGGCCCAGCGAAGTGCATTGAAATGCACAGCATTGAAATGTGTTGATGTAACTTCCACTGAAACAGGGAGACAGGGCAGGACATATCCAAAAGGTCCACTCCTTTTTTTTTAATAGCCAATAGCGTTTTGTTTATATCACAGCTCGGCCAGAGCTCTTGAGCTCGATAAAGCGGCAGTTTCTCGGCAGACAACCGTTCCTCCTACTAATCTCTTCCATATCGCTTTAAAATACAGCATTATGTGCAGCATTCAAATGGGTCCGATACGTTTTCTTGTCTGGTTGACTCGCTATCCACAAGTTTCCTACGTCCCATGAGGCATTGCGTCAAAAGTGGGCGCGACTTCCGGCTCGAAGTAAACAAGCAGGAGTTGACACTCATTCATTCATTAGTTGACCGTCATTCAAGATTTAGCAATCCAAACTTAATGATGTGGGAACACAACCTCAACGAAATTAAAAAAGGTTATATAAATGTACTTTTACCATCCGCGGTAGATGGTTGGGAGGATGACGTGAAGAAGTGGCCTCGTATCACTTATGGTAACATTTCTAGCTATTTTGTAGATTCAGTAGCCTGTGATGGTAAGGCGATGAGCAACCTGAAAAGCTCAGAGGCATATCAATATCTACACAGTGATAAAGTCGGTCGAGTGTTGTTTAAGGACGTCGGAAACGACCTTGCGTATCTAAAAACTGACATTGAGCCGAGCCAGAGTTTGCACGTAACACATCATAAGGCTTGGGTGCTAGTTTGAGTGGCAGGTGAAGTACAGACAGCGGGTTGTTCATGTATAGCAGGGCCAGGACGCTCTTGTAGTCATGCAGCAGCACTTTTGTGGAAGGTCAGTAAAGTTAGGACAATTAAGGGCACAAAATGTATTACTGTATTGTGTATTATTGTATATTTTTTATTAATTAATAAATGTACTAAACTGAAATGTTTACTGTGTGTCATTCATGTTCTGTATGTGTTGCTTCACAGTAGCCTTGATTTAAAATATTTATTTATAAAAAAATCCACACTGAATAAAAACATATTAGACACTTAGTCATTGGCTTTTGAATTTATTAATAAGAATAAATTAATGTGTCATTTGCAGATTTGGTTAACAGTTGTATTCAGAACATTTCATTAAATAAAAATAGCAATACTATACTGTGAAAGTACACACACTTCTCTCTTTTGCAGAATATTACGAGATTGAAAAATATTAAGAATTTAAATTTACACAGCAAAAACAAAATAGCTGTCTATGAAACAACAACTAAAAGAAAAGGTGTTGGTATATCAAGGCAAGGCAAGTTTATTTATATAGCACATTTCATACACAATGGTAATTCAAAGTGCTTTACATAGAAGAAATTAAAATAATCAAAACAAATTAGAATAATTACAACAGTTTAGAAAAAAAAATCAGTGCAAGTAAAAGTTGTGTATTGGTTTATACAGTTGATAAAGTTATAGAGAGAATTGAACATTTAAGCTCAAGCTGATTGTGTAAGATATGGTGTCTATGTTCTAGAAATAGGCCTAAGCTCTCCTCGCAGATTTACGAGTGCTGCACAGATTTTTAGTAATCTGTCGATTTTAGGGACAAAATGAATAGGCACAGTTTGAGAGAGAGGATCTTGTACACCTTACGACGTCTGATTGCTCGCTCAATGTGTATGCGGACATTAGCAATGCGTCTTGTGCGAGTGACCTGCTCATTTGTCAGCTGGCATTTCTTGCGCGTGAACGCTGGCATGATCAAACGAACATTCCGTTCCTCTAGCAGATCTCTGATGGTGAAGCCACGGTCCCCCATCACCTCATCTCCAGCACGCAAATGGTCGAGAAACCCAGAGTTCTGTGTGATGAATCTATCGCTACATTTGCCATCGTAAGCCTCTGAAATGTACATAACCAAACCATAGGGCGCAATTGCTACTAGATACTTGACAGTATTGTTTGCATAGTAGTCAAGTCAAGTCAAGTAATCCTCATTTATATAGCGCTTTTAACAATGTAGATTGTTTCAAAGCAGCTTTACAGAGATAAACATATAATTTAAGGTAACAGAGATTGGTTTGGTTTTATAGTGGCTCTTGAAAAATGTTTTTTCCAGCTAAAGTTAGTTCTCTTACGAGAGTATCTCTCGTACTGCGTAATATCTTACGCTATGAGGAAAACCTCTTTTCCACGAGATATTGAAGCCAAAAATTATCCTTTAATTTTAATTAATGTAAAACGCTGTGCGGCAGCGTGCAGACATAGGCAAGACGGCTCGCGCGCCTATTGGCTGCCCTGCGACAACAGCAGCAAGCCTATCGAGAGAGGCCCTGCGTGACGTGACATCCAATGGGGGTGCTTCGCGCCCATTTCGTCGCGTCCCGCCAGAATAGGCGTGGCCTTGGCCTATAAATACGCTCGACAGGCTGATACAAACTGATTTTCATCTCTTCAGCGAAGCACTACTGCATCGCTGGATCCGGAGTGAGAAGCCGCGCCGTCTGATAGTAAGCCTTCTGCGGGACGAGCCTTGGAGCCTGAAGTCGCTGGCCTTCACCTCGCCGCCTTCAGCCGCCGTACCTGCTACGCTTTCCGGCGTTAATATCCTTTTTCACTGCTAGAGTGTGTGTTCGCCGTCGCGACTCACACTCTCTCTCTCTCTCTCTCTCTCTCTCTCTTTATCTAAAAGAGCAGTCTTTTTGAAGACGCTTCGTTCCTGTGGAACTATTGCCATGGTGACTCTGAGGACTTGCCTGGCATTTTTTCTCCGAGTCTGCACTCCCGCCTGCTGTAGTGCCGCGCCGCAAAGCGCCGTATTCAGCGGGTCCTCGAGCCTTCTCCCGCCCGTGAAAGCTCGCTGGTTCGCCCGCCAGCTTCACCAGCTTCAATCGAGTCGCTCACTGACGGACAGCGGCCGCCGCGCGCCGCCGCTTCCGCCATTAGTGACGACAAGATAGCTGCATCGGTAGAGGAGGCCAGCTATTGCCATGGTGAGTGAGACTCCCGCCCGCTGTAGTGCCGCGCCGCAAAGCGCCGTTCTCAGCGGGTCCCCGATCCTTCTCCAGCCGTGAAAGCTCGCCGGTTCGCCCGCCAGCTTCACCAGCTTCAATCGAGTCGCTCACTGACGGACAACGGCCGCCGCGCCGCCGCTTCCGCCATTAATGACGACGAGATAGCTGCATCTGTAGAGGAGGCCAGCTGCCATATCCCCGCGTTGGACAGTGAGGATTGGGCGAGCTCTGTGGATCTCCCCCTTCTGCCCGCGAGTCGTCAGGGAAACGGGCCAGCATCAAAACCGCGGCTAGCTTTCTTTACGTTATAAGAAAGCTACCCCGCCCCCGCCCCCCGTGGGCATGCGTCACTGGCGAAATGAGGAAAGAGTGTATTTTTAGTCCCGCCGAGGCCGGACCAATCTCCAATTTCTCAAACATTTCTCAGCTCCTCTTAGTTTGAGCAGCTGAAAATGTCAATATTGCAGCAATGAGCCTGTTGTATAACACGCACGCCTGCAAACAAACGCCAACACACACAAAACTGTGATGACGCTCTATTATCTGCTCGAGCTATTTTAAGCTGTTGTCGTTTCGCCCTGTGGCTCAGTGGGGAAACCTAAAGCCATCGCACGGGAGATCCGTGTTCGATCCCAGCTCTCGCAGCAGATAAAATTTATTCTCGCCGCGGCCAGACTTACACTGATACTTTTCGCTCGTTCAGTTCCAAGAAAATGTGACTGTTCCAGTGTATTTTGCAGTAAACAAGCCGGTACCATGGCCCGCTTGCCTGCACACAAATGCCGTTTCCACGGCGACCCAGAAAAATCATATAAGCAATGTATTTTCTGGTATTCCGGCCATAGCCGATGGTGTTATGAGTAATAAAAATGCCCACAGCCCAGTGTTCATTTCTACACACAAACACAGCCCGCCACAGTGCAGGGCTCGCACATATGAAATCGACTCATGTCAATTGTGCATTAAATGTAGTGAATGTGCCCACAACCCAGTGCCCACAAACACTACACACTGCATGTGCCACGTTTTCTGTAAAACGAAACCAACACACATACAGTCAGCTAATACCCACGGTGTTTAAGTCACGCCGCGGCCAGACTCCGCCGAAACCTCTCGCTCGTTCAGTTCCAAACAATGTGACTGTTCCAGTGTATTTCGCAGTAAACAAGCCGGTACCACAGCCCGCTTGCCTGCACATTAACGCCATTTTTACGGCGACCCAGATAAATCCAATAAAGAGTGTATTTTCTGGTGTCCCGGCCATAGCCGATGGCGTTATGAGTGTTGTAAGAATGCCCACATCACAGTGCCCATTCCTACACGCAGACACAGCCCGCCACAGTTCAGGGCTAGCACAAATAAAATCGACTCATGTCGATTGTGCAAACGTAGTGAATGTGCCCACGACACAGTGCCCACAAACACTACACAGTGCGTGTCCCACGGTTTCTGTAAAAACGAAACCAACACATATTCAGTCAGCGCAAGCCGACGGTGTTTTCAGTGCAGTAAATGTGCCCGCTGTCCCGCGCCCACATTCACTCACAGACACGCTGAACCCTACGGGGTTTGTCCCGCTCGTTCTCTCTCCACAATTTGTCATAGAGAAAGCGAGTGCGAACAGGCTGCCCGCCGTGATCGGCGCGCCCCCTGCCTCGCACACTTTAAACACAGTGTTCATGTCTCAGCACACCGAAGCTCTGCAGCCGCCGCTGTGCCGCGGCCAGAGCCCGGATATCATTCTGCCTCTAGCTATCCACGCGAATGCATGGGCAATGCTTCCCGGGGTATCAGAATGGGTGTTGAACACTATAAAGAGAGGCTATTCGCTACAGTTCGCTCGACGTCCCCGCCATTGCACGGCACGTGTCGAAACAACGGTGGACAACGAAGTATCTCATCTACTTCGAACCGAAATAGCAAAACTACGGAGCAAAGGGGCCATAGAACCTTTATCTCAGGCTCAGAGCGAAGGGGGTGTATACAGCAGATATTTTCTGGTACCGAAAAAAGACGGGGGTCTCAGACCCATTCTAGATCTGCGACAATTGAACAAAGCGCTTCTGAAACGCAAGTTCAAAATGCTGACAACCAGCAAAATCCTCGCGCACGTGCGCCAGGGAGACTGGTTCATGTCAATAGATATGAAAGACGCCTATTTCCAAATACAGATTGCGTCACGTCACAGGCGATTCTTGAGATTCGCCTTCGAGGGCCAGGCATATCAATACACAGTCCTACCGTTCGGCCTGTCCCCAGCACCCCGTATATTCACGAAGCGCATGGACGCGGCTCTCGCACCCCTGAGACTTCAGGGCATGCGAATTTTGAACTACTTGGACGACTGGTTGATTCTAGCTCGATCACGATCAGAGCTCATAGAACACAAGACCGTTTTACTCGAGCATCTCGAGAATTTGGGTCTCACAGTCAATTGGGCGAATGGTTCCCTGTCTCCCAGCCAGAAAATCTCTTTTCTGGGAACAGTGATGGACTTGCTGTCTATGACAGCACGTCTGTCGCCGGAGCGAGGACTGAACATTCAGCGCGCCGTGAAATCCTTCCGCCGCGGCTCTATAGTCCCGCTCAAACGGTTTCAGAAAATGCTGGGCCTCATGGCCTCAGCATCCTCAGTACTTCAGCTGGGCCTGCTTCGCATGCGCCCACTGCAGTTATGGCTGAAAGCACGAGTTCCGCCCGGGGCTTGGGCAGCTGGTCTGTTTCGCCTCAGGGTCGACAGGAAATGCGTCTCGGCTCTGAAACCTTGGAAAAAAGCCGACTGGTACCAGTCAGGCGTGAGTCTGGGGACTCCCTCGAGTGTGATAGTGGTGTCCACGGACGCCTCCACCTCGGGATGGGGAGCGCTGCTCGAGGGCAGACCGTTCTTTGGCCAGTGGTCAGAACGGGAGAAGCTCCTACACATAAACTGTCTAGAAATGCTGGCAGTAGACAATGCGCTAAGGCGCTTTTGTCCCCAGAAAAAAGGCCGCCACGTCTTAGTCCGGTCGGACAACATGTCAGTGGTGGCGTACATAAATCACCAGGGCGCCGTCAGGTCCCGAAGCCTTTACAGGCTGACGAAACGCCTCCTGGACTGGGCTCAGCACAACCTGCTTTCACTGAAAGCAGCGCATGTGCCTGGTCACCTGAATCTGGGACCAGACAGACTGTCCAGAAACAATGTCCCAGCAGGGGAATGGTCGCTGCACCCGCAGGCGATCCAACTGCTGTTGGAGACATTCGGCAGAGCGCAGGTGGACCTGTTCGCGTCCCAGGAAAACGCTCACTGTCCGAACTTTTTCTCCAAGAGCAGGGATGCGCTGGCCCACGTATGGCCCCGACGCCCACTCTATGCTTTTCCCCCCGTCTCACTCCTGCCTCAAGTGCTGGAACGAATCAGGGAAAATGGATGCCCAGTGCTGCTCGTGGCTCCGCTATGGACGAACCAAACCTGGTTCCCAGTCCTGATGCAGCTGACCAGCACTGCCCCGTGGCCGATACCGGTGAGGAGAGACCTCCTCTCTCAGGCAAAGGGCTTGATTTGGCATCCTCGCCCGGAGTTATGGTCCCTACATATGTGGGCCATCAACGGGTACCCGCTAACCTCCCGGAGGGAGTGTTAAACACGATCACGCAGGCTAGGGCCCCGTCTACTAGACGGCTCTACTCCTCGAAATGGTCAGTGTTCTCTACCTGGTGTCAAGCTCAGGGCTTTTCACCCGTAGACCCGTAGGGTTACGGAAGTGCTCTCCTTCCTTCAGGAGCTGCTGGATAAGGGTAGAACCCCGTCCACGCTCAAAGTATACGTGGCGGCCATAACGGCGTTTGCAAAACCGACGTTTGGCCAGTCACTGGGGAAAAACGACCTCGTCGTGCGATTCCTCAGGGGAGCTCGGAGGCTGAGTCCTTCCAGACCTCCCGCAGTCCCTATGTGGGACCTTTCTACGGTTCTGGAAGCCCTGAAAGGTGCCCCATTCGAGCCAATCCATTTGTCAGACATGAAGCACCTGTCTTTCAAAACGGTATTTCTTGTGGCTCTTGCTTCAATAAAGCGCGTGGGGGACTTACAAGCGCTTTCAGTAAGCGCGTCCTGTATGGAGTTTGGGCCTAATGACTCAAAAGTCATACTCAAACCAAGGCACGGGTACGTGCCAAAATCCCTCAACACACCGTTCAGGGCCCAGGTTATTTCCCTGTGCGCCCTCCCGGTGAACAATGAGGAGGCGGATGCTAATCTCCTTTGCCCCATCAGGGCGCTGAGAGCTTATGTGTCCCGCTCGTCTGTCTTCAGGCAGACCGAGAAGCTCTTTGTTTTGTTTGGCGGACACTCCAAGGAACTGGCCGCATCAAAACAGAGCCTATCCAGATGGATAGTCAATGCCATAGCGCTGGCTTACACTTCTAAGGGCCTGCAGTGTCCTTTGGGTGTCAGAGCGCACTCCACGAGAGGCGTGGCCTCTTCGTGGGCGTGGTCTAGTGGGATTTCCTTGCATGATATCTGTATGGCGGCGGGCTGGACCTCGCCGTCTACATTTATAAGGTTCTATAACCTAGAGGTTCCCGCCTTACAGGCCAAGCTGCTGTCGGTCTAGAATTCAGTACTATCTGTCCCGCTGCGCCGGCGCAGAATGCTGAGTTTTGATTGAGTATCGCTCACTGATCGATGGAACAGCTCCATGGGTGTTGAATAGCCCGTACTTTTGCACAGTTCAGGCTGAACGCGTTCACCCTGTCTGCGGGATATACTGTTGACATAACTAGCTCCTATGGGATGCTATTTCATGGGGAATGATGCTGGTAGCCTCTCTTCTCCGACTCTCTGTGAGTCTACGGTGATTATGCACTATATGAGCCCCGGGCTACTGCCCTTGGGACTTTGGTGTCGGATCCCAGTACGCACGGCGTCTTACATTGTGTTCCCCATAGAGTAAGATATTACGCAGTATGAGAGATACTCTCGTAAGAGAACGTACTCGGTTACTAACGTAACCTCGGTTCTCTCTAGAGAGGGAACGAGTACTGCGTATCTTGCTGTGCATACAACAGCGCTGGTTCGCTTCAGCGATGAAAACCAGTTTGTATCAGCCTGTCGAGCGTATTTATAGGCCAAGGCCACGCCTATTCTGGCGGGACGCGACGAAATGGGCGCGAAGCACCCCCATTGGATGTCACGTCACGCTGGGCCTCTCTCGATAGGCTTGCTGCTGTTGCCGCAGGGCAGCCAATAGGCGCGCGAGCCGTCTTGCCTATGTCTGCACGCTGCCGCACAGCGTTTTACATTAATCAAAATTAAAGGATAATTTTTGGCTTCAATATCTCGTGGAAAAGAGGTTTTCCCCATAGCGTAAGATATTACGCAGTACTCGTTCCCTCTCTAGAGAGAACCGAGGTTACGTTAGTAACCGAGTACGTTTTGATTGATTCACTTCCGTCTAAATGATCATTTGTTATTAAATTAGGGGCCGCTAAGACGACAACGTTCTCTCTAAACAGACTTTAAACGTGAACCTGTGATAGACGCTGATGCCGTTCACATGCGCATTAAGAATTGATTCTATAGTTATGTGCTTTTGAATATTATGTGCGCAGGTTTGTAATTCCTTACAAACCATGCCTAAACAAACTACTTGTCTATAAATTAATAAAGTAGTGATCTATGATCCACTCTGTAACGTGTCTCTGTACCGGATCTGCAGCGGTTCGTGTGACACTAGCGTGAAACCAGACTTCATTTGCCCCAATGAAAGCATGTTTACATTGTCTGAAACATTCCCTATCCCCTATATAGTGCACTATGTGCTATTCACCATGTAGAAAATAGTAAATGTGTAAACAAGTGACCGATTTTAGCTGTAACGTCAGCGTCTATTTATAATATAAGGGGGCGGGGCTTCATATTCTAGAGAGCATTTGATTGGACAGAAAATCTGATGAGAAGCTGAAGTGCAGCGTGATGTCATCAAAATCATTGATCATATTGGCGGAAGTGAGAGACTTTGAGTTTTGAACACTTATATCTTCTAAATGCGAATTTTGTCATTGTTTTAGAACACACTACCTTACAGATAACAGTAAGGCTGACATATTCATATTGGAGGCCAAAACAATTCATGTCTGATTTCATGGGGCTATAAATCTATCTTGTTTTAAGGATGTTTATGTTTACAACGTATAAGTGAATATAAGTTTATTTTGTTTTACTGCACTGGCTTTTTTCCCCGCAAATGTTAAATTTATAAATTAAAAAGTGATAAAATCTGCCAGTGCAGGTATACAAGATACACTAATATTCAAAATACAATCTATAAAAAAAACAAGCCTTATTTCATGCAGTATTGGTTAAATATACATTAATATGATTATTTTAGTTTCAAGTAAACTTTGCAGGTTGAAGAGTAAGACTGAGCATCCATGTAAATTAATCATCTCTTTTCTTTTCTTTTATCTCTCTGAAGTGTCTTCAGAAAATCTTCTGTTATTGTCCAGGAGATGTCGCTGTTGATCTGTGTATGACTGTCTCAACACATTGGTGGAGGTGGAAACATCATGTATTTGTATAGAGACCAGGTTTAGTAGATGCCAGACAAACTTTTTACTGCATAACAACACTTCTTTAAATGATAGTCATTATTTTAAGATTGATGACCAACAGTCCTAGATTTACTAGCATAACCTTCTGGAACTTTTAACATCCTTTGCATGTGACCTGTAGAAATGGATTTTAGTGGGAAGTGTGGCTAGTGTTGTTGAAGACAGGTGAGCAATTACGCAGAACATAGGCGTGCATCTTCTGCGTCACTTTAGTGACCCGAAAGCCCACAAAACCTACGGCAGCAAGATCACTAACAGACCCTATTAACCAGCCATCACACACCTGCAGCCGGGCATACGAGAGATAATTAGACCATTCTGCATACTGTGACAACTTCTGCTGAAACTCATCCTAAAACCTGCTAATTATATACGCCGGCCATCCTTTGGGTACAGCAAAACACTGGTCTAATTGTCATATCAATTTACACCGTTTTCAAGGTAATGTGAACGTTAACAGAAGGACAAGTAAAACGTTATAAAGCGATATTTCAGCTGGTGTGTCAGCTAGAATGAAAAACACAATAGTAGAGCACATTTAGTGAGCAGGCCTGAAACAGTTGCCTTTGTCATTCCACAAGTCACTTGTGCACATGATGTGGTATATAAGGTTTATTCAAGCTATTTCTTTTCTTTCAGTCTTATACTATTGTTTTGTTCTGTTTTTTTTTTCATTCAAGGTTACATCAGAGCATCTGGAAATGAAGAAACAGAACCATTTGAGATGTTTATAAAAAGACATAAAATTCAGTATAAACATATTATTAATAAAGTCAGGGTACAAAATAGGAAATGGAAGAGAATATGAAAAGAATCAAGCAGGAATACGGAGTGCTGTATATCGTGCAAAAGATCCTAAGGAGATTCATTAGTCATGCAAAATCTTCTGTACGATGCAAAATATTTGTGCCAAATAAGTCAGTGCATAATCTTTAAATGGATGGATTTGAATCCGCTCAGTGTATTATTCTGTATTGTTATATATTTATTTAAATAGCCGAGAAATAGATTTATGAATGTAACAGCTGGTAATGAATGAAAGGCAGATATAATAGTATAGTAATGCATGCATTTAACCGCAGGCTTATGATTCTGCAGGGGATCATTTTAGGAGGCCACAGCCAAGCCACAAATCTCATGCCATGTTTTGTCTTTGGTCTGTAAACACACTTTTGCTGTTGTCTGCCGATGCCCTCGCTCATGTAGGATTTGAATAATTGATGAGTCCTAAAGTGATTGTGTGGCAACTGGGGTGCTGATAAAGGATCGGCGAGAGGAAGGGACCTTTGTGTGTTTCCTGTGTCTCAGGGGGCTGCGCTGAGATTCACTGCTTACTCAGTAGTGAAACCTTCATATCCAAGTGTTTTGTGCTGACAAAGGGCAAATGGGATTCTATTTTACAGCAAACGATGCAAGATTGCATTATTGCACTTCAAAAGAGCGCCAGGCAGGAAAAAGCAAACGGTGGGTTTCCTTGTTGTCAACCGCTTTACTTTGCATAAAATTGTAGAGTAAAATTTAATGAATCACAAGTTTCGTATTATCTTTCACATGACTTTTTCACAGTTTTTCTCATTGTATCTCTGATGCAGACACTCAAATCTCACATCCGAGGATGAAACTGGTGGTCTGGTTGGTCACAGGTTTTCGCTAACCCTTTACAATAATGTCCTGTTAGTTAACCTTAATTAATGCATTGACTAAAATAATTAACAATGGGCAATACATTTGTAATAGTGTTTATTAATATTTAACGTTGTAAGAATACAACAATTTTTACGTAATATAAATACAATAAAAAGTTGATTGTCAGCACAGGCCCATTAAATAATAACACGTATAACGTTTTGTCTTAATTGTGTATTTGTAAATGATCAAATTAACAGTAACTAATTCTTTAGAAGTATTTTTCTTTGTTTATGTAAACTAATGTAGTTAACTTATGTTAACAAAAGTGTTACCCTTTTTTGTTTTCATGAAGCATAAAAGGCGTTTTTTTTTTCATAAGGTTATGACCTTTCTCAGTCTATTATCTAAACTAACCTAGTAACCATCTGTTATTTTTTTGTGAGGAATTTTTATTTGCATAGTTTCCAGGTTTGCATTGGCCTTTTTTGGTTTCTTTTTTTTTTACTCGCTGTTGTAAAATATACAACTTATATACAACCTTGCTATATTTGTTCATTTACACAAGAATAAGGTCCAACATGGTCAAATATACCAAAAAAGTCAAAGTTCTCCAATGTAAATCAATGCCTAATAGTAATATAGATATTTTTTAAGTCTTCTTAATTAGGTCCCGCGGGTACTGAGATCTTCTCCTCACGCTGTGCCATCGCTTAAGCTGGTTTTAGCATCAGAACTGATACTCTCCAACTGTGAATTGACACAATAGACACAAGGCTTCCAATGAGTATAGGTGCGAACGAGGTCTGTGTTATGAGATGTAAAAACGTGCCGACATGAAATCGATGTACTCCCCTGCCGATACACGGGCCGCCATCACTCCAGCTGCCTCGCATGAGCCCACATCGCTCCTGACACTCCTCACACTCCTCACACCAGCGCCGTGGCAGATGGCGACCAGGAGCGGAGGGGGAATAATACTGCTGCTGAACACAACCAGCCAAGCGCTGGCCGAGCCAGGCCTCCCCCTGCCCGTTCTCCCTTGGGCTGGGTTCTGAGAAGAACCTCACCATCCCCTGATCCAGGATTCAGGCCACTACAGATGGGCTTATGGGCTGCAGTATTCAGTTGAGCCGGGAGGGAATGCGATGCCCAAATCTATGCTAATAGTGTTTACTGACAATTGCTGATTTTGGCAGCTCAGAGATCCATAACAGGCTGCGTTATGAATTCTTGTGTGTGTGTGTGTGTGTGATTCAACGGGAATCGATATCCTACCACCTCACTCTCCCTCCAAGCAGTCAGGCTGCTTTGTGAACTTTGACAGCTCTTGAAAACTCCTGCAAATGATTATCAATGGCTGCGTATTAGCTGGAGACTCAAACAAGGGGGAGAGTGAAGTGCAATAACATAATATCGGGGTGAGAGGCGGGTCAAGGTGGGCTAGGGCGCTAACCTCAGCAGTTTACGAGAAGGAAATTCATAAAATTGAGATACCAGCTCGCTTTAGGGCTAACAAACAAGCAGTCATCGGCCGCGATGCAGATGGCACGCAGCCTCCCACTGTTTTGTGTTTCCATTTCGCGTTTCATCGCCGTAATGCATTGGGCGACGGAGAGGTAATGACCCTCAAACCGCTTACAGGTCTTTCTGTCAAACAGATTACTGTCAGCTCTCATTGATTTGTGTTGCCTTTAAAAATGGCCTGTTTCCCTTCTCTCTAACGGATCAGATCTATAATTGGGCCTGGCCTAAATGATTCAGATGAGGTGCCTGTCTTGGTCCTGCTCTCTGGTTTCCCTCGTCAGTTTCGCCCCCTCCTCTTTCATTAGCAATTCAGCAGGCTTGCTAAAACCACGGGGTGCCCCATTCCCGTCACCCCTGACTCAATGAGTCAAAGCCCCCGTCCTGCACAAAGACATAGTCAATCTGTGCAACAAATCACCCAAAATGGTGCCATTGGTCTCTCTCTGAAGAGCAGTTATGGAAACCGAAATGGAACCTAGAATTCGTTGAAACGTAGTAAATGCCCGATATCTGCTCTAATTGGATAGAAAAATGAAGCCCCATATTCATATTTGCTTATTTGTTGCTCCAAATGAGTCCATAGAAAGTCCCTAATAGCACTCTCCACAAACAGACCGCTGAAGGGGGAGCGGGATTCAACGGTCATTGTCGCAGGGAGAAATTGTACGTCTGGGGGGTAATTGCTTACCTGTTATCACCCTTGCATTCTTTCTCACAGGGACTAGTTCACAGATACCAGAACCAGCCAAGTTATTTGGTTAAAAAAGCCATTTTAAAAAGGTATGTATTAGTTTTCTCACAGTGCTTTGAGACCCCTAATGTCAACATGACAGCATAGGGTTTGTGCCAAGTTTAATTGAATGGCTTTTAATTTCCAATTCAATTTCTGAATTTGAATTGCATTGCAAATTGCAATTTTAATGCAAAGAAGCAGATTTAATCTGCATTGAAATTTAAAGAAATTCATAGAACTTTTTTTTTAACAAGAAAAGCAAAGTTAGATAAGACAAACATGTCAACGCCTTGTTTGAAAGTCTGGAAAAGTTAAAAAAATAGTACATACTGTGGATGGATAGATAGGTGCATGGATGGATCTGCATAGAGAAAGAAGGATAGACAGACAGACATAAATATATAGACAGAAAGACAGATATAGATAGGTAGATAGAGAGACAAACAGAAAGATAGATAGACAGACAGATATAGATAGGTAGATAGACAGAAAGAGACTGACAGACAGATATAAAAAGGTAGATAGACAGATATAGATAGGTAGAAAGACAGACAGAAAGATAGATAGATAGACAGATATAGATAGGTAGATAGACAGAAAGATACATTTTTCAAATGAATATTATGCATTTCCTTATATTTATTGTGGCCAGTTCACTTCAAATTCACACAATTTAATTGAATGGGAGCCAATTCTTCAATTGTGAGTTGTGCATGACCCAGGTACTCCTGTGTGTTCACCAGCAATCTCGAGCAACCTTTTAGTTTCCTTGCCTGGTTGAGCAGTTCAGCTATCTGGTCTCCTCTGTAAAACAAAACCCAACAAAACAGACCAACCAGACTGGGCCACCACACCAGTTAACCACCTGTTTTCTTTTTCAGCAGGGTTTCCAGCCTGGTGCACCGTAAAACACTCTCGGACACAACAAATAGTGTTATTTCTGGTGGACAAAGGGAGGACTCAGCATCAACTATTACCCCTTTTCCACCAAAGCATTTTGAGAGCCGGTTCGGAGCCGGTGCCTGCGCGCAAACCAGTTCTTTGTGGTTCGACAGCCAAAGAACCGGTTCTCAGCCAGGAAAACTGGTTCCAAAGCGGCACCAACTCTTTGCTGGACTAGAACCGTTCTTTTACCACGTCATGCTTAAGTCGGGGGCTGGGGGCGGGTTTAGATGTGTTCTAAACATCTTTTCTGACCATAATATAGGATCGCAAAGCCAGGAGAAACATTTGCAGAAACACGATGTAGTTCGCAACTTGAACCAACTCCGAACCAACTTTGAACTAGCACCAGTTCCGAACCAGTTCTTTTTTGGTGGAAAAGGGGTATATGAGGCACAGTCAAGAAGCGTCAGTCCAAACAGCTTTTTGGTCTCCACGTCCTCCACACTGGTGTGTGTATGTGTGAATAAAACCCTCTCAGTTTGTGTTTACAGCACATCTCAATGTGTGAAAGAGTCTGGTCTCCCCTAACAGAAGTGCAGGGCTGTGGTGGAAAGATTTGCCCTCCAGTGGTTATAAAACATGCAGGCCTCTCGGCCGAACCTGGCCTCCCTTCAGACCAATGAATAATAGCACAAAGTGAAGCTACTAAATCATTGAAATGACTGCAGAGTGTCTGTCCAGTTAGTGCTTCTCCCAGAAATGCTTGATCAACAGCAGAGAAGAGATATCACGGACAGATAAGACGCAACGCTGCTCTCATTCGGATTACTTGAACTGTGATGGCCTCGAGAAATCACAGCTTTGTTAGTGCTCATATTTACCAAAAGTAATCAGATAATTATTGGTTTAAGTAGCTAGACATCTGTCAGGAACTCTGTGTTGGTGTTTCGATTCACTAAATTGGTCCACTGACCTATCCGTGAAGGCGTTTGAGAAGGAAATGGGCGAAGGTCACTCGACCAAAGTCGACAGAGGCTCGCGGTAGCAAAGGGATAGGTTGAGCTCAGCCCTCTAGATCGGGATGATTTATTTACGTTCAGAGACAATATGAATAATGTATCTGTGAAAAGGAACATGAATTTCTTTAGTACTAATTGTGGAGAAGGCTGGGCGCTCGGCGGATGGGAGGGGGGACTGGAGGACCCCCAAGATCAGAGGGGCGATAGCCTCAAAGATGCCTGTCCTGCAGCCACCGCCATCGACTTGCAAATCAGCAGAAGGAGGCTAATTAGCGGCAAGCTAATGAAACCGCCATTCGGGGCATCGGCGAGGAAGAAAAAAAGGACACGAAGAAGAATCAGGGATTCCTTTCTCAGCGATATTGCTGGCGCCATTTGAAGTTGATTTCAGAGCACATCAATATGTGAACAAAGTTGAGGAGAGCGAGGGAGAGAGAGATACAGTAAGAAATTAGCATTCATTTGAAGAATGGAGACTGTTATTTACTGGCTTGCTTTTGGCACATTTGCGACTCTGGGGAGCGACTTTTCTATGGCGTCTCAATGCCGCATACAAAATTCACAACCATGGGAGACAGGGAATGTAATGGCAACTTCTTGAAATCTCTCTTTTTCTCTCCAGCGCTCTCTCTTTTGCTCTTTCATGCAGACACTGCTCTCCCTCGCTGGTGTTTTTTAATGTTGGGACTGTTGCAGAATGTTTGTTGCTGTGTCCACCATCTTCGATCTGAGGTCTGTCGTGACATAATTTCTATTGCATTGGGCTCATGTGCATCACCGTGTGAGTCTGGTGAACTCTCTGGTGAAAAACTGGTTCTTTTCACCATGCAAAACTTTGTTGGTGGTGTGGTGATATTAGCGATTTAAGTAAAATTTTGATGGGGGAAAAAGTCCATTGTCAATAGTGTGGAGCACAACATGGACAGATATCACTTTCAACCCAAGCAGCTTTCTGTTGGTCAACACTGTGAATTTGCGTAACCACCTGAATCCAATGCAGAAATTGCATTAGGACATCTTTTTTCCTCATTCCTTCTTATGGGATATTTAAAAAAATAAAGGGTCTGAAGGTTTGTTTTTCTTTTGCTTGCATTGATGCCACAGAAGAACCATTTCGGTTCCTTTCAATGAAAGAGCCTTTTTGTTCTAAACAGAACAATGTTTTTTTCTTCACCGTAACTTTCAGTGACACTTTTTTCACTGTATCTTTTGTGCAATAGAATATTTCCATGTATATGTTAAATGTTCTTTATGGATCCCTGAATGGCAATAAAGAACCTTTATTTGTGAGTGTGGTGCATGAGGGAACTTTGTGAGTGTGCGTGTGAGTGCGTGTGAGTGCGTGTGAGAGAGTGTGTGTGAGAGAGTGTGTGTGAGAGTGTGTGTGTGTGTGTGTGAGAGAGAGAGAGAGAGAGTGTGTGTGTGTGAGAGTGTGTGTGTGTGTGTTTTTGAGAGAGAGAGTGTGGGTGAGTGTGTGTGAGAGTGTGTGTGTGTGAGAGAGTGTGTGTGTGTGTGTGTGTGTGTGTGTGTGTGTGTGTGTGTGTGTGTGTGTGTGTGTGTGTGTGTGTGAGTGAGTGAGAGTGTGTGAGAGTGTGTGTGAGTGAAAGAGTGTGTGTGTGTGTGAGAGAGAGAGAGAGAGAGAGAGAGAGTGTGTGTGTGTGTGTGTGAGAGAGAGAGAGAGAGAGAGAGAGAGAGAGAGAGAGAGAGAGAGAGAGAGAGAGAGAGAGAGAGAGAGAGAGAGAGCGCTGTATTGGCCTGTGCAAGCGTCTGGTGTCTTTTGAAGACATTGTGTTGCCATCGGTAATATTGTAAGCCTACGGCATCTGCAGGGTTTCTGAGAATGTGTTTGAACATCAGTCACCTTATATATGGTCACAGCCACAGGGAGACACAACATACACGCTCACTAACATCTCACTGTCCCTTGCATGACTTTATCACACTTATCAATGTACATACATTTAGTCTCATCCACACTGACTGTACACACTACCATTCAAAAGTGTTTTTTTCATCAATAATTTTATTCACCAAGGGTGCGTTAAATTGATCAGTAAAAACATTTATAATATTACAAGATATTCTATTTCAAATAAAAGCTGTTCTTTGGAACTTTCTATTAATAAAAGAAACCCGTGGGGAAAGAAATATGAAGCATTTTCAACATTGATAATCAGAAATGTTTCTTGAGCAGCAAATCGTCATATTAGAATGATTTCTGAAGGATCATGTGACACTGAAGACTGGAGTAATGATGCTCAAAATTCAGCTTTCATCACAGGAATAAATTAAAATTTTAAATATATTCATATAGAAAATAGTTATCAGGGGCAAAGCACTGAAGGTGCATAGGCACATGTTGTAATCATTAGCGTTTTTATTATTATTATTATTCCGCTCTTGAGTCTATGGCAGCCCTTAGACCTGCTTGAAGTAAAGTTATGAAATTATGAAACTGTCACTATAACAAATTTGGAGTCTCAAACTCAAACCCTCTAGCACCACCAACTGTAAATAATTTTTTAACTGTAAGAGCTAGAATCAAAATGTATTTTGTAAATTCACTCAAATTTGATTGTACCCTATGACATAATTTTCTGTCATGAAAATTTCTCTCCCATTTTGAATTTTCCAAAAAACTACTTGGCCGGTATTATGATTTTTCATGAAATTTGAACCAAAACATCTTCAGACCATGCAGACAAAAAGTTATGGAATTCAAGTTGATTTGCGAACCGTTCTCAAATAACGCGTGAACCAATTTGAAGAAGAGCACTCCAGAATGAACACAGGGCTATATTTCCGCAAAGTTTTAGCGTATTCTGACCAAACTTGGTGTGGGTTATTATAACCATGACCTGAGGCTACCTGTACAATTTCGGCTCAGTGTCACCTTGTGGTCAGAAAAATGTCTTTTTTTGCTTTAGATTCAGTGCAGTATGCCAAGTTGCCAGAGTCGAAGGATATCCAATTTTCCCATATCGGCCATTTTGAATTTTGAAATGCTATATTTTACGCATTGGCGTATCGTTACAAAACTCGATGTGTCTTCGGCATCATGCCCTGACGTTACTCACAAGGTTTCGACACAGCGCCACCTTGTGGTCAAAAATGTATAATGAAATTTCCAAAACTGTGAATAACTTTAAACTGGTCTCAATAGACTCTTTGGGTAATGCCGAGAACATAGATACCAACTTTGGCATAGTCGGCCAAACTTCCTGTCCGCCATTATGACTGTATTTATGATTTATTTTCAGCTTTTTTTTACCTAAAATCATCTTAATATGTCTTTAATTGCTTATTGTTGCAGTAGATCTGATGTTCCCAGCCATGGTGGCATGACTTATCGTGCCTTATGTGCTTAGCCCCTTAATGGCTGCTTGCAGCAATATTTTTAATGATGTTTTGCAATATTGCTGTTTTTACTGAACTGGTAAAAATACTGATAAAGTCAACTGATATGTGTGACAAAAAATGGACCAAAAAATCTCTCCCAAATATTTCCCTACTAGCCAAACAAAATCTGAACAAACAATTTAATATTCAACAATGTTGATGATTTGTAAGATCTCAGCATGATTTGCAACATAAAAAAAGTTACTGTTGAAGGATTGTTTCAACAGTTTTGCTTTAATTGTTTTGCTCTTTGCCGACTTAATTTATGCTGTTATTTTAGTTATGTGTTGTGTGGTGATCCTACTTTGTGTTGATTTTTAATATTATTGAGGTTTATGTGTGTCTATATACAAACCTATTGCACATAATGTCTGTACTTTTGTTAGATAAACACAGGCAAAACTACAAATACAAAATTATTTTTGTAATAAGATAATATATTATATTCGCTTAATAAGAACTTCTCAACTGATAGCCTTTTGCATTATATTATATTAAGTAAATGAACAGATTCAAATTGGCTAAACAACATATTGTTACTAAAGCCAATTAAGTTATCTTAAATTTAATTAATATGTTTTATATTGTTCTAAATGTGTTACGTTGCTTTGCACAATTTTCATTTTGGTCATAAATACTTTGGCAATATGAATGCAAAAATACTTGCAAATAAAGCAGCTTAAAACATTACTGCATAATGTGCCTTGATTTCATTGTGTACAGGATTAAAATCGATGTGATTTCTGTTACCACAGAAGAAAATCCATAAACATCCATGAAGATCCTCCTTGTTGTCCTCGTTGAGTGTTTAGCGTCTCTCTTATATGCTCACATTTAGACACACACATGCTGCAAGTTGAGAATTTAGGTTGCTCACCAAACACCTCCCTGTTCCTCTTTGGCCTGCCTCTCTCTCTCTCTCTCTCTCTCTCTCTCTCTCTCTCTCTCTCTCTCTCTCTCTCTCTCTCTCTCTCTCTCTCTCTCTCTCTCCTCTGGGACGTTAGGGCTGAGATGGATGGTGAGCACAGCTCAAACAGACTGATTTATGGGGGTCCGTTTCGCCTGCAGGCCCCCTGAGGACCCCGCGTCCGCTGGTTGCGGTCGAGGGCCTGTCTTCCCCACCCTAAAGACTCGAAGGCTCTTCCGTGACTGCACTGATGCCAGACACCAAACGGCCACTTCTCAACCACCCCCATTTGTCACCGGGGGCGGCTGGGGAGCTCCTTTAAACAGGAGGAGAAGAAAGAGATAGAGCGAGCAATGGAGGAAAAGAAATAGACCTGTCTCTCCTCTCCTCCACTAGCATTGATCTCAGTGGAAAGCCTTTTTATTCTCCGAGTTTTGTTTGTCGACGTGAGAGGTAGAACGGGTCCCTTCGCCACCAACCGCGGCCATTATATCCCATTAAAAATGAGTAATGAGGGCAAATTTCAGGAAATTAGAAAAGGCACAAAGCGATTTCATTAGTTCGAAGAGCTATTATGATTTAAAACGTTTGGGAAGATTTAAAAGCCATGTACTTGTTTTACCGATCTTCTTTTTTTATTTTTTTCTAGCAAGAATCATGCTATAAAATGGCACCCTTCTCTATTACATATGAGACATATTCATAATAATCCATTTAAACATGAAGGCAACTAAAAAATGCCATGTCTCTGCCACTCTCTCTTGTTTTTGAACTATAGACTGCTTTAGGAAGAGCTTTTGACATTTTGCTGCACAATGTCCATTGTGGAGTTTAATTCATGCTGCCATTCCTGCGTATTTACACCTGAAATGCACATTGCAACTTTAGTGGCTGGTGGGCAAAATCCCGTATTATTGTTAATCTCAACATAGCAAGATGTGTCAATTGTTCACTAACGTTGCTGTATATTAAATCATCTTCATGTGGAAAACACACTTAAAAGGGATAGTTCCCCCAAAAATGAAATTCTGTTATCATTCACCCATAAGACTGTGGTTAATCTTCGTAACTCAAATTAAGATATTTTGAATTAAGTATCTATTGAAAGTTCAGGTAACCAAAACTAAGAAGATCCCAAAAAAAGTTTTCTGAAGAGATACGATCACTTTATATGATGTACAGACTTTTGAAAGATTGTGCAAATAACTCAATGTGAAAATCTGGCCATTAAATGGGTTAATCAAGTTGAACAACTGGTTACTGAAGATGCATATCACACTGTATCTGTGTAAATGTGTAAATTGTGTATACTAAGCTCAAACAAGCCCAAGCGCATTTCAAATGCATCCATAAACATAATCCTCCACTCAAAATGTAAATAAACATGGGATTAATGCTGTCTCTTTTCCACTCAACATGCCTCTAGGGTTCACAAAATCAGACATTTTTATGGGGATATGAAATATTAAGATCGTTTCAGTATTCTGGCATGATGTTTGGTGTCTTTCTCTTCCCGTTTCAGAAATAGCATGCGTATGCATGTTATAATGAAACGTTTCTGTTCTGCTGTCCTGATATATTCAGTTCTCATTTAGCACTATTCGTACATTTCCAAATGTTTTTCATGCTCAGAACTGAAATGACAAGCAGGCCGATCTACATCAGCTGGTTTCATGATTTTTTTACAATGCATCTTTACATTTAAACAAAAAAATAACGCCATCTCTGTATCATCTACAGATCACACAGGACTGACAGAACTGAGAGAGCTTGACCAAGGCATGTTGTGCAGAAATAAACAAAAGCCAGAGGAGTCCGTTGGGCCGCTTCAACTTCGTTCCGTGTTTCCAGAGAACAACTGCAGCAGTTTATAACCACCATTTTGTGTCTCCCCAGACCCCAGAAGGCACAAGGCCCAATTGCAGTGAAATTTAATGTGGCCATAAGACATAAATCATCTTTTACGCGTCCAGACGAGCAGGTAGCGATATTAAGAGCGTCTCTGCTGTTCTGCCGGTGATATAAATAATTTATGGTGCCCCCACTCGAAGCCGGGTGTTTATTTTGTCCCACGCAGAGTGTGTATTCCTCAGACGGCGTTTTAGAGGAGGCCCTGTCACTCGCTGTAATGAACCCCCCTGTGAGAGCGCAGGCGGCCGTGGTCATCGCTCTCTGACCGACACACACACACACACACAGTAAAGATGCTCCGGTACACAGACACATTTATAACAGGAAAAGTATGTTCATATTTCTCTTGGAAGCTGGCGCTGAGGAAGCTCTTTGTTCAAATGCATACGTGCACATGCCGTACGTAGACACATTGTGTGTACATGTAAACCCGCTGGGAAGTGTGGTCACTGCTCTCTGACCAGCAGGTGACCACGCTGCCCTCACTGCCTGCTTCTCTTTCTCCTTTCATCCATCATGGTTTCCAGCCGATTGTGGTGGATGATTGCCCAGAACGAGCCGGTGAATGAATTCATTGGGGCATTAGTGGCGTAATTGTGAGTTCGGGTGATGGAAGGATCTTCATAAAACTGATAAAAAGTCACAGATAGCAGAAGTTCACAGAAAGCACTAGGAAAGGAGCATCATGTTTAGTAATTTTTAAGAAATAAGGGTCAATATGAAAGGAATAGTTCATTTATTCTGTCATCATTTACTCAACCTCAAGTTGTTTCAAACCTGTATGAATATCTTTCTTCTGCTGTACACAAGGGAAGATATTTTGAAGAATGTCAGTAACCAAACATTTGATCGATCCCATTGACTTTCTTTTTCCTACTATGGAAGTAAATGGGGTCCATCAACTGTCTGGTTACCAGCATTGTTCAAAATATCCTCTTTTGTGTTCAGTAGAAGAAAAAAACTTATACAGGTTTGAAACAACTTGAGGGTGTGTAAATGAGTTGTAAAACTTTTTAAGTTAATTATTTCTTTAAATCATTAACTTTACAAAATAAAGAAAGTTTTTGCTTTTGCAAAATTTTCATAGAAGAACCATTGGTAACACTTTATTTTGACGGCCCTTTTGAACATTCTGATAACTATAAGTAACTTTGCAACTTCATGTCAACTAACTCTCATTAGAGTATTAGTGTACAGTCTGCTTCATATCTGCAAACTCTTTATTGTGATGGTCCTCCAACAGACACTCTACTGACTATAAGTAACTTTGCAACTACATGTCAACTTATTCTAACCCAAACCCTACCAGTCTACTAATACTCTAATGAGAGTTAGTAGACATGAAGGTGCAATGTTAATTATAGACAACAGAATGTGTTAAAGGGACCATCAAAATAAAGTGGAACCGAACCATTTAGTTCCCCAAAGAACCTTTGCAGTGAACAGTACAAGAACCACTTTTTTCTTAGTGTAAAGAACATTTTAATGATCTAAAGAATATTTTTCCACTAACAACTTTTTATGCAATGGAAAAGTTCCATGTATGTTAAAGGTTCTTCATGGGACTAGATGCCAATAAAGAAGTTATTTTTAAGAATGCACCATACCTTGCCTGATGGCACAATTTTTCAGTAACGTACTAGTTTATACCTGTGTACAACCATCCGTTGAACATCTTGATTAGAGCTAATTCGCAACCATCTCCTGAATGTCTTTCTAACATCTCATAGAGAACGTTGAAGCAACGTATTGCAAATAGAATTCTCTAAATATTACATGTTTCAGTTTAAAATGGTTAAATAGCCGTCTTTCTGAATTCGCCACATTTCTGTTTCGTTTTGTTTCTCCTTCCAAACGAACCAGCGTATCAAAGGAGAGCATGACAGGGCATGAACCTTCAATGTTTCATCCACCTCTAAGTTGAGCTCTGAATGTTTGGTTACTTACCTGTGTGTGTTAAGTGCACCTAAATACTTTATGATGTCTAAGCTGCAGAGAAAGTGTAGCTAGAGGCACCCCAGAGTTCAATGCATATCAGATGCCTTCTGGGAACGCTTTAAAGAGCCGCAGGTCCCGCTGCTGTGGTGTCTGAGGAGGAAGACGACACTAGTCTCCTCTCTCTCTCTCGTTCACTTTCCAAGCTTTCACCTTATTCTCTGCCCATTCCCAGAAGAATTAAACCTCAAGGATTCTAAACATTTCATTTCAGGCTGATCTAGAAGCATGAATGGATACTGTGCTGTAAGTATTCCGCCGTGTGACGCTTTATTGTTGAAATGCCTCCCGAGAGAGAAGCAGAAGAAAGCTATAGCTTTACTGCTGACTGCAAACTAAAGCACACAAAAGCTTTCACATCATCTCCAACACAATCTTCCATATGTATTCTTCACCGAGCTGCACCACCCAGCAGCACACAGACCTAAAACTATCGCACAGTGGCTGCGTTTACCTGATACCTGCTGGTTCTTTCACAAAAAACAACAGAGGACACTTAAGGCAACTTTACACAGAAAGATTAAGGCTGCTCTGAGGTGGCTCTGTGCCTGCTCCAAGACATAATATAAAAGTAAAATACCCCACTTTGACCCACATCACTGTTCGTCTGAGTTAGTTCTGACATGTAATGCAGCTATAGTGCAACTTTAAGAGATGTTTATTTTATAATTGCATGTCTTTTTATCATATTTTTTGGTATTACTTCAATAACATTACTTCTGCAATATGATTTCTGTGTAAATGCATTTTTAGACCTCAGTACCTGTAAATGCACCTTTTCGTGGTACAGTATATACAGGCCTCAGGTGCTTTTTTGCCGTATTAGCAGATTAACTCACATTTTGCTTGTAATAGCTTCAGTTGCATTAATATCTATTCATTCTATCTCCATCTACGTTCTTTCAGGTCTGTCATGATGGAGCAACAGTTTGAAGCAATCTTTCTGAGCAAAAACAAGTCGGTTTATTGACAGACATCTGAAAGAAACTATCACTCTACTGTGCTGTTACCACTAAACCAATGCATGCACATGAAGAATTGCTTTCTTTCAAAATGTGTCCAAAAAATGTGTCCACATAAATAACCATTGCTGAATGCATTTCCAGAGGTAACTGTCCAATCACTTCAGTCCGCCATTAACCCTGCTTGTGTTTAACTCAACAGGTGAAGAGAAACTTTCAAACAAAATGTCCAAATTATTGAAGAATGGTCCAGTTCTTTGACACGTGAGTACATTTGTTGTAGATGTACTGTACAGATTCATTGTTGACGCAAATCATATTTCTACCAAAAAGACTCGGAAGACGAGATGATATCACAATGACATTTATTAATTAGTAGAACAGAAAATACCGACAGAAATATTGGATGGCGTCCGGTAGTTCACATCGGCAGGGACCAAGGTGGTGGGAGGATGGAGGTGGATGTTTGCGTCATCATCTGCGAACTCAAACGTGTTTAAGTAACAATCTTTTATACTCCAAGTATTAGATAATGATTGGATAGACCAGAAAGTAATGAGTGAGTAACATTGAATCTTCCTGGCAGAACTTACGCTAAAGCTTTCATTTCCATATATATCGTTAAAATGTTTGGGGTCAGTGTGTTTTTCGAAAATGTTTCTTATGTGCAACAAGATCTGCATTTATTTAATCAAAACTACAGTAAAAGGATTAATATTGTGACAACTTTACAATTTAAAATAACTGTTTTATATTTTAATAATTTTTTTAATTTATTTCTGATGCAATGCTGGATTTTTAGCAGACATACAGATATATATATATATATATATATTTATTTACTACAGTAAAAACTCTGTAATGCATAGCATTTATTTGTTTCAGCAAAGATACTAAACGTGCCTCAAGTGCAGCTCTCACAGCAATGCTCAATATATTCTGTTCTTATAAGTCGCTCCACATTGTGACAACAATTTCACAGAAACTCCAAAAACTCTCTAAAACCTCTCAATATTCGAAAGCTCCGAAGCATCATCTCTCATATGGCAGTTTCCCCCTCAGGCCAGCCAGCCAATCAGGTCGCCCCCCTCCCCTCACAGGCTCCTGGGAATTGTTGGCAGAGCAGTGTTTCACTGGTGACAGAGCGCTGGGGTTGTCAGGACTCGGTCTCTCCTGCAGTCGTTTTGTTGTTCCTCTTGCTGATACCTGAGGGACCATTAAGCTGAAAATAATTGGCTGCAGATCTCCTCCAGCCATCGATCCTTTGTGTCAGTGAACTCTCTGACATATACAGTAGACAGACACACACATGGCAGAGAACCCACACATGTATAGCTCTTGCAAACCCTCACACTCTAATGTACATTTAAAGACTGTACACATTAATTATGTTAAAAGGTTAAAGGGATATATATATGTTTTTAATGAAGTTACATAAAGCATTATAAAAACACTATTTTAAGTATTCTGAAGCCGGATGATAAACAGACCCAGATTTAAAATTTTAAATGGCCAAAAGATTTTCATAGACTTACATTAAAAATGGCTCCCCAAAGATTGAAGGAAAACAATATCATCAAGATTTGAGGGTGGATTTTTTTTAAAGTTTTTTTTTAGATGGACTGCTTTTATATTAATTTTTAATTTGACATTTATTTAATAATTAATTTTGACTTAAGGCAGTAAGCAACGTCTGAGCAACCTCTCACAACACCTTTAGCAACATTTCAACACTCTAGCAACACTCAGAACACCATAGCAAAAACAGGAGTATACTATACACTATGCACTAAGTACTCTCTATATTAGTATGAATTATATAACGTTCGTCCAAATACAGTTTGCCTACTTTTAGAAGTCTCAAATCAAATGTAATAACTGCTATATGTGATTTCAGTTGCAGCTTATTTGAAGAGCACTTTTTCTTTTTTTGAACTCGCACTATTTATGCTAAAAATGGCATATAATTACAACCTTGGGAAAGCTCCAAAATAGCACCACTCACATTTTTTTCTAGTCGATTTTATAAGCAAGCAGCAACAGTAATATGATAAAATGCATAAACGGTTCAGTAAATAGCTAAAACCCAACTGAAGTGCCTAGAAACACGCAACATTATTCAATGTGTTGACGTAATTTCCACTGAAACAGGAAGACAGAGCTGGACATATCGAACAGCTCCTCCCCTTTTTTTAAATAGCCAAGAACGTTTCGTTATCACAGCTCGGCCACAGCCGTTGAGTTCAGTAAAGCTGCAGTTTCCTCCTAATCCCTAACCGTTTCTCCTCCTGATCTCCTCAATATAGCTTTAAAATATAGAATTCTGTGTAGAATTTAATGAGTCTGTTCCGTTTTGTGGTCTTGCGTCGACTCGCTATGATCCGCTCTGTTCTATTGTGGACCGAAGCTGCGTCTTCATTCGCCCCAATGGAAAACATATTTACACTGTCTGAATCATTCCCTATCCCCTATAAAGTGCACTATGTGCCATTCACCATGTTGAAAATAGTGAATGCGTAAACAAGTGACCGATTTCAGCGCAGCTTCAGCGTCTATTTATAATGTAGGGGAGGAGCTTCACATTCTAGAGAGCATTTGATTGGACAGAAAATCTGATGAGAATTTTGCTTAGGTGCAGAGTGATGTCATCAAAATCATTGATCCATATTGGCGAAAGTGAGAGACTATAAGTTCTGAACGCTTATATCTTCTAAATGCATATTTTGTAATTGTTTTGGAGCAAACTAGTTTATAGATAACAGTAAGACTAACATATTCATACTAAAAAAAACCACTAAAAAAAACTTCAATTTTGATTTCATGGGGACTTTAGATCTTGCGTTTCACGCCGTGCTTCTGCATAATGATTTATAGGCTACTGTATGGTGTTGTCCATCAGAGGACGCTGTGCTCCAGCAACACACAGACCCGAGAGTCGAGACTACAGTTAATAGAGACTCTGCCCTTGCGTAAAGTGCATTTATCTTCCGCTGTCTCCCTTCATGTTCATTCAGCCAACGCTGCGTTTGATTAAATCTCCAACCGTTTGTCATCATCTCTGGCCCCTTGACACTCGAAGAAACACCTCGACAAAGACCTTCATGGCTATTGTATTAATATGAGGACCGCGCCAGAATTACTCAAAAGCATCCTGCCCTTTATGAAAACACATCCTGAGATTCATCAAGGACGTGTGTCATGTGCTGTGGTAATGAGGAGGATCTTCTGTACGGGCTTACCCTCCTATTTTAGGCGTAGGCTACCGATATCAATGAACTCATCGGCCATGCGCATTGGAAACAGGTCAGCCATAATCGAATGTGTTTTTTTACATCTGACTGTATTATGTACAATTAGGCCGATTCTCTCACTGAGGCCTCCATGAGCGATCCGATGTCAGATTAATTGGAGTTAATCGCATGTCGCTGTGCGCACGAGCCGTGCAAGTTAAATATCTATGAACATTTCTCCCTCAATGGCAATACAAACACACAATGTTTTTCTTACTCAGTAGTATTTTTGTCATGTTTTCTATTAATAATATATATATATTTTTAAAATCAAAATGCAGTTACTTGGAGAGCAAAATTACTTGAGATAGTCTTGTTTTAAGTGTGTTTGTGCATAAAACAGGAAAAACTGTCTGTGGGGTGAGAAAAATTAACTTAGTAATTCAAAGGGAAACCAGCATTATTGATTTTCTTATCCCACTGACAGATATTTTTCTTGTTTTAAGCATGAACTCACTACTTTTCATTAGTGACCTAATATCTTCAGTCATTTCGCTTCTCAAGTAAATATATCTTGATTTAAGAATGTTTAGATATTTGTAATGGAAAACAAGACAGACACACTGAGTAAGAATTCATTTTTTTGCAGTGTGCATTGAAATTTACAGTGTATGCATGGTACAATTTAAAATTGAAATATGAATTATAATGAACAGATATGACTCAGGTTTCTCCTTAGATGTATATCTGTGTGATTTTGTCACCTGTTTTACATGAAAATGGTGCATTTGATCACAGCAAGACACATGAGGAATCATTCATTGGAGCACAACATTTAAAACAATTAGAGGTTTGATCACATCAGGGCTATAATCTAATGCAAATCTTTAGACATTACACATTTGATGTACGTTTGCATCAGTTTAGTGCACTTTCAAAGAATGCATCTTTACTTTGTGTTTGTGCTGCAGCTATTAAACTAACTGTATTTCTTTATATTAATTGCTGTTTCAGGTCAGTGGTTGCTGCTCTTAATTGTGGTTGTAGAGAGCAGGGGTGAGGACGGCTGCCCGGGCCACGTTGCCGGGTTTTAATGGGGAGATGCGGTATAATAGCTTTGACCTCTGACCTTTTGTGGTGACTATAGCTCATTACGCTGATCTGTGAGTGTCAGAGCGGCATCTGAGAGTGCGCGAGTGTGTGTGTGCAGTAAGGTGGGTCACAGGAGCGACGCTGCCAGCACCTCACCCCTCATCTGCAAATAAAATACAATCACACACACACATACTAATTAAAACCGGGAAGAAGGCCACTGTTTTCTATTCATTGTCAGTTGCATTTCTCCATGCATGGATAGTCCAGTGCACGGTTCCAGGAAATGTATTCAGAGACCAAGGGTTCTTTGCTCAGTTTTGCTCTTTCTCTCATTGTTTTAGTCTGCACACACACACGCACTTTCTCAGGCCCTGTTGCACCAATAAAGAGTGTAATCGTGGAGGGGTTTGAATAACTATAACTTTATTTTGAACTTTTATCTTTTGGTTTAATTAATTATTAGCTTTTCATCAAACACTCTGCAGTTCCCTGTTGAATCCCTGTTTGGGAAACCTTGATTTATATGATAATATTCAGTCTGCTGTTTATTTACTTGCTTTAATACAATGCAGATATTTGAGAGAATCTGTTATTGATATAATTTATATTGTTTGTTAATTTCAGAAACCTTGCTCTTCCTCTATTAACCTTTTAATTATCGAACATCATTTTGCGAGTTCCCCTTTAAAGTTCCCCTACTTGTGATTTCTTAACTCATCAACATCGCATACTAAGTTCTTGTAGTTGACATCCATGAAGTCTTGGAATGTATTTATACGTTTTCTATAACCGGCTCATTTGAAACCCTTGTTTTAGAGCAACTGTTGATTGACAGGTTGATTGACTGTCAGAGCGCATTAGCATTTACACTACAAAGTGAAGTGGTCACATGTCGTGCGTCTCTGTGACCGGATCACCTTAGACGGATGTTAATACCAGGTTGAAACGAGGTCAGTTGTTTTCTCTTTCATCACTCTCCCCACAGTCTCGTCTCGGCCTGTCCATCTTCATTTCTTCACCTCTAGATTGAGATTATCAACTGAGCATCGAATTAAACCAGTAAGTATACTAATGCAGCCGTTGCCAAATTAATTTTGTGATTTGTTACAGTGACAACTGTGTTTTTATATATTGCATCCTGATTGGTTGGAGAAGAGCATCAATTTGCATCAACATTGTTCACTTTGGGTCATTGACCACCACGCTCAACATGGAGAGGACAAGAGCCGTCCGCACAGAAGGATCCATTTGAGTTTGAACATATTGATGATGGGATGGCTGATGGTGAGAAAATAAACATTTCAGCGCAACGCTCAAAAACACCCTTTAGATGCACATTTGCCTTTAGGAAGCAATCAACAATACCACATCATGTGCCTGTAAATGGAATATTTTATATTTCATTTCATTTACTGTCTTTAAATGGTCTTTGGAGACTCACTCACATTAAATGGAAAATACTCTGTAGTGTACATCAATTTGTACATGAAAAAGGGCAGGACCTGCAAAGATATACCCAAGGCAGTGTATATATTAAAATAGCTTTTATACAGTGTATATCTTTGTGTATGAGTCTAATTATTATCGGTATACAAAATTATTAAACACCATCTTATTAATTAATAAATAAATAAGTGGCATAATTGCGTCCATGTCCAACTCTACAGTGCATTAATTTGACTGTTAAATAAAACATGTCTTTAAAAATATATGATAATATATGACATTTTAAAGGCTTGTCTTTGATGATAATAGATCAGGATATCAGCAGTGTTTGTGTGACATACTGTCTGTGCTGACTGCTGTGTCTTTAGAGCGTCTTCTGTCCCTGGGCCCCTGCTGTTGGCTGGATCGGCCCTCAGTGCAGGTCTGGCCTTTACTAAGACCTCTGGTCCTCGCTGACAGATGGAAGCTTTGTCACTCTTGCGTGTGACACTGGGGACCCGAGTCACAGATACGAGCTGCTTTAGGGCTTTTCATATGGATTTAAATGTCTCCAATTAGCACATATAGACAAACTGTTTAGAATTGTAAATAATTCCATGTGTCTCTGGAATATTTGATTCTGATTGGTCAATCGCTGCATTCTGATGTCAGATGTTTGTGTACAATGTGTCTCATGCAACACATTTCCTTTAGGTGTACTAATATTTTTAATTTTTACATTTTCTGTTCCTGCACACTATGTACTTGGAAAAGTGTCAAAAAGGTTGCTTTGAAATGAGCAATTATGAAGAGAACATGCAGAAGGTTGAAGATTAGAGTTGGATTCATTGGGATTCATTGTGTCCTGTGCCCTGAAGAGGGAGACACAACTGAAGCTAAATGAAGCTGATAGTGTAGAAAGAAGATCTTAGTCTTTATTCGTTCAGTCTGTGAGTTTGTCTGCAATGATGTTCTGACTGTTATACCTCTCTCTCTCTCTCTCTCTCTCTCTCTCTCTCTCTCTCTCTCTCTCTCTCTCTCTCTCTCTCTCTCTCTCTCTCTCTCTCTCTCTCTCTCTCTCCTCTCCCTCTCCCTCTCCTCTCTCTCTCTCTCTCTCTCTCTCTCTCTCTCTCTCTCTCTCTCTCTCTCTCTCTCTCTCTCTCTCTCTCCCTCTCCCTCTCCCTCTCTCTCTCTCCCTCTCCCTCTCCCTCTCCCTCTCTCTCTCTCTCTCTCTCTCTCTCTCTCTCTCTCTCTCCAGGACTCTTCTTCACAGTGCATTATTGATCTAAAGGGAGCTGAATAAAACATGGGCACATGTCCATTGTCAGCGAATGCACAGAGAATAGCTCAAGCGGCGGGTGCAGTTGTGAGAATGAGGAATCCTCTGAACTAGCGTCTGAGAGGTGCAAAATTCAACTTCCAAACTCCGCTGACCGACAGTCCTACCGCAAGACGCAAGCGTAAGTCCTGAAGTGTAGGTCGACACGTTTCGCCCTCGTTGCGCGTCCATACACACATTTCTGGCTGATATTTATTGAAAGAGAACAAGGCTAAGATGCAGAGAGAGGGAAAATCAATGGTGCTTTCCCCCAGCTCAGGTCTGGAGTGAGTAAAGCAGAAATCGCTGTTAAACTCCACCCGTAGCCGCGAAGCTCTTCATCGATTTTTTATTTGGCTCCCAGCAGTTATTGCTCCTCCACGGGCTTCTACCGCCTGGTGGACCGGGGGCTCGGGCCCCGCAGAGTTCGCGGTGAACTGGCTGTTAACAGAATTAAACTCCTATTTAGTCTCTGTGGCAGGGAATACACACACACTGCCTGCAGACAAGACCTGACAGCACATCTTATCCACTCCGCTGCAAGACTAACACGCTGCCAACATTCAGAGAGCCCACATATGTGTGCCAGCGAGCGGTTTGAGGGTGTGTGTGTGTGCTCGTGCGTGGGTGTGTTCATATAAACACGCGGCTGTGTTCATTTACTGAAGACTCTGGACATGTTATTGTGTTAATTGGTCATGGTTTTATGGAAGCTCGCGATTGCAATGCAAAACAAATCGACTCGCCATTAGAATGTCCGTCTCTTTGACAAACACAGACAGCTGGAACTCCTCATTTGCCATCCGTGAATATTTTTTGGTGTGTACACGACTGCTGTACAAGGAGACAACTTTAGGACAAGCTTTTGACTTCTTGCTGGATAATGCACGCACCTGGCAACTTCACCGCTTAATATTGCATTAGAACTGCACAGTATGTCGAAACAAAAAACACTGAAGCAAATAGACATCTTTTAAACAAATCTGGGCCTTGATGGGTTAACCAATCATACATTAAGCTAACTAGTCTATACTTGCATATTTGTGTGAAACTGTTTTGTGGCAAGTTTATATAATGATGATGAGAAAAATTTGCTTCATTCAGTTGTCATCCATCACTAGACTAATTTAAAGGGGTTTTATTATGTCCTTTTACAAAGTCTTAATTTTGGGGTGTACTAGAATATGTTTTCATGCTTGATTGTTCAAAAACCACATTATTTTTCACATATTTTACATTATTACAGCTCCTCTCTCCCCAGTCTGGTTGAACGTGTGATTTTCGATTAAGCTCCTCCTCTTGCAATACGAAATGTGCTGTGATTGGCAGAGCTTGTTCGGGAAAAGTCACACCCCTTCATAACCGCAAGTTCTGCTCAGATGTAAACATTAACGATGGCGTCAATTTCAAAGCATTTCAAGCCCGATTCACACCCTGACAATGTTAACAAACAAGAGGATCGTGCAGAACGGATTTCAAGCACGGACTTTGCAAGCACATTATTTTTATTTATTTTTATACACACGATGTTATCCACTATTTAATCATATTTGTCGGAAATCTATGGTAATACAAACAGTAATCAATAACAAAATCATGGATAATTTTCCTAAGGGCCGGTCTTACAAAAGCAAGAGCTTACAAAAGCTCCAGTAAACACTACATCAACACTGTAATGCTAGTTAGCAGTCTAGCGGAGGCAAAGCTTTGCCCTTCGTTTACATCATAGATATCTTAGCAACTACATAAAGCTTATGATTTGAACTGTTAATAGAAAACACAACTACAAATAATAATACAAGTTGTGATCCATAAACAACAGATTGTCCCAACAAAATGGGAATGGCTGTCTTTCAGGAGAAGCTTTTGTGTGTATAGCCTGCATTTAACTCTCTTTTGGAAGCTGTTCTTCGTAAATTGTGCAGCGCACAGACAAATGTTGAGGTCATAATGTTCAGGAACAGTGTTAAAAATACATATCATCAGCCTTAGGAGAAAATTTTTCCAGGCCTCGCCAAGTTTTTGGTATATTCCGTGTGCGGGGATTATTTAAATGAAGAACAGTAGGACTTCATAAGATCCGGGAAAAGTGTGTTGTTGTCCAAACGAGCCGTTTGTTGTAGTTCATGAAAAGTGGATTCTGTTAAATAAAATATGCCCCCTTGGTATGGACTTTGAGCTTTGTAACCTTGCACATCTTTTTTATGCGCAAACAGCAACATTAAACACTAACTAAAGTTGAAAAAGTGGAAAAGCATAATAGGACGCCTTTAAAGCTGGATGAGATGATAATGACTAGTATGAGTGTCATGTTATCTATCATGTTATCTATCTATTGTTCTATCGTTATATATATCGTTCTATATATCATTCTTTCTATCGTTCTAGTCTCAGCTTCATCTCCATTCAGTCTCATTTCTATTTAGAAGAACTGTTTAAGATACTGTGAAGATTTTTCTGTTCTATGGTCGATTTTTTGATAATTTTATGATACAATATTTATACATGTTCTGAAGAAAACGTTAGTGGTGTTTGTCCGTGCAAAACTAGGGTGTTGGGTGTGGTTGCCAGGGCGTTGCTATCTACAAAAAAATATGTTCCAATTGGCTGTTATTGTGCCCCATCACAGCTTTTTTTGCTTTCAGACAGATTGCTGGTCGTTGGCCTACTGCACCTGGTCGGCACACACAGGTGTGCGGGTAATGGCTTTGTTCAAATCCCTAACCAGTATGGCAAGCCGTTTTAACTTTTATTCATTTCCAGGATATGAATTCTTGATATCAACAATTAGATTCTTGATATCAACAATTACATTTTTGATATCAACAATTGAATTCTTGATATCAACAATTGAACTCTTGATATCTCTAATTGTATTTTCACTAGTGAAATGTCACCATAGGCTGCCATTCAAAATTAATTGTTGATATCAACAATTGATTTCTTACTAGTAGAAATACAATTTTTGATATCAATAATTACATTGTTACTATAAGAATGTGAATTCCTGGTATCAATAATTCAATTGTCACTAGTTGAAATGTCTATTCTCGATATCAACAATTTAATTGCTACTAGTAAAAATTTTCATTTTTGATATCTGAAAATGTATTTCTGATATCAATATTATTTCAGATATCTAAAATGGCTTTCTTACTAGTAACAATCACATTCATGATATCAGAAATTAACATTGTCACTAGTGAAAATGGAATTCTTGATATCAAAAATGAACATTGTTACTAGTAGCAATTCAATTGTTGATATCAAGAATAGACATTTCAACTAGTGACAATTGAATTCTTGATATCAAAAATAAAGGTTTTTACTAGTAAGAAATCAATTATTGATATCAACAATTGATTTTGAATGGCAGCCTATGGTGACATTTCACTAGTGAAAATACAATTACAGATATCAAGAATTATAGTTTTTACCAGTTCAAATACAATTCTTGATATCTAGAATGAGCATTTTAACTAGTAAAAATTTAATTGTTGATATCAAGAATTAGCATTGTTACTAGTGGAAATGTAATTTCTGATATGAAAAATTGCCATTGTTACTAGTATAAATCTAATTCCTGATATCAATAACTATAATTTCAACTAATGAAAATTTAATTGTTGATATCAAGAATTCATATCCTGGAAATGAATAAAAGTTAAAACGGCTTGCCATAAACCAGACATTTGAGCCAGTAACAGAGATGCTTAGCAAACATCACTAATGATACTGTGCAAACTGTAAAAACGTATTTTTGAAGTTGGAAATAAAAACAAAGATTATTGGATTACACTTTACAACAAGTGAAAATTGTTTCAAAGCCAACTTTTCTTCAGTGCATTTCATGCCATGTTATGATATAGGGAACACAGAGTGTATGTAATAATGTATATCACACACATAGATGGCTAAAAGAGGTCTGTAGGCATTATGTGACACTGAACTTCAACTTAAACCCAGAATGGGAAAAGTGAGAGTTTGTTAAAGAGCATGATTGTGTTTGGAGCTGCTGAGTAGAGTGGAAGGGGAGAGGACAAGCCAAGCCGGCTCATTTGCATTCGATGGTGTGCCTAATATATGCAGGTCACTGACCCCATAGTGTGAGGGGTTAGAGCATAGTGTGTGTGTGTGTGTGTGTGTGTGTGTGTGTGTGTGTGTGTGTGTGTGTGTGTGTGTGTGTGTGTGTGTGTGTGTGTGTGTGTGTGTGTGTGTGTGTGTGTGTGTGTGTGTGTGTGTGTGTGTGTGTGTGTGTGTGTGTGTGTGTGTGTGTGTGTGTGTGTGTGTGTGTACGCGAGTGTGTGTCAGGCTTGTTAAGGAGCTGCAGCACACGCTTGCCAACTGTCTGCATCCCACCACCACACACACACACACACACACACACACACACACACACACACACACACACACACACACACACACACACACACACACACACACACACTCTCACTCGCTAGCCTCTCAGGATTAGTAATAATGAGCGTGCCAAGTGTATTTATTCTATTTCAAGATTCAATACTGTAAAACACGTTTCCATTCTCAGACAGGGCCAATTAAATGCGTGTTACTGAGTTAACTGCGTAGCTGTTGTGAGATCCACATCATAAGCTGGCTGGAAGTATGTGTGATATGTATATTTTTATATCGGTGTATTCCCTGAAACATAATAGCTTTGTTACAAATCCTAGTGAGCTGCCTACCTAAGTATTTTAAGGGATCATAGGTGTTCCAAAAGTCAGGACACCTATGATAACACTGAACGCACTTTGGCTGAACAATGGCACTATTGTCTTTTTAGAGCTGCTTTACAGCAGATTTGAATTCTGTATGCATCATTGATTTATCACTGTGAAACTCTATTGTATAAAGCACTATATTAATAAAGCTGACCTGACTTGATAAGGTAAGATTTGCTTAAACTCAAATGCAGAATTACAATTAAGAAAACAATCCCAAAATGCTTTGAAATGAGCTCTAAGCTCTGAAAAAAATCTTTCAAAATGGTGGTTGAATTGAAATTTTGATTATAAATCTAATTATATTTCATTCAATACTGAAAGGTAACAAGAATACTTTTGAAATTGACCATTTTTTCCCTATATTTGCATTTTATGTTTATTAGATTATTGCATTGTTAGTTTAGCAATATGCAAACATCAAATTCTGGTTATTTTTGTATCATCAAGATATTAGTTTAGTTTTTTTTTCTTCAATTTTCAATTCGTTTTTTAATTTGTATTTGTTGTGTGTTATTTTTATTGATATTTTTATTTTAATGTCTGTATAATATTTATTCATTTTTAGTTTTAGTTACAAGTAAAACTAAACCAGTATGAGGAGTTTTTGTAATATTATATTTTATTTCAGCAAACATTTGTTTTATTTCAAGCAACAAAAATGCTATGATTTTAATTTTAGTTAATAACCCTTCTTTAGTCTCCCTTCTCTGCTTAAGTAAAGCGTTAGTTTGGATGCTCCCTTAGAAGGGCGCTGCCTATGTAGATAGTTGACTTCAAGGCAGCTCACTGGGTTTTAAAACTGAACTGATGTGAATAGAAAATAAAAAGTGTGTTTTCTTGCTGATCAGTGATGTTTATTAAATGGCAAATTTAAAAAGCCATATATTCTTGTTGATCATTTGGAAGAGTGCAGCTGCACGACTATATACAATTATACGACTATATAAAATATAAAAATTAAGATTCAAATGCACAGATGTAAAAACAGTATTTTTGCAGCTTGGCAGACAAGCTGATGCTTCGTACTCCGCCTTCACTCGAGTGGAACTGTGAGCAGCAACAAGCAGCTCTGGGACTGACCTTTCGAATTTTAACAATATCTGCGCTAACTCACCTGCACAGTTGAGTAATATCCAGCCGTGGTCCATCAGTGACACGGGGACAAATATATGCCACACTTCATGCTGCTCGTCAAGCAATGCAGCACCAGGGACTGAGTTTAAGATCGGGGGAAGAAGAATCCTTGCTCTGAGATGTTGGAATTTGTCCGGTTGAACTGCCGAGGTGAGAGCAAGGGGGAAAATTGAATGTATAATTACAAAGCATGTTTATAACTACCATTTTTAATACTGTATCCCATATATTTTCATCAATATCGAGGAGCTCATCGGCTGAGTTAATCAAATAAACTGATGTTTTTCCACATGTGTCTCGGAGTAATTGGTGCAGAGGACTTGGATGCAGATGTGTCTGAGATTCAGTCGAGTGTTGGAGAGGTAATCCAGCCGGGGAGCAGGACTGAGGTCTAATCCCCCCTCAGAACAGCTCAGCCTGGGGCATACAGACACATAATCCTGCCCCTGGAGACCATCAGCACTCGCTCTCTCTTTCTCTCTGCAGATCTACATCTGTCTGTCTGTCTCTCTATCGTTCTGTCTGTCTTGTCTATCATTCTGTCTGTCTGTCTATCGTTCTCTCTGTCTTGTTTATTATTTTGTTTATCTGTTAATCTATCATTCTGTCTATTGCAGTCTATCTCTATGTGGCCACCAGGGGTCTACACACCCACTACTAATTAAATACATCCCAAACCAATGATTATACCATTAAATAGTCAGCTCAAAAGGCCTACCTGGTTACACACAAGCCACCCTAATTAAAGGACGCAGATGGAAGCTGGTCTATCAAAAATATACATTTATTTCACCAAAAATTCAATAATAAAAACAATTAAAAAGACAACAATGTAATACCCCATGAAACGTCCCTCAATCAAAACACCAAATGTTTAAGAGCATGTACCGAGTTTCCTTCTCGAGACGTGTCAGAATTTAATCACACCACACGTCACTCTTAATAAATAAAGTTAAGGAGAATACCACAGGTAAAATAACCACAGTTAAATCAGTACACGTGATACAAAGCAATATCCCCCCTCACTCCACACACACCACTGCAGCGTTTGCCTCTTTGGAAAACTACACGTTTCCCAATAAATATTTCAATTAAAAGAACCCCGCAGAGTGTACGTAAGGTTATCAAAGAAACTCAAAGCAAAAGAAATACAATGTAAAACAAAAAATTCCCTCTCTCTCCTCACATGCCCACTGGGCATTTGAAATAAACACAACATTATGAGTTAAGGTAGACAAATTACATAAAATTAGTTGGAAAAACAGTGACTGGACACGTTCCCTGAATAGAGAACACACAATGTGCACAATGTATCCTCACCACAATCTCAAGCTGGTTTACTGTGAAAGAAAAATAGAGAATCAATATACCAAGCCTTTACGGTCATTCACAGCATAACACTTCATAATATAACTTGGTTAACCTGCAACAGTTTGTCCAGAATGACAGATTTTCCCAATGGACAACCTCCAGTCTCAAGCAATGACAATAGCACTGGTTTATACCTGTGATCCTGGCACTTTCATTCCCCACGCTGTACCGACACGCTATGCTGAAATGCTAGTTCTTTCTGTCTATCTATCTATCTTTTGTTCTGTCTATCTTTGTTTATTTATCCCTCTTGTCTATTGCAGTCTCTATTTCTATCTATATATCTACACTCACCTAAAGGATTATTAGGAACACCTGTTCAATTTCTCATTAATGTAATTATCTAATCAACCAATCACATGGCAGTTGCTTCAATGCATTTAGGGGTGTGGTCCTGGTCAAGACAATCTCCTGAACTCCAAACTGAATGTCAGAATGGGAAAGAAAGGTGATTTAAGCAATTTTGAGCGAGGCATGGTTGTTGGTGCCAGACGGGCGGTCTGTAGAGATGCACGGATGGGCTATTATTTCATCCGCAACCACATCACAAAACTCATCATCCGTCCGCCATCCATCCGCACCAATGTTTTTAACCAATTTTCAAAACCGCACCCGCCCGCCATCCGCTGATACAAGGCACTGCTGATGACAGCCACGAGACTAGAAACCACCCGCCACCCGCCCGAATTTAATGAAAAAAATGTTTTTCGTCACGTCATCTGCCCGAACTGCGGAGTCCGCGGCTATAACCGCCAACCGCGCATCTCTACCGGTCTGAGTATTTCACAATCTGTTCAGTTACTGGGATTTTCACACACAACCATTTCTAGGGTTTACAAAGAATGGTATGAAAAGTGAAAAACATCCAGTATGCGGCAGTCATGTGGGCGAAAATGCCTTGTTGATGCAAGAGGTCAGAGGAGAATTGGCCGACTAATTCAAGCTGATAGAAGAGCAACTTTGACTGAAATAACCACTCGTTACAACCATGCAGCAAAGCATTTGTGAAGCCACAACACGCACAACCTTGAGGCGGATGGGCTACAACAGCAGAAGACCCCACCGGGTACCACTCATCTCCACTACAAATATGAAAAAGAGGCTACAATTTGCAAGAGCTCACCAAAATTGGACAGTTGAAGACTGGAAAAATGTTGCCTGGTCTGATGAGTCTCGATTTCTGTTGAGACATTCAGATGGTAGAGTCAGAATTTGGCGTAAACAGAATGAGAACATGGATCCATCATGCCTTGTTATCAGTGTGCAGGCTGGTGGTGGTGGTGTAATGGTGTGGGGGATGTTTTCTTGGCACACTTTAGGCCCCTTAGTGCCAATTGGGCATCGTTTAAATGCCACGGCCTACCTGAGCATTGTTTCTGACCATGTCCATCCCTTTATGGCCACCATGTACCCATCCTCTGATGGCTACTTCCAGCAGGTCACAAAGCTCGAATCATCTCAAATTGGTTTCTTGAATATGACAATGAATTCACTGTACTAAAATGGCCCCCACAGTCACCAGATCTCAACCCAATAGAGCATCTTTGGGATGTGGTGGAACGGGAGCTTCGTGCCCTGGATATGCATCTATCTATCTATCTATCTATCTATCTATCTATCTATCTATCTATCTATCTATCTATCTTTCTTTAACAGACAAAATGATAACTTTGATCATTTTGAAAAATGTGGAGGTTGTTTCAACAGATTCATATTTACATTACGTCTATGCATTCGTAGGTAGGCTATACATATTTTATCAACTCATACATTTCCTGGGTATCGAACTCATGACTCGGGTTTTGCCAGCGCTATTGTCTGCTGTATGTTAAACAAACATTTTCAATCAACAACAAATTGATAAAACATTGAGTAACAAAGAAGTTGGCATATCTTCTGTAGTCTGCCATTGATCGCTGTGACTTTTCTCACTGTGAAGAAGCGTTTCTGATTTTTTTGTATAAGTGTGTGTGTGTGTGTGTGTGTGTGTGTGTGTGTGTGTGTGTGTGTGTGTGTGTGTGTGTGTGTGTGTGTGTGTGTGTGTGTGTGTGTGTGTGTGTGTGTGTGTGTGTGTGTGTGCGTGCGCAGCTGAGTGAGCAGATGACTGCTTGTACAGATTTGTCAGGCGTGTGTTGGACTGCTCCGTGGAGAGGCGAGGTTGAGACGGCCCTGACATGTGTGTCCGACAGTGAGCCGTTCCTGCGCTCCGCTCACACACACGACTGCCCAGCCTCCCTGATGTCATATACATTATGGAGCAGGGCCACAGACAACACCTGCCCTGCTACACTGTGAGTGTGTTTGTTAGTCTTAGGATTCTTGAGACTTTACCTGCCATTCTGTTAAAAAATAGCAACGTTTCCTCTTTCAAAAAAACCAAAGATGTTCTAGAACGTTCTTAAAACAAACACACAAAGTGTAAAAATGGCCCTTGAATGTAATGTTCTTGCTTCGACTAATATAATTCAAATGGATTTTTTTCATAACTTAATAAAATTATTAACTTACTGTGTATATATATATATATATATATATATATATATATATATATATATATATATATATATATGAAAATGATATATATGATATATCAAATTAGATAAATAATAAAATTAATACATTTAATTGTATTTAAAAATATTTATTTTATTATGTATGTTTCTGGTTTTATTAAGCGTTCTGAGTGTGTGTGAATATATATACATATAATATATTATATGTTTTTTAAAGTAGTCTCTTAATCTAATCGAGGCTGAATTTATTTGATTAGAAATACAGTAAAAACATTAATGCTATGAAATATTATTACAATTTTGATTAAAACTGGTTTCTGTAGTAATATGTTTTAAAATGAAATGTATTCCAGTAATGGCAAAGCTAAATGTTCAGCAGAATCTTCAGTGACACATGATCTTTCATTTTATATATGTATTTAAAAAAAAGAAAATGTGCTAATATTTTTGTTTTTTACCATACTATGTTAATGATTTGGGATTTTTAGATTATTTCCTTCAATTTAAGTACTATTAGTAACTACATTAGACGTGTAAAATGGTTCCTGAAAATATAATTATTTTATCAACAGTATCAGCTGTGAATGCTCAGATTTTCCACTCTCATCCCTTTGTTTCCCCAGTCTGTCGCTCACTGACCCTCCGCTATAAAGGTTTTTCAGTTCAAGGTACTTTGTTAGGAAAAAACTAACAAATTCAAATAGGAACCAAGAAGCAATATAAGGTGTTCCAAAAAAAGAACAACGGCTACAAACAAGTGCGCTCGTTAGTTTCCTTACCTTGCCATTTATCTGGCATCATTATGGGATGTGATCTATTTGTTCCATCAGTAACATCATTATCTACTGGACTTTAGATGCCGAAGTGTTTGTGTAAAACCAGGCCATCCCACTGAAGGAAATCATATGTCTTCAATACAATGTGATCATTAGAAGTACCTCTGTACAGATCTGCTGCTCTTGACCTTCATCGTGGAGTTAATTTAGGTTTATAAATTTGCTGGCGTGCCCTTTTGTTGGGGCAGTTTAAGTGAGGACACACTGGTAATGAAGCCCTTCGTTTGGTGCTAATGAAAACCACCTCTGCTGGAAAAAAACAGCAGTGAGGATAATTTAGCTTTGTGGTACTCGGCCAAAACTCCTGAGAAACTCGGCCAAAACTCCAGAGAAGGCCGCAGTAATCCCATATTTTCTAAATAAATAAGTAAAGAGATGTTTGACACCAAAGCATGCCTTTGTACCCTAGCCATGAAAAAAGAAGGGAAAGGGTGAAATATGGTATTGTTGTGGTTCCCTGGCTTTTCTTCCTCAGAGCTCATGGGACGTCCAGCTCGGGCTCTCTCTGCTGGGGGCGACGCCCCAGGCCATCCCTCTTCTTCCTCTGGAGCTCAACTCGCTGGATCTTTGAACAGGGACGTGAAAACACTGCGCTCACCAAGTTTGGTATCACATAGACAAGCTTTTGACTGTACCAACATGAGGTCTGGCCCACATTGCAGCTTATTCACACTATAAGCCCTTTGTTCATTCCTCCTTGTCTCTAGCTTGCTCCCTAATCAGGCTGTGTAATAAACCTGGCATTTTATATTATTAGTATTATATTCCTCTTATAATTATTTCCTCTTATAATTATTTCCTCTTTATGTAAGTCGCTTTGGAAAAAAGAGTGCTAAATGCATAAATCCAAACAGGAAATGGCTGCCGGATCTACATGTAAAGTAAATACACGGGTCACTTTTTATGTGATAGGCAAATCTGAAAAATAATGGGCTATATAATTATATTTCATGTTCTTGCTTTTAAGTGTCTCACATTCTTTTCCCGCAGAAATAGTACCATGGTGTCTGCAAACCGCTCTTAGAATTGGTCTGTCTCCACTGATCTATAAACTACAATCCGTTACAGGTAATTTATTTCAATGTCAAGTTATAGTGAATTGAATTTTATAGCAATCAATTATTAGTAAATAATGTATTTTTATTTTAGAAGGGTATTCAAAATATAGTGGCTAAAGAGTATTATTGAGAACATTTTTTAACATCCTAATTCATTTGATTTTTTTTGTCATTATAGGCTACAATACAATCTATAGCAAATATATAGAAGTCACAAATGAATGTTTACATATAGTTTTAAATCTATTCTTTAATGGCTGTGAATCCTGACTCCTGCAGGTTCAGGATTCTGCTTACTGTTTTTAGAAAGCTTTATGGTTCATTAGTTGTTTGTGGGGAATTTGTTTGCTCACTGAGACTAGAAAAGATCTAATTAAAATATAAGTTTGGGTTTATATTACTGATGATGCTATTTTTAGGTGTATATAGGGATAGATGTGAATTTGTGCACTGGATCAGGGTTCAGGTTGACAGTTGTAAGGGCAAAGCGCGCGCGCGCGCGCGCACGCACACGCCCACGCACACACGCACGCACACACACACACACACCTGTGAACTCGTTATAACAGTGCCAAAGTCTGCCAAGATGCACCAAATCGATTGTTTCAGGTTTGCTGAAATTGATTTTCTCAGTTTCATAGATCATTCTCACCACCAACATTTTGGCACGAGTGTCTGTATTGAATTAGGATGGTCGGGTGAAACAAGGGCAAAATCTTTTTATAGTTTAAGAATGTAAATTAAGTTTATTTCTGTCCTCTTTAAAGGTGCTGTAAGTTATAATATTTACTATCCTAACTATCATTCCCTGGTTGCCAAACTGTTTTTACATTATGATATTTATTCTAATAGAGTAGAAAGGTAAAAAAATTGCTAAAATATCTGAAAACAGAAGACACAATTTTTCTTCTAAAGTGAATTTAATTTATCAATGTTAAAAAGGTTTATAGATCAGATAATTGTTGTTTTGCAGACTTTGGTATCTGAGCAGTTTGAGAAACTATTGAGATCTCTGCTGAATCCAATGAGGAGACACATGTGACTTTTCTCAGGAGAAACATCTAAAGTTTGTTTGTTCATTCATTCATTCGTTCATTCTAGCATTCATTCATTCATTCATTTGCTCATTCTTGTATGCATTCATTAATTCATTCTTGTATGCATTCATGCATACATTCTTGCATTCATTCATTCATGGATTCTTGCATTAATTCATTCTTGCATGCATTAATTTATTGATTAATTAATTCACATTGGGGTAGAATAGCACTCATAAAATATTGCAAATTACGTTTTTGGTAATGGAATTGCATTTCTGTTTTACAAGTATTTATTCCTTAACTTAAAAGTACCGCTGTAGTCAATCATTTTTTCACTTAAAACTCATCTTGGACATATTCATAATCTAAATTACATATTTAGGGCCTAAATGTTTTTTCCTTGAAAACAAAATTCTTCTTGCCTTAAAATAACGTGATTGTAAGTCTACAGTACACCCTTGCCTCATTTAGAATACGGGGTTCTATGAATATGCAAATGAGCCCCGCCTCCACTCACTTACAGCAGCTCAGAGATCCACTCGTTGACACCACACGTTGTTTGTGACGTCAGAAACACCAGCGATTTCTGAGACTGTCTTTGGTTCACTGCAGTTTTTATCAGAAGATACTCAGCAATGTTGTTGACTTGTGAATTACACATGGTTTGTCTTAAAGCATATTAAAAACACCACATACTCATATAAACAACATTAAAAGCTGGATATTCAACACAGGGGGACTTTATGTAAATCATATTCTCATTGTTTGCAGATTCATTCCGAGCAAGAACGCTGATATTCCAAGCGGTTTGTCCGCCGGGATCGTTCCTCTACGGGCATCCAGAGGTGAAGGCTGAAGTCTGAGCGCTGGAAATGTCACAGTGTGTAAAGCTCAGCTTCCTGTAGACCTGTCGTTCTTCCTGTCTTTCTCACACACACGTAGGCATGATGGGCAGCAGACGGGAAGCTATTGATTTGACAAGTTATTAAAGAGGAACAGAGCTGGCAGAAGCATCAAGGGCCTGACACTGACATATACTCTCCTCCTCTCGCTCTCGCTCTCTTTTCCTTCCTGCATCCCGTCTCCTTTCACTCTTTGACATTCTTCTGCGAAACGCTCTCATCGTACAATGTTCGTTCGTATGCGTCTTTCAAACGCGTGTCTGTCTCTCTACACGGAAACACGGACAGTTTCGCTTGTATTTTTGAATGTCACGTTTCCACCCGCAGCCTGGATGCTCTTTCTCCAAAATCCCGGCGTCCTCGTGCGACACACAGGGTGACAGTCGCTATATAGTCCGTATATGGAAATTGCTTTCAGAGAATAAGAAAAGACAAACTAACCAAGAAGAGCCTGACACGGCCTCACGTGTGGCTACATGACAGCGTGTCAGTTACACGAGCGCGTAACGCACCGCAGTGAGTGATGCTGACCTTTGCTCACATCTCCTGTGTGTGAGTGTGTGCGCGAGGTTGTACTGTTGTAATGTGTTATCAGAGGAAAAGGTCAGCGCTGAGTTACTGAGAGATCGCCCATCTGTCGCTCTTTCTTTTCCTCCTCTGTCTTTCACCATGGGACTGTATCAAAGTTTACAATCTGTGCTCATACTGGCTCCTCTTCTCTCGATGTCTTATCTTGCTCTGTCATGATCACGAGATCTCATTTATCATGTTCGACGTATCAACTTTGTCTCATATGTTTCTCCTTGCATTCCAGATAAAAATAAGCTTTGTATAAAGACAGTATAAAGCTCTCAGTGTGAAAAACATGAACAATCTTTTTTTTTTCTTGCCTTCTTGTAACAATCGGTCACATAATAATTTTTTTTTTATATGTAGGCCTAAATGTACAGTATATATATATATGTGTGTATATTAGTGCTGTCATATCAATTAATCATCATTAATCGATTCTAAAATAAAAGTTTGTTTATATAATGTGTGTATATATGTTATTATATTTATATATATATATATATATATATATGTGTGTGTGCGTCTGTGTGTGTATATATATACATACACAAACACATACACGCATATATATATATATATATATATATATATGCACATATTATGTAAACATACTTTTATGCTTGATAGCACTAATACATATATATATACAGTAGTTACAAAATCAATGAATTATTGATCATTTACTGCCATTTTGAGAATAACATCATCATGTAATCAATAAAAAAGTAGCTGTAATCTGATTACGACTATTTTAAAATGTATCTAAAATATCTAATTACATGTACTTAAGTAGAAGTTACAGTAAAGACATTTATAATATTACAAAAGATTTCTATTTTAAATACATGCTGATCTTTTGAACCTTCTATTCATCCAAGAAGAAAAAATCACCTTTTTTAGAAAAAAATAATAATCAGCGCAACTTATTTATTTATTTTTTTTTTACTTAATAAATGTTGCAACATATTTTGAGGCAGAAGAAAAATTATTTCTAAATTCATATATGCAAGATATTAATTTTCTCTGAAAACAAGTCATACACAATTTTGCTTCTCAATTAAATTGCTTTGTTTTCACAGTGAGTTCATAATGAGGTATCTGACTTTTGTTTTGCAGACTTTGGTGTCTTGGCAAATCTGAGCACAGTTTGAGACACTGTTGAGATCTCTGCTGAAAACCAAGAAGAGATGCATGTGTCTTTTTCTCACATGAAACATCTGAGAAGCAGGGGCCAAATCTCCATTCACCCTCTGTTTAATTGCTGTGTGCAGGTAGGAGAAGAAACGAGATCTCGTTTGTGGTAAATGAGGGTGGTTATAGTTTCTCTCTGAAAGCATCCACGTTTTTTGACAATATCAGTCCCTGTGGCCCAAAAATAAATTTTAATAACCAACATTAAAAAAAAAAACTATCGTCACATTGAGTACTGAGGTTTGTCACTGCTACATTAACTCTAGAACGCACATACAGAGACTGCATGTTTGCAACCTATTGGCCAAACGTGGAGAGTTTCATTTTGCCAAATCTTTGCTTTAACCTTTGTGTTTGACCAGTAATGTCTTAAAACGCTGTCTAGTAAGGTTCATTTCATTAGTTTAGGAACATTCAGGACATAATCACACAAGCGGATATAGCTCCAATCCTCCTGTCAGTCAAACTGTGCCGCAGGCCGGTCTCTGACACTGTGGGGTTCAGTGACGGCATCTGGCTTTGACACCGTTAGTGATGCCGTTAAATCTCTGCTGTATGAGCAGGACGATGAGACCACAGGGCCAGTTTGCCACTGCCGTAACCCGCATGCCCACCTCTCTGGAGCTAATATCCACTGACATGCAAACACTCTACATCCACAACAGTGAGAAAGAGGCCAGCTGTGCATTTAAATATGCAATGACCTAGATTAGCATTGCCCCGCCCCCATTTTTATTGCCTATCAGTGCTCATTAAAGCAGGGCTGTTGAGCAGAGGCGCTGTGCTCACAATACAGTGATGAGCCATGAGAGACTGTGTTTTACAGTGAATTTACCACACTGGTGTTAGGCTGTTTAATTAAAGCAAAGACACTAATAATTAATACATAATTAAAAATCATCTTAATCTTAAATTTCATGTTGTAGTTTATGACTGGAATTGTCACTCTAAGGCCTGGTTTCACAGACAGGGTTTAGATTAAGCCAGGATTAAGACTTAGTTCAATTATCAGTTATTCAATTATTTAAATAACTTTTATAAATGTGCCTTAGAATGAAACATTACTGGTGTGTATCTTGAGACAAAACAATGGCACTGACTAATTTTAAGATATTAGTGCAAGTTTCTTTCTAGATTTAAGCCTTTTCTGTGAAACCGAGGGAAAATCAATTTTTAAAGTTTTTAATAAACTAGAGCTGGGTTGACACTGTATGATTTTGGCCGTGATTTGGTCGTCTAAGACGAATATAGAAAATCCTAAAAGATACTGTTACATAATAATGGTCTTATTTTAATATAATCTAATAATAATGATGCTTTAATATAATATAATATAATATAATATAATATAATATAATATAATATAATATAATATATTGTTACATACAGGCGTAGAAACAACTATTCTTTTATTTTTTAGAACAAACTATTTTTTTTAATTGTATTATATTATATTATGTTGTTATGTTATGCTATGTTATGTTATGTTATGTTATGTTATGTTATGTTATGTTATGTTATGTTATGTTATGTTATGCTGCATAGTATATTATATTTTTGCTGATTATTTATATTATATTAAGTGCCTGATTATTTTCACTCTTAAAAGTTTAATTGACTTTATTTTATTTTTCCCTGTGTGATTTTTTCCAGTGAAGAGATGGCATTCTTCCACTGACATCCTTGCATACTTCCAGTCAAACGACTGTCATTGATCATTGAGAAGAATGGGAACAGCTCTTTCCAGGTACTTCAGCCAGACCTTTCACTAAACGCCATGAAATACTAACTGTATAGCGCTTTTCCACAATAGATTTTGTTTCACCTAAAATGCATGTTTCGATGTTACAATAAGGAAGTATTCTGTCAAAGTAATTTTCATAGGGAAAATATTCTGTTCATAGGGCAGTAATAATACATGTTAGTAGACATCATGTATTCAGTTATGAAGGCATAATGAACACATTAGGCAACAATTACAGCTTGTGATCAATGATTACAATATAAGGATAATCTTTGACAGTTTTGTATGTCTATCCAAATTTGGCATCATCCGGCATCGGTTTGTTTTAATCATACATGCGATTTAGGTGATCAGATGATCTGATATATATTACACCACACTAGCCAATCTTGATAGTAGTTTTCCTTGCATATTGAACTGTGATAAGAGAAAGTATATTTACACACTCTCTCTTTAACCACATGCTACCTACAAATTATTTGTCTTGCTGAAAACATATGGACAAATGCAGGAGGAGAGCTTATCCCAACAACAGACCCATTGGACTCATTGCTCACTTACCAAAGTGTAATTAATGCTTTGCAAATTGCCACACCGTTTAAAATGAGTGATAGCAGAATGATCCGTGGCTTTATTGCTTCAACCACCCGTCTATACTGCAGTAATTGCCCTCTCGGCTTTGTAAATGAAGGAGATGATTAAGTTAATTCCCTGAGCTGCATTGGCACATTACCAGTGAATACATTTACAGGGCTCGCTTTGGCTAAGAGCCTTCATTTGCTAAATTGAGGGGTTGATTCAAAAGGTTGAAATGATTTTCGGAGTAGCTCAGGGCCGCCTGTTTTCATTTGCACCTCCGTCGACTGTCCAACTGCAATAAACAAGACACTGTTACATAACAGGAGCGATGCTATTCTGATAAATACAGACGCTCTCCCTGCGGGAATCACGTGTAAACAGAAAGACGCTGCTAAGAATACTCATGGTAATGTGGTAGATTGAAGGTAAATGCTTTCTGATGATCCGCCGCTTGAGGAATGATAAACAGCCGGAGCTTAATATGAACAAGCTCTCTGTGTATGTAGGAGCTTGTCAAATCAGCAAACACTTTCTGGTGTGTAGCGTGACTGCCTTCTTTCCTCGCTCGCTCCGTCTCTCTCTTGTGTATCCGGGATGTTTTGAAAGAATAAGCAAAATGGAGCCCGTGTGAACAAAGACCCATTCGCATAGCAACAAATCTGATGACGGTGCAAGCTTGTCTTTTGCCGACAAAGGTTCTGATACTTTTTTTTGATGATCCAGTGAAAAATGGGCCGTGATGACAGCATTCGTCCCGTGGAGAATCCCCACACACACCTCAGCTCATGCAGTTAATACACGCCGTCCATTTGAGTCATTCATATTTGCATTCAATTCATATTTGCGAACACTAGTAACCTCTTTGTGTAAAGATGGTTGATTTTATTGCACTCATGCATTTGCAAGAAGGCAAAAAAAACTTTCTATCATAGTTTATTCACTGTATGACTTGATTTCTTCTGTGAAACTCAAGGTATTTTGAAGCACATTGGTAACCAAACACTTGACTTTAATTATATGGACAAAGCAACAAATTCTGTGTTTCACAGAATAAAGAAAGTCATGCAGATTTTGCAACTACATCAAGGTGAGTCAATTATTGTATTTTTTTTTTGGATGAAATGCCCTTGTAATAGCTGTTTCTGTTTAAGCGGTTGGTTTATTCATTAATTTCTTTGCCGTCTCTTAACCTCAGAGGAGTGTATTTTCTTACCATGATTATTTCTGTCGCCATTCATTATTAATTCTGCGACTACCCAGAATCTGAACCAGTAAACACCCAATTAAAGCCTCGCTTGTTCCTCCGTTCCTTTTGTTTAAGTGTACATGTGATTAAAGCATTGTGTGCTCTGCTTCTAAAGCAGCATCATCTTAATATGCTGAGCAAACACATACGCCGTCCTGCATCGCTATTGTTCGTATTGTTGTGCATGCAGCAATTTTTTTATTGTACACACTAACAGCAGAGACTTTGCTGCAGTTTACACTGTCTGAATACACAATGGAAGCGATTCAACAGTGGACTGTAGCATGTTTGCAGCATGAATCCAAAAAGCCTAGTTTCATTTTAATAACTCATTTTGTGTTAACCTTCAGTGAGAAGTCAATATGAAATCAAAATGGACTACTTAATTCATAAATCATGTTCCTGGTCTGCTTGTGAAGGATTCATGCAGTGCACGTCATTTCAAAGAAGTAAAATGTTTGTCTTTAACACATAGACTTGTGTTAAAATATAATAGTGTATTCCACCTCTAAAATTAATTTTAGTTGATGTCACCCAATGCTCATCAGAAAGAATGTATTTTCTGAAAATCTTGCTAATAATTAATGGCATACAGAAGTCTAGCCTCAGATTCCTTTTGGTAACCCTTTGGTTTATTTTATGCATCCTGTCACAGAAAAATTACTTTCATATATACACTAGTGTACAAAAGTTTTGGTTGGTAAGATAAAAAAAATTTTTTTTAAGTCTTTCAAAACAGTAATATTGTAAAATATTAAAACAATTTAAAATAGCTGTTTTCTATGTGAATATATGTTCAAATGTAATGTATTCCTGTGATCAAAGCTGAATTCCAGCATCTTTACTCCAGTCTTCAGTCAAGTCAAGTCAAGTCACCTTTATTTATACAGCGCTATACAATGCAGATTGTTTCAAAGCAGCTTTACAGAGATAATAGGAAAATAATGTTGTAATAATATTGTTAAATATAAAACTAAATGTCCCCAACTGAGCAATAGTAGGGAGGTTAAGTGACTTTTGACTTCAAGTCATGATGCAAAGGTCCCCTTTGGTATGGAAGTACCTTAGGGCCATAGAAATAAATTTATCCTAAGACACAAGTGAGATAACTTTTTGTATCTTATATACGCACATTTTTAAAAAATGGCCGCCGACCATACTTGAGAGGCCCATATCTTTGCTTCTGGTATAGCTATAATGACAAATTTGGTATCAACGGGTACATTTTTGTGGTCAAGGAGTCCAATAAAATAGGTTCCAAGACTAAATTTACGTCTCAAGGTAACTCAGAACTGTGTCACAGCTCTGGAGCCCTGGAAGGCGGTCGACTGGTATCAGACAGGTGTAAACCTGGGAGTAATCTCTAAACTGATAGTGGTTTCGACAGACGCCTCCAATTCGGGCCTGGGCGCCCTCTATGAGGGCAGACCGACTTTTGGCCTGTGGTCAAGCCAAGAAAAGAGCTTGCACATAAACTGTCTAGAGATGAAGGCGGTCGAGAACTCCTTGCGGTTCTTCCTTCCCCTTCTAAAGGGCCACCATGTCCTTGTCCGCACGGACAACATGTCGGTGGTTTCCAACATAAATCGCCAGGGCAGTCTGAGATCACGGAACCTTCATGCACTGGCAGAACGCATCCTTGTATGGGTTCAGCGCAACCTACTCTCGCTGAGAGCGGCGCATGCCAGGCCATCTTAATGTGCGTCCAGACAGGCTGTCCAGGGACAACGTTCCCCCAGGGGAATGGTCCCTCCACCCTCAGACAGTTCAGCTGTTGTGGGACACCTTTGGCACAGCAGAAGTAGACCTCTTTGCGTCTCAAGACAACGCTCAGTGTCCAATATGCTTCACAAAGAACAAGGACTATTTGGACGATTGGCTGATTCTAGCTCGATCTCATTCAGAGCTCATAGAACACAGGACCATATTACTCGAACACCTCAAGAATCTTGGTCTCACAGTCAACTGGGCGAAGAGCTCGCTGTCCCCCAACCAGGAAATATCCTTTCTGGGCACAGAGCTGAACTCGCAATGACAGCACGACTATCACCAGAGCGCATACTGAACATTGCGGCAGTATAGTCCCGCTCAAGAGATTTCAGAAAATGCTGGGCCTCATGGCCTCATCATCATCAGTACTCCAGCTGGGTCTGCTTCGCATGCGCCCACTGCAGTGGTGGCTGAAAGCACGAGTGCCATCTCGAGCTTGGGCCTCCGATCTGTTTCGCCTCAGGGTCAATCAGAAATGCGTCGCAGCTCTGAAACCTTGATACTGGAACCACCGCCTCTTCAATCTGACATTCTCTCTTCGGATCTGACAGCGAGTCTGACGTGAATCTCCTTTGCCTGGTTAGGGCCCTTAGAATTTACGTGGAACGTTCGGCTGCTTTCAGACGGTCAGGACAGCTATTTGTTTCGTTTGGTGGCCGATCTAAAGGTCTAGCTGCCCATTTTTATATCCCCATATCATATGAACTCAGGGCGCTCGCTCTTGGGTCAGTGTTGTGGTAGATTTAGCACGCACAGCGTTTTAAATTGGATAACCCGTAGCGTAAGCTAGCTTACCCAACATGAGAGTACTCTCGTAAAAGAACGTCACGGTTACTAACGTAACCTCGGTTCTCTCTAGAAGAGGGAATGAGTGTTGCGTAACCCTGCCGTGCTTATGCTACCATCTGGTTTCGCTTCAGTCGATGAAAACCAAGGAGCATCTTATCGAGCTCTGGCTTATATAGGCATAAGCCACGCCCATTCACCCACACGCCCACTCATTGGTGCTTACGTCACGTGCAGTGCCTCGATAGGTTGCAGCAGTTGCCGCATAGCATCCAATAGGCGCGCGAGCTGCCTCGCCTAGGTCTGCTAGCTGCAGCAAGTGTGTTTTAAATTAATAAAAATTATAAGGATAATTTTTGGCTTCAGTATTCTCGAGAAAAGAGGTTTTCCCTCTAATTTTTTTTTCCATAGTTAACTAGCTAGCTATTTATTAGTTATCTAACATTAAAAACATTTTTCTATTTAATGAGAAAGTCATACGAACCTCAAAATGTTAACCTGTCACCTCTGACCTTCAACAGCTGTCACAGCTCCTGGTGCAGATGGGATGTGTTGTTGCAGGAACTGATATGCTATAGGCTACTCCTGACTGGTCAAAATCTCATGCTACTTACGAAAAATGTAATGTACAGAAGATGTTGCACAGCTTAAATACAAAATTAAATTTTTTTGAACAAAAAGATAAGTAAAGTCACTCTGATGACAATTTTTATGTGAAATGTGCATATTTACCCCCAATTGTCATGGTATGGGGAAAATTATTATTTTTTTAAACTTGAAACCAATTTTATTGGATTCATTGACCCCAAAAATGTACACTTTGACACCTAATTTGTCATTATAGCGATAACAGAAGCAAAGATATGGGCTCTAGAGTATTTTCGGCGCATTGGCGGCCATTTTGAAAAAACATGTTTATTTCTGATACAAAGTGTGATCTCACTTGTGTCTTAGGATAAATTGATTTGTATGACCCTAAGGTAATTCCATACCAAAGGAGACCTTTGCATCATGACTTGAAGTCAAAGGCCTATTTTTTGGGCTTAACCTCCATACTACAAGCCAAAAGCTAATGGCGACAAAGGCAAAAAAGGCGAAAAAGGCGACAGTGGCAGGAACCGAATCTCCATCAGTGACAGAATGGAGAAAAAACCTTGGGAGAACCCAGGCTCAGTCGCTCAGTTCTTCTGATATAGTGTATGATTATGATTCAAGCAGCATTACAGGTCAGAAGTCAGATTGGATCAGAACTTTCACAATATTTATCCAGTTCATCTGGTTGGGGGTCGGAGTCATCACGCCGGTATGGAGACGAGTTTGTTGAGGTGTCCATGAGGCCTTCACAGTGTTGATGAGGCTGGCACTTCAGGGATGCATTGCAGTGGTGTCAGGCGCAGGTCCTTCATCACATCTGGATATGGCCTGGATCCGGACGGACTGCGTTAAACCTCGGGATAAACAGAGGGACTAACATTAGCATAGATGCCATCCTTCTTGTGATGTACCAAGTAATCTAAAGTGATTAAACTATGCAGCCTTACATTTAATTATATAAGTCTATAATGTGTTATGTGTATGCTAAGCTAAAGAAATGTGTTTTAGTCTAGATTTGAACTGACAGAGTGTGTCTGCTTCCCGTACAATGTTAGGAAGATTGTTCCAAAGTTTTGGTGCTAAATAGGAAAAGGATCTACCGCCAGCAGTCAGTTTTGATATTCTAGGTATTACCAGAGCCCGTCTAAGGAGAGCCTGGCCACTCCCTATTAAGTCCTATTGTACCGAATTTTGGTTCCACTGGGGGCGATCGCCCATGATTGCAAAATGAATGGGAGTCTATGGAGCTAGACGGCTAAATTTGTCTCTTTCACCCGATTGCCGTTGAGAAATCTCAGATTTGATTGTAGGTTTTGCGAGTTCAACATGGGTTATAGGTCGAACGTTGAATGAACGAGTACTTATGTCCTTTCGATTTCTTACAGGTTGAGTTGTAGTTGCCCATAACACGCCAAGATTCTGCTAATGAACGCTGATTGGTCAGTGAAGGACTGTTACGACCAGAGATACCGCTTGATGGCATCGTGCCATCCGAAGCGGGACCAGAATGTGTGTGTGTATTTTTCGGCGTGGTCTTTTAAAACAACAAAACAAAAACTCTTCTAGCACGTGTATTTACCTGTGTCAGCTGTGTTGTTGATGCCTCGAGAGAAAAGAAAGTGCTGAGCAAGAAAGCACCAAAGTGACTGAAGGATTGCCGTAAAGCAGTATCTCTGGTCATACGATGTGTATGACGTCATTGACATTTTAAAAGACTTTTTAAAGCAAATGAGTGACTCTAAAAAATCGAACACCCAGCAATGTGTAATTTCTTTGCATCTCCTTTCGAATACAACATTCAAATTACTAGACAAACAATTATATCCTGAGAAAAGTGGATTTTAATGGGTTATAGCTCCATAGACCTCCATTCATTCTGCACTCGTCCTGTGAGCGCCCTCATATGGAACCAGAGTGGAACTGCAACCAGTTCAGAAGCCGGAAGTTTACTGAGAGTGAAAGTTCTCCCCATATTAGACATTCTCTAGTATTATCAACTGGCCAGAATTTAGAGATCGCAATAGACGTGAAGGACTATAATGCGTTTAATAGCTCGCTCAAGTACTGGGGAGCTAAACCATTTAGTGCTTTGTAAGTAGTCAGTAATATTTAAAAATTTGCCAATGCAGTGTTGACAGAACCGGGCTAATATGGTCATACTTCCTGGTTCTGGTAAGCACTTTAGCGGCTGCATTTTGGACCAGCTGTAGTTTGTTTATTAAGCGTGCAGGGCAACCACCCATAATAGCATTACAATAATCTAGCCTTGATGTCATGAACGCATGAACTAATTGTTCTGCATTTTTAATTGAGACCATATGACGTAATTTAAATGTATTTTTTAAGATAGAGAATGCGGTAAAGAAAAAATGCGGTTTTACAGATACTAGACACGGATACTGCCTTTTCTAGTATCTTTGACAGAAAAGGTAGATTCGAGATCGCCCTGTAATTGACTAATTCTGTAGGATCAAGTTGCGTTTTTTTAACAAGCAGTTTAATCATAGCCAGCTTAATAGGTTTTGGTACGTATCCTAATAAAAAAGATGAATTAATGATGTTAAGAAGAGGATCTATGACCTCTGGAAGCATCTCTTTTAATAGTTTAGTCGGTATGGGGTCTAACAAACATGTTGTCGATTTAGATGATTTAACGAGTTTATAAAATTCACCCTCTCCTATAGCAATGAATGAATCAAATTTTTCGTCAGTGAGACTACAATGCACTGTCTAATGCGATACTGTAGTAGACGGTTGCATAGTTATAATTTTCTCCTTGATATTATCAATCTTGTAAGTAAAGAAGTTCATAAATTCATTACTGCTGTGCTGCTTGGAAACGTCTGGGGTTGAAGCTTTATTTTTCGTTAGTTTAGCCACTGTTTCAAATAAATACCTAGGGTTTTGTTTATTTTCTTCTAATAGGGTTGAAACATAAGCAGATATAGCATTTTTTAAGGCCTCTCTGTATGCAATCATGCTCTCTCTCCATTAAATGCAAAATAGCTCTAGTTTTGTTTTCTTCCAGTTGCGCTCCATTTTTCTGGCTGCTTTCTTAAGGGCCCGAGTGTGCTCGTTGTACCATGGCGTTGGAATATTTTCTTTAATCTTCTTTAAGCGCAAAGGAGCAACTGTGTCTAAAGTGCTAGAAAAGAGAGAGTTAAAGGTGCAGTGTGTGATTTTTAGCAGCATCTAGTGGTAAGGTTACGAATTGCAACCAACGTCAGGAAGTGATGTCATCGTCTGAGACAGCAGAGAGTAGCAGTTCAGCAATGAGGTTTCTTTACAAGGATAAATTAAGCAATTATGTTTACTTAATTATTCAGCAAAACTATATGTTATTGCGAATATTATTGTTACTTGTTCATCATTGTGTCAGTGTTTTATTCGCTGAACTGAGCTTGCTTCCTTGCACAAAGAGCAACATAGTAACAAAACGTGTTTGTCCGTTTAGGGCCACTGTAGAAACATGTCGGCGCATTTCAATGTAAGGGATCCCGCGGTGTGTGTAGACAGAAACTGCTCATTCTAAGGTAATACAAATATAACGGTTCATTAAGTAAGGTCTTTATACACCACTGAAAACTTCTTTTTCAAGGTAGTGAGGAAACGCGCTCTGTAGCGCTGTGTGTTCGCTGTAGCGCTTTGTGTTCGCTGTAGCGCTGTGTGTTCGCTGTAGCGCTGTGTGTTCGCTGTAGCGCTGTGTGTTCGCTGTAGCGCTGTGTGTTCGCTGTAGCGCTGTGTGTTCGCTGTAGCGCTGTGTGTTCGCTGTCGGCTACGCTAGAAACATGACCACACAATATGTCGACCTCCGCCTGCGGTTATGGAGATATAAATGTCTCATTCTAAGCTAATAAAAACATAACGGTTCATTATGCAAGGTCTTTATACACCACTGAAAACATAGTTATGGATCTTATATTGCATTTCTGTCAATAGATCCTCAGAAATATTACACAATGCATCTTTAAACGTTTCTGTAACAATATTGAGTTCTTCTAAGCTATCTGGGATGCTGAGATGATGAAACTAATCAGGAAGATTATTTATAAAGCAATCTTTAGTGGCAGAAGTGATAGGTCTAACATATTTGTAACCCGGAGTCGGCTTTGCAGCCTTGGTTAAATGAAGTTTACATAAGTCTAGATAATTTTCAGTGTCACATGATCCTTCAGAATTCATTCTAATATGATGATTTGCTGCTCAAGAAACGTTTCTGATTATTATCAATGTTATGATATATTTTATTTTTCAGGATTCTTTGATGAATAAAAAGTACAAAAGAACACCATTTATTTGAAATATAAATGTTTGTAAAATTATAAATGTCTTTACTGTAAATTTTGATCATCCTGCTGAAAAATAGTATCTTTAAAAATTTCTTTAAAAAATCTTACTGACAGTCATGTGCATTTATTATTTTTACATTATTTTTACATTTGATAGAATTTTCCTGTTTAGTGCATATTACTATATTTAGGTACTTTGTTGTGATACTTACAGTTCAATGTCATTCAGATAATCAGTATTGGTGTACTTTTACATTTTAATAGTACTAAATAGATTTTAATGTGATAAATTTTTTGTTAAAGTAAAATAATACTCTTTTTGTTTAACAAAAATTTTCTGTGTGTGTGTGAGTGTGCGCGCTCGTGTGCGTGTGTGTGTGTGTGATCAGGTATGCTGGTCAGGAGCTGGTAGGATGTACGCGGACTCAGAGGGCACAGGCCGGCTCAGAGGATACGGACGGGTCCAGTGACTGAGCTTAAAGCAGCTCATGCAAGACTTATCTAATCACACAGCCTGTCACACACACACACACACACACACACACACACACACACACACACACACACACACACACACACACACACACACACACACACACACACACACACACACACACACACACACACACACACACACAAACAAACACTATAGCTCTTCATATCCTCAATATCAAGTCGATCAAACTTTATCTGTCAAATGTACAAAAATAATACAGTATTTAACAAAAAAGGCAATCAATGAAATGTCCTACAAGTTGTGTGTGTGTGTGTGTGTGTGTGTGTGTGCGTGCGTGCGTGCGTGCGTGCGTGCGTGCGTGCGTGCGTGTGTCTGTGTGTGTTAAACAAGTTTTAGTAATCTCATTCCTCAGCAAACACACACCTTTCTGGTGTCTCGTTCAATTATGCCACCTGCTGTCTGGAGGAGTCTATAATTGAGCCCTGTGCAATTCCTGTATTTAAATCAGCAGGTGCTCCTGCTGCTCATAATGTCTGTCAGTATTACCCATACTGCACCAGAGCAGCATTCTGATGGCAAACAGAAAATTTGTCATCTGTCAAACATTCATGGGAGTGTTTGTGGCAGGCGATCTGTGATACTGCAGACATTTAAAAAGTGTGGCTAGTATGTCTAGATGAAAATGTGGCACAGCCTTTACAGGCCCTTACAGCAACTGCTGCTGGTACTGACATCTGCTGTCGCAAGAGTCCATATATATATATATATTAAAAAAATCAGTCTGTCTGTCCATCTACAGTATAATAAAGCCTAGCAGTCAGGTTCGAGAAATAATTAAAAAGATTTAATTAAAAATTTATATTCCAAATTCATGCTATTTTGAACCTTCTATTCATCAAATCGAAAATCAAATATTCAATATATTCATCAGTTTTTACGCAAATATGAAGCAGCACAACTGTTTTAAACACAGATAATAAGAAATATTTCATGAGCAGCAAAGCAGCATAGAAATCCTTATAGAATAATATTTTGAAATCCCTTTGTGGAAAATGAATGGGAATAATACTTTGGTAACCAAGGACACTGACAAAAGGGGGTGAATAATACAAAGCTCACTACTGATCTTTGTATTATTTGGGCATAAATAATGTTTATATAAACATATATACAGTATATATTCAATAAGTGATTCCAGCAGACCTTCTTCATCTGAAATGTGATGTTTATGGTCTCTTTACTGTTTACCATGAGTTCTCCAAGCATCACTTTATTATATAACAGATAATATCTGCTTTAATAGTCCTCCACATTCATCTTAATTTCCCATAATTCAAGCTCTCTGGCTACAATTTAGCCTCTTTCTTGTTATTTCTCATTATAACTGCACCACCTCACAATGTCTTTCTCATTAGTTGCATTTCGAAAGCCGACTGATCGTCCCAAGAGCCTGAGCTGATGGAGCTCATCTTAACGAACAAGCGTTAGACTGTTCTACTTCTGCAGCATTTATTATTCTTTTGTATTTTTTAATGCTTCACGAGTAGGAGGGTTGGATGAATCAAATCCGTGTATTGATTGTAATTTGGTTAATCAAGCCGTTGTCAGTTGATCCATTTTACGTGTGTGTGTGTGTGTTTGTGTGAGATGTCTGCAAGCAGCACCCAGTTTCCTGAAGAGCAGGAAGGGAGAGCGACCTGATGCTGTTCATTAATAATTCACTTCAGGCATCCTCTGACTCCCGCATGGCTCTGTTCAGATTACAGCTCGCAGCCAGGACTCAAGGTTAGTGCTAATGATAGGATGCCGGCCAACAATAGCCCGGATTGGCCTTCCCACAGGTTGTAGGTGGAAGAGAGGCTTGTGCTTGCTGTTTTATTCTCACAAAAATGACCACATTGCTCAGTTTTAGCATTTTGCATGTGCACGTCGGTGCATGCAATAACTCAGGCTTCTTGATGTGCAATGTTAAATGAAAGTGTAAGGCGGGTGCCGAAAAGTCTGGGCCACCCCTGGTGGAAACAAAGACTCTCCTGAGAATTAACATTTGAACCCTCCCTTGCATAATGATATAACAGCAGCATCTGAAACACAGCACAATGCAACTCACACCTCACACCTCACTTGAACAATATCCCCCTTCTCCTGCTCACCTGAAGCTCACTGAAAGCCCATGAAATGTTAAATGTGTACAAATAAGTAACTATGCATGTTTGGTATCATTTAAAGTATCTCAATGCGCCTGGTAAAATGGTCTCATTCTCCGAACCATAATGGAAAGCTAAAAGAAGTTACAAAATATGAGAAGTAGTGTGTCCCTCTAAGGTGTTCCCTCCCCCAGATCCTCCATTCTGATCTCACAGTTGTGAGCCCCTCACTAGGGGACCAAATCTAATTATAATGACAGACACCACCATTTGGTAAGCAAATTGAATTATCTGGGTTTATAAGGAAAATGGCAAAAGGTTCTGGGAGTCTGTAGGTTGACTGCCCACACAATCGCTGTGTGTAATTTTCATTGCCAGGTAATACTTTCTACAAATTCCTCGATTTCTGTTATGATATGATCAACTGATGATTTTATTCTCATGAATTGGATTTTGAATTATTGCCTCATTACCTGGTCAATAAATTGTAAACGTTTGATTTTACTCTGATTGACTCTTGAGTTTGTTCTCCCAAGGAGATTATCGGAGTCGTATGCTCCCGCAATTCTGCGTCAGATTGGCGACGGCTAATACTTTGTCATGTCAGGAATCAATCAGATTCATTCCCATCCACCACTCAAAGATCACTCTCCCCGGAATACTAACCACTCACACCTGTGCACCATCAATTACCTCATCACCCAGCTCTACAAAACACCCATGCACACTTCAGTCTTTGTCAAGCCTCCAACAGGAATAGACCATAACCCTCTGTCTCCTGAGGTCTCCAAGTCAACCTGAAAACCACCATGTAACGTATACTCACCTTTGTATCCTTGTCCCGCTGTTCCCAGAAGTCCTGCCTGGTCCCATGTTCCCCGAGTCCTGGAGATTCGTCTGAGTGTCCCATGTTCCCGCCGAGATCTCCGTGTCCGCTACTATATCTGAAATAGAAAAGGAGACGTATCAATGAACAGTGTCTGCTCACGCCAAGCTAACTAAAGGAGGATCTGCTCACCTGGAATCCGCTCTGCACGTAGTGATCGTCACCGAACCTTCACCTGAACCTTGCCTATTCACCTTGTCACTTGAATCATTGTAAATAAACTCACGTTTGAATTCACTTACCTCAGCCTCTGTGCCTGTATCCTGACATGTCACTAGTTCAAGTGTACTTGCTTTGTAGAGACGGGGCATTCCGTTTAGGGGTAGCTAACGTGCTGCCTGACCAGCCTAAATTTGGGTACGTCTATTTTACCTCTGTCTTAATCTAATGTAACTTTAGATAAGTGTACGTGAGAGATCACGGGCTTGGCCAGTCTAAACTATTATGAGGAAAGTATCGTTGGTCAACTCATAGCTATAATAGGGCCAAAACCTCTACTAAAGTATAACTATTGAATTAAGTTCAAGTGTATATAATTCAAGGGGACTAAAAGAAAAGTATCTCTGATTGTGTTTTGGGTGAATCCGACCATCTGAGATATTACTCAAAACCTCTGTTTAGTGACGAAACTGACGAGATTGTGATCGTGAGACCTGCAGAAGATGCGAGGACCTCTAAGCAGCATAGTTTCCTAATCTGAACGGGTAAAACATAATTAAAGAGTTTCAAAAGAATAATCAAACATTCGCTCACTTTTAATGATACCCAGATATCATTAAAACCCTTTTCATTTATGGAGTCAGATGAAATAACGAGTCAATACATATGAGAAAAATGTGTTCCATTTAATCTTGTGTTGCGTAAAAGGAAAGACAGTAACCCGCAGACACTTTCACCTGTATTATTAGAAACCCTCATTGGAGCAATAAACAGGCTTACAAAAGCAAAGTCCTAAGGCCCTGTTTACGCCTGGTATTAAGATGCATTTTTGGTCGATCGGATCACAAGTAAACGAGGGAGACACATACCTGTTTACACCTGGGCCTGGTTTCACAGACAGGGTTTAGATTAAGCCAGGATTAGGTAGTTTATAGCTTTTATAAACGTATTGGAGAAAAATAACATTACTGGTGTGAATCTTGAGACAAAGCAATGTTAAAACAGCTCAAACATGGGACTAGCTTAAGCCTTGTCTGTGAAACCGGGAGTGTTTTAATCCATGTATTTTCTTCACTTTGAAACACTTCTGTCCTGCTTTCTTCGAGGGGAGGGTGTATGTAGGCGGTCTTCTGTGGCTGTTCGAATATATTTGACCGCATGAGCGTTTATGTGTTTTCAGCAACCTCTGGAAGTGGTCGAATGTGGACAAGCTCGAAACGTTTAGACCCAGTTTACACCTGTATTTACTGGCGTCCACTTGTGATCCGATCGACCAAAACGCATCTTAAAGGACAATTACGGCCAAAAATGAACCTAGGGCTAAATAACACATGGGTACCGAGTCGACCGTTCTCTGGGATGCGTTTTCATGATAATCGAATGTACCCGGTTTTAACGAACGCAGTGCTACGTGAGCTGAACTGTGACTATCGACCAGGGCGTACCATGGCGTTCGTGGTTCGACTGGTCGAGACTGTTTTCCAAAGATGGCTCCTGCTTGTATACATGAAGTGTACTGTCTTTATAAAGTATCTCCCTATTAAACTGTCTTTACACTTACAAATTTCTCAATGCTTCGGTTTGCAGGTAGAGACCATAATTATGCTAGCGTGTTAGTGTGGGGCTATTTTGAGCCTTGTTAGTGGTATTAACTAGCGATTTTTATTTTTACTTATCCGATGCCCCATACACTAGCGTTATAAGCTAATCTGTGGTTAAACTAAAACTAACGTTAAAACTGGGTACAGTCGATTATCATAAAAACGCATATGTTGCGGTAACCATGTGTTATTTAGCCCTAGGTTCATTTTTGGCCGGAATTGTCCTTTAAAACCAGGTGTAAATGGCCTAAGAGTATATATTAAATATGAGCTGCTCAATTATTATATACACTGTTACTAGGCTTTTGCACTCCAATGTGACACCATTGATCAATAATGTAAATAATGATCTGACGGGATTATGCATGACAAGACTTTTTGGTTTCTGAATTTTAAATTCAGTAACAATTCAAAAAAATGACTTAACCAAGAAAGATTTCAGCACTTATAACAACAGGAAAAATATGTTCTTAAGAAAATATTTAAGAACGTCTTTTTCAACAAATGCTCTTGGGAACATTCTTATGAACATAGAACTTTCTTAACTCGCTTCTTTAGGAGATTTTCATGAATCCACATGACATCTGATCGTATAGAAAGTTCCAGATCCAATTGCCTAATTTTCCCTGAGCACCTTTGGAACATCTCTTTTTATTAAACATGTTTTGTCTAATTTGATTAAGCTTTCAGATGCCAGTAGTTTAGTGAATGTCTCTAATTTTGTCACGTTTCATTAATTTCTGCAGATTTTCCCCCTGAAATGACCTCCATCCTAACTGAATGTGACAGAGTTGCATGTGCATCTAAACAGAATTCATGTATGTACTTGTAAGTACTTTAATCTCTTTCATGCTATGTTTGCATTAAATGTGCATTTACTTTAAATGCATGTTTCAATTAGTGCATGTTACTTACCTTCATCTGTACTTTACAAACATGCACTGGACGTATGTCTCATCTCTGTTTTACACTGTGGTTTTAGACACTGTATCAAGTTAAAAGAAGTTTGGAAGACCTGCATTATGTTGCACTCCAGTGCTGTTTTTACACATTCTGTGTGAGCAACCTTTAAGGTAAAGCATTATATTAACGCCCGTTCACACCAAGAACTATATAAATGTCCACATCAACGCACAACATCTGAGCCTGTAGAAAAGATTTTCTTTTCATGAAATATTTCAGATACCATTAGTGTAGTGCAGTGCTGTGAAACACATTTTACAATAACGGCTTGTTAAAGTGCAATGCTAAATGAATGCAAAGGTCTAAGAGATCAAATATCGAATCTGAGCTGCTCAATTGGTGCAGAAAAGAAGAAATCAAAAGCAGCTCCTATCAAATAAGTTACCCTGATGACTTTTTCACTGCATTAGCATTTTTTCAGCAGGGGGTTCTGGAGCTGGAGAGCGAGGAGAGTGCCGTCATGTGTCCGGGTCGGTGCTGTGATCGTCCCACTGAGGGTGTGGAGGTTTTGGCAGTTCTAGAGCCGCGGTGCCAAAGCCCGAGGCCACCTTCCATCTCACACAACATGACTTTCATGCTCAACTTGAGCTTCACACATATTGTAACCCAAACCATCGAATAAAGGACGGAGAGGAGTGCAGAAAGAGACGGAGAGAGGCCTGACCTACAGCTACACTTGGCAAGAGCAGCCGTGTGTTGCGTATGGAGAAGGATATAGCACATCTGTCAGCTCGGAGTTAAAGATCTTGTCGTAAGCCCCTCTCTCAACGGCTCTGTGTTAATGCATCTAGAATATATCTCACCAGATCAAAACCTCACTGCCTATGGCTCTACTTATACTATAGGCTCTCGGGCAACACGGCTTGAGTTTCCCCGGCTTAACGGGTAACCTTGACTTGGCCCAGTTTCAGGCGAGTCTGAGGGGAAGCGTAGAGGAATTCTGCCTCTTTAGGCTGAATTACTAATGTGAATAATACAGCGTTAGTGCAATTTCCATGTTCACTGTATTTGAGTATCAAGTTTAAACAATCTGGCAGTGTGTATAATCCCAAAGAAAACCCATTATAATGCAGGAACTTTAATTCAAATTAATGCAATTAGTGCATAAATGCTTTAAATAATAATGTCATATATATATATATATATATATATATATATATATATGACATTATTATTTAAAGCATTTATGCACTAATTGCATTAATGCACTTACAGTTTAAGCCTAGGCAAGCAAGCAACATCATGGATAAACACTATCAATGCACAATTTATATGCAACAATTAAAAACAACTAATAGAATCAAATTTCTTGAATTTATCTTAAAGGGGTCATCGGTTGCCCATTTTCCACAAGTTGGTATGATTCTTTAGGGTGTTCATGTAAAGATTGTAATATTTGGTTACAATTCCTCAATGGTTGTGTAAAACAACACCCTTTTTACCTCCTCAAAAACAGTTTTGTTTGCATCCGATGACCCCTTTAAGAAACATCTTAGCTCCTTTCTTAAGATGATTTTGTGAATTTCAACATTACTGTTGAAAGTTTTGCAGATTCAAATCCCTAATTTACACAGAACATCTTTTTCTTAACCCATCTGTTAACACATCTGTTTAGCTGTGCATTTACTGAATGAGCACTGTACCACTGTTTGTCCGACTGTTTGTACTGTATTTTATTTTATGTTTTAATTATTCTGATTATAATATTATATATATTTTGATTATTTCTGTATTTTATCTTTTATTCTAAACTGTTTTAATTATTCTGATTTCTTTTGATTATTTTAATTTCTTCTATGTAAAGCACTTTGAATAACCATTGTGTATGAAATGTGCCATAAATAACTTGCCTTGCCTTGTCTAACCTTTTAACTGTCAACAACCCCCACCCCCCCCCCCACCCCCCCCCCCCCCTTTCCGCATAGACATGAAATTCACTATCCAAACTTAAATGGTTGTAATTCAGGAATGCTTTTGGATTATAGACATATGGTTGGTCTTGTTTTAAAGAAGACGTTTGGCAGATTATTGTAGAAGTGAAATAAATTATGAAAGTGAAACAGAAAAATTTTATGAAAATGTACAATGTAAAAATATAATTATTTATATTTTATATAAAATATATATTTTACTCTAAAACTGCCAGAAAATAAAAGCCAAAAATCTCAACAAGTTGTGTTCCAAATTTTAGGTTGATATCTCAAAAAATGAGCTTTCAGTAAGATTTTATTTAGGCGTAGTACCAAACTTCTTCACTAGATGGACAGCCAAGCTTCCTTACAGACCATATAAGGGCGCTTCAATTTTCATTTATGTTTTGAGTGATTTGAACCATGTATTTCCATAATTTTCATACAATTTATGAAGTAGACATCCTATTCAGAAGTAGTATGGGTGGTTCGGCAGTATTGATTTGAATTCGACCTCTAATAAACGCATGCAAAGAGCACATCGAGAATCCATAATATTTTTCTTTATATTTAAAACATTTTCAGACCTTTTTTCCCATAAAATTGAATTGTGTTATCTTTTAAACTTTTGGCATGAAAACAAACTGAGGTTTCTACCAATCGTTTATGATTTTTCATGTTTATTGCTATTTCAAAATAAAGGGCTAAACACGCCTAATAAGTATGAAATATTCTTGTTGCAAATTGATAAATTACTGCTCCTCTGTAATTTATTTTAAAAAACAGCCACCAAATTTGACACCAAGAGATTGTAAGCTTTCAAATGATATATATATAGTTTGTCAATATTACTTTAGGTTTTTTACTAAGATATTATTGTTTTAAATATATAATGGCAACCGGTGACAGTTAAAGGGTATGTTTTGGCTAATTTGATTACACTTTCAGATGCCAATGTTTCTTACCTCGCACGTCATTGTTTCAAGCATTATGTTGCACTCTAGTGCTGTTTTTATATACATTCTGTGTAACATGTTATTAGTGTCTGAGCTGATTGACAGAATGCCACTGATGCATTACAACAATATTAGGCTGAAGAAAAAAAAAATGGAATATTCCTTTATTAGATAAGTGTGAGTTATTAATTGTTGTTTCTCTCATCGCCAACTGACCTCTAAATATGGCATATGATTCGTTTTTCACTGTGTATTTCTTATTGTCGGACTATTGTCTGAACTGTTTCTGAAGGTCTTTCTGGCATCTTGTAGCATTTCACTAAATTATGGAGTTTCTGCTACTCAAATACATCCAGAACACTTTCCACACATGCAGAATCGAGTAATGCACTAAACGTAGCCAACATACTAACCATGCTGTACGTTTCTGTTAACAGACATGGTGATTCTGTGTTTATAACGCTGCATTTAAATGACCCTGAGCGGCGGCTTCTGACTGTAAGGTCATCATGTTAGCAGAGGATGAAAGGAAAGCCATGTACATCCCTTTAAAATTTTATGTCAGATTTATAGACTTCAGTGCTTTTCTTTCATGTATTAATAAGCCTGTGAACATCTGAACATCAGATATTAAACTCATTATGAATGTCTGCTTGTGCTAATGTGATTCAGACTCGTCTGAATGTTGCAGCAGAAATCCATCAGACTCATCAGACCAGGCAACGTTTTTCTGGACAATCTTGTATTTTCCAGTTTTGGTGTGTCCGTTTGAAATGTATAGCCTCAGTTTGTGTTCTCAGCTGACAGGAGTGTCACCGGTGTGTTTCTTCTGCTTCCAGGTTTGGTGTGTTGTGTGTTCAGAGATGCTCTTCTGCTTCCAGGTTTGGTGTGTTGTGTTATCAGAGATGTTCTTCTGTTTCAAGGTTTGGTGTGTTGTGTGTTCAGAGATGCTCTTCTACTTCCAGGTTTGGTGTGTTGTGCGTTCAGAGATGCTCTTCTGCTTCAAGGTTTGGTGTGTTGTGTGTTCAGAGATGCTCTTCTGCTTCAAGATTTGGTGTGTTGTGTTTTCAGAGATGTTCTTCTGTTTCAAGGTTTGGTGTGTTGTGTGTTCAGAGATGCTCTTCTGCTTCAAGGTTTGGTGTGTTGTTTGTTCAGAGATGCTCTTCTGCTTCCAGGTTTGGTGTTTTGTGTGTTCAGAGATGCTCTTCTGCTTCTAGGTTTGGTGTGTTGTGTGTTCAGAGATGCTCTTCTGTTTCAAGGTTTGGTGTGTTGTGTGTTCAGAGAAGCTCTTCTGCTTCAAGGTTTGGTGTGTTGTGTGTTCAGAGATGCTCTTCTGCTTCCAGGTTTGGTGTGTTGTGTGTTCAGAGATGCTCTTCTACTTCAAGGTTTGGTGTTTTGTGTGTTCAGAGATGCTCTTCTGCTTCCAGGTTTGGTGTTTTGTGTGTTCAGAGATGCTCTTCTATTTCAAGGTTTGGTGTGTTGTGTGTTCAGAGATGCTCTTCTGCTTCAAGGTTTGGTGTGTTGTGTGTTCAGAGATGCTCTTCTGTTTCAAGGTTTGGTGTGTTGTGTGTTCAGAGATGCTCTTCTGCTTCAAGGTTTGGTGTGTTGTGTGTTCAGAGATGCTCTTCTATTTCAAGGTTTGGTGTGTTGTGTGTTCAGAGATGCTCTTCTGCTTCAAGGTTTGGTGTGTTGTGTGTTCAGAGATGCTCTTCTGTTTCAAGGTTTGGTGTGTTGTGTGTTCAGAGATGCTCTTCTGCTTCCAGGTTTGGTGTGTTGTGTGTTCAGAGATGCTCTTCTATTTCAAGGTTTGGTGTGTTGTGTGTTCAGAGATGCTCTTCTGCTTCCAGGTTTGGTGTGTTGTATGTTCAGAGATGCTCTTCTGCTTCCAGGTTTGGTGTGTTGTGTTTTCAGAGATGTTCTTCTGTTTCAAGGTTTGGTGTGTTGTGCGTTCAGAGATGCTCTTCTGCTTCCAGGTTTGGTGTTTTGTGTGTTCAGAGATGCTCTTCTGCTTCCAGGTTTGGTGTGTTGTGTGTTCAGAGATGCTCTTCTGTTTCAAGGTTTGGTGTGTTGTGTGTTCACATGCTCTTCTGCTTCCAGGTTTGGTGTGTTGTGTGTTCAGAGAAGCTCTTCTGTTTCAAGGTTTGGTGTGTTGTGTGTGTTCAGAGATGCTCTTCTGTTTCAAGGTTTGGTGTGTTGTGTGTTCAGAGATGCTCTTCTGCTTCCAGGTTTGGTGTGTTGTGTGTTCAGAGATGCTCTTCTGCTTCAAGGTTTGGTGTGTTGTGTGTTCAGAAATGCTCTTCTGCTTCCAGGTTTGGTGTGTTGTGTGTTCAGAGATGTTCTTCTGCTTCAAGGTTTGGTGTGTTGTGTGTTCAGAGATGCTCTTCTGCTTCAAGGTTTGGTGTGTTGTGTGTTCAGAGATGCTCTTCTGCTTCCAGGTTTGGTGTGTTGTGTGTTCAGATTTGCTCTTCTGCTTCAAGGTTTGGTGTGTTGTGTGTTCAGAGATGCTCTTCTATTTCAAGGTTTGGTGTGTTGTGTGTTCAGAAATGCTCTTCTGTTTCAAGGTTTGGTGTGTTGTGTGTTCAGAGAAGCTCTTCTGTTTCAAGGTTTGGTGTGTTGTGTGTTCAGATTTGCTCTTCTGCTTCAAGGTTTGGTGTGTTGTGTGTTCAGAGATGCTCTTCTATTTCAAGGTTTGGTGTGTTGTGTGTTCAGAGATGCTCTTCTATTTCAAGGTTTGGTGTGTTGTGTGTTCAGAGATGCTCTTCTGCTTCCAGGTTTGGTGTGTTGTGTGTTCAGAGATGCTCTTCTGCTTCAAGGTTTGGTGTGTTGTGTGTTCAGAGATGTTCTTCTGTTTCAAGGTTTGGTGTGTTGTGTGTTCAGAGATGCTCTTCTGCTTCCAGGTTTGGTGTTTTGTGTGTTCAGAGATGCTCTTCTATTTCAAGGTTTGGTGTGTTGTGTGTTCAGAGATGCTCTTCTGCTTCCAGGTTTGGTGTGTTGTGTGTTCAGAGATGCTCTTCTGCTTCCAGGTTTGGTGTGTTGTGTGTTCAGAGATGCTCTTCTGCTTCAAGGTTTGGTGTTTTGTGTGTTCAGAGATGCTCTTCTATTTCAAGGTTTGGTGTGTTGTGTGTTCAGAGATGCTCTTCTGCTTCCAGGTTTGGTGTGTTGTGTGTTCAGAGATGCTCTTCTGTTTCCAGGTTTGGTGTGTTGTGTGTTCAGAGATGCTCTTCTGCTTCAAGGTTTGGTGTTTTGTGTGTTCAGAGATGCTCTTCTATTTCAAGGTTTGGTGTGTTGTGTGTTCAGAGATGCTCTTCTGCTTCCAGGTTTGGTGTGTTGTGTGTGTTCAGAGATGCTCTTCTGCTTCCAGGTTTGGTGTGTTGTGTGTTCAGAGATGCTCTTCTGTTTCAAGGTTTGGTGTGTTGTGTGTTCAGAGATGCTCTTCTGCTTCCAGGTTTGGTGTGTTGTGTGTTCAGAGATGCTCTTCTGCTTCCAGGTTTGGTGTGTTGTGTGTTCAGAGATGCTCTTCTGCTTCAAGGTTTGGTGTGTTGTGTGTTCAGAGATGCTCTTCTGCTTCCAGGTTTGGTGTGTTGTGTGTTCAGAGATGTTCTTCTGCTTCAAGGTTTGGTGTGTTGTGTGTTCAGAGATGCTCTTCTGCTTCAAGGTTTGGTGTGTTGTGTGTTCAGAGATGCTCTTCTGCTTCCAGGTTTGGTGTGTTGTGTGTTCAGATTTGCTCTTCTGCTTCAAGGTTTGGTGTGTTGTGTGTTCAGAGATGCTCTTCTATTTCAAGGTTTGGTGTGTTGTGTGTTCAGAAATGCTCTTCTGTTTCAAGGTTTGGTGTGTTGTGTGTTCAGAGAAGCTCTTCTGTTTCAAGGTTTGGTGTGTTGTGTGTTCAGATTTGCTCTTCTGCTTCAAGGTTTGGTGTGTTGTGTGTTCAGAGATGCTCTTCTATTTCAAGGTTTGGTGTGTTGTGTGTTCAGAGATGCTCTTCTATTTCAAGGTTTGGTGTGTTGTGTGTTCAGAGATGCTCTTCTGCTTCCAGGTTTGGTGTGTTGTGTGTTCAGAGATGCTCTTCTGCTTCAAGGTTTGGTGTGTTGTGTGTTCAGAGATGTTCTTCTGTTTCAAGGTTTGGTGTGTTGTGTGTTCAGAGATGCTCTTCTGCTTCCAGGTTTGGTGTTTTGTGTGTTCAGAGATGCTCTTCTATTTCAAGGTTTGGTGTGTTGTGTGTTCAGAGATGCTCTTCTGCTTCCAGGTTTGGTGTGTTGTGTGTTCAGAGATGCTCTTCTGCTTCCAGGTTTGGTGTGTTGTGTGTTCAGAGATGCTCTTCTGCTTCAAGGTTTGGTGTTTTGTGTGTTCAGAGATGCTCTTCTATTTCAAGGTTTGGTGTGTTGTGTGTTCAGAGATGCTCTTCTGCTTCCAGGTTTGGTGTGTTGTGTGTTCAGAGATGCTCTTCTGTTTCCAGGTTTGGTGTGTTGTGTGTTCAGAGATGCTCTTCTGCTTCAAGGTTTGGTGTTTTGTGTGTTCAGAGATGCTCTTCTATTTCAAGGTTTGGTGTGTTGTGTGTTCAGAGATGCTCTTCTGCTTCCAGATTTGGTGTGTTGTGTGTTCAGAGATGCTCTTCTGCTTCCAGGTTTGGTGTGTTGTGTGTGTTCAGAGATGCTCTTCTGCTTCCAGGTTTGGTGTGTTGTGTGTTCAGAGATGCTCTTCTGTTTCAAGGTTTGGTGTGTTGTGTGTTCAGAGATGCTCTTCTGCTTCCAGGTTTGGTGTGTTGTGTGTTCAGAGATGCTCTTCTGCTTCCAGGTTTGGTGTGTTGTGTGTTCAGAGATGCTCTTCTGTTTCAAGGTTTGGTGTGTTATGTGTTCAGAGATGCTCTTCTGCTTCCAGGTTTGGTGTGTTGTGTGTTCAGAGATGCTCTTCTGTTTCAAGGTTTGGTGTGTTGTGTGTTCAGAGATGTTCTTCTGCTTCAAGGTTTGGTTTGTTGTGTGTTCAGAGATGCTCTTCTGCTTCAAGGTTTGGTGTGTTGTGTGTTCAGAGATGCTCTTCTGCTTCAAGGTTTGGTGTGTTGTCTGTTCAGAGATGCTCTTCTGCTTCAAGGTTTGGTGTGTTGTGTGTTCAGAGATGCTCTTCTGCTTCAAGGTTTGGTGAGTTGTGTGTTCAGAGATTTTCTTCTGCTTCAAGGTTTGGTGTGTTGTGTTCAGAGATGCTCTTCTGCTTCAAGGTTTGGTGTGTTGTGTGTTCAGAGATGCTCTTCTGCTTCAAGGTTTGGTGTGTTGTGTGTTCAGAGATGCTCTTCTGCTTCAAGGTTTGGTGTGTTGTGTGTTCAGAGATGCTCTTCTGCTTCAAGGTTTGGTGTGTTGTGTGTTCAGAGATGCTCTTCTGCTTCAAGGTTTGGTGTGTTGTGTGTTCAGAGATGTTCTTCTGCTTCAAGGTTTGGTGTGTTGTGTGTTCAGAGATGCTCTTCTGCTTCAAGGTTTGGTGAGTTGTGTGTTCAGAGATGCTCTTCTGCTTCAAGGTTTGGTGAGTTGTGTGTTCAGAGATTTTCTTCTGCTTCAAGGTTTGGTGTGTTGTGTTCAGAGATGCTCTTCTGCTTCAAGGTTTGGTGTGTTGTGTGTTCAGAGATGTTCTTCTGCTTCAAGGTTTGGTGTGTTGTGTGTTCAGAGATGCTCTTCTGCTTCAAGGTTTGGTGTGTTGTGTGTTCAGAGATGCTCTTCTGCTTCAAGGTTTGGTGAGTTGTGTGTTCAGAGATGCTCTTCTGCTTCAAGGTTTGGTGTGTTGTCTGTTCAGAGATGCTCTTCTGCTTCAAGGTTTGGTGTGTTGTCTGTTCAGAGATGCTCTTCTGCTTCAAGGTTTGGTGTGTTGTGTGTTCAGAGATGCTCTTCTGCTTCAAGGTTTGGTGTGTTGTGTGTTCAGAGATGCTCTTCTGCTTCAAGGTTTGGTGTGTTGTGTGTTCAGTGATGTTCTTCTGCTTCAAGGTTTGGTGAGTTGTGTGTTCAGAGATGCTCTTCTGCTTCAAGGTTTGGTGTGTTGTGTGTTCAGAGATGCTCTTCTGCTTCAAGGTTTGGTGTGTTGTCTGTTCAGAGATGCTCTTCTGCTTCAAGGTTTGGTGTGTTGTGTGTTCAGAGATGTTCTTCTGCTTCAAGGTTTGGTGAGTTGTGTGTTCAGAGATTTTCTTCTGCTTCAAGGTTTGGTGTGTTGTGTTCAGAGATGCTCTTCTGCTTCAAGGTTTGGTGTGTTGTGTGTTCAGAGATGTTCTTCTGCTTCAAGGTTTGGTGTGTTGTGTGTTCAGAGATGCTCTTCTGCTTCAAGGTTTGGTGTGTTGTGTGTTCAGAGATGCTCTTCTGCTTCAAGGTTTGGTGTGTTGTGTGTTCAGAGATGCTCTTCTGCTTCAAGGTTTGGTGTGTTGCGTGTTCAGAGATGTTCTTCTGCTTCAAGGTTTGGTGAGTTGTGTGTTCAGAGATGTTCTTCTGCTTCAAGGTTTGGTGTGTTGTGTGTTCAGAGATGCTCTTCTGCTTCAAGGTTTGGTGTGTTGTGTGTTCAGAGATGTTCTTCTGTTTCAAGGTTTGGTGTGTTGTGTGTTCAGAGATGCTCTTCTGCTTCCAGGTTTGGTGTGTTGTGTGTTCAGAGAATGCCTGATGCTCAGATTGAACTTCAGCAGATCGTCTTGATCATATTTACATGCCTCAATGCATTGAGTTGCTGCCATACGATTTGCTGATTAGATATTTGTGTTAATGAGTAGTTGAACAGGTGACCTAATAAAGTGTCTGGTTAGTGTATATAACATGGTATTTGCAGTGCTTCAAGGAATACTGTTATTTTCATGTTACATGTCCAAAGCATTACAATATTACCATGGTAGTTTTCGCCCATGCAGCCCTACTGTTGATTGTAGTATTGCAGGTGTATATCTTTCAGTTTAAACTCCTATGCAGGTCCCAGAATCGTCTGTCTCTCTTGGGTCTTTTTAAGATATTAAAAACCGATCTGCGTATAACACCACTGTAACATGCAGACATGAAATGGTAACACAGGAGCATGATGGGAATTGCTACAAAGACTGTACATGTTTCATTCAAATCAACACAACCACGCCGTTCCTCTCGAGACGGATGAACATCACACACACCCGGCAGATTGGGATGCATTTTTATACAAATATCTCACAGCAGAAGAGATGTGAGCGGAGCCTGGAGCGATTATCTGACTGATCAGCATCTTTAATATCTCAATAGTTTCTCCTGCACAGCACTGAGAGAAAATTCAAAACAAACGGAGACTTCTCTTTAAATCTACTTATGTCCTGAGAAAAAGATCGCAGTAATCTTACAAGAAATCACAAAACTGTCTCAAACTGTGCTCAGATTTGCCAAGATGCCAATTAAAAGTCAGAGATCTCTCTATAAACTCAAACATTTCTCATTTAAAGGTGCATTGTGTAATATTTAGGAGGATCTGTTGACAAAAAATGCAATATCATATACATAACTATGTTTTATATTAACAAGAAATAATATTCACAATAACATTGTTTTACTGAATAATTAAGTAAACCTAATTTCTTAATTTATCTTTGTAAAGAAACCTCATTGCGTAACATGCTACTCTCTGCTGTCTCGACGACGACATCTTCTCCCATTGGCCACCATAACTTCTGTTGGTTGCACTTCGCAACATCAACACTAGATGCCACTAAAAATTACACACTGCACCTTTAACACAAATCCACATTGATTTCATAGACTCATTTGTGGCTGTTTTTATTTCTCCACAGGACTTTTAGGAGAAACATCTGAGACACAGGTAAAATTCCAGAGCAGTGTTTTATTTTTGTATTATGTATGTAATATTAGAGTATTTATTAATATTTTGCTTTTATTTTATGCTTTTTGCTTTTATGAATTAGCTTTTATTTTAATATTTTCAGTTTTCATTTTAATTAGGTTTTAGCAATTTTATCAAGTGCTTTTTTAGTTAGTTTTTGTTGTTTTTTTAAATTGTTTTTTTTTTTTTTTTTTGACTTATTTTATTTTAGTTATCTAACATTTATATTTTATTTCAGCTTTATTTTACTGAACAAAACTTATGTTTAATAGTTTTAATTAACAACAACAACACTCTTCTAGAGCTATCAAATGGTCACCTGAGCAATGGAGAAAATCTTGGAGATTTTCTTGGAGAAAATCTAGTTTTAAACGATTTGTTGGACAAGACTAATTTTTCATAGTACACTACTGGTCAAAAACACTGATCAAGCACTATTTGAGTTTAAGTAGCCAAATGTAGTTGAGCGCCATGAATGTTGAAACCATAGATATATATACATAGATGCCATTAGTTGTTTCAATGGGTCGCTATCAGGTCAAAACCAGTCCGTGAAAACTCAAGAGCAAATTGTCTGAGCGTCTGCAACAGTTGTTTAATGCATGTATTAATATCTATATCTGCAATAGACTTCAGCAGATAATTTTGCTGAAATAACACAATACAAACAGATGGAGGCGTCAGCTAACCCAACATTAAAAAGTTACCATAGTTTGAAAACCTTTATTATTAAGTTACATATGCATATAAAAACACAAACCAGCACATTCTCAACTGTGAAGGTTATCCCATTTCTTCGGGAATTTAAATCTATAGGCGGTTTCACAACCAGAAGCTGTGCAGTGTTGTTGCATCATTGTGAGTAACGACACGCTGACTGTTCCAAGATGGTGGAAGCAGGCAAATGTGGATCTACATATACATATCTATGATTGAAACCATCAGTACAGTAAGTCTACCTGAAGGAGCGTCGTTCAGTCCTCATGTTTTTCTGCTTTTGTTTTTGCATCTCCTCCGCAGGTCATGGCTGGGGTTGGCGGGTATGAATGTTCAGATGCCTCCGTCTTCATTTCCATTTCCACAATTGTCCTCTTTCATCACTGAGCCAGTAGCCATTTACCTCCAAACATCACTTGAGTTTTCCCAGAGGAGCTCCGTCACAGGACCACAGGCCTGGCTTTGATCATCACAAAGACCCCAGAGTCTGTCAGGGGGACTGGTCTCTCTTTCACTCTTTCTTCAAATCTCTTGTTTTCCCCTGAGAAACGCTTGTCTCGAAGGACGAAAAGGGCCGTGGTGGTGAACAGTGAGGCAGAAGCGGTTTCTCCCAAGTAACAAACCAGATCGTTTTAGTCGTCTCTTCGTCACAGATTGGGTAAACTGAGAACATTTGTTTGTCACATTATGTCTTTGTTCAACATCATACACGTATTTATTATTCCCACTAGTCAAGGCTTTTTGCACCCAAAGCAATCGTATTTATATAATAATTTTCCCTCCACTTTCTGACCGTTTGATGCCATTGACTTGCATACGTTGTGTGTCAGAAGGTTGTTGGACGTTCGGAAACAAACCATTTTTACAGCTTAGTTTCAATAGATGGTGGTTTTACACAAGAATTGTGTAAAAATACTTTCTGTTCAAAAGTTTAAGGTCGGTAAGATATTAATGTTTTTGAAAGAAGTCTCTCCCATCACCAAGACTGCATTTATTTGATAATATAATAAATAAATATAATAATAAAATACAGTAAAAAAAGTAAATATTGTGAAATATTATTACAATTGAAAATAACTGTTTTCTATTGGAATCTATTTTAAACTGAAATTTATTCCTGTGATCAAAGCTGAATTATCCGCATCATTACTCCAGTCTTCAGTGTCACATGATCCTTCAGAAATCATTTTATGAAGATGATTTGCTGCTCAAAAAATAATTCTGATTATTATCAATGTTGAAAACATAGTTGTGCTTCATTTTTCACGTGATACATTTTCTTTTTCAGGATTCTTTGATGAATAGAAAGTTCAAAAGAGCCACATTTATTTGAAATAGAATCTTTTGTAACATTTTAAATGCTTTTACTGTCACTTTTGATCAATTTAATGCATCTTTGATTAAAAGTATTAATCTTTCTGACTTTTTATGTACACAAACAATGAGAAATTTCCCAAATCCCCCTTTATTTCATTAGTCCGTGCAGAGACGTCAGCTGTTAATGCTCTCAGGGCCTTCCGACGGTAATCAACATTAATTTCACACTGAATGAGCATGGAATTGTTACCAAACTACAAATCCAATTTGTCCAATATAATCAGTCCATGTAGCCTCCTAATTGTCATGCGTTTAATGTTTCCTCTAATCAGTAATTGACTGACAGTAGAATATCGGTCTCACTGTTTCAGTGTGATCTGGCGATGTGTTAAATTTGTTACTAAAAATATCTTTTAGTCTGTGATGCTGACATATTATGATGTGTTTGATGACAGACTTTTAGTATTTGGACTTGCTGAGATTTCTACCGCTTTCTCTTTCTCTAGCTGTGTTTACACAGGTCAGTTTTGTATATAAACAGCAAAAATCCCATTTAATTTAATATTTGTAATATCAATTGTATAATTGAAATTGAATACATTTTGCACTACTGATGTCATCAGCGTGAATAATAAATGTGATATGTTACATTCTTACAATGCCGTGAAAGTATACTAATTTATGAGTTGCACGATAAGTTGTATTGCACAGGAAATTGTCGAAATGTTTTAATATTTATGTACATAATCAGTATCAGGAATGCAATGTGGGATTGGTGCATCCCTAAAACTAATGCATAGATATGATAAGTTCTTCTAATTTCATATAATAGCAAATATTGTCGTGTTAAATGAACATGCCAGTTTTAGAGTAGCCTAATTTACACATGCAAGTCAGCCTAGAAGTATTGACTTGAAAAGATAGGAGAACCTCACATAAAGGGCTGATTTGAGCAGAAAATCATAACTTGGCCCTTTAGCTTCCAGTGTTTTTCTCTCTGATGAAATCAGACATGAAGTCTATGCAAACAGGATGGATGTCACAGCTAAACTTTGCAATATATAATAATAGCCAGTGAAGAAATCCGTGAAAGCAGATCTCGGGCCCTTGTGTCTTCTGAGATCATTATGTCCCATTATGTCTCTCAGGGCTGCTCACCGCAGCAGCGTTCGCCTTCAGCTGTATTTCAAGGTGGAAAAAAGGAAAGCTCTCCTTTATGAGAATAATTTATCACTATTAGAACAGTGCCTCTCCAGAAAACAGGCTCAAACGCTTTTCCAAAAGAATTATGTATCAGAAATTAAGAATGCAGTGGTTTGCCAGAGCGCTCCAGCCCGTGGGGAACCATTTACGGCCCTCGAAAGAACCCGCGCTGCCAGGACGGCGTAATAAAACATTTGTGCTTCTAAGCCGCTCAGAATGGCTCTCGTTTTCCTTCCTGTCAGCGAGAAACATGGTATAAACACGGCCGTGTGTGCGTCGCCTGTAAATGCTTTCATAATTCATATCGGTGCAACTGGAAGTTGTTTTGGAGATCTTCAGCTTTGTGTGGATAATATATCGCTGGTCTGCAGGTAGATTTGTTTAGTTAATAGCTTGATGTTGGAATTACTGGATCATAAATATATATCTTTCTTTGGAGTGCTCTTAGTCATAGTTTTATATGTCCTTCATGTTGCTGAAAGTAAAACCTGATTCTTTTTTAAACGTATAGTTCACCCAAAAAACAAAATTCTGTCTTTATTTACTCACCCTAAAGTCTTTCCAAACCTGTATGCATGCATTTCTTCTGCAGAACACCAAAAAAGTAGTTAGTTACTCAACAGTTTTGGTTCCCATTGACTTCCATTTGTATTTTTTGTCAATAAGAACCAAATCTGTTTGGTTACCAACATTCTTAAACATTTTTTCTTTTATGTTCCACAGAACAAAGTCATACAGGTTTGAAAGGACATGACAATTATAATTTATTTTATAATTTATTTTTATTTTAATATATACTGAAGAAGAAGAAGAAGAAGAAGAAGAAGAAGAAATATATATATATATATAACTTGTTATTTTGTCTTGTTTTCCAGGACAAATATCTAAACTTTCTTGAATCAAGATACCAGTACATTAACTTGAGAAGCAAACTGACCAAAGATATTAAGTCTTGTGTTTTGAACACTTAATATTCAACAATATTATTGATCTGTCTGCATTGACAGCATTATAAGGGAACTGAACTGAGTTGGACGATGTCATCACTGTTTTCTCCAGAGCGGCTGTATATATAAATTAACTTTTTTCAACAAAAATGAAACATCATTGAACTTATGATGCCATTTTCTTCTAGATTTGCTGTGCAGACGAAACAAAAGTTATTTCATTATTTTCCTGTTATAAAAGTAAAGCTGCTTTGAAACAATCTGTTGACTTTACTTTAAAAAATGTACAAAAAGGATTATGCTATGCTAATAAAGTTTATTTTTCTAACCCCATTGGCAAATGTTTTTTTCTCTCTCTTGTTTTAAAGGGATGATTCACCCAAAAATGAAAATTTGTCATCATTTACTCAACCTCACGTTGTTCCGAACATGAATGAGTTTCTTTTGAACACAAAAGAAGATATTTTAAAGAATGTTGGTAATCAGACACATTGACGGTACCCATTGACTTCCATAGTATTTTATTTTCCTACTATGGAAGTCAATTAGTGCATGCAGTCAAATGTCTGGTTACCAACATTCATTTAAAATATCTTTGATGATAGGCTACAATTTTCATTTTTTAGGAAACTATCTCTTTAAGCTTAAACCCACCACATTTTGATTGATTTTCTCAGAAAACGACTTAATATCTTGTCATTTTGTTTGTATCTTTATTTAAGAATGTTTCGATAATTGTACAATATTTTTTTTGCGGTATATCCCTTTAAATGATGATGTTGTTTTTGGTCAGTTTGGCGTAATAGTAAATGAAACTGAAGATTGCAATGCAGTATGTTTGCAAAACTGTGCAAATGTAGATTGTATTCCCTGTTTTACCTATTTTCTGTTTTACACCAACAATTGTCATAATCAGGCCAGTTTACACCAAGAACGATGACTGATTGGCTGTCAGTGTTTTTATCGTTCATCAGCTGGAAAAAGTCATTCCAACTATACTGTTCATTATCATTATAGTTGTGGTGTAGACTCATAGAACTAGAATAATGAATAAAACGTTATAGTTATTGTTAAAGGGAGTGTGAATGCGGCTTTAGTGTTTGTTAAATGATTTGAACAACCTCATAACCCTAACTGCTGTCCTTTTTGCATTCTCCATAAAATGTTAAAATATGCTTTTGTTTGCATTCCATACAACTTTTGTGACATTTTGCACTGTTGAGTGGTAATGTTGGTGGCAAGCCCCCTCTGTAGTGCACTAGATGAACTGCTCCGTTGAGTGCTTGGATCTGTGATACAGAGACACAGGATTGTGGATCTTCTCTGCCGTCAGCTGCTAATGAGAGATTTACTCGCATGTTCTTTAGTTTGATGCTGTAAATCACCAAAAGGAGTTTGTATTATACCATCTGAGTTTGTGTCTTGTTAGATTAGTCTTAAAGGGATAATTCACCCAAAAGATTAATATTCTGTCATCATTTACTCACACTTTATTTTTGGAACGTAACGGAATCAACATAACATTGTACCCTGTTGACTTTCAATGTATATGAACAACATCATTTTTCTAAATATTTTTTCCTGTGTTCCACAAACTATAGTTTTGAATTGCATGAGGATTGTACAAAGATAAATGACGACAGATTTTTCATTTTTGGATGAACTGTTACAGCAAGTGTGATCAAGTAAGATTGTGGTTTGCAGTTCTTTTACATTTTACAAAAAATACTTATGGACCGTTATGGACAAAAAATACTATCACGATTTCTTTTTCAACAATATTTTGCAATTTCAATTTAATCATGTTTTTGAAACAATATTTTGTTACACACACACTTGTCTATATAATTCTTTGGAAGCCGTGACAGCGCATGACACCGGCTTTATTGGCTTTATATTTGTGGGCACCATGTCTTTGCATAAATGCAGTGATGGCCTTTGCTATGTTTCACTTGAGACGGGCCTGGTAACAGAAGGTTATCACGTCACGCGAAACCGGGGTCTCTGTGTGAGTTTTGTTTTTAATATACATAAAGGATAGCTAGTTAAGCTATATTATGAGCAAGAGTGATGTTTTCCCGAATGTCAGCATGTTTGCAAACGTCATATTGTTTTTATACAACAGTTCAATAAACTGGAAGTTAATAGGTGACTTACATTTTAGACTGTTTTTGCTCTATTTTGCCAATAAAAATGATTTCAAACAAATCCAAGTCCGAGCAACACAGTGATGTTTCGTTCCTGAATGAATCAGCCGTTTTGAACGAATCATATGACTGAATGATTCAGTGACTCACTTGTTAAGACAATGAGTTGGTAGTTTAGTTTCATATTTAAAAGTATTATTTCATCTTGGTTAAAGAGACAGGATGCATTTATAAATAGACTAGTTATTACGAGTGAAATATGAGAGAACATTGTTGAATATAACAGAGATAATAAGTAATTGCAGTCGCAATGCATAAAATGCTTGTCCTTTTTTTCTCATATAGGGGGCTCCAACTGTTTCTTGGCCTCCGGATTGCAAAGGCCGATTTGATCAACACGCAGGATTTGAGGAATCATTCAAACGCTGCAGGGCGATCCAGTTAACAGTTAAGTATGAACTTGGCTTAGCAAAGACTACTAATTATTGCATTGGGTTGGAAGTGTTTAGTGGCGCTGAAGTGGCCACATACCCAAACACAAATCCTCAAAGCCTGTTGGGATTTCTTCGCAGAAAGGAAGCCTCGAAGTCACGCTTCTGTTTACAAACAGACATGTCTCTGAAAAGCGAAAGGATACACCTGGACGTCTTCGAAGGACACCCTTCCCGCTGAATGGACGCAGAAATCCTCCTCATTGTATTTTCTGCTACATTTCGGATGCTAAATTCATGAGGGAAAGGAGTTCGAAAGAAAGAAAGTCTGGCCTCAATAAACATGCGAGTCGTCGTCCATTCAGGCGGCGAGGAGCGTATTGTTTGTTTGCTATGGCCTGGTTTCCAGAGACCCCAAGAGTGGCCCAGTGAAGAGGGTTCAGAGAACAATGGTGCTCCTCATTGAACGGGGCGAGGACTGAACACCCTTTCTGGAAGTATGGCCCGGCCCGGCCGCTCTCTGCTCACGGATGAGTGACAGCTGAATCGCTGGGCAAGTTTTTCCCAAGCACGGGCTCATAGAGCTTCACTGCACAGGCCGAGTATGTGTGTGTTTGAGTGAGCGAGTGGAACTAGGATGAAAACGTGTGTGTGTGTGTGTGTTCAGGCTGCAGCTGCGGATCTGGGAGGTCCTTTGCCATTGTCAGCCACACACAATGGTAAGAGGAGCAAGAGATGTTTCTTTACAAAGCAACTGCACTCGCTGCCACAGAGCGCCGAGCGCCAGGAGAAAAGAATAAAGATGTCATTGATGTACAAAGAGGCTGCATGTGATGACTCATGTGAATCTGAGACGCTCACTGACTCAAACACACACTCGCAGAGAGGTGCGTCTGCAAACACTAATCCATAAGGAACGTACTTGGCCTTTTTCTTTCTTTGATTAAAGATGATTTTTGGAACTTAGTATTAGTTTAGAAGTAAAAGCTACTTTGAAAGCAAAGCCTTAATTTTACCGTGCCAATTTAAATGTTAAAATACTTTCTCATATCACAATTTATGTAATGTATATATATTTATTTATTAGATTTTGCTTTGATTTAAACTTTTATAAACCACTATATGTTATTTTATTTATATATGCTATCGTTCAAAAGTTATGGGTTTTAATGTTTTGAAAGAGGTCTCTTATGCTCACCAATCCTGCATTTCTTTTGATCAAAAATACAGTAATAGAATTTAAAACAAATGTTTTCTATTTGAATATATCTTCAAATGTAATTTATTCCGGTGATCAAAGCTGAATTTTCAGTATCATTACTCCAGTCTTCAGTATCACATGCTCTATACGAAATCATTCGAATAACTAAATATTTTATGTTAAAATGCTTTCTCATATTGCAATTTAATATGCAAACTCAACTATGTTTTTGGGGCAGGACTACCCGTTATTCGACCTGTTGGAGACGGATGAGTGTTTGGAAGACCTGTATGAAAAACATCATTATTTTATCAATTATGCGCTGCAGAAATTACATAATTAAGATATAAAAGACTAAACAAATAATTTGTACCTCAAAAAACAACTCATCCAAAGCAGAAAACACTGTCATCATTTGCTCACCATTATTTTGTTTCTTCTATAGAAACACAAAGTTTAGCAGACCGTTTCATGCATGGTTTTTTTTCCATACAATAAAAGCATCACTAGCTGTCAAGCTCCAAATGTATCCTAAAAAAGTATTCTATAAAACTCCTGTGCTATATTCCAATTCTTCTGAATTCATACGATAGTTTTGTGTAAAAAAACAACAACAGACTGCCGTTATTCGCTCAAACTTTGCTCTTTGTTGCAGCTCTCACATGTCATTCGCCCTTCTGCATGTTCTTACTTGGGACGTCACAAGACACATGAAAGACGCCGTTCGACATCAAACCTGGTTTTCACCAGCTCAGGTATGATTACTGAGGTTTAAGAACTGTGACAGAGGGAAGATACCTGTCCAACTGCTCATTAACACAAATATCTAATCAGCCAATCGTATTGCACTCCTGTCAGCTGAGAACAGAAAACAGAGGCTACAATTTACACAGACTCACCAAAACTGGACAATACAAGATTGGACAACATTGCCTTGTCTGACGAGTCTGTATTTCTGCTGCAACATTCAGATGAGGGTCAGATTCAGAATTTGGCGTAAACCACATGAAAGCATGGATCATCCTGTCTTGAATCAGAGGTTCATGCTGCTGCTGCTGTAATGGTGTTATATATTTTCTTGGCTCACTTTGGGCCTCTTGGTACCAACTAAGCATGGCTTAAACGCCACAGTCTACCTGACTATTGTTGCGGACCATCTCCATCTCTTTATGACCACAATAGACAATCTTCTGACCCTAACACACATGTCGCAAAGCTCAAATCATCTCAAACTGGTTTCTTGAACATGACCGTGAGTTCACTAAACTCAGACGGCCTCCACCATCACAGATCTCAATCCAATAGAACAGCTTCGGGATGTGGAGGAACGAGAGATTTACATCATGGATGTGAAGCTGATAAATCTGCAGAAACTGAGTGATGCTTTCATGACAATATGGACCAAAATCCCTGAGGAATGTTTCCAGCACCTTGTTAAATCTGTGCCATGAAAATATAAGGCAGTTCTGGAGGCAAAAGGGGTTCAACCCAGTACTAGCAATGTGTAGACTACCTAATAAAGTGGCTGTTGAGTGTGTGTTATACTGTACAACATATAAATATGTTGTTTATCTTATGCATGTTTTTTTTTTAATTTCCATATTTATCGCTCTGTAAGGGTTGTAGGAACTATTTGGACAGCAGAGGGGCAAACTGACATGGGTGTTGCAAAAGTAATTGGACAAATGTAGAAATTTCTAAGTGTTTTCTCCACCCGAGACTCAAGCATGCTGCTCAAGTAAAATTCTTTCCCTAAAACCATAAACCACTCAGAAACATGAAGTGCATTTCTCCAGCTTTTTTTTTTTTATGGTTCTTCTTATTGTGCTGCTTTCGCCGTTACCCAGGTGATGTATGCTGTGGTTCTCCATCGGCCCGTCCTGACCTCAATGCAGCTCCATGGATCAGCACCAGCCTAATAGCAGAGGCAGCGGCGCATGGCCTTTAAGTGTGCGTGGGATAAAGTTCAGGTGTCAGTAGTTCAACTGATTTATAATGGCGAGGCGCATCTTGATTAAGTGCTGATGTCACCGGATTCCTCAGCGCTCATTTGCCGAATCAAGCCGTGCAGATCCAACAAACAAGACAAATGGTCGAGTGAGTTGTGGTAACCTTTGTGTTTCCCTTTCAGGCTTCATCCAATCATGTGCCAGCGGAAGTGCAGCGCTCTCCGATTTGTTTTATTTATGGCTTTGCTCCTCGCGTAATGCGCAGGGACTTTGGGCGGGAAGCACATACAAATGAGCCGTGTGTTTTCATGCACGTGTGTGTTTTCTGCTCCGCAGACCTGTCACGCAGACAATAATCAGCCATTTTTTAAAAAAACCTCGTTCTCCTCTAACTATCACCCCGCTATTCCCGTGTAGACAGACAACTCATCAACGTGTCGGTGTCTGCTGCCGTCAACGTTCAATTATTCTTCCCCTTCCTAAAGCTCCTACAAAGAATACATCACAGGCTCATTCGAGGGGGGAAGTATGAAAATACAGCAGCGACACCGATCGGTTGCCGGCAGTGTCATTTGTGAATAAACAGCATGTCAGTCTGACTGTTTTTTTCCTCTGGTTGCAGACAGGCCTGTCAGATCCTGGAGGAGAGACACCTTTCTCCTGACAGCTGGAGATAACCAGAGCACCATCACACCACTTCACCAGTTCGACTCACGCCGAGGCCTGGTCACTGATGATGACCCTGCTAACACGGATTAGAGCGGGTCAGTTTTTTTTTAATACAGTCTTTATTGTTTTCTAACCTGTTTATTGAAGACTGATGTTAAATGGATAGTTCTCCCAAAAATGAAAATGCATAAAAGACAGACTGGAAAGCAATTTGATTTGACTGTAGTTTACATATTTTTAAAGCGATGGTTCACCCAAAAATGAAAATTCTGTCATCATTTACACACCCTCAAGTTGTTCCAAACCTGTATGAGTTTCTTTGTTATGTTGAACACAAAAGAAAGTATTTTGAAGAATGTAGACGGTGGATGGGCCTCATTAGTATGGAAAAGAAAATAATTTGGAAGTCAATGGTTCCCCACAACTGTTTGGTTACCAACATTCTTCAAAATATTTTCTCTTGTATTCAGCGGAAGAAGGAAACTCATACAGGTTTGGAACAACTTGAGGGTGAGTAAATGATGACAGAATTTTCATTGTTGGGTGAACTATCCCTAAGAACTACATTCAAATCAGTAAACTGGTTTTTAGCTTGTCTTTTAGGTTATGTTGCCTAAGAGTAGTTGCGTTACATTAGAAAATTATGAAATTTAACCATGTGAAAAATTCGCAGCATTCTTTATTAAAAAATTGGTTTTTACAGAAATAATATACTTTAAAAGAATACACAAGTGTGAGCTAAATGTAATGTTTGGACACTTAATTGCATGTTATTTGCAATCAAATTAAAATGTATTATAGTTTAAATTTAGCCTATATTAAACGCAATTAGCTGAACTTTAGAATGCTTTTTTTTGCGGTTGACCAACTTAAGTACATGTATGTAATTTTATAATTAATTCTAGTGTCTTTGAATATTGCTAAAGCTGAATGTATTGACCAGCATTTATGGTAAACTCAAATATTCATCAATGTCATTTCTAGTGAAACTTGAATGTCATGCATTTAAATTTGTGATTACACGTTTTTAATGATGAAGTTGCAATTTAATACACAAAATATACTAACTTGTACTGTAATATCAAATAACACTGCAGTTTTAGCTTTACATTTATTCATTTTGCAGACGCTTTTATCCAAAGCGTCTTACAATTGAGGAATACAGCAACAACGAGTTATCGTGAAGAGGCAAACAAACAGTGCAGAAGTGCTAAAAATACAAAGTTTCAGACATTGCTTAGAGTATTTAAAACTCTTTAATTGCTTAGAGAGATTTAAAATGTACTTTAAAACTTTTAATTTGGCATTATTACAAAATGTGTTTAAGTGTAGTGTGTTAATCATATTCATTAAAGTGAACTTTTAGACTTATAAAACCTTTATTTCATTAATATTATCTGCAGATACAGTTTTTAAAATATATATATATTTAAGATCTGTACACGTTCAATACAATTAAGCACTTCTTTTTCACAAGGGCATGCATCATCTTACAATACATAAAGTATTATTAATACAAACAGATAGTTGGGATTTTCGTCTCAAGTGAAATTTGTCAGAAAGATGCGGAGAGGACTCGCCACTTAAACGCTCCCGTTTGGCTCCCATTGTCCTGTCTGGAGATGGGAATGACTAATTGGTCATAATTGTTGGTAATTCCCCATGCGTCCGTCTCCTTTAGGCCATTCCTGTGTGGTCAAGAAGGAGATATCCGTTATTGATGTGACAACGCAAAATTGAAAACCTTTGGCGGCGCGTCAACCTCTAATTAATCGCTCTAATTTCATCTCACCACGGCTCTTCAGCCATCAAATGAATGCGATTACGGTGGCGAGAGCCATTTTGTTGCTCAAGCACAGGAGGTTACTCATGCTAATTAGCGGCTAGCCTGGAGAAGACAAGGGCCTGAGGGTCGGCCAGAAGAGTCCTAAATAGAGCTAAACGGTCACATAATGACCTCAGGAACACGTAGCCATGCTCGTTCTCATTTTCATAATGTATTACACTCAAGTCCACTTGGACACAATGGGGCAAGAGGCGATTAGCAAACGCTGGCCTCAACCTTGAGGCCGTGCAAACTGATACTTAGCCTCCGTTGAGTCACACGGCGCTCATGTTAATGAATTTTGGTCTCATAAACTGGTCATTATATGAAATGGACGCCTAGTTTGATATTTAAAGTTCATTTTTAAACATGTCTATCTGAAAAAAATTTGTGTTAATACATTTATAGACTCCATTGGGATATAATATGCCTGTTAGAAAATGAACTGTTTAATTTGAGATTACAAAACACAAGGACAATTTAATGCTGATATTTCTACTATTGAAAAGTGTCCACTATTAAGTTACAATATTATCATATATGCATCTACTATGCAAGTTCATGATGACAGAATTGACATTTTAAAATCTTCCCATACTGACAAACATAACGTAACATACTGTAGAAAAACATAAGATAATGTGTTCAAAAGATTAGTTTTCTTGTTTTTTTTACAGAAATTTATACTTTTATTCTTCAAGGATGCATTAAATTGATCAAAAGCAACGGAAATGACATTTTGAATGTTACAAAACATTTCTATTTCAAATAAATGCTGTTCTTTTGAACTTTTTCAAAAAAACCAAATTGTATCACTATTTCCACAAAAATCTGAAGCAACACAACTGTTTTCAACATTGATAATAATCATAAATGTTTCTTTGGCAGCAATAATCATATTAGAATGATTTCTGAAGGATCATGTGACACTGACGACTGAATTAATGATGCTGAAAATTCACCTTTGATCACAGGGTATAAATTACATTTCAATTCAAATTTATTTGTATAGCACTTTTCACAATACACATTGTCTCAAAGCAGCTTTACAGAAAGTGCATTTCGGAAATGTACATAGAAAAATACAGTTAGTTAATCAAGTAGTAATTTATGGCATAACATATCGCCGGCTTTTAGTTGTCTCTTCACAGGCGTCGAGTCGTCTCTTCACAGGCGTTGGGGCATCTGAAGTCTCCGTGACAGGCTGGACATTTGATCATGTTCAGATAGAAAACAGGTATTTTAAATTGCAATAATATTTCACAATATTACTGTTATTTTTGATCAAATAATATTTATAAAGCTAATGCCTCCCATTTTGTGGAAAATATAGTGACATCATAATCACCTCATCCTTCCATCATATTCAAGGCAAAGTATCAGTTACGCACTATTGGTGTTTTTAATCACCTGATCAGATAATTACTGTACATCACGAACTAAAAGCAGCAGACAGGTTGAATCTCACAGCCGTAAATATGCTTCAGATATAAACGCTTTACACTGACCACATTAATGAACTTCGTCAAAGATCAATAATTGATCATGGCATGTTTATTTAATGTGCTGTAATGGAATATCAGTCTCTTCGCTTTACACATAGGCCAGAGTGTTTACCGCTTATCACCACATGATAAATATATCATGAGAACATCCTTCAATAATTGACATAATGCAAGTGCTCAGAATGCCGTGTGTGTGTGTGCGCGCGTGCGTCACACTGGTGCCTTGTAAACCCTAGGCTACATTCTGGGGACATATTTTGGTCCCCATGAGGAAAACGGCTTATAAATCATTCTAAGTTAAGTTTTTTTGAAAATATTGTAAATGCAGAAAGTTTTCTGTGATGGGTAAGATTAGGGGCTATTCACGCAGAGCGCGTTTTTCGTTCCACTGACCTGCGTCTCATGTTTTTAACAGCAAAAACGCGTTCTGTGTGAACCAGCCCTTTGGTGTTTTATATTGGTGGATAAAAAAATCATTGTCTATGGAAAGACCCCATATAACATGAAAAAAAGAGTGTGTGTGTTTCCCAGCCGCTGGGCTGCGGGTCAGCTTGTTCTGGCGTGTTGTATGTTGTGAATGCCCGTGTCAAGGTGGTGGCGTGTTCTGCGGATGAAAGCGTTTCGGCGCTGCGGACTCCCCTCAGAGCTGGAGAATGACTCGCAGAGGAAATATGAATGCTGTCTGTTTAATGATGCCCACCAGTCCAGCCAGAGCGCATGCAGCTCATGCTAAAGTTGAAGGAGCCCCAGCAGTGCAGAGTCAGACAGGTAAAAAATACCCACCACACATCAGCCCGATCTGTGGGATTCAGAGCCTCTACACAGGCGGCAACTCACAAAAAGCACATGACAGACTATAATCAACTGATTACAGTGATTTTGATAAGCATGTCGCTAAGGTAAAGTGCAATAATCTTATGAGCATAAATATATATAGGTAACGGCCTATTCAGACCAATGATGACTTGTTTACTGGCACGAGGGCGGGGCAACCTGTCACTCACATGAGATCCACCAATAGCAAACCACAATCATCCAATTAATCCCTCATAAACAAAATCAAGCCCCGCACTACTTTTGTTCTTGTTTGAGAAGCAATGTCAATTGAATATACATCACAATAGGGAAGAATAGGCTATCGCAACTTCAGTTTTATGCCAACTTTAAATGCTCAAGTTCTTTTAAAGCATCTATTACAATTCTATAGTGTAAGTGGTTTTCCAGTTAAATACCCAGAACCAGATGATGAATGAAGCCCCGGAGTCAGAATTATAGTAAATAAAATAAAAAATTTACTGAAGATAGTTTGCAGCTTCATCAGCAGAAGTCAGCTTCAAGACTCACACAGGAGTTTGTAGGCCGCCCCGCTTACAGTTACAAAGATCACAGCAATTATACCCTTCACTAAGGTCTAAGCTACGTTCTTGCTTCAGTTTGAATGATTCTCATTGGCTAAGAAATAGATAAATATAGTAATTTTCCACACATACAGATAGACTGAAGCATATCTCCATGGATTATGCAGCTGATACTCGGACCCTGAAGTTTGACCCATCATGACAACAACTCGGTCAATCTCCAATAATGCCAGTGGTTCCTTAACCTGTAACCAATAATACTAACACACACACCAACACAAAGCTTTTCTAAGGTTGGATTTGGCCAGGCTCTAGCTATAAACTGGAGAGTTTTCTCAAAACATCAACATTCTTCTTTAACTTCTATAACAAAGTAAAATCTCACAAGCCTAGAGAAGTCATTCAACTCATCTGATATTTAGAAGGAAAATATTGATTAATACCTTGATTCTAATCACTCATTATATACATTGAAGCAGCAGTTTATTCCAAAATCCACTCCTTCAATAGTTATTGTTAAAGTTATTGTCCTTGGTCTTACGGTTCCCTTCACGGCAATGGATACATGGAAGGATGAAGATTGTCCCACCTTTACATAGAGTACCTTAAATTGCTATTTAGTGGTGCTTTTCCGTACGACGAAGGCCTAACTCAGTTCTTAATTACCACAGTAGGATGCATCGTTGAAGAAATCAACTAGCTAGTCACGACTGTTTCCTGAAACTGTATTGTTGCAATTTTGGCGTTCAACCCATAGACTGTAAAAAAAAAGAACGTAGTGTCTGTGACGTCACCCATAGGTTTCTGAAGAGCATTTTTTAAGCCCAAAGTAGGCGGAGCGGGCCGTCGCCATCTTGGCAGCGCGCCACTCCCAGATCAACTAAAATGGGCAAAGAGGCAGATTAGCTGAGATGACGTGGCGCTAACAGAAAACAAACGGCTTGTAGTGACATCGGCAGCAATCCACCTGTCACTCAAGTGACTTCCCATTTATGGGATTGACTCTCTTTTGGAGCCTGTCCATAGTGGCCAGGTGATGAATTGCAGTTTAAGTGTTGGTTTCAACTTTAAGTGTCAAGAGTGTCATGTTTCATGCACATGGAGTAATAACTTCTTTTGAGTTCAAATTAATGCTAGTTTTTTTTTGCTATAAATTACGGACATGGCATCTGAGGACAAATTCTAATTTTTCTCAGTTATTTTGCTTTATTTCCAGATTCAATCTCCTCAAAAACAGAGCTTTAAAACTCTTGACTAACTTAAAGACGTAAGTGACACTTGTATATATTCTAAATAAAACTGTACTGAATGTCAGCTTGTACATAAGGATTTATTTAGTCATAAAGACAAGAAACTCTGCTTTTAACCACAGATCCAGAGCTGTTGTTCCAACCACACAACTTTGCGATGCTGTTTGCGAATGTTTGTTGGAACTATTGTTTCGGGAAAGACCAACTCGTTGAACTATGCTGTTAACGACAGAACTTGCGACCATAGTTGGCTTAAGTTGGTTCTTTTTTGTAAACGTACCATAGGTAAGTAGCTATTTGAGGAACTCAGATTTACTTGGAATTTATTGTTAGCAAATCTGAGATCAGATTAAGCTCTTAATCAACAGCGAGTGCGTCTGCCAGCAGCTACATGAGGACGGTTAAATGCAGCTTGTAGCCGATCTGTGCGAAGCATGGCCCAGGCCAGGGCTAAGTTTGTTGTTGACTGAAGTCAGTCTGCTCTGAACAGGGGTGGACTGTTGCTTTGCCAAGGGCTGAGGGTTTCGTAGCCAAAGGCAATGACCATCCTTTGCCCTGGGCAAAGATATGAGCGATGCAGCGAGTGAGGCCTAAAAGCATTGCTGCTTCCACAGAGCGGATCTCCTGTCATAACTGCTTAGGAGGCACTGCTTATATTAAGGAGAAAATTACATCTAGCTGTACTTTTTAACATACACATGCCATAATTATAATTTTTCTCGAATAACCAACCCCTACAGTAGCAAAAATCAACCAAAAATCAACCAAAAAAAGGAGCATCTTATTTGTTCCATTTTCCCATCCCAACTCTCTTTAAAGTACCATGTAAATACCATGATATATATATATTTTTTAAGAATATCAATCATTCAGTATCACAGAATACATTAAAGTAGCATGAAATTACCATCTGCTACTATAATTGCACATGTTTTGTGATGGATTTTTTAGATTTAATTAATGTTTATCTGCCAACATCACAATTATAAAAAGTTATGCTATCACTTTACAATGAGGTCAAATCATTTAATGTTAGTTAATGCATTGACATTAATAAACAGTCATATTTGTATCGACTAATGTTAACAAAGATTAATAAGTGCTATAACATATACATTGCTTATTGTTAGTCAGTTTATGTTAGCTCAGGTCCATTAAATAATATTAACTAATACTACTTTTTAATTTTAATAATTCGTTATTAAATGTTGAAATTAAGATTAATACATGCTTTAGAAGAATTTTCATTGTTAGTTCCTGTTAACAAATGGAGCCTCGTAAAGTGTTACCCTAGTTTTAAATGTATTTTCAGTTCTTTTATTGTAAGATTTTCCAAGTGAACACAAGCAGAGATTGGCATAGTGCACTTGTCTGCTATTTAACCTCTAATCTCAGTGATTTGTTAAGAGCCAATTCTTATGCATTTCTAATTGTATGTTAGTTGAAAGTTTCAATTGGCAAGGTCAGATCCAGGCAGCTCGAGCACAAAGAAAACAAGCTTTCGGAAAAGATCTGGGTGAAGCCTGTCGCCATAACGTAACATCTGCAAAAAAACAAAAAAAACTCGGCCACACTGTGCAAAGTCTTAAAGTCTTCGCTAGGTATAGGGCACATCACAAACATCCAAACCGATGTGATGAGCATCGGATTCTGCACAGTCATAATATTCCATATTAAAGTTTATTGGACCAGCTATTTCCAAAAGGGCTGTAGTGTGTTTTAAATAGCAGGCTCTCTCTCTATTAAAGCCTTCATCGTGTGGCTTTTTGTGGGAATGCGTTGTACATCTGGGCACCACATTGGCTTCCACGGTGGCTGGCTGGCTTTGGCACCCATATAAGCCCATTACAACCCCGGGCTGCCAGCCCTCCAGGAGCCCGAGCGGTGGGCATCATGCCAGACCACTCCACAACCCCACTCACACTCACTTCAACAAACAGCGGCGAGAGAAACCGGAGACGTGGAGAGTCACGGACCTAATGTTCACTGAAGGCCTTGTTTGCACTGGGAAACATTGTATGTCGAGACCGACGTGTTGATGTGCGTGAAAACAGGAGCTCCGCAGCGTTTCTGCTTCCATTGAGCGAGTGCCAAACATCCAGGTATCCAGAACTGGGTGACCATATATTTCTCATGGGCTGTAATAAAGTTAGATTCCAAATGCTCCACTGTTCAGCCATTTAAAAATAATTATCTTAATAAATTCCAGGTTCCTAGTCACAAGAGGTTTTCAGCTCAGAAGTAGCCTAACACACATAGTGTACAAGAACATACAAAACCAAACCAACAACCCAAGACACTTAACATAAGATATGCGTTACATTTTCAGCGCATTTCTTGTCGTTTAATACGTTAAAAGTTTAAATTATTTTATATCTAATATTACTATAAAGCATTTGTGTTCCTCGGTTTTATGTATAGAAGATAGTTTAGATTTTTACTTTTAAAATGTTTAATCAAAGCTATTTTCATATTATATCAGATTATTCATGCGATAAAGCCAAATACTGTTCAGGACCAAGATCCCTCTGATCATAAAGCTGCAAAAAGCTTTGCTTATGAAGTGTGTTTTTGATTGGTTATTTCTCTTTTGAAGAAGAAGAACTTAATATTAATGAATTTACTTATGTTTGTTTAAATGCAAGCATGTAGTGTGTGTAACAAGATGTGTAATATCAGATCACAGCAAAATGCATTAAGATTCTCAGTTATGAATTACCATGACAACACTGATCAAACTGGCCTCATCTTAATCTATTATTGTCTAGTGTTTGCCGTTGGAGTTCTAGACAATGTGCATTGCTGTGTTTCCATAACTCTGTTAAATGCTTTGAAATTGGTGAAATAATGAGGACCACAAAAAAATAGTGATTCATTTTTTTTAATATTTTTTACAGAACTGAAGATTTACATCAAAGGGGATACTGCAGGGAGTGGACTCGAAATTTCTCAATAATCTGTCAAAACTGTACAGCATTTCAACAAGCAGCCTCTGGTTACCATGGAAACATTTACCCTGTCTCCAACACTGTCACATCTTAATGGTTGAGAAAAAAAATCACCTAACCGAATGAGGGGAAAGAAGTGTTTCATTTCATAAATCAGTGTTTGTGATGAGCTCTGTTGCATGACACTCCTGCGATCCAGGTTTGTCTTCTTACAAACTCTCCGCGGCCATTTTCCCTCCCAGTGCATTTTGTCGTCTCGTGAGATTGAAACGTGTTCTCAGGTTTCATACGTACTGCTATCAGATCCAGTGATTTCTGAGTGAGGTAATATGTTGGAATGAGAGTAAATTATCAGTTCTTCCTCTGTATGCATGTGTGTGTGTGTGTGTGTCTGTGTCTGTGTCTGTGCATGTGATTTACTCAACCATTTTCATCATCCGACAAATTAAAATACACATTTTCCGATGTAGTTGGTTTAGCATTGCTAAAGGGGCTTCAGTGACTACACTGCAGGATAAGGCACGTGACAGTCGGGCTAAGTTTCGCTGTTCTCATCTCGTAATTATTCACATTATAATCCAGTTTCCTCACACTGACCCCTGTGCATGAACATAAATAACAAACAAATGAATTTCCCATAAACTGCAGCTCAGTCTCTCTCTGTAAACATGGTTGGGGAAAACGCATGGAAAAATAAAAATGCAAATCAGTCGTTTCAAAGACTATTATCAACAGATCCAGATGCCAAAAGATGCAACACTCTTAAGAGCCTCGTGGCCAAACAAAGAGTTTCTCTGAGTCTTGTTTTTCTCCATTCGTAAAGTCTGGATTGGCCACATCTGTAAAGGTACAAAAGATGCCCAGGTAGATTGGTTTATGTATCAGACAGATGTAGTATGCGAATGAGTATTTGTGTCAGAACGGTACTATGCTTTGCAAGCACGATTTCTGATTTCGATGGCTGTTGAGACGCCGCACCCATGAATGTTCTTCTGAGGAAGCAGACGAAGGTGACGTGTCTCTGTGCAAATGTGTGCGCATCAGAAGAGGCTGGTCAAGGTGCTCTGCGATGGACTCCGGCACTCGTGAACGTCCAGGCTGCCTGGCACAGAGGTCAGTACGGAGGTGACGGTGGGCATTGTGGGGTTGGTCAGGTCTGTGAGGGTGGTAGGGGTGCTGGACGGGCTCATGGAGGCGTTGGAAATCTCCGAGGCGGGTCCAGACGGTGTTCCTCCAGGCATGGTCGACCCGTCCGAAGCCTTATCCACACCCGTGTTCTCCTGACGCAGGAGGTTTCGTCTGAACTTGGCCCGAGCGTTCTGGAACCAGACCTGCAAACCGAGACGGCAGAAGATGTGAGAACGACGTGATGCTCAGGGGACGAACATTACTCATCAAAGAGGCTTATTTTTAATTCTTTAGTTCTTTCCGTTGTCCCCTGGTTGTTTTGCCACAGCATTTGTGAGCCAAATGCATTTCATTTTTTCTTGTTTCAATGATATCTGACACAGCTGGGTAACACTTAAACAAATGCATTGCTCATTGTTAGTTAATGCATTAACTAATGGGACCTTACTATACAGTATTTATTAATCTTTGTTAATATTAACAAAAATGCAACTGTTCATTGCTAGTTCATGTCAGCTCAGGTCCATTAATATTAAAACATTTTAATAATGTATTCATATAAATGCTTTCAAAGTATTTTACATTGTTAGTTCATGTTAACTAATGGAACCTTTACTTTAAAGTGTTCCCAGTGTTTTCTTTTATTTCCAGGTTCGTAATGCTTTATTTGTGCATGTTATTAATTCAGATTTCTTTTTTGTTAGAAGCAAATTAATATCATTCCATTGAGGAGAACAGGTACGTGATTTACATTTGATCACAATCTTCATTCCTCTAGGAATTTATTGCTGAAGTGAAGGAATTTGAAATGCTCTTTTTGACTAAATGTTAGTTTATATAAAAGCTAACATCTCTTGTACTGCAATAAGCCAAAACAATTGATTTCTGACCTGTAGGACGCGCTTGGTGAGACCTGTTTTCTGGGCCAGCTGTTTCAGATCCTTGGCGTCAGGATTGTGGTTGATGGCAAAATACGACTTCATGGTCCTCAGCTGATGATGTTTAAATGACGTTCTCATGCGCTTTGTCTTCTGGCTGGAGCTGTACTGAGAGTCTCTGTCCATCGGATCGCCATCATTCTCATTGCAGCTCAAAGCTGAATAAAGAAAAACAGACAATCGATTAGCTATGGTCCTGATATTGATCCCAAAGTGTTTTATAGTCCAAACATTTCAATAGCTGAACTACAGTATTAAAACTTGACATGCAAATTAAGTTTTTTTAATAGTGGAGTTCCACTTTGAATAAGTGCAGAAAGCCTAAACACAATGGGTCTTTTATTGAAGCTCCTTCACTGAGCAAACAGTAAATACACTGGATCTGATGACAGACAGAACGCTGTGGTGAGAATGAGGAGGTTTCTTCGATTCCACAACAATGTGTTAGTCTTGAATCTGACCACATAAAGCAGCAACAGCACCATCATGTTGCTGTGTTTGCAACTTACTGCATGCATAATAATCTGCATTATGCTGTAGTCTTACATCATGCTCTTTTTTTCTTTATTATAAAACACATCTGATTCGAAATGCAAATGTTTTAAAGCATGCAAGTCTGCATTATAATTTATTTCACTTTTTCATGTAAAAATCAACGTGCTCAGCACTGGTGGGTTTACCCGGTTTTATAGCATCCCCACCCCCCACATATGGCTCTATCTTTGTTTCTGTTTTTATGATGTCTAGGATTTGATGGTGGAAAAAGCCCACACTATCCATCTTTGGACACAAGTGTTTAGTAGATAGGCCCTTCTGAATGTGTCAGAAATGTGTTTGCGCCAGTTCCAAATTCTTGGCAGAAGTTTATGTGTTGCTAGACGCATGACAGTTCAGAATTATGTTTTCTCTGACAACTACAAATATTAGTCATTGAAAATGGTCTGATCAACACTTCAGATAATTAACCTTGAATGCTTTACAACGCCGCACATGGCGAACAAATGTTTCTTCCTGATATAAATATGGCCATTGAGAAATACTGTCACCTTTACTACAGTGATACACGTCAAGAACCGTTATCTTTACGGAACACAGAATTATTTATGTGTACTTAGTAACTGTAGCATTGCAATACTAAAAAGCTGTCTTTATTGTTCTTATTTCTCAGGGTTTGATCTTGCAGTCCTTGTATTAGTGCTGTTGTTTAAAGTGTGAGCTGATGGGGGCAGCAATGATCTGACTGTGTCAGAGAGACAGCAAAGTTCACTCACTCTGGTTAACTCCTGTGTTGTCAAAACGGTTGATCTGATTTCAAAAACTTTCATTTGACTTTCCTTTAACAATTCTTCACAAGCGGGTTATTCCACCAAACAAGACCGCAGTTGTTGTGATACTTTTGCCAACTTCAATTAACGATCCCTAGACAACAAGATTTACAAAGCAACCAGACAATTTGAGTATAAGTGATAAAGAAAACATCGCATTTACACATTATTAGTGGAAATAGAGCCTGGAGATATAATGAAAACTCCTGTTAAACTTGTATTGTATAAACTAGTTGTAGTCTTAAATAATAGCATGCGATATAGACCAGGACATAATCTGACTCATAAACGATTCTACATTTTTTTTTATTATCATTTCGTTCATTAATTCTGTATATCGCCTTATGCCAGAATATTTTGCATTATATACTACTTGAATATTCGTGAAGAAAAGGACTATATCGTCGTTTTTGATTGATCTTTTTGTAGAGGGTAAATTAATTCGTCTGAATTTGCCTGGAAAAGCCGAAGATTTTCTTTCTTTCTTTCTTTCTTTCTTTCTTTCTTTCTTTCTTTCTTTCACTTGTATTTAATCTTCTGGAGGTCTCGACTAGCATCTAAGCCATTTTCCACTTGTCAGTCTCTGTAGTCGTCATCATTCCTCTGTTTGGTCCTCAAGCAGGGGCCCAAATGCCCCGCTGAGGGGCCCGAAATGCCCGAGCGAACAAGTCACGTTGTTCCAAATTGTTCAGCACAAGCTCGAGTGCTTAAATAGAAATCTGTGTTGGGTGTCGATCGTCTTAAAAAGTGGCGCATTTTTTCCTTTTATGTAGTAAACAGGTGAACCTATATTATTTCTCGTTTCTTGGGCAAAACTTTTGTATTTAAAATAGGCCTACACTGTAAATACAAGATGACACGTTTAATGAATTAGGCTACTATGCTATATTGCTAATTAAGGATAGCGGGCTTTCGTAAAAAAAAAAACATCACCACATGCTTCATAAACGTAAGTATCTTCTCAAACTGATTAGAAAGACGGTGTCTAAAAAACCAAAACAATAGCAAAAAAATAATAGGCTACAGTTTATATATATATATATATATATATATATATATATATATATATATATATATATATATATATAAGGCCTCAATATATATATATATATATATATTATCTAAACAAACTTTTCATTTTTCTCATCGAGGACTGCATTTAGGGAATGCTATTTTAAATATTTCCCGGCTGATTTTCGTATTAGAAAACAGTTTATTTATTGCATGTGTGGTTGCAATTAATTAATCATACAATAATTTCTAACAGTCGCAAATGTTGTACAAAATAGCGGTAGTTAATAGTAGATATTGTTTAAACGAAATTTCACTGTATAGGCCTAGTTGCTTTTGTAAAGTCATCATGCAGTTGGCCTGGTTTCTTCCTTTGTCTTGCTCTGAAACGATTTCGTTAGTAGGCTAGTGCACCCCAAAAAGTTTGAAAAACCTGTAAATTCCACGAAAATGCGGTTAGTAGCCTATATATTAGGCTACTACGCGCTCTTAAAAAAGTTTTGCAACATCAGATAGGAAATCGGCTTGCACCTCGTGCCAAATGAAAATAAAAAGAATGCAAGAAATAAAACTATAACAGTTAACCAGCAACAGCAAAACGCCAATAATGCTCTCACCTGCATTATAAGCAGCCAAGTCCGCTCCGGGCCCAGGGCTCTTCCTCTTTCGGGGCCGGCCCTTCTGCACCGTGTTCACGCCGTTATAATAAGACAGTCCTAGAGGGCCCGTGCTGCCCAGTCCTTTATTAGACGCTACATCCGTGTGATTGAAATGCGTGGGGAAGTCTCCCTGGATGAGAGTTTCAAAGTGTAGCCTGCAGTACACCAGACTGTCTTTCATGCCGAAGTGGTCCCCAGTCGTCAGCATTTTGTTGCAAGTCGTGCAGGTGAAACAGTTCAAGTGGTACACCAAATCCCTGGCCCTCATGACCATTTCCGAGGCCGAGATCCCGAGGTGGCACCGGGCACATCTCTGCACCGAAAACCTTCTGCGGGAGAATAGAGCAGCTGTGACCTTTCAGATCACTTCAACCAGAAGGTGAGCCCACCACTCACCGGCCTGACATTAAATGAGCTGCTTCTCATAATAACCTTTGGATGGAATTGTAATTTGTAAATTATTGGGTATCTGAAATACACGTTGAAGAGGAGAGCACGTGCACTATCAGGCCTCAAACAGCAGGATGCATGAACAAATAGAGTTAACTCGTGCAGTGGAGTTCAGTCTCGCTAATAAATTATTGTTAAATAACCTACAATTTAGATTGACGTGTGCCGGAGCCTAATTTGATCGTGGAAATTAGTAAATCCTTCACTTATATGATTATCTTAATAGGCCTCTCGCCTCCCTCTGATTATTAAATTGTACAATTACATACAGAATCAGTGCACGGTCAGATAAATATCCAAACATCACACAGTGAGGCGCTTTTGGTTTAACTGCTTTCTTTTTTTCCAACAAAGAAAATGTTAAGATCAAGTAAATCGTCTCTGGATTTTTTTAGTTTTATAATGACGTTGAAAATCACTTTACACTGCAAAATATATGCAGACACAACTCGGGAATATATTTTTTTACGTTAGGCTAGTTTCTGGATTATTGAATTAAACGCAATTATTAAATTGCATCATGACGTCTTCACAAGTAGCACTATCTAGACAAAAAAAATCTGGCATTTTGCTATACAGGATGTTTCGTTAAACAAAAACGTTCAATTTTAGGGAAAAACCATGCCTTGAGGATAATATCATTAGTTTCTGTATTTTACTAATCAATTTAATTTAAGCTAACGACGTGTTTACATCCATTAATATCGTCTACAAAAAAAAAATATAGGCCTATATATATATATATATATATATATATATATATATATATATATATATATATATATATATATATATACAATAAAATTTGTTACTTCTTGTCTGGGTTATTACATTTTATAGGCTAATGACGAAATCACGTCACACACACCAAATATATTTTACAGACAAAAAGTAAGTATTTTGCTGCAACAAATTTAGCCTTTTAATTATGTATCCACAATGATAACGTCACTCTTGAAGCGAAGGAGGCGAGTTGCTCACCTGTAATAGTCTTCTTTGCAGTAGATGCTTCCGTCTTTGCTGAAGCAGGTGAGCTCAGACTCCAGGTTGAGTTTACACTCGCAACACTTCAGACAGCGCATGTGCCACTGCTTGTCCACGGCGAGCAGGTAATAGCGATCCGAGATCTTTCCTCCGCAGCCGGCGCACAGAGCCAGCCGGTCCCCGCTCATGGAAGGCATGTTCTGCACAAACAAACACAATCACACGACAACATTATCTCTAATGCTTTACAAATCATTTAATGGCATATTGGTAAAAGATCAAATAGCCTACATCGTGTGTATCTAAAGTGTTCTGTAAACTTTATACTGTCTACTTTACCCATTTGCTGATTAAAAATGTCTAAAGAATGAAGTGTTCACTTCTGTACAGAATGGGAGGGGCGTGAGATCAAATTCAGAATACAGAAGTGTATATTCACCATTGATAAGTATTTAATGTTTCCAGTTACAACGGAAAACCATGGATAAAAAAAGGAAATAACTGCAAGAATTGATTATGCATGCCTCCATGTTTTTTATTTTTTTTATTAACAAAGGCACAATTTTGGAAAAATGTGAGAATTATGTAAACAAATTAATCAAAGACTGCGCTCGTTTTATTGTGTTTACGTTCGGCGTGTTGTGTGGTCTTAAATACACTGCAAACACACTCGTATGATAGGCTATTATATATAAAACAGTTATATACGTGTGTAATAAATATATTATTTTGTTCTTAATAATTACTTTATTTGTAATGTTGGGTTTGCCTGTGTAAAAAAAATAAGATGCAGTGTTAGAATGTTTAAATAGTTTTAAGCATTCAAAGTTGATTGCTGGCAAAGAAACTGTTAAGAAGTAATTTTATGGCAAAGGAATTAACCGTAAGGTTCTACACAGTCTCTTTTTTGTTGGTAATCACAGATATTACGGCCCAAAACACTGTCAATTTATTTAAGTTCAATTATAACGACTGATAATTATTTTATCATAATTAACTCACTCAAATGTTATGAAAAAAGAAATGCATTTTTAAATTATGAATTTCTCATCTCTTAAAGTTGAGCAGTCCTGCATAAGGATTTGTAAAATAGGAATTTTCTTATAAATGTCAGTATCTGTGCAAAACCGAACAGGGATTTTCTTGCTCGCTAATGCATTGATATTTCATAATTTGTATCGAATAATCAGTTGAAATTAAACTGAATTGTACCCCATTAAAAACTGAAAGGCCTATTGTAGTATAGCCTATCGCAGCTTTCTAAAACAATTTGCAATCCACCCATGGCAAAAGATTTACAAGCAATGCGTTGAAGACCAGGCCTGTAATTTTGCTTTCGCGGAAGTTTGAAGTTTGTTTAAATGCACAAGATCGAATCCCATCTATGGGCCTCTATACCACTGTTTGGATAACGGTTCAGTTAACATAGGCTGTTATAATTTCCAAGCAAGCGCCTGGAGCGAGAGGCATGGCTTTCTCCTACCGTCTCTGTTTCCCCCATATCTATAGCCGAGCTGATAGTCGCCGAGTCGCTCTTTCCTCTCCGCTCCATTTCTTCCAGAACACCATGCATCTCGCCTCCAGGCAGACCGTGGAAAAGCATCGTTGCCGCAGATGAGACCGAATAGCACGTGTTTCCGTCAGATCTGCAACCCAAGATTTCCGTGAGACGCACTTCTAGCCCTGTGCAGTTCATATGACCTCTTTCTCTCACACGCTAAATAATTCCCGTTCGGAGAATCTGATCGCTCTAAACGCTATTCGTTTATCAGAAATGTCAACTCCTTATTCTGATAGATTCTTTGAAATGCATCAGAGGATGAGATAGCAGAGCATGCACCCGATACAGGATCGGTTTAGCCTATGAGAGCATTCCGGAGCTTTGAGGACATACCAGCTACCGAAGCCCCTCTACATGTGTGACACTGGACCCTCCTATTTCTTCCTGAGTAACTTTCAGTTACCACATTTTGGACGTGCATTTGCCAGTGTTAGATCTCAGTTTTTCTTTCTTGTCTTTTCAGAAATCAGTCTTGGAGCGTGTCTGCTGCCGCTCATAACACAAAAACAATCCGTTATTGCATCGCCGAAGAATAAAAATATATAATCCCGAAATGCTTGGGAGGAACGACTACAGTGACGATTCAGATTCTGCAAGTGGTTATATCTTCATCCTCCTCCACGACAGTTTGTCATCTCACACACACTCTCTCTCTCTCATACACACACACCAAAAATGTCCAACTTCAGTAGGCTTCAGCTTGGATACGGGTAAAAATCAGCTCAAAGGTTTGCTCTAACAAATGAGATGGTTGTCCTGACATAGCCTATAGAGCTGTTGCTGTGATAAGAGCCTGTTGTTGCTCGTCCCGAATGCAGTAGGATCAGCCTGTAAACGATTGAGAAGGAGGAGTTGAGGACACTTTTGGTTTGTATAATCCAGTGAAGACAGTGAGGTTCCCTGCGCTCTTCCCTCTCCAAACGTGAGCAAACCCAACGCGCCTTTTCTACCGGGACTTTGACGTCACGCCGTTCCGTTCGTGATTATTGGCTGTTCGAACTCTTGATATAGGCTACTCGCTGTATCGAATTGTTGCAGGGATTTTAATGTCAGCTGGACCATAATTTGATGGTAACTCAAGACTTTCTCAAATTATATTTTTCCAATTATTTTTTATATATATATATATATATATATATATATATATATATATATATATATATATATATATATATATATATATATATATATAGGCTACATAGCTTTAATACTTTGGACAGTTTCAATTGCTTTATTTTTTGTAAACATTAGCCTTAATATGAACGACTTGTTTTTATTTTGACGTGCAGTGAGATATTTAACTTTCGTGAAATCGACATACCACGTCTTTGTCTTAAGTGACAAGAGAATCGCTCCGATTTGTGATTTGATTTCATTCCATAAGCTTACTTTTTATGCGCCTATGTCTTATATGCGATGCATATCTAGTGCGATATGATCATAATAATTTATTTTCTTTTTAACTTTGGCTTGAACCCATTGTTTTCGGACTGATCTGCTTTACCAAACACCTCGGCCCCGGACAGATCCCCGTGACTGGTTAAAACAAAAGGATCCAGAAGAGCGGGAATAGCCTCTGTCTTACTGACAGCACTGGATGTACAACTCAGAGTCTCTGTGAGAAGAGCAATTAACGTCAGTGTCACAGTGAATTCGGCTGTTTCCTCAATCTAACCTTCCTTTTGCCCCTTTTAAATAGTATTCCTCTAAAAAACGTCGTCGAAGATGCATTATAATTACTAATAATAATTATTTCATGTGCATGATTTCCTCACATTCATATTTTTCACATTTGAATTATTATTTTTTTATTGTCATTCTGTGAGCATTTTATTTTCTCCAAAAACTCCTAAAATAAGCTTTCATTGATATAGACTATTATACTCGTTCTTTAAAAAAATCTCTATGAGGTGAGTGTTTAGAAAGCAATGAATATCTCGGATCATCCATTATTGATGGCCGCCCTCTTTTGTACCTCATAGACTGCTGTGAGCCACTGCTTCCAAATCCGAAAAGGCCACATATTTGTTTTACTTATTCAGTCCATCCAGTATAATAGGTGATTATTCTAACAACGCAAAGAGAGACACTTCTCTTATATGTGGACCATACAGGTGACGAAAGGAAAACGGACCGAAGCACGAAATAAATTTAATTTTGAGGATATATCAAAGTTTAGTCACATTTTTATTTGATATTTTGAACTAATTTTTGCGATGGTGTTTTCAGTTGCTCATTTAAGTTTTTGGATTTGTTTTTACGCTAAGAATTCATAAAGCACTCTTAATTGGCGCTCTGAACTTAATTGGCGAGACAGTATTAATTTCGAGCCCTAGAGAGCAGCGGACCTCAGAAACAAGCCAGTGGGAGACAAATTCATACAGCCCCCACGTGACTCGTGTTTTAACATATGAGAGTTCGAAGCAAATATCAATTGATTTTTAAATGGCACTGCATGGCAGAGTTAATATAGCTTTGATCCTCCGTAAAAATGTTTAAGTTATTTTATATGTTGTAGGTCTATTATGAAGTCCGTTTGTTAGCTTTCACAATACATAAACTTGCTTTATCAAAATTAAAAACATAGTTTTAAAGAATAAAAGTTTTAATAACAAACACTCAAACTTTGTTTGTTAGAACAGCAGGCGCATTTGCTTTCGGCTTCCTCTTTACATTTAGTGACACGGCTTTGTAGGTTGCACGAAAAAAAACGGTGCAAATATTTTTGTGCAAAAGTTTTGAAATCCTGTAAGGGGCCAAAATACTGAAAATGCTGGGCAATTCTGTTTATAATATTAAGTTTAATATTGAGTCTCTTTGTAACATTTTTAAACCTAAATTACAGTAAACAAAGTCATTGAATGCCACGTTTAAATCGAAATCCCTATTTCAAGAAGCTATAAGAAAAGAGCTTGTTATTTGCTCAAAATAAGACTGTTAAATCGTCATGGGTTCTTGTTTAATCTTCAAAAAGCTTCTGCGCCCTCCAATAAGACAACCTGAGAGTATGTTTCCGAGAGGCACAACAGATTAAGGATGGCATTAACTCAGACACATTATCAGCTTGTGTCTTATAAACAAACACCTGGCTTTTTGACAAGATCTCGAGCTCCACACACACACACACACACACACACACAAACACACACACACACAGTGCTGGGAAATGTAACCGCTGGGAATTGTGTATTTTAACTCAGTGCTGCAGACGAAGAAACTAACAAACATTCTTTAAAAACTGACCTTTGATTGTATGTGGCTCATAGTGATGGCATAGCTATTTTAAGGATGTAATCGATAGTCATTAGTTAGTAATGTTCTTGAAGGGTATGACACGGGTTCAGCTCATTGAATAAAGATATGTCACTGCTGCTTGTCTGAAGCATTCAAACGCTTTACGATGAAATTATATGATGAAATTTAACCCTTAATTTTCTAACAATTGAACTATTACTGATGTGTGACATTGTCGAAATATTCCTGTTTCCACGTAAATTCCATCAATTGTTTGTATTACACAGCAGTTTAATAAGAAGAAGACGGAAATGCAAGATAAAACAGCAGGATGGCCCTTAACATATAACTTGTTTTTGCAGTAGGATAAGTGTGCTAAAATTTCCAATTGTGGGAAATGAACACACTTTTGTCCGCTGATACAAATATTTAGGCTATACCCGCCATCCTTTCCAAAAAAAAAAAAAAAATTACACACTGGTCTGAGCTGACAGAAGAGAAACAGGTGCAGCTACTGTTTATGTAGAGTGACAAATATACCAGTGACAATTTGCCACAGGCCTGGCAATCATGATTGGGGCCAATTAAGCTGATCTGAACAGCGGTGGTGTAGTAGCCAATAGTAATAGCGGTGTAGTAGACAGATAGACTATAAATAAAAGTACCCACGGCATTGAAGGGCAGGCGTTAATATTAAAGTTTTATTGCACAAATATGAAAAGGCATGTTAAGCTCCCAAATCCTTATGCAAATGAAATTCTGTGTAATACCCTTAATTGAATAGCCTACATGCATATTAATAATGTGCGCTCTCTGTCTTATACATTAAACATTTCAGTGTGGGATATCTTGCGTGTGCGAAATATTTCGTGAATCTGTCTAATAATTTTTTTTAAAAATGCGGAAAAGGACAAAATACATACAAAATAGACTACATAAAACACTCCTAGCTACCCTACGAACCCTTTATAGGCAGTGTGCGAATTATGAATTAGCACCCCCCACCCACCACATCTTTTAGCTAAGGCTTGAATAAGGAAGTCAAACAAATAGGCTGTATGCGTCAGCAGGCTTTCAAACGATTCAGAAATGTACGACTACAAGTTAGATTGCACAGCTATTTTCAGCTGTCGCGAAATAAAATTCGCCAGTGGGAGGTAACCATAACAACAGTACACGGTGCACGCGCTTTCCATTAGGCTACTATTATCGCGTGGTGCATAAACACCACAAGTCATTTTGTATCACTTTATGAATTATATGATAAAATATGCCTATGACATTTTGAAATAGGCTATTTCAGAAACAACTTTGTGTTTTGTTTAAAAACTTTTAAATCATTTACCTTTACATTTACACCAAATTACAATGTGCAATGCGTATAAGACAAACCTCGGAAGATTATGCCCTAAAATTACTTTTACAGTTAGGCCTAGGCTACTGCATTTAATATTAGCCTATTGTAAAACAATAAAAGCGTAAAAAGATTGTAAAACACTACAAATTTAGCAGACGTTTAAAATTATCTTTAAAAGGTCGAACCTCTGAAATATACGCACACTCTTTATTTGTTTTGTCAGACACTGTCTCTGATTTCATAAACCTCTGCTATATTCCTCAGTGCTGTTTCAGTCAGATCTAATAACTGGAGCTCGTGTTTAATATGGTTTGTACTCAAACACCAGGGAAACCGAGCGCGTTTTGTCTGCCGCCTTTGTATCTCTCCCCGTGATAATTCTATCCGGCTCTGATCAAACCACAGACATTTCTGTGCTGAGATTTGGGGCTTTTGCCACGAACGAATAGAGCAACACTACCGACTTACTCCCGGTGAACAGATCGTTAATCTTTTATCCGTGGAATCTGGTATGAAAAAAAAATGTTAGTAGGCCTATATTTTATATTCTTATAAAAATTAAATAAATAAGAACAAATAAGGTAAAAGTCAAAGACATTCCAACTAGATACGAGGCATGAAAATGGACCATAATGTTGTGATCTGTCGGCTGTCTCTTGTGTGCATGTTCTCTCTGCTCTGGATTAAAAGTGGATGGATATTGCTGTTTCGTGGCCCTTCTTTTAACCTGTTAATGAGTTCAAGGTTTGCCCTTTACCTTCTGTCTGAATCAGATTCTTCCGATGAGGTGTGAGAACGGAAACTGGGGACACAAGACTGATGCTGAGTTCAAGATGGACGAGAACGATTATTTATGCTGGACTATTGCCGGAATATGTTATATTTGCATATCTCGTCTAAAGCTCTTTTATTTTAGTTGAAAAACAGAGAAAATTAAATTCAGATTGACTTTTAATTAGAGAAACAACAGTACATTCATATCTTATTTCATATTTATAGGCCTACTGATTATTAGGCTATTATTAGTAATAGGCTATTATATGCACCATTTTAATTTAAAAAAAGAATGCAGGCATAATTGATGAAAATCATTTGAAACGTGAAAAAATAGACGTGTTGAAGGAGGTCGTCGCTCGAGTCTTTCTGTAGTCCTGTTAATTATAGGGAGAGATCAGCTTCTCTCTCTCTCTCTCTCTCTCTCTCTCTCTCTCTCTCTCTCTCTCTCTCTCTCTCTCTCTCTCTCTCTCTCTCTCTCTCTCTCTCTCTCTCTCTCTCTCTCTCCCTCCCAACCAAATATTGTTGCGACTGGATTCCTCATGTTCTGACATCCAGGCTTTAAAAGATTGCATTGACACAGTGCAAGATCAAAGAATAATTTGTCTAAATAAGATTAAGCCGATTCAGAGATAGTACACGTCAGCTTTATTGGCATTTACTGCTAATAAAAGGGTTTGTACGCATAGCTTAGAGTTCACAATGAAAGTGTAGATAACCTAATTATTGCACTTAAGATAGACACTTCCATTGTGTGTATGTAGTCTGTTTTAAATCGAAATAAAGCATGTCTCTTTCAAATGCGTAGACTAATTAAAAGTGAAAAAGTGAAGTTCTAGTTCTTTCCCCAGGTATCGCGATAGTTAAGGTGTGTGATTCACGTCAGCTCGTGACCGAGGAGCGCGCGATCGACGTCCGTTTTGAGATGTTGCCTCATAATTTTATCAAAGGGAATTACGAAAAGTGAGTATCGAAAGCTATTATAAACATCCAAACTTCAAAAAGGTAATGTTTTAAACGCTGAGGGCATGGCAACCAAACCAATTAGATGTAGGATATAGTGACCATTCTGCTCGTGCCCATTAACGGCTGTCTCATTATATAGTCACACCATTTGGAATTGATTATAGATTAGCTCGAGATTGCCACTGCCTTCAACTTGTAATATTAACCCGTCAGTCTGGGGCTAAAAAACCAGAGGAAACTGAGGTTTAAGCGGATAGGGTGTACATTAATTAAGGGAGATGGTGAGCATGGACTTCTGGGCTGAATTTCTGAAATATGCAACACCTGTAGATAAACATCCCAATTGAACTAAAGTGAGGTTATGCCCATTCATTAATGGATATGACCAAAGTAAGTGTACTGTGATCTTTAAAAACATCAATAATTACCTGGAGTCTTATTGATTGTTTTGCAACTTAAATATCCTAAAACTCAGACTGCAATATGCTGTTCAAAACCAAGAGAGATGCTTTGAAAACTTTTAAGTTCGTTCTTCCAATCATTATTCATGAGGATAAACATGCACAGAAAGAGCTTTCCAAAGCAACATAAGCTTTTAGCCTGTCTTCTCGGTTTTGTCCCACACTTTTAGAGAACCTCTGGCTCAGTTTAGACCCGGGGGGGGAGAGAACATTTCTTTTGTTTGCCTCCATCCTTTCTCTGACTATTTGTCCCAGTAAGAGCAGTGAGCTTCTTTCCAGCATCTGTGGGCTGGATTAGCCAGAGGAGACGGAGCTTGTATTATATCCTGAAGGGGCTTGTACTGTAAAGGTTCACTACAAGTTCCCTCTCCTTGCTTTTCTCCTCTTAAACATACCGCCGACTTGAATGGGAGGATAACTCTTTGTTAACAGGGCAACTATTAACTCACATGGAGTTAATCAGAGTCAGTGGAATGGTGTATGTATTAACATCTGAATGGGCCATAGTCTCCACTCTGGTCTGCTTTATATGGTGGGTCCTCAAAAGGGACAAGGCTTTGCGCTTTAAATACTTCCTACTTCCCAGTATTGGTTGGCCTGGAAGAGAAAGCTGTGTTTAAAAGTAAACACTTACAAAAAAAAGAAAACCCCGCTTCCTGTGCGTGCTAATGTCACTGTTATCCAGATCCAGGATTCTGGATCCGAAGTAGATGAATTTTGTTTGATCTTTGACATCCATAAAATGCTCACATCCAGCCCTAACATGCTGTAAAAAGACTGTCCTTAAGGATTCTGTCTTTAAAACCACAGCTAGTGACTCCATTTACAACTGAGAGGAAATTTGGAGGAGATGGCGAGCAGTTTTGATTTCTTCCTAAAAAAAAGGACAGAGCCGTGTTTAATTGCAAAAATATTCCAGAGCATACATGTGCCCGCTCCCTCTCTCCCTCTCTCTCTCAGACAACGGTGCTAAGCCTTGGCTGGTCAAAGACAATGTGTTCTGTCTTTGTCTGAGCTTTAGGTGCACAGATAGTGTTGACCTCTTCATTCAGACCCCTGGCCCGCCGAACAGGAGGAAACACTAATTAACATCTTACAGCTCTCATTTGTTCTCAACACCACTGGAGAAACAGAGTGTGAAAGCGCCTGTGCGTAGTTGTGTGTGTGTGTGCGTGTGTGTGTGTGTGTGTGTGTGTGTGTGTGTGTGTGTGTGTGTGTGTGTGTGTGTGTGTGTGTGTGTGTGTGTGTGTGTGTGTGTGTGTGTGGTTACATATAAAGCGAGTAAACAAGTTATGTAGGAAAATGATAGTGACATGCTATGCTCGCTTCTAACGTGAGCATCTTTCTAAAACTTGAGCTTGTTTTGTTATAAATAACTCCACCGACAAAGTGACGTGCTTGATAATAATGCCTGATGTTTTTCTAACTTTTGCAGAGAGCATCTTCCAGAAGTTTGACCCTGTGCTGTACTCAGTTTGGCCTCCTGTAGAAGTTTCAGCTCAGGACGTCATGGAGGATTAGATGAGAACACTAATGTTGTGTAAATTTCCCAAATGTCTATATGGTATCAGCTCCTCTGTTCTCCTCTGATTAGCTCGGCATGGTCTATTTGCTAAACCGGTGGCCCCGTCCTCCCGAAGTCCTCGCTTATTTGTTCTTGATCATTTTATTGAGTCGCTGGATTGTTGTCGGGGGAAAGTAAAGCTGATGTGGAAACGTAGACTTAGTGGGATTTATCCATGGGAGTGAAAAGGGCCTTTTCTCTGGTTTTGTTGGTTTAAACCTTGTCTTACCACCCCCCCACCCCCCCCCCCCCCTTCCACCCACCAGCCTAAAAGCTTTTGACATCTTCATCTAGTTCACAGTGGGCAGGCTTTGTTTGCTCTTGTCAGGAGAGCGGATGGGGTTTTGCCCCTGTGAGCCTAGTGGCACAAGCGCAGGACTTTGCCGTGGACGAAAAGGGATGGGGGTTGGAGGGGGGGGGGGGGGCGGGTGGCTTCTCCGCTCTAGCTCGGGCCAAAAGCGGGGCACTCCCCTCCTACCCCCCTCCTCTTTCAGATCCCCACAATATGGTCATTGTCCGGCGGTGAATAACGTGGCCACTCCGGCGATGTGGGCCGCTTTGACTATGAACCAGATTTCTTTCTTCAACGTGAAAGAAGTCTAATCCATGTAAATATGGGAATTCTGTAGATAGAGGTTTAGCTGCGCAGGGGAGGGGGGTGGGGGGTGGGGTTGTGAGAGGGAGGGTCAGCAATTTAACCTTTGACCTGACAAATAAGGAGCATGAAAGTTCCAGAATTGGCAGACAAAAAGAGACTCCCGCGGCTGATTGAGTTTTCTTTGTGCCGCTCTGCCGTACAAGGCTGACTGACAGATGACATGATGACATGTTGTGAAGACGAAGACATACGCCACTGCTGGGGGCATCACTGTACATGCAGCACATGTACATGAGAGGTGAGGAAACAGCTGACGCCGTTTGTTTTTCTCTCTTTAGAGGATTTTATCGTTTAAGAGTTTGATCGTGGTTTTAAAGTGGATGGCGCAGGGATGATCTGGCCAGTGCCAAACCATGAAGCCTGTTTTCCCCGTACGCCTGTATCTTGAACACTTAAAACGGTTTTAGTGTTCTTTGAATAAAACGTTCCAGAAACCCCCACAAACACACAACACCCAAATGTCACTTGTAAAACATCAAGGGAGTCATAACATAGCTGGTAAAGACACAAAACATTGCTGTTAGCCCCGACGTGTGATATCGCTACGTTTACAATGGTGCATGGAAAAAAATAAGCCCTTTTTTTTCTGAAAAAAAATGGAGATGTATGCAAAATTGAATATATTAAAATACATTTTACTCTAGTGAGCTTAAAATATTCATACAGATCTCAATATGTTAGGATCATAAATACACTAAAAAGTTTATCATTTGTGCTAAATTTCCAATTTGGTTTCAACTTTTTTCTTTTTAAGGTTTTAAAGGAGAAGTTCACTCAAAAATGTAAATTCTGCCATCATTCATCATAAAAGAAGATATTTTGGAAAAATGCTGGTGTCTAAACAACCCTGGACTCCATTGACTTTCATTGTTTGAACAAAATATTTTTTGCTTCACAGTGGAAATAAAGTCAAACAGGTTTGGAACGACAGGAACGTAAGCAAAGAATGGCAAAATTAAAATTTTTGCAAGAACTATTCTTTAATATGGGCAAATAATTTGGTTGAAAACACCCAGGTAGTTGTTCATTGAATCTCTGACTAAAACCAGTGTGTGTGTGAGTGTGTCATAGTGACCCCACCTCATCCAGACCTGTTCCTTTCATGACTTCCTTCCTGCTTTTAGGGTTTTATCGTTTCCTCTGGGAGAAGACAGTTTAAGAGGGCTGTCTGATCGGTTCATGTGTGATGCGTGTACTAGATCAATCAATTAAGGATCTGTTCTAATGTACTTTAAATATAGATATGTATTTGTTGTGAATGCCATCTTGTGATTGATAAAGCATCATTACAAGCTTGTAATGTAACTTTGCCGGACAAAGCGCAGAACTAAGAGTGAGTATGTGTGTATCAGTGTGCGTGATTGTGCATGAGAGAGCGTGTTTGTGAGAGCCTTGATTGGCTTGTATGTTTTCTTTTCCTTTCATGTGTTTTTAGTCTCCAGTGCTTTGTTCCTTTTATAATTACAGCAGTGTTCTCCTCTGAGAGCACAGGTTGCCGCGGTGAGGAGCTTGCACACACACACACACACACACACACACACACACACACACCTCTCTCCTGCAAATACCCATTAACGTGTAGAGCGAAAGCTGTCTGTTTATACCTTTTATACAGGGGCACAATTAACAACAGAGCAAGATCAAAAAGATATTGAAGTTTTCTTCGGGGGGGGGGGGGTATGGTTCAAAAATGCAGATTTAGATATTGATGGCAAGCCTTCTTTTAATCATTAGGGAGATGATGATCGTTAAAGCTACCTCAGCAATTCAGCGTATACACAAACAATCTTAAACTGCTCCTTTTTTAATTTTTGTCACCTATTGTAATCGTAAAGATAATGCCTGTTTTCATACAGGTTTCCCCCAAACACGTCATTGGACAGACAAAGAGATAGTCCCGCCCCAAACTCGCGTCATAGGTTGAGCCAATTGTTGCTCGGAGAAATCAATTTTAGAACTTTTTTGTTGTTGTAGTTTCAGCATATTAATATGGGAAACATTGATGAAATTGCACACTTCAGCTTTAAAGATGAACGATAGATCTGGCAGACAGTTCTTAGAAATGCAATTGGACATTGAAATGATCTGCATTTTGTGCTGATTTTATACGTTTTTTGTGCTGATAATATCCAAAATGGATAGTATTGAACCATAATTGGGAGCTGAAAGTGTTGAAGTTGAAAATATCTAATTAACTAGAAAATGTTTAATAAGCAAGTATAAATGTAGAGCTTCAGACACAGATTACATGTGGGACTGATATCTGTAGGTTCAAGTAAACACATTAGCCCCAACATTTATCCATTGCTATGTTTACAATGGTGTGTGGAGAAAAAACATTTTAACAAACAAAATCTTTACATATCCATTTTACTGTAGTGACCTTAAAATATTCATACAGGTATATTTACCAATATTAATGTGCTGTAGGATCAAAATTACACTGAAAAGTTTATCCATTGTGTGGACAGAATACATGTGGGATTGATATCTGTAGGTTCAAGTAAACACATTAGCCGCAACTTTTATCCAAGGTGTGCGAAGAAAAAGTGTGTTACATCTAATATAATATTACAAAAAAAATATTATATTTTGATATCCATTTTACTGTAGTGAACTTAACATATTCATACAGATAGTTTTACCAATCTTAATATGCTTGGATCAAAATGACACTGAAAAGTTGCTCAATTGTGACACAGATCCCATGTGTGATTGATATCTGCAGGTTGAAGTAAATACGCTTGTCACAGTGGTTATCTCTGAATGAAATTAGCGCATGGTTTATGGTAAGTAACTGTGACTCTGCTGCATCTCTCAGTATGGGTTTTGATGACTGATCCAGACCTCTTTTTTATTCTAGGAGTCAGCAGTCTTGCCTTCTCCTCTCCAGTGTGACGGCCTGGGGAACCGTCAGCGTGGATCCGTCCTCCTTCAATTCACACTCATCTCCCCTGCCTCACGGGTGTGAAATTATAAGCTCCCTCATTCACATTTTACAAGACTCCAGGTTATTAGCCAAACAAGGCGTTCATACACTTCCCCGGTGCCACAGTTTTCACAGTCAAGGATTTGGACCTTTATTCTCGATCACCCCCTGTTTTTTCACCTCTCTACCCTCCTCATTTATGTCCTTCTCTCTCGAAGGGCTCACGGACGAGGTGTTACAACAGCCTGATGTGAAATAGGGTTTGACTTGAGTGAAAAATCAGGCTGAGATCATGCCCCCCTCTCTTCTCTTTCTGTCCGCTCTCTCCTGCCTCGCACCTTTCATATGTACTTTCATTCAGATCTCTGTCTTTTTTCCAGAACAAGGCAAAATGGTTTTTGCCACATCCATTTGTTCTCGAAAGAGGAGACAAATTACAAATGTGCTCACGAGCCTTTGTACTTGAAATGCCTTTTTCATACGCAGAGAGGAAACTGATGAAAAGCGTCGAGCACATCAAAGTGGTTTGACGGCGGGCCCATTGAAAGGTTTAGAAAGTTTTGCCCTATCGCAGGTCGCCCCACTCTTTCTTGTCCGATTTTCGTTACGGGCTCATTTAAATTAAGCTCGCCCGTCAATTAGCATGACTTTTACCCCAGCTCACTGGACTTCAAGGGCGCACAACTTTCCTAGTGCCGCGTGTTGTGTGAAAGCCTGGCATGCTGTTTCCTTCCTTTTACCAGCAGCTCGTAGGAAATGGTTAATGGCCTGCGTTTGGCAGGATGGAGGGAGGGGGGGGGGGGGGAGGGGGGGTGGAGAGGTATTTTACGGGGAGCAAAAAAGCGGGGGTGTGTGTGTGTGTGTGTGTTTGAGGGGGTAACAATGAGGAGGGCAGTATAGGTGACAGGTGAGTCAATCAAAATTAAAACATATGCTGCCCTACCCAAGACCAGATGCTCTGTGTTTGAGACAAAGACGGAGTGAGTTTGTGCATTAGTGTGTGTGTGAGAATAGGACAGAGAGTTTTTGTTTCTCAACAAGCTGTGTGGGGGCTGGTTTTGTGGCAGGGAGGGCGGTATATAGAATTAAAACTCGTAAAAACATTGACTGCAGCCTCTGAATCACATTTCCTTCATGACGGAAGACTGAATGTAGCCTTTATGGCGTGTGTATTGTTTTTCCTTGTTTAATACCCATGTTGGGTTTGAAAACAAATGTTGACTTAGTGTAACATTATTTTTTTATTATCATCATTTCTGTACACTATTGAACTAGACAATCTCTCATCAAAATAATTGAGTATATACAACAATATATCAATATTCTGTGAATTCTCTTCATAGAATTTTTTATACAAGGTAGCGCTGTATTGATATTCCATGGTTATTTTGGTTAAATAGGTTTTAAACCTTTTTAGTATTACATTATTTTGCTGTTAAAAGCTGCTAAACATGATTCAAACTTTGTTTTGTACATCATTTCAGTCTGTGCTGTCTGTTTTTGGTAATCTAAGCTTACCTAAAACTATAGGTGTGCTTGAAGTGGGTGTTGCATTCATATGCAACACACAGGTGAACGTTGACTAATAGATGGTATAAATTAAAATGTTGAATTTAATACTAATATTTGGTCATTTAAAATGTTCAAAGCCTAGTGTTAATGCCACACCTTTGCATTTATTTTTGCTGCCTTGCAAGCACTTTTGTTTCCTCCAGGAAATGCAAATTTAGTTGCAAGAAAGTGTATAGCATGCATGGCATTTTTCATTACACAAGTAACCATTTGAAGAATATAAACAAACTATATTTTTGCAATCGCCTATTTACTGCCCAAATGTCAAAAGACGTCGATGTGATACTACTTTTCTGTGTCTGATTTAAAATGAAGGTAAACACAAGTAAGAGAAGTGATGTATGCCAATAAGGTAATTAAATATTTGAGTGGACCATGAGAAGATGAGTGCAAGGCTGAGCAGCTGAGATGATGAAGAGTGTGAGAGTTAAACTGAAAGAGCTAAAAGAAAGAAAGGAGACAGAGGGGATTAAGCTGTGAGAGGAAGAAAAGGGAGGGAGAGAGAGAGAGAAAAAGTGTCTATTCGTGTGTGTGTGAGAGAGGGAGAGATGTGGTGCACACTGGGAGTTAAGGTCCAACACGACGACTAAGCTCCTCAGGGGGACTTTGGGCAATATCCTGTTAGAGTGGAATGCAAATCTGTGCGATTGTGACCAGGGGCCTGGCACCACAGTTCACATACACACGCCTGCCTCCCTTTTTTCACTGTCCTCCTTATCCCATCAAAAGCCCTTTTTACCTGTCAGGTTTTTTTCTCTTACAAACATTTATAGAAACTGGCATGTTCAGTCCAGGTACTTCCAAAAAAAAAAAAAAAAAAAAAGCCTGCACCAAGCCACCTGATGTAGCACAGTTTAGTGAGGCCCAAGGGGGGCGCCCGTGGCAAGACTGACCTGAATAGTCTTACAAACAAAAAACTACCGTCAGAATCTTTAGAGCATCTGCAGAAAAAGGGCCATGCCTTGCTCTTAAAGGGATAGTTCACCCAAAAATTATGTCATTGTTTACTCACCCTCAAGTTGTTCCAAACCTGTAAGACTTACTTCTGCTGAACACAAACGAAGATATATTGAAGAATATGGGCAACCAAATAGTTGTCGGACACCACTGACTACGTTTACATGCAGCCAATAACCCTTTCAAAACTTTCAAAATTAGCAATAACCCGGTCACGCACGGCCATGTAAACACTGGCGCCACCGTCTACATCGGGATATTGCAATTCCATGTATACAGGAGAAACTCTCTCTGCTCACGCATGTAAGCTGGTTATTCCTAATGTTTCAGAAACCCGAATAATGACCTTAACCCGACCATAACCCAAATATTGGCTGCATGTAAACGTAGTCACTGACTTCCATAGTATGGGGGGGAAAAATACTATGGAAGTCATTAGAGCCTATCAACTGACTGCAACTGTTCTTCAAAATATTTTCTATGATAAACAAATATGTGTCATGTGCTTATCCATAATTTGTTCCTAACCCAAGCATCTGATAAGCTCTAAAAAGGATAAAATAAAGGTGTATAAAATGGTGTTTTAATCAACGTGACATGGCGCTAAAACTTAAAACTACTTACCTGAAGCTCCATTTGCAAAATTCATGCCAAGTTGGCCTCTTTTCCCTATAGCCATGACTGCGTCCATATTTTGCCCTTTCACTTCCTCTTTTGCGATTCATCAAAGTGCGATTCATCTTGTTCTATTAGTTTACCACTAGCACATGATAAAATTTTTATTATTTTCTAACTTGCGTCGTAGCCTACAAATCAATAGGTATCATCATCTTACAGTCTACATACAGTACCCATGTTGTACAGTGTGATCTGTAATGATCTTATAGGATTGCTGAAATCACACAGTCTGTAGCAGGCATAATACCACTTGAATAATATAAACCAACCAAGTTGCTAGTAAATGTCACAAATAATTACAAAGAAATGGCAAGTAACACATTCAAATTAAAAAGAAAACTGAAATATAAGGGTTTTTTTTGCACTGAAACATTTGTGCTATGGCATGTTCAGAACTTTTATGGTGTTTTTTTGGCTTTTAGCAGCTTGATCAGTCTATGCTTTTATTGTTTGGAAAAGAGCAGCATGAACATCCTTCAGAAATGCTTTGGACCAACATGAGGATAAGTGAAAGATTTTTGGCTGAACTAAGTCTTATTTTAATTGCATTTCTGTTGTCTTATTTCTCACATTCTGTCATTTTAGTGCGATTAAGGAAAGCTGTTAAAGCTCAGATCTGTTGCGTGGTTTGTGGCTTTTCACTCTGGAGGTGTTTGGTGAGGTCTGTTCCAGACTGGAGTCTGTTTGAGGTAACGAATAAAAAAGCCGAGACACTTTCATCTGTGGTTGATATTGTTCAGTCATCTTAGTCATGCTTTCCTCTCCCACGTCTTCATGAGTCACGCCGGCTCTTATTTAAATGACCACCAGGAAGAAGTGGGAACCCAGTGGTTTACAAACTGACGTTCATGCACAGGAAACGTTGATGTTTTTTATTAGAAAATACCAAAGGAACCGTCTGGGACGTCTTCAGAAGAGTTGAGAGGCTCCGTTTCAAAGGGCCTCTCCGCTGGCAAACTCTGATAGGAACTGATCTCAAGTGCATGTTGGGAAACATGTTTGAGTCTAATGGGTTAATTAGCTCTGAGTGTTGCTCTGTCTTCTGAGATTTGGCCTGTCACTGCAGCCAATGTCTTAACATGACTGTTTAAGGGGGCTGATCTCTGCTTTAGAGGAATATTCTGGGTTAAATACTGCAGTTGTGTCAACAGCATCTGAGACGTGCTGTTGATTAACATGGGCAATAGTTTTCACACATTCCTCAGTAACGCATTTGGAGAACTTAAAGGGCAATCAGTGCCAAAAACTTTTTTTGTGCATTTTTGTCTTGTTTTCCATTAAAAATATCTCAAATTCATGCATTATGATACATTTACAGTACTTGGGAAGCTAAATGACTTAAGTCGTGTTTTATGAAAAGTTTGAGTCTGTGCTTAAAAAAAGACAAAATATCCATCAGTGAGTTAAGACAAATAATTCATTCAAAGGGGAAACAATATTCTTCTTACACTATGGACAAATATTTGTTCTTGTTTTAAGTAAAACACACTTAAGTCTGACCAAGACTTAAAATCTTATGTAGGCTATTTTTGCTTTTAAAGTAAATGTATCTTAAGAATGTTTAGATATTTTACTGGAAAATTAGACTAAAATTATTATTTAATTTTTTTTACTGAAAACAAGTCATTTAGCTTTCCAAGTATTGTAAATGTATATTAATGTATGAATTTTAGATATTTTTAATGGAAAACAAGACAAAAATACAAAAAAGGTTTTTGGCACCGATTGCCCTTTAAGTTCTCCAAATGTGTTACTGAGGAAGGGTGAAATTTAAAAAAAACAATTAAGTATTCTTGTTATAACATTCACGTGAGTTACGAGAATCAAACTTTTAGACGACTTTCTCTGGTCACGCTTTAGTTTAGGGTCCAATTCTCACTATCTGCAACTTTTGCCTCAACAAACTCCTAATTACTGCTTATTAATAGTTAGTAAGGTAGTTGTTAAGTTTAGGTATTGGGTAGGAATCGGATTAAGAGATGCAGAGTATGCCTATATGTTCATGCAGAATAAGGCATTCATATGTGCTTTATTTAGTACTAATAAACAGCCAATATCCTAGAAATGTGCATGTTAACAAGCAACTAGTTAATAGTGAGAATTGGACCCTAAACTAAAGTGTTATCCTTTTTCTATGTGGATGAACTTGTATGTGCTATTGATGTACTTGATTTAATGTAAACAGTACTTTATAGATAGTTGTCAAGCATTTATATGTGAACACACTCGTACTGAGAAACGAGTTGAAATCACTTTTCGTGATCGACAGCACACAGCTGCTGCTCATTGAGGTTTATTGCGCTTAACACAGAATATTGCTTTAATGTTAACTCCAGTAGCATGATTTCTTTCAATGGGAAGTTTTCTTTACTTTTTCCCTCTGTTTTGTATTTGTTTGCTTTTGTTTTGCATTTGTTTTTAAATTAGTGCTTGTCATGCTGCGGTTAATTGGATTGAGCCGCAGAATCCCAGATTTGGAGCTGTACTCCAAACAGAAGCACTCTTCAGTGTTGACTTGGTAATTCGGTCCAGCTCTGTATGGTTTGTATGGTCTCTGTTGCAAAACAGCAGCAGCACTCCAGGCCCTCAGCCCCTGAAAGGAAGCCCAGGGCCATGCTGGTTAGTGCAAACTCCCCGAGGATCAGAGCAGGAAGAAAACAAGCCGAGAGAACGTCCTCTGGTGTGATTGACACGGCGCTAGCTTGTCAGCTTCAGTCTGCTTGTGTCTAAAGAGATGGCTTAGGAAAATCAGTTGAATGAAAACACACCATGCGCAGTGTTTTGTGAGTGACTTCGACGGTGAAGCTCTGTGCTGCAAATGTGTCTTGATTCCTGTTTACTTAGTATTTTTGTCTTGTTTTCAGTTGGAAATTGCTACACTTTCTTTCAAACGGGAAAACGTCTCAGGTTACGACTGTAACCATAGTTCCCTGAGAGAGGGAACGAGAAAAGCATCGACGCATCGCGAGTTCCCTCGAAAGGGAACAGGATTATTTTTCTTACCTCAATGGCAGATTTTTGTCTCGTTTCAAGCATATACCAAACACTTTTTCACTAAACGCTTTATATCTTAAAGTGCGCCTGTGGTGAAAATCAAGCCATTAAAGTTGTTTATATGTGGTGTTTTTGATATGCTTTAAGACAAACCATGTGTAAATTCATAAGTCGACAGCATTGCTGAGTATTTTCTCCTTAAAACTGCAGTGAACCAAAGACAGTCTCAAAAAATTATTTGAAATCGCTGGTGTTTCTGACGTCACAAACTACCTTGTAACCAATCAGATCAACGTGTGATCGTCAACAAGTGGATCTCTGAGCTGAGCGAGTGAGTGGAGGCGGGGCTCATTTGCATATCCATAGAACCATATACTAAATGAGACAAGGGTGTAGAGTTACGTTAAAGCTATTTTAAGACATGTAGAATTTTTTTCCACAGAAAAAAATTTTAAATATATAATTTTGGTGATCAAAGATGAGTTTTAAGGGATACAATTATTGACTACAGGGGGACATTAAGTAATTTTGTGTCAAGTAAATACATTTTTAGATATTTGTACTGGAAAACAAGATGAAAATACTGAGTACAAAAATAAAATGTTATGCAGTGAAACACTGAAATGCGATGCACTGCGTTGGCCAGCTGCAAGTTTCCGTTTTCACAGTCAGTTTAATCATTTCTGTTCTACTTTGAAACTCGAGCTGTTGTCACCCTGCCTTCCCTTCATCCTACAGTTTCCACACAGTTCAGAGACGCCAACGGACGACGCTCCCTGTGTACATGTGTTGCTTGGAAACCAGCGCACTGGGACCGTGTAGTGCAACACACAGAGGCACTGGATGCAGTACGGATGAAAAACACGCTCAAAGCCCACGTGTGGACAGCAACCTCCAGACAGCCCGGAACATTTCCAACAGACTTTAAAAGTTTAGTCAGTGTCTACTGGATCTTTAAAGTGCTGGATTTTAACCAGCTATTTTAACACCATGTCTGCAATATTATAAGTAAAGGAATTATAAGAATGTAAAGTGATGATTAGCATGAATTAAAGTTAATTATTTAATCATTGCAATGATTAAAAATGCTCACCCTATAAATTAGTGCATTTTGGGAAGACATTGAAAATAAGATTAAGTTTAAATGTTTTAAGTTTATTAAGTTATTAAGTTTATAATGACGTTATAGGAGATCTGATAAATTTTAAGATTTGGACAATTCATGTCAAAGAAAAAAATTCGTTCACAATTCATATATAGCAATTAGGGCTGGGAAAAGATTAATCGCGATTAATCGCATCCAAAATAAAAGTTTGTGTTTACATAATATATGTGTGTGCACTGTGTATAATTATTTTGTATACATATTAATACACACACATGCATGTATATATTTAAGAAATATTTGCATGTATATACTGTATATATTTATTTATTATTAATATTATATATAAATATTTATATATAAAAAAAATTCTTATATGTATACATGCATGTATGTGTATTCATATATACAAACTAATTATACACAGTGCACACACATATATTATGTAAACACAAACTTTTATTTTGGATGCGATTAATCGCGATTAATCTTTTCCCAGCCCTAATAGCAATACAAGTTTCCACACTGCAAAAAATGACTTCCTTACTCAGTATTTCACCCCATTGGCAGATATTTGTTCTTGTGTTAAGCTTAAACTCAATAACTGAAAACTCAACAACAACAACAAAAATCAGAAAACAAGACTCAATATCTTAAGTAATTTTGCTTCTCATTAAATGTATCTTGATTTATGAATCTTTAGCTATTTAGACTGGAAAATAAGGCAAAAATACTATGATTATATATATATATATATATATATATATATATATATATATATATATATATATATATATATATATATATATATATACCTGTATATATTTAAAATTTGTTTCAGTATACATTTTTTAATTTTATTAGTTTATCCATGAGTTTCATGCTCTTCTTGTCAACATGTTTACCTTACGGATTGAGTGTCTTATGAATGCTTTGCAAATCGATTCAACTGAATCATTTAAAAGAACCAGCTCAAAAGGAGGATTCGTTCACAAATCTGACATCATTGTAGTTTGACCTTCCAACAGTTAGACCAGTAAAATGTGTTGTGTATCTGTAAGAAAGGACACTGAAACAAAGTTCTGTGTGCTTGCAGGTTCATCTCATGCATGGATCAGGGATGTCATCTGGTTGTCTCAATTTGTGTAGTTTGGACTTTGGCTGGCTTCACCCCCTCCAGCTCAAAGGATAAAGCCGGATCAAGAACACATCCCTTCTAGTATCCATGGACTTGTAGAAAAAACAGGTATACGGGACTTCCTTCCCTCTAGTCCAGTGTAAAAGAACTCTCTTCAATGAGAGTTGTCTTCAATGAGAAATGTCTTCAATGATTGCATTACTTTTGTGTTTAACGGAATTTTTTTTTTTTTTCTAGTGATAAATTATGTTTACGGGTTGTTTAATTCATAAAATGTAACAAATTATTAAAACAAAGTTAATTAAAACTGAATACATAAAATTATCCCATGATGGCAAACACTAAAAGTTTCTACACTGTTTTAGACCTGGTGTTAAGATGCGTTTTTGTCGATTGGATCACAAGTAGACGAGGGACACACATACCCGTTTACACCTGGTGTTTTAATCCGTCTCTTTTGTCCACGTTCAACCACTTCTGTCCTGATTTCTTCGGGGGGGCGGGGGTTTGGGGGGGTCTATGGGTGGGTAAATGTATGGGCTTTTCAGATCTTTTAATACAATGGACAAAATAGGTTTGTGCAATTTATATACGAACATGACCAGAGACGACCGAAAAACACACAGAGAGCAGCAGCTTTAGTCTCTGCTCTGACAGCCGCAAGATCATGCTGAACGCTGTGAATGTGTGTTAGAAATCAGGAATTGTGAGAGAACATTGAGCTTGGTACATTTTTCGTCTTCAAACCAAACTTCAGCCGACAAAGTTTTTCGAACACATTCGACCACATGAGCGTTTACACTGCGAAATCAATTCGGTCAAATTTATTTTCGACTACCTCTGGAAGTGGTCTCTGATGCTTCCATGAAGAAACTTTAACATCCATGGAATCTTTCCACTCGACAAAAGTTGTTTTAATGGTGGCTTTAGATTATTATAGTTATTAATAGAGGGGTGCAGGTATGTGTCATAGATCGCTCATCAGTGTCTCGCTCTGGTCATCGAAGAACCCCCTATCCTGAATATTGAACTACATTTCCCTCTGTCCCATTGTCTGTCTGAACCTCTCTCCTAATCACCTGCACAGGTGCAGCCACTCTTCTCCCCTCTATGAAAGCTGCTCTCTCTCTGTGCTCGGTGCGAGGTCTTGCATCTGCCACATCTATCTTCACTGTGTATTCTACGTTCCCTGGATTTTCCTGGTTTATCGATCCTAGCCTGCCCTCCTGGTCTCCGTGTATCTGCTGCCCGCCCCGACCCCAGCCTGGTATTGTTTCTGAGTTTGGATTACCCTTGTCACCTGTTATTCACTGTGTTCTCTCTGTGTGCTTTTCTGTTTAATAAAAACACTGCAAATGGATCTGCATGACTCTGCCTCTTTGTCACAGTATGATGTCAGAACCCGGAAGTCTAATTCGCCGCTGGACTGTGGGGGCAATTTTAGTACAGTGAACTCATTGTCATGTTCAAGAAACCAATTTGAAATGATTCGAGCTTTGTGACATGGTGCATTATCTGGCTGGAAGTAGCCATCAGAGGATGGGTACATGGTGGCCATAAAGGGATGGACATGGTCAGAAACAATGCTCAGGTAGGCCATGGCATTTAAACGATGCACAATTGGCACTAAGGGTCCTAAAGTGTGCCGAGAAAACATCCCCCACACCATTACACCACCACCACCAGCCTACACAGTGGTAACAAGGCATGATGGATCCATGTTCTCATTCTGTTTACGCCAAATTCTGACTCTATCTGAATGTCTCAACAGAAATCGAGACTCATCAGACCAGGCAACATTTTTCCAGTCTTCAACTGCCCAATTTTGGTGAGCTCTTGCAAATTGTAGCCTCTTTTTCCTATTTGTAGTGGAGATGAGTGGTACCCGGTGGGGTCTTCTGCTGTTGTAGCCCATCCGCCTCAAGGTTGTGGATGTTGTGGCTTCACAAATGCTTTGCTGCATGGTTGTAACGAGTGGTTATTTCAGTCAAAGTTGCTCTTCTATCAGCTTGAATCAGTCGGCCCATTCTCCTCTGACCTCTAGCATCAACAAGGCATTTTCACCCACAGGACTGCCGCATACTGGATGTTTTTCCCCTTTCACACCATTCTTTGTAAACCCTAGAAATGGTTGTGCGTGAAAATCCCAGTAACTGAGCAGATTGTGAAATACGGCCCGTGTGGCACCAACAACCACGCTCAAAATTGCTTAAATCACCTTTCTTTTCTATTGAGATTTTTCCTATGGGGTTTTTCAATTTATGATTAAAATAAAGCCTGTGATAAACTTAACTTGACGATACTTTGATGTTTTGTTCTACAACGTGAATTACATACCCATAGCGAAAACTCGAATTTTGAAACTGTTATGTTAATTTTTGATTAACTTAGCCTACTTTTTTTAAAAAAAGTAACTAGATAAGACAGCTTGGTGTGTGAGTGTGTGCAGTTTAAGTTGTAGAACAAAATGTCAAAGTTTAGTCAAGCTATGTTTACCACAGGCTTTATTTCACTTACAACCTTCGATGCCAATAAAGAACCTTCTATTATATAGAACCTTTTCTTCTAAGAGTATACAGTGGGTTTGCTGTTGCTGACTCGTGTATGTGTGTTATAGTATCATGGCTTTCCATTAACTAAAAGCAGAAAGATCCTCCAGGGAGAAAATAGTATTACTTAAAGAGCTTTTTCTTTCAGCTACCCTCTAATTTGTGTCTATTTTTCATATATCCTAGTTATTTTATTTCGACTATGTAACTGTGCTTTTTGTAATTTCTAAGACGACGTCCATAACTAAATCTCCACTTAGGGCAGGTTCTAGCTCCTTCTTTTAATGGAAGGATGTTCTGTAATCAGACTCACGAAGACGTTTCCCTAATGATGTTTACTTCAAACGGGTTCGGTTGGCTCCGAAATGACTCATAATGATCCTTGGCAGTAAGTTATACTATAGAGGAAATTGAGATTTAAAGAGCCATTTCAGAGAATGGGCTTTCTGTATTAATCACTGACATTGTTAAAGCATAGCTTCCAGTAAAATAAGCTGTCCTCTTCTCCTGAACACTAATGGCAAAACGTGGATGCTGCCTATGAAGTGTTCAAAGTGTGTTATTCTAAAGAGCTGTTTCCATCATTTACCTGCTCTCATTAAGAAAGTTTAATATGTTTTTGTTTCTTTCATTTATATTTAGGTTGTGTGTGTGTGTGTGTGTGTGTGTGTGTGTGTGTGTGTGTGTGTGTGTGTGTGTGTGTGTGTGTGTGTGTGTGTGTGTGTGTGTGTGTGTGTGTGTGTGTGTGTGTGTGTGTGTGTGTTGCAGTGAAGGAAAAGATCTTTGAGGAAGCATGTTATGGAAACTTAATCTACATGTCAGAATTACTATACTGGATAATATCATTTTATTTCTGGTTTAATATCATCTGTGATTTCGAGCGGCACTGATTTCATAACTATGATAAAGCACACAAATGTCTGTCCACATGCAAATTCAATTTCTATCCCACTTCAAACATGTCTTAAATTGAGTACCTCCATTAACTGAACGTTGCATGTGCATGCTTCTCATGATGCATTGTTAAAAAAATTACTGCATAGTCAATATTAATTAGTAGAATTTGTTTCATTAGTTTAAATATGTAAAAATCCTTGAAACAACAGTTATTTTTTCTTTTGCAGCAACACTGAATAAAATATGAAGAGTTGCTTTCATAGTTCATATCTTGAATATAAGTGTGTTTTGAGTCTTTTTTAAGTCTGCTAAATGCATAAATGTAAATGTATTTTGTCCAGCTGTAATGAAGGCTTTCCCCCTTGTTTGAAGTATAAACAAGTTCAACAACAAGTGGGATAAAAAGGCCAAATACACTTATATACTGTATATACAAGATACAGTCTGTGAAAACAAGTCTTAATATTTTATAGTGTCGCTTGTCTTGAACTAAAGATTTTTATATGTTTTAAATGGAAATTAAAACAAAAATACAAAAGAATATGATTTTTTTTTTCAAGTGTGTATATCTTGCAAAATGTAAAATGTGATTTTATTGAATTTTTGCTCAAAAGCATTTTGGTCCCCATTATATCTATTTATTTTGCCGAATCATCAGATCAAAATGGACAGATGTTAAGGTAACACTTTACAGTAATGTTCCATTAGTAATGAACATTAACAATGAGCATTACATGTTTTATAGTATTTATTAATCTTTGTTTCAGTGATTAAAACTAATGTTAGTTCATGTTAGCTCAAGTCCATGAAATTAACAGATGCAACTTTTGATTTTAATAAAGTATTAGTAAATGGAGGAATTCATTTTTTTAGGCTTTTTTTCACTGGTTGTTCAGGTTAACTAATGCAGTTAATTAATGTTAAGAAATGTTTTATTGTAAAGTTTTTCCAAAGTTAAAGGGATAGTTCACCCCAAAATGAAAATGAGCCCATAATTTACTCGCCCTCAAGCCATCCTACAGTATGACATTTTTCTTTCAGCCAAACACAATCAGAGTTATATTAAAAAAATATCCTGGCTCTGCAAGCTTTATAATGGTAGTGAATGGTACCTTGTTTTTTGAAGCCCAATAAGCGCATCCATCCATCATCAAAGTAATCCAAACGGCGCCAGTAGGTTAATAAAGGCCTTCTGAAGCGAAGCCATGCTTCAGTAAGACAAATAACTTTATAAACTATATTCACTGCTTCCGGTAACGGCCGTTCACGAGTCTAGTTCCGGCATAAGATTCAAGTCAAGTAAACTTTATTTAAATAGCACTTTTTACAATACAGATTGTTTCAAAGCAGCTTTACAGTTATAACAGGAAATTAGTGCAACAAAGTTTGTTTCGTCTGTACAGCAGATCTAGAAGAAAATAGCGTCATAGTCCAGCTTAAGTAAGTACAGGGATGGTTGTTGTAAAAAAGTTATTAATTCAGTTAATTTATATATACAGCCGCTCTGGAGAAAACATGGATGTCATCGTTCAGTTCAATTCTCATATAATGGTGTAAATCCAGACAGATCAATAATATTGTTAAATATTAAGTGAGAGTGACCTCTGACCTGACGCATGACGTATTGATGAAGCCGGAAGCGCAGAGAATAGAGCAAAACAAAACACCAGTCACGGATTAGAAGTCTAAAATGAGAATTTTTAAAGAGAGATGTGGGAGGAGCTTGAGTTTTTTGCCCAGCCCTGTTTGTTTGAACCGCTACTCTCATCTAAGCTTACGCTACTCCTACATTACCAAAAGCCAGTGATAATAGTTTATGAAGTTTATAAATGGATTTTTTTTTTTTACAAAAACGCATAGCTTCGCTTCAGAAGGCCTTTATTAACCCACTGGCGCTGTATGGATTACTTTTATGATGGATGGATGCGCTTATTGGGCTATAAAAAACAAGGTACCATTCAGTCCCATTATAAAGCTTGGATGAGTCCGGATATTTTTGTTATAACTCTGATTGTGTTTGACTGAAAAAAAAATCATACACCGAGGATGGTTTGAGGGTGAGTAAAACTAACCCTTAAATACCAAATGTGTACTTTCTTAAAATCAAAAGGTATTGATGCACCCATTCAATCATTTCAAGTTTTTCATGCTCCTTTTCTGTCTTCCTGCCATTGACTCAAACATGTATCTAAATGTGTGCCTTGTTTCTTGTTTCCCATCACAGAACTGAAGACCTGGCGCCCCAATCCAGGATTAACACAGCGGTGGTTTTTTCAGTGGAATGACTGGTTAAACCCTATGAAATCAGGCAATGAGATTACAGGGCTTGACTTTCCCAAAAGCGCTTACACAGTCTGCTTTAGATTCCCATCTCCATCCCTTTGTCCTGGATGGCCTCAGCCGTCACCGGTGGCCTCGGCTCTTTACTAAACCAGACTCTCACTGTTAAACAGTGGTCTAACATAGAACATGTGTCCTTGTGTTGACAACTGCACTTGACGGAGGCGGAGGCTTGTGGGAACACGAACGTGAGACGGGGGAATTGAAGTCTCGCAGATCTGTCACAAAACCAGGGGCTTTGTTTGGGATTTGGATCTGCTGTTCGGAGATCAGTGCTTGGCAAGGAGAGTATGTCGCGCTCGTCAGCTGTTGATTATTGACAGTGTCTCGAGGTGTCATCCAAATGAGAGACATCTGTGTAGAGTCGACGAGGGGTTTGATGCACGTTGACGTGCATGAATATTAATGCGACATGGCCATAAACAATGATGATATGGGTGGGAGAGAATCATCATGCAGTTTGTCCACTCAGTATTGAAGGGGAAAAACCTTGCTCTTGAGACGATCTGTTTAGCTCATCTCTGGTTTTGGCGTCACCACAGAAGACTGTTCAGCCATGGCACGTCTATCTGTGGAAACTTTGCCAGCGGTGTATCACTTGCTTAGTAGTTTGGTCTTGGTCTCCATTGAAAATCTCAAAAGATTCTTAATTCAAGTTGCATTTACTTTCTCTTCTTCTCTTGCTTCCTAATCTAGTTGTGAAATAAACCTTAGGACTATTGTTGGCGATTTGCTTTTCTTTCTTTGCTTTGGATAAAAAGCGTCTGATAAATGCAAAAATCTTAAATGGCCTTTTGAGTTTTAGATGTACTGTGTGTAAAGCTAGGGATATCCTCATTATGATTTCAGGGCATTTGACTTTCCTAAAAAAGCAACAAAAAAAACTCCTGTCCCATAATTCCAAGGGTTTTCCTCTGTGTGTTAGTCCCAAATAAATGTCGAGGTCTCTCAGTTCGTAAGACATCCAGGAGACCATTAAATGTCCTGAATTGAAATGCAGCTGAGGCTACGTGTGTCACGCAGAGTTCAGATCTGCTGAAGCCTGAGACTGTTAGAGCCACTCGGATTAGTTATTCAGAGAGGATGGAATAAAATTACTCAGTCACTTTAGTCCATATTATTTAGTCCAGCATTCCTGTAGCTTAAACAGTAAAGCATGGCGCTATAGGAATGCTAAGGCCATGGGTTTGAGAATGCATGAACTAATCAAATGTATAGTTTGAATGTAAGTCGCTTCTATCAAATGCATAAATATAAATATAATATTTTGAGTAAAATGCACTGCTCCTTGTCTCCCAGTGATGAGATTTTGCAAACATAACTGCGTTTAATGAACATTTTGTACTTTTCACCCTTGTGAACTTGACAATAACCAAAGTTTCATGTTTTTTTTCTTTTTCCCCTACAGATCGATAGATTCATAATCAGTTAAGACTTACACGGTGAAGAGTTTGGAATGATGAAGATTAATTAATGTTTAAAAAAAATATCTTATTCTCGCTTACAAAATGTTTCTTGAGTAGCAAATCATCATATTAGAATGATTTCTGAAGGATCATGTGACACTGAAGACTGGAGTAATGATGCTGAAATACAGCTTTGCATCACAGGAATAAATTACATTTTGAAATATATTCAAATAGAAAAGTTATTCTAAATTGTAATAATATTTCACAATAAATGCAGCCTTGGTGAGCAGAAGAGACTTCTTACAAAAGAGTTAAAATATCCTAATTATTCCGAACTTATGAACGGTACTGTACTTCTTCATATGCAAAACCAGCAAAGTGTGATTTGATTGCATGATGAGGAAATAGTTATTTTTTGTATGGACGACATCTTATGATTATGCATATTCGCTGGGTCTGTGATGTGATCGTCTTAGAGCTGACATCTCTAAACCTTTGCGCATAAGGCCCAGGGGAACGTTAGATCAGACTTGTGGGGCGATGCCTCAGAGGAAACGCCACCAACCGCCTGGAATCGCCGTCACTTTCAAGGGATTTGACTGAACAAATGACAGCATATGGTAGATGCAAGGAGAGCTGGGTATTGTTGTGACTGGGGCTCAAGTGTGTTTCTCTCCCACCCCCTCCAAAGCATTTCCTCATTGTGTTGTCACAGACGCACTCCTTCCAGCGCTTTAATTAGCCTTCAGGAGTTCAGTGGCTGGGTGTCCGTGTGCTGGAAGACTTCCACTCTGGAAAACCAGCCTCTTTCGCACACATTTTGGGCCGCTGCACCTCCTTCGGTCATGCCGAAACTATACAAGCGAAGGTAGTTTGAAAGTCAGTCTGATATCTTTTTCTTCATCTCAAATCATCCATCTGGCAATTTGCTGCCAGTGGGAGGTGAGCTGGTCTGATGCTCAGCACTGTGTCTGTTTCTACATCCCTGTGATTCTGGAGGGGGGCTGGTGTGTAATACACTGGAAAAAAGGATTTTCTTACTCGTGTTTCCCAGTACAAATATCAAAACATACACGATACATTTACTTGAGAAGCAAATTGACATCAGAATTTTAGCTTTGTTTTCTGAAACATTCATCAAAAATAAATGAGTTTGTGCTTGGAACAAGAAAAATATTTGCCAGTGGTGTAAAACATTTTTTGAGTTTATTTTTCTGACCCCATTGGCATCATTACACCAGTCTTCAGTGTCACATGATCCTTCAGAAATCATTCTAATATGCTTAAATTGATCAAAAGTGACAGTCAAGATTTCTATTCTAAATAAATGCTGTTCTTTTTAACTATATATTCATCAAAGAATCTTGACCAAAAAACTAAGTGCAAATAGCCCAGTTTGTTGGCAGAGGATATTTACAATAACTCCGCCCACTGACGTCTGATTGGTTCAGACAAAATTACGGAAGACGCTGGATTGTCAACAGTAGCAATAGTTTAGCGGTAAGACGCGTTGTGGAAAGTTTTGATGCAAAACGACCGGAGTGCGAATCTGCCTTTTTCCGAACTCGCTCCCTTTTCCCATCACATATCAGATCGGAAAGGCATTTATTTTCAAAAAAATTAAGAAAATATTCAAAAAGTGGAAATAAAGTGTCTTAACGTGTGTTTCATAATACGGTGTTTATCGGTTAGGGTAGGGAGGGCTTTATTGTCCCAATAAGGCGGCATCCATTTAAAAATTTTAATAAGTATAATCATCTGTGATTATTGCAGAGATTCAATGTACAACAACCTTTTAATGTATCTAACTACTATTTACACTTAACCTATTGCAAAGAAAATACAGCTATTTTTACATGGTGTGAATAGAATGTCACTTTTTGCTTTTAGCATAAATAGAATATTGCTATTTGCTGTTAGTGAAAAAAGTCACTGCCAAAAAAGAAAAGAAAAATATTAAGCTGCAAAAACAGTCATAATAATAATAACTTATTAATAATTGATTGTACCAAATCAGCATTTTAGAATGATTTCTGAAGTCATGAGAAACCTTTTTCAACCATTAACCTTAAGTCATTTTGCTTCCAAGTTTCTGCATGCTTAAAAAGAAATATTAGTACTGAAAAACAATGCAATAATACCAAGTAAGTAAATATTTTTTTGCAGTGTAGTCTGTATGGCACAGGCTCCGTCTCCACCTCACTTCCCTTTGCAGGGCCCTAATCAGCGAACCAGGCCCAGCTGCCCCTCCCAGCCCCTGCCAGGAGTCGCTATCATCTTCTGATCAAATATTAATGCCACGATACTCTACTTGCTCACTAATCCACAGCCAATTAATATTATCTGTCAATTATTTACTGATCCTGAGGTGTGCAGCCAGGTCCCCGGAGGCTACATCGACCAGGGTTCAGAATGCATAATTGACTTCCTCTCCTCTCGAACCCCTCCCTCCCCCCGGAGCGCCGTGTGCTCTTTTTATTTTCCCTTCCCCGTCCTCCTTTTTCATCTACTTTCATTTCTGCGCCCTTCTTTTATATTTCTCCTTTCCTTTTTTGTTTATGTGTCTTTTAAGTCTAAATGGCTGTCTTTGTGGTGTTTTAACAGGGTGTGCGCGAGGGGGAGCATTAGCATAGCGAGCGTCGGAGGTGCCCGGAGTGTCAGGAGGAGGGGGAATCTGGCGAATCTCGGCGGATAGAAGTGAACACGCATTATAGAACGTACAATAACATCCGCTGTGTTTCTTCAGGGTGACGTGCAGCTGAAATGTGAGACCCCCGATGATCCGAACACTCTGATGTTAAAAATAGAGGGTGAGTTATATTTGTAACATACATGTAGCTGAACTCAGCACTACATCAGCTGAGAGAGTTGAGATGGTAAAATCCCTCCTTTTTGGTAGATCGATACACAGACAGATGGATAGATCTACAGTATCTATCTATCTGTCTGTCTATCATTCTGTCTATCTATCTATCTGTCTGTCTATCATTCTGTCTATCTATCTATCTACCTATCTATCTATCTATCTATCTATCTATCTATCTATCTATCTATCTACCTATCTATCTATCTTTCTATCTATCTGTCTGCTGTTCTGTCTGTCTATCATTCTGTCTCTATCTATCTATCTATCTATCTATCTATCTATCTATCTATCTATCTATCTATCTATCTATCTATCTATCTATCTATCTATATATATATTTCTCTGTTCTGTCTATCTATCTATATCTATTCGTCTTTCTATCTATTGCTCTGTCGCTCTGTTCTATCTATCAATCTATTTCTCTATCACTGTTCTATCTATACATCTATCTATCACTCTATCTATTTCTCTATCGCTCTACTCTGTCACTCTGTTCTATCTATCTATCACTCTTTCTATCTAATACTCTTTCTTTCTATCTATCTATCTATCTATCTATCTATCTATCCATTGATCTATCTATCTATCTATCTATCTATCTATCTATCTATCTATCTATCTATCTATCTATCTATCTATCTATCTATCTATCTATCTATCTATATATACATATGTCTATCTGTCTGCTGTTCTGTCTGTCTATCATTCTGTCTCTATCTACATATATTGCACTGTTCTGTTTTGTCTATATCTATTGCCCTGTCGCTCTTTTCTATCTATCGATTGCTCTTTTTATCTATTTCTCTATCGCTCTGTTCTATCTATCCATCCATCTATCACTCTTTCTATCTATTTCTCTATCGCTCTACTCTGTCGCTCTGTTCTATCTATCTATCTGTCTATCGATTGCTCTTTTTATCTATTTCTCTATCGCTCTGTTCTATCTATCTATCCATCTATCTATCACTCTTTTTATTTCTCTATCGCTCTACTCTGTCGCTCTGTTCTATCTATCTATATATCTATCAATCTGTTCTATCTATCTATATCTATCTATCTATCTATCTATCTATCTATCTATCTATCTTCTACTGTGTAATGAGAAGATTTCCCCTTTACTCACCTACAATAACAACAAAGATCACCCCCCTCAAACACACACATCTCTCTCCATCACACACTCTTTCTTTTATCCCTACTGAAGTAAAAACAGGGCTCTGCCTTTGTAAGTTGGCAGACGCTGCATATTTGTGTCGTAAAGCTCAAATCACAAGCTTCTATTGTCATTTGTGAGGAGTCACATTGGATGTGGACTCGTTTGAAGTGCCGTTGATGTGCTGCGGATTATTTGAACTCACTGACACAAATGCCTCAGTCAGCTCTAACTAGTTGGACATTTAAATTTTCGACCTCCAACTAAGACAGTGGCAGAAATCAGCACAGTAAAGGGTTTAAAGGGATAATGCATTCCTCTATTTAATGAGCTGTGTGGAGGTAATTGTCTGTTTTGCACACATAAAATCTTGCTGTTGTCTTACTGGTGTATTTCACACTTTTAAGAGTGTCAGTGAAGATTTTAGCAACAAAGCTTCTTTGCGAAGCGTTCTTAGGAATTGTATGTCCGTGTTTTGCATGATGGCGCACCAGTCCACGGGGAAGTCGCTGCTTTATTTTCACGAACGCTTCACCATAGCCAACACCCCTGAGAGTCTCCAGCACCAACACTCACACACACAAACACCAGCCATGGGAACCTGCGAGCTTGAATCACCTGTGTGCTGATGTCGTGGTTAAGACGTGCAATGAAGGATTCAATTTACCAGACAGAACACCTGCTTTCACATATGTTTGAGGAGTCCCAGCGAAGGGACCTGGCAAGAGAGGAGAGAAAACCGAGACTCGTGAACAAATGAAAGGAGCGCAGATGAAGATGAGCAAACCAGAGGTCACATCAGTTCTGTTTGATAGATGCGTGACAGGGCCGTCTCTGAAGTTGAAATGCTGAGGGATGTATAAGCTAGAAGCTTTTAGTTCTCCCGAGATTGACAAATGGTAGAGGCTCAAAAGGAGTGTGTTTTAAGATCTACTGGGAATTGCAGCTTCTTTTAAAGATCTTGTTTGCCAGGTTTTAAAGTGAAACAGCATCCACAATACATTCGACTTTCAGAGTGACGATACAGTGGCTTGAAAAGTATTTAAATCACACTTTAAAGCATCGCTTTAAGTACAAAGTATCAAACTATCTGGAATCTGCAAACAAATAATACTAGAGCTCTTCTCAGAACTAACCACACTTTTCTGAGCCATCTTGTCTTTTTCAGGTCAAAGACTTGTATCTATCAGGAAATGATTGGGTTAGTGACGATCCTGACAGACAACGATCAGAGGCACTGCAACAGTCTGATAAAAGATTTGATTTTCTCTGGAATAACATGCACTGTATGAACATTACATGACTCAATGACACCGGTTATGTGTATTAAGAAACTAAATAATGTTTTACAGTAAAAATGATTTCATCCAAATACTGTAAATTCTGTCATAATTTATTGACCCTCGTATGACTGTTTATTCCATGAAAAAAATAATTAACTGTTTTTGTTTTTGCATGTCAATGGGTTCCACAGAAGAAAGTAAGTCATAAGGGTTTGTAGGGTGAGTAAATGATGTTAGAAATATTTTTTTTGGGTGAACTGTTCCTTTAAAAATTCGTAAAGAGATCTTTTGTCAACAGCAGTGAATGCAGTCGTATCCAGGGTCAAATGACATCAGCAAAGTTATGCAAGTGCAACAAGTCTTGCGGTGACATGACCGTATGACTCCAGTATCTCAACAGTCCGTATCGTGTTTCTCAGAGAGCTCTGAAGGCGGAGAGAGAGAAAGAGAAATCTTTAGGAACTGACGGCTGCTGTTTTATACCACCTGCGTTTCCGGCGGGGCTGTTGGGGTCCTGAGAGGGCTGCCCCACCAGCTGCCCTCCTTCACGCCTGTTTGTCAGGAGCTTTCAATAAGTCTCACATGGATCCAGCTTGAAGGGAAGAGTGTAAAAAAAGAGTGAAACGAGATGCTTCCTGCCCTTTTACTGGCGAGTGGCTTCGTTAAGGGAACCTGTGAAATCAGTTTAATAGGCTGACATCACCCCACGTCCCCCCGAGACCTTGTCTCCTCTTCTCTCTCCTCTTCTCTCTCAACTTCTCTTCTCTTTTCTTCTCTTCTCTTCTCTTCTCTTCTTCTCTCCTCTTCTCTCTCCTCTTCTCTCTCATCTTCTCTTCTCTTCTCTTTTCTTCTCTTCTCTTCTCTTCTCTTCTCTTCTCTCTCCTCTTCTCTCTCCTCTTCTCTTCTCTTCTCTCTTCTCTTCTCTTCTCTCCTCTTCTCTCCTCTTCTCTTCTCTTCTCTTCTTTTCTATCCTCTCCTCTTCTCTCCTCTTCTCTTCTCTTCTCTTCTCTTCTCTTCTCTTCTCTTCTCTTCTCTTCTCTTCTCTTCTCTTCTTTTCTATCCTCTCCTCTTCTCTCTTCTCTTCTTTTCTATCCTCTTCTCTCTCCTTTTCTCTTCTCTTCTCTCCTCTTCTCTCTCATCTTCTCTTCTCTCCTCTTCCCTTCTCTTCTCTTCTCTTCTTTTCTATCCTCTCCTCTTCTCTTCTTTTCTTTTCTATCCTCTCCTCTTCTCCTCTCCTCTCCTCTTCTCTCCTCTTCTCTTCTCTTCTCTCCTTTTCTATCCTCTCCTCTTCTCTCTTTTCTTCTCTTCTCTCTTCTCTCTCCTCTTCTCCTCTTCTCTTCTCTCCTCTCCTCCTCTCCTCTTCTCCTCTCCTCTCTTCTCCTCTCCTCCCCTCTTCTCTTCTCTTCTCTTCTCTTCTCTCCTCTCCTCTTCTCTTCTCTCCTCTTCTCTTCTCTTCTCTTCTCTCCTCTTCTCTTCTCTTCTCCTCTTCTCTTCTCTTCTCCTCTTCTCTTCTCTTCTCTCCTCTCCTCTCCTCTTCTCCTCTTCTATTCTCTCCTCTTCTCTCCTCTCCTCTCCTCTTCTCTTCTCTTCTCTCCTCTTTTCTTCTCTCTCCTCTTCTCCTCTTCTCTTCTCTTCTCCTCTTCTCTTCTCCTCTTTTCTTCTCTCCTCTTCTCTTCTTCTCTTCTCTTCTCCTCTTTTCTTCTCTCCTCTTCTCTTCTCCTCTTCTCATCTCTCCTTTTCTATCCTCTTTTCTTCTCTCTCATCTTCTCTCCTCTTCTCTTCTCTTCTCTTCTCTTCTCTTCTCTTCTCTTCTCTTCTCTTCTCTTCTCTCCTCTTCTCTTCTCTCCCCGTCTCTCCTTTTCTGTCCTCTCCTCTTCTCTCCTCTCCTCTCCTTTTCTCTCCTCCTTTCCTCCTTTTCCTTGGTTTCAGGCAGTTCCTGGATGTTTGTATGTTAGGTCATGTTATTGAATGCATGACTTTCATCATGCGGTCTCATGCATATTAGCTGTGTTGCATTATAATTGCATGCTATATTTGTCTACTGTATGTGTGCAATTACTCACACTGAACAAACAATTTTAAAAATTGAAAATAAAACAAATATTAAACAACATTTACTAATAAATTATTAAAATCAAATTTTGTATTTGTTCATATTTATTTATTGACCTGAGCTAACAATTACTAACAATGTTAAACGTTGATTTAAAAAAAAATAATGTAGTTAATGTTAGTTAATGCATTAGCTAATGTTAACTAATGGGACCTTATCGTAAAGTGTTTCTGTGTTACTTGATTGTTAAATTGGCAGAGGATTTACTTTGAAAAAGTTTTTCTCAGGAATTGATTGTAAATTTCACAAATGATTACAAAGAATCAGAAAGTAACACATTGAACTAAACAGGAAATTTTGAAGTAGAAAGACTACAATAATATTTTCTTGTAAAACGTACTCCAAATATCTTGGTTTATTTACAAAATTGAAGTCTTTTTTTTACAGGGTAGGAATTTCTAAGTGTTTTTTGTTTGTTTGTTTGTTTGTTTGTATGTTTGTTTGTTTGTTTTGTTTTTAGCACCATTTTGGTTCTAGACTGCTGTTTACTTTTTGTGACCAACAAAGATTGTGTTTCATTTGATCTGGTTCAAATTGCTCAGCGAGCTTAACAGTTGATGCTAAATATACTGTTTTGTAACTTGTACATGTTTAAAGTGGATCTTGTAGATTATAAGATGTTTTGTAAGAGGTACGCTGTTTAAATTTACCATTTACAAACTGTCAAGTGATGCAGAACTGCTGTTGTAAACATCTGGGCTAGATGCAGGCATCATGTACTGTAGTATGATGTGCTGTTGAGGAACTAACCAGTATTTCAATTCTCATTAAGACTCATTTAAATTTGCCGAAGTGTCTCATTATTTAGTCAATAATGGCACTAAATGAAGCGTTCAGTATATAATAATGATAATATTTGTTTTCAAATCGGTTTTTCAAACACTGCTGGCACATGTCTTCAATTGATCAAACAAACAAGTACTGCAGTTTTGACCTAAATTTACAATGTTTTTAAAAATGTAAAACGCTTTAAAAATTCAACATACTAATGGTTACTTACAGTTGACTCTGCACATTATACTGGAAATGTAATATTGGCGAAAAATACACATTGTCACAGTTGTGGGAGTGATCCAACGCGAATGACGAAGGAATATACTCAAAATAGTCTGTAATCCACTAACAGAAATACACTGGAGAATCTCAGAAGAACATACACACGAACCACACTTAATAATGCCGATAACCGACAGTGAACTGAACAAAAATGGCAGTACTTATACTGTACACTGAGAACTAAACTAGACACAGGTGGAAGTAATCTAGTTTTTTGGCTTTTAGTATGAATATGTTAGTCTTACTGTTATCTATAAGCTAGTGTGCTCCAAAACAATGACAAAATTCACATTTAGAAGATATAAGCATTCAAAACATAGGCTCTCATGTACGCCAATATGATCAATGATTTTGATGACATTACTCTGCACTTCAGCTTCTCATCAGATTTTCTGTCCAATCAAATCCTCTCTAGAATCTGAAGCCCTACATTATAAATAGATTCTGAAGCTGTGGCTTAAATCAGTCACTTGTTCACACATTTACTATTTTCAACATGGTGAATGGCACATAGTGCACTTTATAGGGGATAGGGAACGATTGAAGTCTGGTTTCACGTTAGTGTCACACGAACCGCCGGATCATAATCGAGTCAACACAGACAACAAAACGTATCGGACCCGTTTGAATTCTGCACAAAATGCTGTATTATAAAGCGATATGGAGGAGATTAGTAGGAGGAACGGTTATAGAAATGGAGGAAACTGCAGCTTTATCTAGCTCAATGGCTCTGGCTGAGCTGTGATATAAACTAAACGCTATTGGCTATTTTTAAAAAGGGGAGGAGCCGTTCGATAAATCCGGCCCTGTCTTCCTGTCTTCCTGTTTCAGTGGAAATTACGTTACAGTTTTTCTCAGTCGCTTTGGTGCATTTCTTAGATCAAAAGTGCAATTCTTGATACTACTTGTACACATTCCAAATCATCTAGTCACTTGTGCACATCATTAAAGCAATTTCTTATTCCTTTGAACAAATTGCAATTGCTTTTGTACATATTGCAATTGATAATGTACAAGTGTCAGCTTTTTTCCACATTTTCAATTGCTCATGTCATGTTGATCAAAACATAATATATGGTTCTCTGTTGAATAATCTTACCCCTAAAAACATCTAAGCATTAGTTCCTTGCATAAGCCATTACATGCAAAATTGTTGAACTATTTGTCATAACTGTCAAGCATAGTTTTACACAATTCTATTAGACCTTTTGTAAAAAAACGTGAATTGATGAATCGTGCAGGTGAAATTGACTCTCACTCATGAAGGAATGTAAAGTCTTAGTTCAACCAACAATCAACCAGTTGTCTAAATTACTCAAAGGTGCATCTCATGAATACAGTAATCAATTAGCAAGCATATAGACAGACCACAACTTAGGGGTGTTTCCTGTGTTTCTTTCTAATTTAGTTTTTTTTTTCTTTGTGCCCCTTGTCTTTTTCTTACTGTAAATTATTTAGTTTTTTTCTTTCATAAAGTAGCACTAGTAAAAGCTAGGGGAGTAACGATTCCCTCATGTCACAATTCGATACATATCACGATACTGAACTCACGATACGATATTACAGTATTGCGATACTCCAAGACATTTGATAAAAAAATTAACAAAAAATGAACTGTTGATTAAAATGCTAATTTTGGTATCACATTGTGTGTGTGTAAATGAATAGTGCTGGAAATACAGGACAATAGAGACACCAGAATAACAATATTCAATGATTCTGAAGCTGAAAATACAGAATTATTTTAGATGAATATGCTTGAACTGACTAGATATATTTAAAATAATGTTGGACACTTTTACTGGTAACATTAGGCATTATCAGGATCCACAAATATTCCTCCATTGCAGTATTATACATTATATTCAACATTATATATATATATATATATATATATATATATATATATATATAGTATTTTACGTAATGTAGTACTGACACTACAACTCTTTTTGAATTTTTTTACAGTATTTTGGGTGAACTACACACAATACAGATTGTCACGATCCACGATACATATTGTTGGATTTTTGTATTGCGATATATTGTGACATGATATATTGTTACATCCCTAGTACAGTAAAAGCTGTGAAAAACAAAATCCTGTCCATTCTCTTTCTATCAATAACCCACATACAGTAATATGTAAATAGTACTGTTGAAATTGATATATGCCATTGAAGTGCAGCCTTGTGCAATTTCAATACAGTAACTGTCATCCAAACTGAAGCCTACTGTAAGTTTACATCAGGTAATACTGTCAAAGTACACAGTTACAATTGACAACATGCCTAAACATTTTGACGACCTTGTTCGTGAACAATGACTCAATGACTTATCATTCTGATGACACTGACATGTTCATTGGCATGAATATTTACTTTTGAGAGATGTACTAAGGATTTTTAGTGACGGACTAGCTTTAGAAACATATCTATAATATATTGCAGTTTGTACAAATTGTTCTGAGAAATGCACTTATTATTTTGCACATGTTAGGGATGATCTGAAAAACGCACCAAAGCGACTGAGAAAAACTGTAACACATTGAATAATGCTGTGTTTCAAGGCACTTCTGTGGGCCTTTAAGCTAATCATTTTCTATTTACATGTTGTTGTTCTATCTACTTCCCTAGAATGTAATTGGACACTTAAAGCTGCATTCCGTAACTTTTTTGAGTTAAAAAATATCCTAAATAAATTTTTGAGCAAGTACATAAGCAGCCAGTGTTCAAAACTCTCTGCTTGCCGTAGCTCGATTCAAAACGGTAAGCTTGTAATAATGTTTTTAATTGCAGTGGTACTGGTGGATTTCCGCGGGAAATTCGAGCATGTCTTTGCGTCATTACGTCACATCTGTACACATAAAGAAGGAGTCTCCGCTAGAAGGCTATGAGTGTGAGGATGTTGGATGGGGGGATTAAGAGCCTTTTCTTACAGCAGTTGATATAATTATAACTAAACTTATCAATTTGATGGCGGATCCAGAAAGGTTCAAAGACAATCACAACTGGAGATTCACCCGCTGTAAAATGCAAAAGACTCCAGACTTCGAAGTGGCTACAGAAAAAAAAGATGCTGCAACCGGGCTCATGCGAAAACAAGGATAAATATCAGAAGGGCATTAAATGTAATTACTCAATGATGATGTAGTTAACATTAACAATTTGAGAACAAAGTATAATTTGCACGATTTGACGTGATATGATAAGTGATCGTTATAGATTTAATCAGCGTGATTTACCGCAATGCTTTTTTTCCCCGTAGTTGGTCAGAACAAAAGTGGATGTTACTTACTTACGGTGAAAATTCTTATGTTGGTCATACTTCCAAATAGTATAATGTGTGATTGCGAATGCCAGTATCCACACCGGCGGCGACTGACAGCCACACAATATCCTCAAAACATTGGATTCATCCGCGATGTGCCGAGCCGAGGCACAACCCACGTAAAGTTGATAACTCCTCGAATAACTGCAATTGCAGATTTCAAACAGAGATGGCGACAAATGAATGCTTATGAATGCTTTTTATATAAGATCAAGTGTCTCAAATACGGCAGATGTTTTCTCTTCACTAACACCACTCTTTTCTTCATTGTAGAAGTCTCAGTGAATCAGCTGGTGTTTTGGTGATTTTTGTCGATGTTAAAGTTTTACTCTGGTGTCCAAGCAGAGGAACCACAGGTGATGTTCATCACATTGACTGTCACTACTCCCACTCACCATAAACACAATATACTGACTGGCTTCATTTTCAACACAACATATGATGATTTGGTGCTCAATTATATCAATTTTATCAATATTATTTATGCAATGTTGCTGCTTAGTGGAAACCATGATACATTACAGGATTCTTTGATGAATAGAAAGTTAAAAAGAACAGCATTTATTTGAAATTGAAACTTTTGTAACATTATAAATGTTTTTACTGCCACTTTTGATAAATGTAATGCATCCTTGCTGAATAAAAGTATTAATTAATTAATTATCATTTATAAGTTTTGGGTTAGTCAGACATAAAAATAAATAAATAAATGAGTGTATCACGGTTTCCACAAAAATATGAAGCAGCACAACTGTTTTCAACATTGATAATTATCAGAAATGTTTTTTGAGCAGCAAATCATCATATTAAAATGATTTCTGAAGGATCATGTGACACTGAACACTGTGAAGACTGGAGTAATGATGCTGAAAATGAAGCTTTGATCACAGGAAGAAATTACATTTTACAATATATTCAAATGGTTTTACTGTATTTTTTAGCTGAATTATTCCAAACTTTTGACCGGCAGTGTATAAAGTAATGCTGTATATTTTTCCAAGTAGATATTTACACTTGTGAAGTGTTTACTCTCTTAAACTCATCAAAGGATGAATTCCAGACCCTCCTACTGTCTGACATTACTGAATAAAAGATCTTCTTCTTTTCAGCAGGCAAGACTTCTGAAAGGATAATCACTCCTTTTCTTTATTCTGCCTTTTCTCTTTCCTGAAGCCGAAAGAACAGGAGCAGAGGGAACGTGCACACCGGCTGGGTGAACCTGGGGTCAAAGGTCGGCCGTTTAATGGGGAGGTTCAAACGTTGCTCAAAGCGGATAGGAGTGCGAAGGTGTCATTAATGCCGAGCAGGAATGCTCCAATAAAAACAGCACTTCCTCATGCAAAGCTGCCCATAAAAGAGCACAATAAATATCTCATTAGACTGATAGCTGCTGGAACTGTGTGTATATAGGATGGAGATAGACGTCTCAAAAGCACACGACAACATCCGCTAACAAGATACAGAGCACTCACCCTTTATGGACGAACGGAAAATATGTCATATTTCCAGAGACGGTGAAAACCAGAAGCATCTGCATTGCAAATGAAGCTTATTGTTCTTTATGGGCCATCTCTCGTTGGCTTATGCGGTGACATTGCCGTTGGGTGAGATATGAAAGACACGCACCGCTTCTTGTGTGGAGTGAAGTATATCTGCAGATCTGGAAATCCAACCACAATTACAACTTAAACCTTTCTGTTCATGAATGTGCTCACGGTGGTTGTTTTTGAATTAACAGCCAATCTCATATTTTGGCACAGCAGGTTGATTTTACACTCAACATGGCTGCATTTATTTGATCAAAAATACAGTAGAGAGCAATTTTGTGAAATATTATTACAATTTTAAATAACTGTTTTCTACGTTGCCAGTTAACAAAATAAATCAATTGACACTGAACCACGTTTTAGATATGCTTTATTTTTCTCTATTAATTCAATCAATTGTTTAAATTTTCTTTGTTAAGATCTTCAATGCTTTGAACTGAATGGTTCAACAATTAACAGCTGATAATTTAAAATCACTCAACCACAACCACACTACTCAAATTCCCCACACGGGGTCACTATAATTATATAACCAAGTGTATAAACTCAAAATGAATAGTTCACAAAAAATATCAGAAAATTCAGTAAAGCCTTATAAAGTGTCAATTTCTCAGAATTTCACATTTTTATGAATGCTAGGGCACACTTTCGGGGTGAAACAATACACTTAGGAAGCAAACACAAACATGGTAGTGGGGCACCCAAACTCTTTTATAGAGAGTTTGTAATGCCGTCACGTGCATCGATCAAACATCTCCGATACAAAGTTGACACACGACTGGATTCGTCTCTCATGCACTGCTTTACCTGTCTTTCTCTGTATCGCATTTCTATGTAAAGGTGCTCTAAGCGATTTCGGGTGACGTCACTTCTTGTTTACGTTTAAAGTAGGCTATTGTCAAACAAAACGGAGGCTAGCTCAACCCTCCCTCCTCTTCATCCGCACACTAACCTCCCAAACCCCGCCCCCAAATCCTTCTTGTCGGTTATTGGCTGGAACAGTTTGTTATTTTTCGTGGTGCGGGTTAGCCCAGTTTGTTTTTGTTGTGTTTGTGGAGCCTGAGGTGTCTGCAGAAACCGCGTTTTTTTACAGTGTGTTCAGGGGACAGGCCGCTAGCGGATAGTGAGGAGATGTTTGCTGTATGTGACAAAAAAAATGTTTTGGCCTAAAAAACGTGTGACATCGCTTAAAGCACCTTTAACACGTCATCATCAGGGCTCGCTTTTCTTAAAGGGGAAGTACTCTCTTTCTTATAAGTTCAAATACCACCGCCTACATCTATTTAAATATACTTTCAAATGTAATTTATTACTGGGATCAAAGTTAAATGTTCGGCATCATTACTCCAGTCTTCAGTGTCACATGATCCTTCAGAAATCATTCTAATATAAGCTGATTTGCTGCTCAGGAAACATTTGTGATTATTATTAGTGACTATGTTTACATGTGCACCAATAATGTGATTATTTCCAATAATCAGAGTAAGGACTGAAGATAGTTACATGACACAAGCAAACCTGTTCACTCCGGTTTACGTGCAATTTTCATTATTCTGCTTATTCGCTAAGAATTGTGGTCATTTTTATTACAATTCAAATACCCCAAGCATAGCACGAATGAACTCACATACAGTACTTTTGTGTTTGTTACAGCCAGAGTGCATTACTGTAAATGTAATCAGCCTGGTACAGGTGATATAAAGTCAAAAATTATCTATAAAACCCTTTAATTTCACTTGGATCATCATCAAAGCAAGGATGTTTTTTGCTGTTTTAATTGACTTTCCGATGTATTTGAAGAGGACTGCCTTGACATTAATTATGCATATTTATATTGTTTCTACATTATACACCAAGGTACAGTGCACAGTTTACGAGCATCCAATGCCCTCTGAACCGATCAGGATGTGCAACTGGAAATGAAATTGTGATAGAAGGTACTGGACTGATACTGTGAGTGTTTCTGAGGAAAAACTAGTCACTGGATATGCCAGTTTACCAGGTTAGTGGTATCTAATATTTTGAAGATCAAAAACGCATTTGAAGTGCTTAGTCAAGTCACATTTATTTATACGGTACTTTATACAATACAGTGTGTTTCAAAGCAGTTTTACTGTAATAAGCAAGAAAATAACAGTATTAATGTTGAAAACTTCTTCAATTATGAAACAAATGCTATTTCAGCTGTAAAACAGCTCTAAAAAGACGATAGTGTCATCCGTCAGCTCAAGTCAGTTCAGCATTGATTTATAACAGTGTCAATGTTGCAAAGTTGAGCAATTATGAAATTCATGAAATGCTTATAGTTGCAAGCAAACTAGATACCCATTTTTGCCTGAGAAATAGAAAGAATTTCTGAACGTATTTGCAATTTCTTTGCATGGAAAATATATTTCAGATGAACCTGCCAACCCTGATTGGTTGCTTCAAAGGGGTCCTATTAAGCTTTTTACATGTTCAACTTTCTTTAGTGTGTAATGTTGCTGTTTGAGCATGATAAAGCTCTGCAAAGTTTCAAAGCACAAAGTTAAAGATATTCTCTATATCAGTGTCACTGTTTCTGAACTCCCTGAAACGACTCCATTGTAGTCTTGAGTTTTTTTCCGTCACAATATTCCTCATTTAAATAATTCATACGCAGGATAAAGGGGCCTGGTTGAGTTAAGGCTGATTTATACTTCTGCGTGGGACCTACGCCGGAGCCTCTACACCGTAGCCTACATTTTGGTTTTAATTTATACTTCTGCGTCGTTGTCCGCGTTGACGCACGCAGAGGGAGCATGTGAAACCCGAGGAAGTGGTTTGAGCAGACCAATCACAGCGCTTGCGTCCGCGTAGAATAGACGCGTTGTTCAATTTTGTAGATGTGCACGTCAGGGTACGCCGGAGGGTACGCGCGCTACGCACAGACTACGGCGTAGCTACGGCGTAAGTTCGACGCAGAAGTATAAATTGGGCTTTAGTTAGTAGTGTGTTGAAACTGGCGGTTATGGTAAGAAACGGGACAATTCCCAAACACACTCGAAGTGCTCGACCAATCAGAGCACAGTGAGCTTTAAAGAAGGAGGGGCTTCATAGAGACAGGAACTAAACAGAGCGTTACTGACAGACTGGGAAGAGAGAAGCTGCAACAATGGAGAATATGGGGAAAATAATGTGTTTTTTGAAGCATAAAAACCTGTTTTTGTATAGGTCCCGTTTAACTCACTGTTTTTTGTTACAGTCTAGCAGTGATGTCATCACTGGATTGCTAGTGAAACATATGACATGGAAAAACACGTCTACGTGTACGTAAGCACATTGTTGAAAGCGTGTAGCATCTGGCTTCTACAAACCCCTAGAAAACTCCCTCCCTCTCTGTTTCTCCTGTCCTCCACTTCTCCTGGTTTATCTAAACAAGCTGGACTAATCCCAACTATCAGGGGATGCTCTGTCAAAACGTGCGGCAGGGGCCCTAAGGCGAACCGAGCCGGTGAGCAGCGTGCGCGGCTCAACCAGCTCACCAGTGACAGAGCAGAGGGGCCAGATTAGCATAATGCATCAGTGTGTGTGTGTGTGTGAGATGGCTAGGGAGAGGGAGGATATTTTGTGTGTGAGAGACAGAGCAAAAGCATGTATGTGATATAAAAGAGAAACATGCATGCACATAGTTGAGAGCATGCTTTGTGTTGATGCAGTGTGTTTGCAGTATGTATTCGCTGACTCGATCTCATGTTCAGGTCAACACAGTTCATCTAAGTTTTCAGTCTGCGAAGCTCCATCCAGCCGTCTGCCTCCTCTGGGTCTGCGGGGCGGAGAAACGCTCTGACTGCACATACGGAACCAGAGAGACACAGAGCTTGTCTGAATATTCATGCCCTGGGCCCTCAGCACCACCCAAACCCCCCTAAAATCCTCGGCGCTCTACCCTAGCGACGTGCTCCAGGTTAAGGCCAACTCCGAAAGAGACACCGGCAGGAGAGAGGAAAGAATTAGTGAGAGGTTTGATGAATGACTCTTCCTTTTTTCCTTACCCCTCATTTCCAGGAATTAGAACATCTCGTTTTTTTTCTGATCTGATTCGTTCGGCGGAATCATGTCAGATAACTAAAAATATGTGATTAGCAGGAAGAGTTGATGTTTATATGTTTGAAATGCGCAGGCATAAAGAGAAATCGATACATACGGTTGCAACTGATATCTGTTTTAAATTCTTTCTTTTTTTTCTTTTTTTTTTTTTGATTAATTTTCTTAATTATTCTGTAGGGAAAAAAACATTCTGCTGGCGAAACCAAGGCTGTGCAGGCAATACTATTTATTCATATTTTGAAATATTTTATTTCTATATTTTCACTTTTCATTTTAGTGTAAGTTTAACTCATTTTGTTATGTGGTTTTGTCATTTTTTAAAATATTTAAAAATATATTATTATTTAGCTTTAATTTATCCTTATTCCAGTTTTAGTATTTTAGTACTTCAGCTGATTTTGTTTCAGTTAGCTGCTAAGGCATCATTTCTAATTTTCATTTAAGATTTTTATTATTATTATTTTATGTTTTTCATCTAAAAATCTGATATTATTTTATTGGAATTTTAACAATGACAACACTGGTGTGACCAGGTTACAATAATTTTAATCAGAATAATTTTCTGAACTTCATTAAACTGATATTTACTGGGGGGTTTTTTGCAGAAAATGAGTGGTTGCTCATGCCAAATTTGTCTGTTAAGCTGTTCTAGATGGTTTGCCAGACTGTTGCTAGGGTGTTGTGGGTTGTTGCTAGGGCATTGTTAGGTGGTAGTGTGTTGGTAGAGGTCATTGCTTGGCATTTTCTAGGGTGTTGTGGGTGGTTGTTAGGGTGTTGCTAGGCTGTTTTCTAGATTGTTGTGGATGATTGCTAGGGCGTTGCTAGGCTGTTTCCTTGGTTGTTGTTGGTGGTTGCTATGGTGTTGCTAGGCTGTTTTTAGTGTGTTGTTGGTGTATATGGCCCAGGTTCCTCCTTTAATGTGCATCAGTGGGATTTTTTCTGGTCCAGAAGGTTAAAATGGTTCATCTAATCACTTATTAAAGTAGCAGCACACTCTCCTCAACAACACACATGACTTGTTGAATGAACAAAACTTTGCAGCGCACCTCCCATTTAATAAATGTGTTACTTCTGATATGAAACAACGTCTCAGCTTTCAATTTCTGTCAATTTTATTACGAAATTCAAACCGTTTTGGCACTCTTTAATGTGGCGCCTTCAATTAATGCGAAGCGCACTTGAATGATCATCTCTTCCGCTTTATTGCATGAACAGCATGAAATAAACATGAATAAACATCAGAAGGTGTGATAGATACAGTACACCTTACCAAAAATCACTCAATCAGTGTTTTAACCGCGGAAAGACGTCAATAAAACAGCTTGTAAACAATGTCACATAATGTTACATTAACCTCAGAAAAGCCATTCAATGTCCGAAAAATCGTTGGTCAGCTGGAAAATGTACTTAGCACTATATATACAGTAAACACTATATTGCAGATTCATTGGATTTCTACTTAACCTGTTGTGTGTTGTTTAATATATATTTGAATAAATCCGTCATGTTTTTATGACAGCCACCATTTAAATTTTAATATTAATAAAAAACCAAGTAGAAACGTAATTGTCATTAAAAATGTATTATTATAACGTTATTATTATAAAAACTTTCTAAAAATCAGTTAATTGTAATCTTTAATATTATAGTGATGTAACTAGGTTTTTCTGCATGGCAATTCTTTCCGATTACTGAAAGGTGCACGTCTTCTTTGGATGCGTCTGGTATTGTGACTGACCTGTTGTCATGCGTTTAGGGGTCTTGCCCTCATGATTCTGTGTCTGTGTGTATCGAGTTGTTGTGTTGATGTGGATCACTTGTCTTGTGTTTGTAACTGGGCCGCATCTGTGAATGCACACTGGGCCTGTGTGTGTGCGTGCGTGTGTGTGTGTGTGTGTGTGTGCGCGCAAGGCCTCATTATCCGAACACTGAGCGCTGGGACACTGGCCTCTATCAGCAGCCCAGTCGCCCCCGGCATCTCTGCATCCCGACTGCCTCATCCGCACACACACTCACAGTCCGATGCCAAGTGAACTCTAAGGTTTAGCATCGGGCCCAGGCAGATCTAGCGCCTCTTATTGTTTTCAGAACCCATGAGCGCAATGGGACCCAATTGGGGCCTCATTACTTTATTGTTCTGAGAAGGTTTGGATGCGATTTACACATGGAATATTTGAATAATGTTTTAGTTCGCTTCCATGTCTTTGCCTTTGCTTTGTTTCACAACACATTTTTTTTCTCCATGCATTTTGAAAGAGCATTTGTTTGTTTATTTATATGCTGCGTGCTTGCATCTCGCCTATCAAACTTTTTGTAATATTAATGTCCTGAAAACTAACCCACCCGTCTCCCCCTTCTTGCACTGTCAATTAATCTCTAATATTCACCATGGCTCATTGAAACAAATGAGCATCTTGTGTTTGTTATTGCCTTTAATGGCTTCCTAATGTGCTGGAGTCTGTCTGCTTAATAATGAAGTATCAATATGGTCCTGCTCAGTTATTAAGGCTTTTCATCATTTGCTGGACACTTGTTTAAAAGCACCTTGATTTGGAACCGTATAAACAGAATAATAAACGCGGCGTGACGATCATACATTAGGTGTCCTAATCAATAACGCCTCTGTTTTGCTGAGAAGAAGTCACGGATGAAGTTGTTGCGAGCATCTTAACGGGGGACGACAAACACACAGTTTTGGAAAATAATGACCCGGGCTGCATCGCACGTATGATAAAGCAAAGCCAGGGGGTTTATTAACATCTCGGAACCCTGTCAATCATGCAAAGGCCCGTCCCAGCGCCCAATTATCTTTGAAGCTCGGGCCTCTGGGTCTGGACGTGATCAATGAACGCACTCCGTCGTCGATACGGGTGCAGAAGAAGACCTATTGATCAGCCAACACTTGTGGACAGCCGCTGTGAGCCGGATAATGTCAGATTGAACCAGCGAGAAGGTGTGTGTGTGTGTGTGTGTGTGTGTGTGTGTGTGTGTGTGTGTGTGTGTGTGTGTGTGTGTGTGTGTGTGTGTGTGTGTGTGTGTGTGTGTGTGTGTGTGTGTGTGTGTGTGTGTGTGTGTGTGTGTGTGTGTGTGTGTGTGTGTGTACAGTACACAAGCCTATTTGGCCCTATAGGTGTGTTTATGTTGTGCGGTGGAAAAGTATTTATTTTGTTGAAGTTGAGGCTGAGGTGCTCACAGGTTCAAATAAGAACAACTTTATCTCTTAAATAACTAGTGTTTCTTGCTGACTCAGCTAAAGTTATAAAGTGTGTTGTTTGTATGAATATGAATATGGTTGACTGTACAAGAGTGTTGGTTTCATGGTATTGTGAAATATTTGTCAAATTTAAAATAACTTTTCTACACTGTAAAAAGTGATCAGTTGACTTCACTTATATGGACTTGCCATTTCAATTACGCATGAAGTTTATTTACTTCACTTTTTAATTAAAGTCAACTGATCACTCTTTACATTGTAGAAACAGTTATTTTAAATTAAGAACATTTCAATTCAACAGTTTGAAATGCTAAAACAATAGTATTAGTTACAGTAATAGTATTGATAGTGAATGTGGTTCCACTACCAAGACACCTGTGTGAAGTGTGAACTATAGACTATACATACATCCACTAAAAATCACTAAAACACCTGACATTCAAAGACACTGAGACTTCAAAAACACTGAAGAAAAGTAATGCTCCTACAGCACTTGAGCAGATACGCTCACTATTTAATATTGAACTCAATGATAGTTTTTTAAGTGTTAAGTAAGTGCAATACAGTACATATTGGGGTATGTGTATGTGTGTACTTACGTAGGCCTAACTATATTTTGGTGACAAATTTGTACCCAGAAGTGACCAAAACGTGACAAAATCTCCAGAAACCTCTCTTTAGGGACGTCCTCATTTGTAAATCTGGTATAAAAATAAAGTAACTAAATGGGTTTTTTTTTTATGTAAAAATCCAGAAAGTTTTGTATTATGGGTAGGTTTAGGGGTCGGGTTAGTGTAGGTGGAGAAAATATACAGTTTGTACAATATAAAAACCATTACGTCCATTTAGATAGCTGTGTGTGTGTGTGTGTGTGTGTGTGTGTGTGTGTGTGTGTGTGTGTGTGTGTGTGTGTGTGTGTGTGTGTGTGTGTGTGTGTGTGTGTGTGTGTGTGTGTGTGTGTGTGTGTGTGTGTGTTCATTAGGTGGCAGGTGGGCAGCGTCAGGACCAGGGGAGGCAGTGGCACCGCGGTAAAGCCCTAAAGTCCCGTGGGACGCTGGGATCAGGGGGAGGGTCACGATCGGTCCCGTCCTCCTCTCCACTGCACCTCAGCAGGGCTGACATCCACGACCAACAACCCCCTTCAGAATTACAGCAGCCTGCACTGTAATTAAAGCCTGGCCCAGACGTGAGACCGCGGCTGACACAGCATGGGACGGAGCAGAGACCCAGCGGACTGATGTACATAAAACGAGTGCAAAACGAACAGACAGAAACAGACGCGCCGACTCACATGAGTAATAGACACAGCCGCCTCACACCCACATGCATAAAACACACGCATACACGCATGCAATCAAGATTAGGCACAAACACACACTTTCTCACTCTGACAGGTCTGAAAATCAAAGTTCCTCCAAGTTAACTGGAAAACCATTCGCGCAGTCCCGCAGGAGCCCCATAAACTAACAGTTTTTCTTAGCGGCATGTAGTACGCGCCACTTTGCGTAGCACGTCGCCGCCTTCTCCAAATCTGTTTCCCATTCGGCGCGCAGGTCCCTCAGCTGGTCCGGTGTCTCAATTATGATGGATGATTATTACATCGAGATGGCTTTATGATGTATGCACTCGTTAAAACTAAAAGCCCGATCGTTGCGCTTGGGTAACCTTTCTGTACATCATTTTAAGTGTGAAACTAATAAAGCCGGCATTTTATTTGAAGGACAGGAAATTAGGACGCCTTGATTCGGCCCAGAGAACGGGTGCTCAATAATCATAAGCTGCCAGACAGGAATTGTGTTTTTCCGACTGCCTTCAATGTGACTGGAATATTGGTCGCAGCTTGTTTGGAATCAGATGAGATTTTTAAGAGAGATGTATGAGGGCTCTGTGAATGCAATATAGCATAAACAGCAGCAGCATCACCCTGGTGTGTGTTTATGCAGTATATAAACATTAGTCAGTGTCATGCTACTTTGTGCTTGATCCATATCTGTTTTAATTGTTTTACCCATCCTCATGATGTTCCAAACCAGCATATACACTTTATAGTTAGGACCCATCAGTAAATGTTAGTTAATGCATTAACTAAAATTAACAATGAGCAAAGTTTGTGACAGTAGGTCTATTTATTAATCTTTGTAAATACAACTGTTAGTTCTCTTATAGATGTATTCAGGGCTTGACATTAAAGGAATACTTCACCGATTAGCATTAAGCTTTCAGTATATATAGAAACCCGGTAGTATTTTAAATTTTTTCCCTCATGTCCCCCTGAGACATTTCTGTATTGTGTGTCTGGAAAAAACCCTCAGATGACGCAAAAAGAGTCATCGGAGGCCTTTTTGGCCAGAGGCTAGAGACTACAGCCAGTAGTAGGAGCTAGTTCGCATGTTTTCAATCCGCCCATAGGGGGTGGGATCTCACTCACAGAATGTACAAATAGTGTCAGCCATCTTATTTTTAAGCTAAGCTAACCGACTCTTGCTCTGTGGAGAAAGCTCTTGGATTTTGAAGATCTGGTACGCAAATCCAATGCTCGTGGCTACCTGTACAAGCCGCAATACAGCGAGGAACAGTTGCGAATTTCAGCGATGCCGTTTTCTTCTGGAAGAAATCGCTGAATCTACTGAGGAAACAGCACCGCCAGCATGTGTAACAGAGCACCCTAGCTTTGATCCACACATGGATCTATCTATCAGTTTCAAGTCAACTAGTTGAATAATTTCTTCCGATACTGCGCTCTGTAACCGGTGGGAGTGGCCTCGTAGGGCAGCGAAGCAAGTGCATTCTGGGAGTGGTTGTCTTTCATCCACTTGAGCCCAAATTACATTTTCTGGTCTTTCTCAGTCTAGAAGGCACCAACTTCTAAAATAATTTCACATTTCTATTACATAAATGACCCAATTTAAATACACATTAATCTATTAATGTGTATTTAAATTGGGTCATTTATGTAATAGAAATGTGAAATTATTTCCAGTGGTGAAATATCCCTTTAACTTTTTTGCTCATTAGCTACTGTGGCTGGTGGTTTTCCAAAGTTACTAGCCACTCACTTGCCACAATTTTGACATCGATACCATGGGTAAAACAGCCATATAGATATTTTTAATATTATCTCATAATTTGGCAGTAGGTATATTAGGCTGCTGTCACTTTAAGACCTGACGCGCGGATCCATTATACAGTTACACATGTGTTTTCTTTCTCAACTGTTTACATTCACTTAAAATAGAACTTACTGTTTACGTGAATACTCGCCACGACTGTCATCTTGACTCTATTTTGTGTATTTGATTGTTTAAGCGCAATAAGCAGTGAAAAATAACTCAATTTAGTACTGAGAGGCGGCTTTATGTGCTGTACTTTGGGTGTGAGCACAAAATATGTGGGAATAAGTAGAATTATGCGCAATCCCGTGTCGAAATTCAAGCCATAACACCAACAATATGCATCCGGAGCGGTAAACGAGTGTTGGAAGCATTTCAGATATTTCAGTATCTCAAAATCTATATTTTTGACAAAACTACAGTACATTGCACTTTGTTTGTTATTCAGACATTGAAAAATGTATATACTATATAGGACTATAAAGTTTAACCAGCCAAAATGGCCAATAGGAGTGACTGCGTTACACGCCACTGCTGAAATCCTCCCGCATTTGGTGGGTATTAATGTCAAACCCTGGTTGTATTTACAAAAATATACTCTTTTTGATTTCAGCAATGTATTAGTAAACATTAGGATTAGACTTTTTTTTTTCATTGATAGTTCATGTTAACTAATGCAGCAGTGCCAAGGCCATGGATTCGATACCTTATAAAAACATTGAATGCAATTAAGTCGCTTTATATACAAATGTTCCAAATGCATAAATGTTAAAGTGAAGTTGAAACTCGGTTACGATGCAAATGAGAGCCAATGATGTTTGACGTCATAAGTGATGCTTAATTGATCTCCTTTTGTGTTGCATGGATGAAAGAAAATCAGGTTTTAAACAGGTTTAAAACGACATTAGGGTGTTTAAACGATTACAGATTTTTGTTATGTCTGGCTTGTCGGTATAAGTTTGGCTCTCTTTGTTTAGGGTCTATGTCCTCCACTTGACTTCCTGCCCTGGCCGTGGCCAACAGGAAATGAAGCGATCTTGTGAGCTCTCATGCAAATGATACACGTCAGTGGTCTTAAATTAATCTCACAAGTTTCACATACTCAGCTGAGGGCAACATCTCCCCACCCTGAAGCCATGACACACACACACACACACACACACACACACTGAAAGCCCCCATGCTAGAAAAATTAATTAGCTGTTTGTCATCTAAAGCTGATCTCAGGGATTTTTGTTTTGGGGGCTGGAGAGGAGGGGGGGGGGGGGGGGGCTGAGGGGTGACCAGCATTACAATAGCAAACGCAGCTCTTATTAAGGGCTACAGTATCTCAGTATGGTTAGGTATTCTGAGGAGTGTGTATGTGTACAGTAGGTGAACTGCACAAAAACATCCAGGTCATATTTCACACCAAATTAAAAAAAGAAGTGTATTTTGCATGTATAAAACGAAGCATAAATATGTATTTTACATTGTGTATTATCATTCCTATGATACAAAAAAAAATCTTATTAGGTCAGTGCAAATATAATAATTTGTATGTTGATTTGTTTTTTGTTGTTGTTTTTGTTGTATTTCAATATTTGTTTACTACAATCCTTACTGTATCCATACCGTTTGTGGACAGTAATATTTTTTTAAAGCAATTAATACAGAAAGGATACAGATTAAATGACAGTAAAGTCACAGTGTCACAAAAGGTTCTCTTTCTATTCATCAAAGAATCTTGAAAAATAAAATATATCAGCACAGCTGTTTTCAACATAGATAATTAATAATCATAAATGTTTCTTGAGCAGCAAATCAGCATATTAGAATGATTTCTGAAGGATCATGTGACAAATTCAACTTTGACAACAGGAATAAATTACATTTTACCATATATTCACATAGAAAACTGTTCATTTAAATTGGAATAATGTTTCAACATTTTACTGCTTTACTGTATTTTTGTTCAAATAAATACAGCCTTGGTGAGCATTTAGCTTCCAAAACATAAAAAATCGTATCGACCACAAATTTGAACAGTACTGATGTATAATGAGAATCACAATAAATAAAAAAAACTCAAATTAAAAAGAATATTTCCTTTTGATTTTGGGGTGAAAGTTGACGATTGGGTTTCAGTCCTGCAGAAACTCCTCTAGTTTATTAACAGTGACTGACTGTTTCTTTGACATCACCTCATCACTTATAATAATGTGGCATGAAACTGCCAGTGTAACTAAGCGTTAGTTTCCTCTGGACAGAGATGCGTGAGGTTGGACACTTTCTAAGTCATTAGTGTGATTTAATGCTCAAGTGAACTGCTTTACCTTCTCTATATATATATACCTACATATAATGACAAATCACATGTTTTCTTTCACATCACATCTCTGTTTTATTTACAACTCATAACAAATAATCATTGAGCTATCAAACTAACTTTAAACTAAATATTTTATTATTAATAATATTTTTGACATGACATTACGTCAGTCAAGTCATTTTTTAGGAAAGTTGAGTTTGTACGAGTCCAAAGAAAATGTGGTTCCCAGAACGGACAAAACATCATATAAAATGCTTTTGTGATGTCATGCTTCTTTCTAGCCTATATAAGATGATGATATAAATGTTTTAATCACTTCTAGAGTGCATTTTACTATGAATGACATTGTTTACAGAAATCTCCTGTTCCCATGGGTCTCTCTGTAATGTTTGTCAGACCTAGCAACAGTAACCAAAGGGGGGCGGAGCTCAGCAAATAATCTCCTGGTAGTGTTTTTCTCATTATTCAATAAAACGTAGGGCTCAGATTGTCGTGGAGGGTCTCCTGCTGAACATCTATCCTGACAAATCGGGCAGCATAACTTTTCGAATACATATATTTTCTCTAGATTTATGGCATGCAAGAAGAGCGATGATAAAGCGCTCTGACTTGGCAGACAGCTCATCTTGGGAAGCGTGTAAACTGTCAGATGAAGTTGTAATGGAGGAAGGCCTCCGCTGCTCAGGATGGTGTGCGCTCTCTCCCACACCCAGTGCTTTCCGCTGTTTTCTTTGTTGTGAGGCTGTATTCCCCTGGCCCAAGGGCTCATGGGTAACAGCTGAAGCTGTGGCGGAGGGGCCTTGCCAGCCTCAGGGCCTCTGCCACCCTCTCTCTCTCTCTTTCTCTCTATCACTCTTTCTATGTTACCCATATGGTCCGTCAAGCGCTAATTCCCCAGAGGCCTGTTAGCAGCACACAGCCCCAGTTCTGCCCCTCCTCCCTCACTCTCCCTCGCTCTCTCTCTCTCTCTCTATCTCTCTCTCCCTCTGTCTCTCTCTCCCTCACTCTCCCTCGCTCTCTCACTCTCTCACTCTCTCACTTCCCTCAACTCTCCTCTCACTCTACCACACAACAGCCCACAATCCCCAAGACTCTGCCTCCTATAGCAGCAGTACTGTGATGATGGATGGATGGATGGAAGGATGGATGGATGGATGGATAGATAGATAGATAGATAGATAGATAGATAGATAGATAGATAGATAGATAGATAGATAGATAGATAGATAGATAGATAGATAGATAGAAATGGGTAAAATGAGAGGATGAGGAGGGATGGATGGATATATATATATATGAATAGATAGACAGAGCAATAGACAGATAAAATGATAGATAGATAGATAGATAGATCCCCATCATATTTTCCCTTCCCGCACATTGTTTTCTTTTAATGTGCTTCTCTCTCTCTCTCTCTCTCTCTCTCTCTCTCTCTCTCTCTCTCTCTCTCTCTCTCTCTCTCTCTCTATCTCTCTCTCTCTCTCTCCCTCTCTTTCTCTCTCTCTCTCCCTCTCTCTCTCTCCTTCTCTCTCTCTCTCTCTCTCTCTCTCTCTCTCTCTCTCTCTCTCTCTCTCTCTCTCTCTCTCTCTCTCTCTCTCTCTCTCGTTCCAGCCTTCATCTGTCTTCCATTTCTCCAGGCTCTCCTCTGTTATATGGTGTGGCGCAGTTAATACTTGAATTTATTGGTCCCATTAGATGAATGAATTATCTCCTTTTTCGTAGCACAGGAAACCCGTCAGACTGAAGCGAGCTCTCAGGGCCGCAGGTACGAGGATCACTTCTTTCTTTCCTCGGCTGTCTGTCCTTCATTTCAGAATTCTGTGGATTGAAACATCTCTCCCTGTGTCAGTCGTTTCAGCATGAACAGAAATGAAGTAATGAAGCTTTTATTTATATTGTCTTATAGTTCTTAGTTGTAATTATTAAAGGTAATTCAATAGAGCGGCTAACACAGGGAGCGATTGATTTCTTCTTTAATCACTCATTTGAAGTGACGTCTCTTCAGGGTCCAGAGGGGCCGCTGTATTTCTAAGTGTGATTTATTCCAGCTAAATGTAAACTTGTGTTCCTTCAAACTCTCTGGACCTTCCCCTTTAAAACTCACCAGACTTCACATCTTACATGACAGATTTGTGTGTCGTTCTTTGCTGCTCTTGGTGTTTTAATAATTTAGTATGATTGTGCATGTTAAAAAAATAAACATGATTTTGTCATTGTACAAGTCCAGAAACACATGATAAATACCATTCCTCCCAAAAAAATCATTTAAAAAAATCTGTTTTTGGTACTTTTTGTAAGCCTTCAACCACGGTTTCAAGTCAACATACTCATATGAATACAGAAATAAAATAATAATAATAATACATTTTGTTTATTTAAAATCTTTTAAAAAGTTCTCCTGCATTATTTAATGCATACACTGAATTTAGTATATGAATTGCATGCACACACACATTGAGTACTAGCGCCCTCTATTGATCATAACGTCATTAAAGCAGTTCACTATCATCACTGCAGTTCTACAGTATTTTCACTATTATTCATGTGAATTATATGTCATCATTAGTGATACACATTCATTAAACATGATCTGTTAAAAACATACTTGGTGGACTTTCTCTCTAAACGTTATTGTTACATATTACCGTTTTATTGGATATGGCTGGAAATTGTTTTTATTAAAATGCATTGTTTTTTATGTTCAGTTGCAATGTTTTATAATTGACTTAAGCTTTGGCGTTAAGTCACTAATATATTTTTTTCAAGCACATTCTCTGTATGTTGTATAAGTGTGTGAACATGACTTTAAATGTTACAAAACACACCATAGATTTTGAACGTTACCTTAGTTGGAACAAATGGTATTCTGTTAAGTGATGTGCACATGAATATAATTGAGATTTAATTTTCATTGGCCTTTCTCCTTGTTTATAGTTCTAAATAATACTTGTAAATACCATAAAGATGAAATTAGTCACAACAGCATCATCGTTGCAGTATTATATTGATGATGACTGTTAGTGTGACTCCTGCAGTCGCTGTTTGTATAAAGAAACACATTGAAAAAACATGTGCGTTTGTGTAGGATGAAGCAAACAGGGCAAACGATAACCCCGACTGTGCCACAGAGCATCAAAGGTGTGTGTGTGTGTGTGTGTGTGTGTGTGTGTGTGTGTGTGTGTGTGTGTGTGTGTGTGTGTGTGTGTGTGTGTGTGTGTGTGTGTGTGTGTGTGTGTGTGTGTGTGTGTGTGTGTGTGTGTGTGTGTGTGTGTGTGTGTGTGTGTGTGGACCTGCTGTCAGACGGGTGAATTATTTATCAGCGTGTTCCGCCTCCAATCTGTTTCTGCGACAGGAATGGATATGTGTATTAAAACAAACAGAAGTTCAGATTTGTTCATGTCTGTTGTCCACACAGACACAGGGCTGTGATCGCGGGACGGGGGGGACGGGACCCTTCACAGGGCTGGTCAACGCTCAACCACATCAAAGCCTGCCACAGCTTCTGGAGTGTATTAGTAAAGCAGGCCTGACCATACACACACTTCCAGGGTTATTTGTTTTACAGACAGCTAAATATACAGATAAACACTCAGGACATATTCACATTAAGATATGAAACGCCATGTTTTCTGAATGTTCAAAACAATGTTTTTTCTCTGTTATTAGAGAAATGACGAAGGGAATGACATTTTTATCATTTTGCAAACATTGTTACTTTTGAATGAGAGAATCTTGCTAAAATGTTCTGAGAAGTTTCTGGATACATTTCCCAGCAGAAATTCATTGAAATATCAAAATAATTTCTGCACTCACGCTTTCATCATTTTCTCAAGTAGTTCCAAAACCATATTTGAATTTGCATGAATGCAAATGAGTTTGAAAGGAAATTTTTAAGTGAACATTCAATGACTTAAGTTACTTAACTTTAAGTTAAAATGACTTCAGAATACATGGAATCTTTTATGGTGATTTTATAATGTTTTTGCTGATTCACTGTATGTAGAGCATCAAGAACATTCTGCTAAATGTTTCATTTTGTGTTTTACAGAAGTGACGTACAGTGACGTGTCTTCCTTTAAAACGTAAGTGCTACAAATGCACTTATGCTTGGTGCAACTCTTTTTTTTTTTAAATGCATCATCACTTTTTGTTCTAAATGTCCAAAGCACCTTGATATATTTCAGTGTTGTTCAGGGTTTCAGTGTCACGTGTGTAACTCGTTCAGATAGACACACAGGTGTGTGGGACGGTCTCCTCTTCATGATGGATGTGCTGGAGGAGGGCTGACAGCGGCTCGTCGTATGGCAGAGGCTGTTATCTTTATCAGCTGTAAAGATAAGAGCTGTCACTTTGAAATGGTTGAGGATTTCAGGCTGATGTCTTGATAACACACCTGTCAGGTTCTGAGCTGGAGAGTCTGGCTTTGTGGGTGATCTTATCGGCTTGTTTGTAATAAACAATTATTTGTAAAATACCGGTAACAGTAAAAAATTGTCTAGTCAAACTGTGATTAATGCAGGCGAAGTGTCATTTCTGGGCAACTAGAGGCACCAAGTGGAATTGCAAATATAATGACTGTTTCCAAACAAGTTCTCAACATTCTTAGCCGTCCCTGCTTTCTATTGGTCAATCACAAAGGTAGCCCCGCCCCAATCTCTCTCCATTGGTTGAGAAAGAATGTCACTAAAACAAACAGGTTTGAAAGTGTCAGTAATGAAATCAACATATGCCTTAAATTTGCGTCAGCTGATGACTGTGTCTGATTGGCCAATTAAATGTTCATTCAGCAATATTCACTTTTTGAATATATTTTAAAATGCAATTTATTCCTGTGACAAAAGCTGAATTTTCAACATCATTACTCCAGTCTTCAGTGTCATATGATCCTTCAGAAATCATTCTAACTTGCTAGGGAAACATTTATGATTATTATCAGTGTAGAAAACAGTTGCTTCTTCATATTAAAAAGCCCTTTAATGGGAAGAAACTGCACAGTTTACCTTTAAACTTGAAAGAGAGCCTTAAAAGAAAAAAAAAATTGTCGTGTAAGTAAATGCATGCATGTATTGCCATTATTTATTGCCATTGCAATTTAGATACATTTGCTCATAGTGTTTTTTCCCTCGTCCTGTCAGTGTCGAGTGATCTCCCTATCTGTCATGTCCCGTGTGCCGAGATTGGATGGTTCCCGGCTGGTTATTGGGTGTTTGACTGTAAGATACATCATTGGCTGACGTTTGACCTCTTGCTAACTTCCAGAGAGGAAGTCCAGCCCAGTGGAAATCCTTCAGCTCTGCGTCTTTGAAACTTTAGCACTCCGCTTCTCTCTGTTGTGTCTTTGAGTGGCGAATCCCCCCAAAAAAACTTTGCCTGTCATCAAGTCTCTCTCTCTCTCTCTCTCTCTCTCTCTCTCTCTCTCTCTCTCTCTCTCTCTCTCTCTCTTTCACACATGTTTCTCTCTCTGCGTGGAGCTCCAGAGGACCCTGCAGCTGGCCGGGGTTGTGCCCGTGTAGCGCTGCTCTCGGCTGGGGCTCTGCGGGGGGGCTGGGGAGGGGCTCTGGATCTCACTGAAAGAGAAAAAGAAAGAGATCAAGGATAAAATGAAAAAGAAATCTGTGATTCCCCCTGGCACCTTCCCCTCCCCTCCCCCCATGGCCGATTCTTTTTTATCTTCTACTTCTCTTACTAGCAGCCGTTTCTCTCTCGGTCTTCTTTTCTTCTTTTCTGTCTTCTTTGAGAAGATGCTCGCTTTTAGATTCAATGTCAGGTGCACTCAGACCGTAGTGAAAATGATTTAACAAGAGTATTGATTTCTGATTCACTTGTATGTCACTGTTACAGTCTCTACTGAGATGCTCAGTTAATTTACTTTAGAAAGTAATTTAGTATTTTAAGATTTTGAGATGAGATTCGATTTTTTTTATTAGATTCAACTTTATCATCAGTGAGCAGAAAATAGTACAAATAAATAGCAATAAAATAGCAAAACAAGTATATATATATATATATATATATATATGTGTGTGTGTGTGTGTGTATGTATTACTGTATATAATTTGTTAAAATGCGTTCAAGGGTGCATGTACGTAAGTAACAGTACATACAGGAGATGATCTGGTTGTGAAGTAGATTACAGTAGAAATGTGTCTTAGATTTCTCACAAAGATTTAGAAACAAATACAGCGCTAAATAAGCGTCACTCTTCTTCTGAAGTGTGTAATCGCTTCCAGAAAACAGATTTTGCATTGCATTCGGCCATGGGTTTGATTCCCATGAATTGATTAAATGCATTGAATGCAATGTAAATACTTGGGATTAAAGCATAATGCATAATAATAAATTCATAGTGTCACTAATGCACATTTTCATTCACTTCTAGATTTAAATACATATGTCACTCTTAACCCTCCTTTAGTTTGTGTATGTGCCTAGAGATACACCTCACAGAACTAAATTATATTAAAAACAAATTTGTGGACATTTTATATGTTTTTGGTACTCTACTACACAGTCTTCCTGAAACTGAAATTTGAAATGTGAGATGTGCATCTGATACAGCTGAACTGCGACTGCTCTTAGTTTTTACATTTGCGTTCTAAGTTTCCATTCCAGACTGTTATGCATTAATATTTAAGGCATTTAGCAGACGCTGTTGTACTGAGTGACTTACAAAAGTGTTGCATGTGAGACCACCGTGATCGACAGAAGGCAAGCATGTAATCCTGATAGTGTTTGAGTGCATACGCTCAGACTCCTGTAAGAGTGATGTGCATCTGAATCTCAGCAGTTTTGTATGTTCTGCATGTTTGAAACTCATACAGTAGACCATGATGCTAGCAATGCAAAGGTGATGGGTTTGATTTACAGTGGAATGTATGAATAAATATACCTGAAATGAAATGCAAATTGTCTGCCAAATACATAAATACGCACTACTGTTCAAAAATTTGGAAATTATTTTTTTGCAATATTTTTGAAAGACTTCACCAAGGCTGTATTAATTGGATCAGAAATACAGTAAAAACAGTTAAACAATTTAAATATTATTACAGTTTAAAATACCTGCTTTCTATGTGAATATATGTTAAACTATCATTTATTCCTGTGATGAAAGCTGAATTTTCAGCATCATTACTCCAGTCTTTAGTGTCACATGATCCTTCAGAAATCATTATAATATGATGATTTGCTGCTCAAGAAACATTTATGATTATCAATGTTGAAAACAAATTATATTTTGTGGAAACTGATTTTCCAAGGAACAGCATTTATTTGAAATAGAAATCTTTTGTAACATTATAAATCTTTTCAATAAAACTCTAAATAATTCCAAACTTTTTAACCAGTTGTGTGAATGTCTTGACTGTGGCTAGTATGTGAAACAGCATTGCTTTCTTAAAAATATTGTCTGCATTCCCAGCAAGATCCAAACTCACGTCCATAACTTCCACAATCTCACCGGCCGAGGCTTTGGCAGTGGAATCTGGCAGCGATTTAACATTGTTATCAGTCCTCACGCTATTTACCTAATGCGTTTCTGTGTAATTGGATTACATGATCCCGCTTGTCAGCCCAGGTGTGTTGTGCATCTATTAAATGACTGACATTTTTATGTAGCTAAGCTGAAAGCTCCGGGCCTTTTTCACGTTGAGTGAAATCAGGTGCTCGGCTCGATGTGTGAGAGGCTGTAAATGTGCACGCAGTAATAACCTTCCCTCTCCTCCTTTTTCACCTCTTTCTTTGCTGCCTCCATCCACTTTTCTTTCTTTTTTTACTCTCCGTCCTGTCTTTTTTTTTTCTTTCCGTTCCATTTGCAAGGTGTGATATTGCTTTAATTCAGCAGAAACATGTGGAGAGATCTGGAATATCTCCGGGGATTAGTGAAAGAGGAAAAACTCAACTTTTCTCTCTCTCTCTGTCCGCTCTCTCTGCCACTGCCAGACTCGGGCAGCTTGTGTTGTAGAGCAGCAGGGTCTGCTGGGAATGAATGTAGTTAGTGCGACCTTTGACCCCGAGAGCTGTTGACATGGAAGGCGGCCAAGAAGGGCTCTTACAGGACCCTTTTGTTAATCTCATTCATGGCTCGCCTTTGCAAAAAAACCTAGTTGTGTGTGTGTGTGTGTGTGGAGGGTGTTGGCAGCTCTACTTGCTGGAATGTGCTCTCTCTCTCTTTCTCTCTCTCTTTCTTTTTTTCCCAGGCTTGTTTGGAAGAAATGGTGGGCCCAGGACCAGCGCGACTGCTTTAGCCCGGACCCTGCCCTTTCAGCTCAATCGACACTGACAGATTCCTGGCCTAGGATTGCCAACTGGCACATAGGAGGCGAATGAAAGAGTGATGGAGAAAGAGCGAGTCAGTCCCGGACCAGGTCAGGCCATCGCGACAAACTTGAACTCTGTCCTGCCGATTACCAGGTGAACCTCATGAAAACATGTCCAAGTCATGTTTCACCCCAAAACCAAAAGACATTACATTTTGCATAAATAAATAATGAGTTTTAGGACCATTTGCCATTAAATTCTTGACAAATAATCTCTCTCTCTTTCTCTTTCTCTCTCTCTATTGATACATATATACACACACACACACACATATATATATATATATATACACACATATTTTTATTTTTTTATTTTATATATATTTTCTTTTTTACTTGATCAAATAAATGCAACTTTGGTGATCATAAGAGACTTTGGAGAAGTTTGGGGTTGGTACGATTTTTATCTTATCTTATATGATCACCAAAGTTGCATTTATTTGACCAAGTAAAAACAGTAATATTGTGAAATATTATTAAAATTTAATTTAACTAATTGTCAATGTGAATATATTGTAAAATGTAATTTATTTCTGTGATGCAAAGCTGAATTTTCAGCATCATTACTCCAGTCTTCAGGGTCACATGATCCTTCAGAAATCATTCTAACATGATGATTTGCTGCTCAAGAAACATTTATGATTATACGTACATTTCAGGATTCTTTGGAGGTTCAAAAGAACAGCATTTATTTGAAATAGAAATCTTTGGTAACATTATAAAGTAACATTATAAATGTCTTCACTGTCACTTTAATGCATCCTTGCAGAATTAACATATTTCTCTCTTTATTTTTCTGCATTACAGTAATAAGTATGAAACAGTTTGATCCTCATCCGGAGCGAGTCTTGAACGCGACGCTTCATCTCAGGATCCTCTGAACCTGTAATAAGTTGCTCATTCGTGCTGAAATGATTCTATTCTATACTTTGAAATTGATCAGATATTCAACTAATGCCATCAGCTCTATGGATGTGCTCTTAATGTCATTCTTGTGTGCTATTAAGGCCTCATAATTACAGCTCTCAAGTGCAATCATGCACAAGTAACGCAAATAGCAAATGCAAACAAACCATAGAGTGAGTTGCACGGTCCATTTGCTCTCACTGTGTCTTTATTCTTCACCTATAGAGTTTACTTTCTCTCACAGAATGACGGCACCATGGTTTCTCTCTGGTCCAGCTGAGTGAATTAACATGGTCCCAGGCTACAGATTATATAGCACGTTAACCACTGAAAGAGATGTGCACCGTTCAAGAAAAAATCAATCAAGATTAGCTTAGCCACCTCTCAATGGACCACTGTGAACCTCCTCGGGGGGTAAAGTAGCAATCCAGCGCAGAGAGAGACGAGGGACGAGAGACAATCAGTGATTATGTGTTTCTTTGACTCACTTTAACTTTCTGTTTCTCTGCCTCTGACTGTACACGTTATATCAGTTTCTGTTTCAAATCAATTTATTTGGCAGACAATATTACAAGAGCATCAATATGAATAACAAAAAAAAAAACATTTTAATTTGTAACTATCTATCTACAGCCTTAATCTTTTTTTTTTTTATAGTTAAATAAATATTTGCCAGAACTGCTAAACATATTTACATCAAATGTTTATTTTTATTTAGTAACTTAAATTCAAAATCAAAAAATATATATTTTATAGATTATACATGATTGTATTTTGCATAATTAATTTATTTTTTAGGACCATTTGACTCTTGACAATTAAGATCTTCCAAATACTGGAACGCGCCTACATTGGATTCAGTTAAAAAAAAAAATATATATATATATATATATATATATATATATATATTAATTGTTATAAATTGAATAAATACATTTAATTGCATTATTTAAATGCATTAACAAATAATTTGTCATTTTAAAATGTAAGAAATGTACAGAAATGATGTGATTGTTATAAAATATTTGACTGTATTCTGTATTGTAGGCTGATATATAAAAGGCCTCTTCTAACTCTTGCCAGAAATTCCAACATCTAAATCATCAATGATTTGTGATGATTCTCTATTATTTCTCTCTTTAGGGACTCGTGCTCACAGGCCCGGTCTAAATCTTTCAGCCGGCGTCGTCTTTAAATGAACAGACACTACAAAGAGAATGACTAACGCTGGAAGTAAGAAGAATACACTCACCTGAAAATCAAAGGAATGAATAAATACAGTTTGGAGAGCGAGCGTCTCGTCTCGCCCCTCCCCTCCGTCAGCCTGGCGAACGGAGTCTGTTGCATGCTGGGATAGGGGAAGTGCCTGCCGGGGCTCCACAATGGCGTGCGGGTGTATTCGGGACCCTCCTCTTGTGTTGGTCTTGGCGGGGAGGTTTTCACAGTCTGCTCAGCACAGCTGGATCCTCACAAACCTCCCTGACTCTGGATCAGTGTTCAGACGCTCTCCTCATGTATTTCTGATGGCTATCTCGGCTTATAGGCCAGACGTGAGTATTAGGATGGAGGGCAGACACTGTTGCTCAATCATCTTTCTTCCCTATGGTAGATTCAGTTCTTGTTTATATTCAGGAACCCTGTACATTTGAGCATTAGTAGATTGTGCTCTATGTGAAATGTTCAGATTCAGCTCAAAATCATCTTCGAAAGGAAAACTATTAGTGTAAAGCATATGTTTGAAGAATTGATTGAAGTCATTAACAACACAACACAGTTGAAATTTATTTTATGTTCTGTTAAAGTACTAATTTCCATTTCCATAAACAGTCCACAGTTAATATAACTAATGTAATGTATGATTTGGATATATTATCATGATCTGGATAAATGTGTGTGTGTGTGTGTGTGTGTGTGTGTGTGTGTGTGTGTATGTGTGTGTGTGTGTGTGTGTGTGTGTGCGTGTGCGTGTGCGTGTGCGTGTGCGTGTGCGCGTGCGCGTGTGTGTGTGTGTGTGTTAAATCGTTAATAAAAATAATAATAATAATGTATTCCTCATTATTATTATTATTAAAATAATTAAGTATACATGAAAAATAATAAATATTTTTTATTATAAATTAAGTTTTTATTATTTATCTAATCTAATGTATGATTTAAATGAATAATCATTAAATTGTATATTGTATTATATTATACAGTATGTATATGTATTATATTATTATTATTATTATTATTATTATTAAGAATACATGAAGAATAATGAAGATTTCGTATTATTAATAATAATAATACATTATTATACATTTAACCATTTTTATTATTTCAATAAAATATAATATAACTATTGTCATTATTATTATTAGTATATAGTAATAATAATTAAAGTTTGTATTATTTTAATGAAATGTAATAGCAACAAAAATATTATTTAAATATAATCCTTTTTTTCGCAGCTGTTTTATGAAAGGCATGTGAGGCGGTTTTGATTTTACTAAAAGTAAGGACTGTTTTTAGATGCATTGCTGTATTAAAGCTGATGTGTGTCATTGTTTGAATATAAAAACATTTTAGTATGCATATTAGTCGTTGATAAGTAATCCATATGATATAATCCATACAGCCATTGATATTGTTAGTATGATGAATGGTAGACACAGGAAACATATTTGGAAACAATCATTATTTTGTGCAATTGCTAGTGGTGTAAAAGTGCTTTAAATAAGCATCTGCTTGTATTTAAAGTGTTCTTGGTATCTGTTCTCTGCTCTCAGCGTTTCCTCCTGCGCAGCTGTAATCTAACAGCTAGTTTGTGTGTGTGTGTGTGTGTGTGTGTGTGTGTGTGTGTGTGTGTGTGTGTGTGTGTGTGTGTGTGTGTGTGTGTGTGTGTGTGTGTGTGTGTGTGTGTCTGTGTGTGTCTGCTCTTGGTTAGCACTGGCTCTCTGTGATTTACCTGCTGTCTGTCTGTCTTAATGTCTTCCATCTGCTTGACAACAGCCCAGAGACACGCTCCAAAAACAGCTCTGACTCAAAACAAGACGCGAGTGTCCCGGGAGGCCAGGAAGTCACCGTCCAGATATCAGGACTTATGATCCTGCAAAATCATGAAGATGCAGCATTACAGCAGGACATTGAGGTTCCTTGTTTAACTTCTCTTTCACTTTCCATGTGATTCAGTATCGGTTCATATTATGATGTTGCTTAATATCATTCTTGGTTAATATCTCCCAGTTCAGATAACATAAAGGTCAATTCAGAGGTGCAGAAAGATGCATTTTCATGAAAGATTATGAACCTATTTTTGGTGATTCATGCAAAATAAGACTCTATATTGAATGACTGGTTAATATGCAGTTCTGTAGTTAAGGTTAATTGATTGCGACTGGTCAGGTGAGTGATGTTTATGAATCTATTCATGCTAACATTGTTATTCTCCTGAAGTATCATATTGATTTCACTGTGATGGTGAAGATGTCACCGGCATTTCATTGATTTTGTTTTGTTGTTGATTTTGTGTAATTGTTGTTGCAGTCAAACACCTGCTGGGCTCACGCGAACAAAGATGACCTTTAACCTTTAGGGTCTGTACTGCTTATTTCACGTACTGGTATTGTACTAGATAACAGTGATGCACTGCTGTACTCAAATGAATAGGCTGTGACCATTATAGAAATTGAGGTGGTCTGATCCTCTACATTTGAATTAGTGGATATTTCATACAATTTTATCTTTACAGTCTTGAATATTTGGTTGCATCCTTGACGATACAATATTAAATGTGCTATAATTATGTTTTCAGAACCTTAGGTTTGCCAAAACCTTGTGCTTTAATTTTTCTCTTCAAACAGGAAATAGTTCAAAAGCTCTTCCTGATATTATTTTTTTAAGAGACATGATCTTTTGGGTATATATACAGTACTGTGCAAAAGTCTTAGGCTATTAGTATTTTTTACAAACGAAAATGGTTTTAAGCCATTTTTTTGGCCATTAATTGTATACAATATATAATATAATATAATAATCCAGTGAGATTTTTGTATGCACATGGAGTCTGACAACAGCCGGTCTGATCTGATCTCACCATCATCGAGTCTGTCTGTGATTACATGAAGAAACAGAAGAAACTGAGACAGACTAAATCCAGAAGAACTGTGGCAACGTCTCCAAGACGCCTGAAAAAAACCTTCCTGCAAACATACATACTGTGAGAAGATTAAGCCACTTGTGTAAAAATGCTGTTAAGTGAGGATGCTTTCAAAAATAATGTTATAAATCGACTTTATTTATCAATTAACTTCTATCAACTGAATCAAATCAATATTTGGTGTGACCACACTTTGCGTTTTGTCCACTCATAGTTTTTCAGGTATATTTACACAGGAAGGTTTCTTTAAGCGTCTTGGAGACGTTGCTGCAGTTCTTCTGGATTTAGTCTGTCTCAGTTTTTTTCGGGAAGAAACAGAATATATATATATATATATATATATATATATTTATATTTTAACTGAAGAAATTGCATTTATTAAATGATTGTAAAGTTGTAAAATACAACCTGTCTGAAACCTGTGAGATTGATCCATATATCTAGAGTGGTTGTACGGTCTCCTCTGGCCTTAACTCACCTCTCATCTGATGTGTCTCTGGCAGGGAGGACAAGCCTTTATGAAGATCTCCTACTGGGGCAAGAGCATCCAACTCCACGGGCCCTTCACACTAAATAAACTTATATGTTTACACAAGACGGCGCGCCACAGAGGAGCCAGTGGGGCGTGTTACGCGCTTGGTCACTGGTCCCAGGGGTTTACTGGGCATGTGGATGTAAAGGTGTCATGATCTGCTGCAGACAGAGGCCGAGAGAGAGAGAGGGAGAGATCTTGTAAGAGGATCCTGGTTGTAACTTTCTGAAACATCGTCCAAATCAAACGCAACTCTCTCCTTTCCTCTTTACGAGCTCCTGTGATCGCGCTCCGGCGTCCCGCTGGAAATCACAGCTAAACCTTTGAACCCGGAGCGTTGCGTCC